>NC_136061.1:81712140-82912140 GCF_964261635.1 Lissotriton helveticus | reverse complement strand
TAGAGTAGTGAGTAGTGAGTAGTGAGTAGTGAGTAGAGTAGTGAGTAGAGTGCAGAGTAGTGAGTAGTGAGTGCAGAGTAGTGAGTAGTGAGTGCAGAGTAGTGAGTAGTGAGTAGAGCAGTGAGTAGTGAGTAGAGCAGTGAGTAGAGTAGTGAGTGCAGAGTAGTGAGTAGAGTAGTGAGTAGTGAGTAGAGTAGTGAGTAGTGAGTAGAGTAGTGAGTAGAGTAGTGAGTAGAGTAGTGAGTAGAGTAGTGAGTGCAGAGTAGTGAGTAGTGAGTGCAGAGTAGTGAGTATAGTAGTGAGTAGAGTAGTGAGTAGAGTAGTGAGTAGAGTAGTGAGTAGTGAGTAGAGTAGTGAGTAGTGAGTGCAGAGTAGTGAGTAGTGAGTGCAGAGTAGTGAGTAGAGTAGTGAGTAGTGAGTGCAGAGTAGTGAGTAGTGAGTGCAGTAGTGAGTAGTGAGTAGAGTAGTGAGTAGTGAGTAGAGTAGTGAGTAGAGTAGTGAGTAGAGTAGTGAGTGCAGAGTAGTGAGTAGTGAGTGCAGAGTAGTGAGTAGAGTAGTGAGTAGAGTAGTGAGTAGAGAGTAGAGTAGTGAGTAGTGAGTGCAGAGTAGTGAGTAGTGAGTGCAGAGTAGTGAGTAGAGTAGTGAGTAGAGTAGTGAGTAGTGAGTGCAGAGTAGTGAGTGCAGAGTAGTGAGTAGAGTAGTGAGTAGAGTAGTGAGTAGAGTAGTGAGTAGAGTAGTGAGTAGTGAGTAGTGAGTAGAGTAGTGAGTAGTGAGTGCAGAGTAGTGAGTAGTGAGTAGAGTAGTGAGTAGAGTAGTGAGTAGAGTAGTGAGTAGTTAGTGCAGAGTAGTGAGTAGAGTAGTGAGTAGTGAGTAGTGAGTAGAGTAGTGAGTAGAGTAGTGAGTAGAGTAGTGAGTAGTGAGTGCAGAGTAGTGAGTAGTGAGTAGAGTAGTGAGTAGAGTAGTGAGTGGAGAGTAGTGAGTAGAGTAGTGAGTAGAGTAGTGAGTAGAGTAGTGAGTAGAGTAGTGAGTAGAGTAGTGAGTGCAGAGTAGTGAGTAGTGAGTAGAGTAGTGAGTAGAGTAGAGTAGTGAGTAGTGAGTAGTGAGTAGAGTAGTGAGTAGAGTAGAGTAGTGAGTAGAGTAGTGAGTAGAGTAGTGAGTAGTGAGTGCAGAGTAGTGAGTAGTGAGTAGAGTAGTGATTAGTGATTGCAGAGTAGTGAGTAGTGAGTGCAGAGTAGTGAGTAGTGAGTAGAGTAGTGAGTAGAGTAGTGAGCAGAGTAGTGTGCAGAGTAGTGTGCAGAGTAGTGTGCAGAGTAGTGTGCAGAGTAGTGAGTAGTGAGTGCAGAGTAGTGAGTAGTGAGTAGTGAGTAGAGTAGTGAGTAGAGTAGTGAGTAGAGTAGTGAGTAGAGTAGTGAGTAGAGAGTGCAGAGTAGTGAGCAGTGAGTGCAGAGTAGTGAGTAGAGTAGTGAGTAGAGAGTGCAGAGTAGTGAGCAGTGAGTGCAGAGTAGTGAGCAGTGAGTGCAGAGTAGTGAGTAGTGAGTAGTGAGTTGAGTAGTGAGTAGTGAGTAGAGTAGTGAGTAGAGTAGTGAGTGCAGAGTAGTGAGTAGTGAGTGCAGAGTAGTGAGTAGAGTAGTGAGTAGAGTAGTGAGTAGAGTAGTGAGTAGTGAGTGCAGAGTAGTGAGTAGAGTAGTGAGTAGTGAGTGCAGAGTAGTGAGTGCAGAGTAGTGAGTAGAATAGTGAGTAGAGTAGTGAGTAGTGAGTAGAGTAGTGAGTGCAGAGTAGTGAGTAGTGAGTAGAGTAGTGAGTTGTGAGTGCAGAGTAGTGAGTAGAGTAGTGAGTAGTGAGTAGAGTAGTGAGTACAGTAGTGAGTAGAGTAGTGAGTAGTGAGTGCAGAGTAGTGAGTAGAGTAGTGAGTAGAGTAGTGAGTAGAGTAGTGAGTAGAGTAGTGAGTAGAGTAGTGAGTATGGAGTGCAGAGTAGTGAGTAGAGTAGTTAGTAGTGAGTAGAGTAGTGAGTAGAGTAGAGTAGTGAGTAGTGAGTAGAGTAGTGAGTAGTGAGTAGAAAGTAGTGAGTAGAGTAGTGAGTAGTGAGTAGAGTAGTGAGTAGAGTAGTGGGTAGAGTAGTGGGTAGAGTAGTGGGTAGAGTAGTGGGTAGAGTAGTGAGTAGAGTAGTGAGTAGAGTAGTGAGTGCAGAGTAGTGAGTAGTGAGTAGAGTAGTGAGTAGAGTAGTGAGTAGTGAGTGCAGAGTAGTGAGTAGAGTAGTGAGTAGTGAGTAGAGTAGTGAGTAGAGTAGTGAGTAGAGTAGTGAGGTGAGTAGAGTAGAGTAGTGAGTAAAGTAGTGAGTGCAGAGAAGTGAGTAGTGAGTAGAGAAGTGAGTAGAGTAGTGAGTAGTGAGTAGAGTAGTGAGGTGAGTAGTGAGTAGTGAGTGCAGAGTAGTGAGTATAGTAGTCAGTAGTGAGTAGAGTAGTGAGTAGAGTAGTGAGGTGAGTAGAGTAGTGAGTAAAGTAGTGAGTGCAGAGTAGTGAGTAGAGAAGTGAGTAGTGAGTAGAGTAGTGAGTAGTGAGTAGAGTAGTGAGTAGTGAGTAGAGAGTAAAGTAGTGAGTGCAGAGTAGTGAGTAGAGAAGTGAGTAGTGAGTGCAGAGTAGTGAGTGGAGAGTAGTGAGTAGTGAGCAGAGTAGTGAGTAGTGAGTGCAGAGTAGTGAGTAGAGTAGTGAGTAGAGTAGTGAGTAGAGTAGTGAGTAGTGAGTGCAGAGTAGTGAGTAGTGAGTAGAGTAGAGTAATGAGTAGGACATCACAGGCAGCAGCTGTGCAAGCTTCTTACACTCACAAGGAGACCACAGGCAGCTGAGTTGCAAGCTTCTCCCACTCACAAGAAGGACATCACAAACAGCAGCGGTGCAAGCTTCACACACTCACAAGGAGACCACAGGCAGCTGAGGTGCAAGCTTCTCCCACTCACAAGAAGGACATCACAAGCAGCAGCGGTGCAAGCTTCTCACACTCACAAGAACGACATCACAGGCAGCAGCAGTGCAAGCTACTTACACTCACAAGGAGACGACAGGCAGCAGAGGTGCAAGCTTCTCACACTCGCAAGAACGACATCACAAGCAGCAGTGGTGCAAGCTTCCCTTACACACTCACAGCAGGTACTGTGCCAAGGCAGCAGCAGCAACAGAGCAAGAGTCCTTTACAAAGAACAGGCACAGCACAGAGATGCACAATGCAATCTTCTCATACTCACAGGCAGCAGCGGTGCAAGCTTCTCACACTCACACGAAGGACATCACAGGCAGCAGCTGTGCAAGCTTGTTACACTCACAAGGATACCACAGGCAGCTGAGGTGCAAGCTTCTCCCACTCACAAGAAGGACATCACAAGCAGCAGCGGTGCAAGCTTCCCTCACACACTCACAGCAGGTACTGTGCCAAGGCAGCAGCAGCAACAGAGCAAGAGTCCCTTATAAAGAACAGGCACAGCACAGAGATGCACAATGCAATCTTCTCATACTCACAGGCAGCAGCTGTGCAAGGTTCTCGCACTCACAAGAACGACATCACAGGCAGCAGCTGTGCAAGCTTCTCACACTCACAAGAACGACATCACAGGCAGCAGCAGTGCAAGCTTCTTACACTCACAAGAAGGACATCACAGGCAGCAGCAGTGCAAGCTTCTTACACTCACAAGGAGACCACAGGCAGCAGAGGTGCAAGCTTCTCACACTCACAAGAACGACATCACAGGCAGCAGCAGTGCAAGCTTCTTACACTCACAAGAAGGACAACACAGGCAGTAACGGTGCAATATTCTCACACTCACAAGGAGATCACTGGCAGTACACACCACATGAACACACTCCATAACACATAGCAACAATACATTGGCATTTACAATGCCATTAGCTCAAACTCAAATAAATCCGAGCCCGATTGCATTTCTAATGCTTGCTTTTAAAAGTGTTAGGCGATAGCGTGTCCTGCCTGCAACAGCAGGCAAGGCAAGGCTACAATGAGAAAAAAAGTCCTCGGTGGCTGTAATTAAAGCCTACCGAGTAACAACACACGTAACGGGGTGTCGCCTTGGGAGGTTATAAAATGAGACCAGGCGGACCTAAAGAGGGACTACTAAGCCTATTGCCCATTAAACCGTCACAGTTTATAGTGTACAATGACACAAGCCAATGAAAAATACGGACGGAGAGTGGGCGGAGCTTCAAGTCCCTACCTGAATACAGCATGTCTTGCAGAGAAGCGCATGCACTGCCCAGGCTCGAACTAAAAATGAATTAGGGGAGGGGACATGGAGTAGGACGTTTCTGGTTTGGGAGCTTTCAATTGCCAAGTGTAGGCAACAGAAATGGTTGCGGTCTACTGCACTAAGCTATAGCGAGTGGATGGGGATGCAAGTACTGGAAGGACTCAGGATATGTGTCAGGGAAGCATGCAAGAGCATACAGTAACCATTCATTTAGGAATGGGTCAGGAGTGGGTCTCCAGCTGAGTCTCACAGGATGACTATGGGCAGCAACCAGACTATGACTATGTTGCAACCAGGCAGATGGAGGATTGCAGGGTCCAGCTTACAGGAGAGGAAATGAACTGGTGTGCAATGTTGGGCAGTAACCTAGTTACCGTTTCATTATTTAGCACTACACAAAATGGTTGAACAAAAATGGAATCTGATGTCATCTTATTGGCATCCTTTGAAGATGAATATGTAAGGCAGATTAGTTTACCACAAGAGGATATTTAAAGGCCAGCAGAGGTGGGCGTGAGAGGTACTCAATTGCTGCCCAAATTTATAGAATTAGACGGTAAAAGACCACAGCCTGTGTTTATCTTGGATAATTTGGGAGAGAACAACTCTTTGCTGCTGGCTGTGTTAGATCGCATCAAATAAATTCAAAGGGCTTATTGGAATGCAGGAGAGGATACATGAGGCAAAAAGCTGATTAGACAAACAAATATGGCATGGACAGTTTGGAGGCATAGGCGCGTTTGACGTTTAACCAGAGATACAAGATGGTGAACGAGAAGTGTGTTGAACAGCATTGATTGAGTAAAACTTGAGAATATCGCACACAAACACCATTCATTGTTAAGACGGGGAGGTGTGGCATTTCAGGGGCATGGGGATATACCTGAAGATGGTGATGATAGTGGAGGAATAATAAGTTAAACAACAATGCAAATAATGTATTCATAGACCATAGCAAGGACACACATTGACGACCAACCACTAATGCGACAACTCTTGCCTTGGAGAAGTTTCGAAAATGGGACCAAATATGTTGACCTAATATATGAAGAACAGATGAATATATGGATGAGTTCGACATAAAGTGGCCCCAGTACAAGCACTGGCCGGCTCTCCGAGGGACCATGGTGGAGGAAGGACCAGATGAGGAAGTGCGGATCAGCTTTCCCAGCGGAAGTTTTTACATACCTCTCGCAATCTGAAGGTTGTCTTCTTCCTTTCTCATGATCTCGGTCGTGGATACCTTTGTGCTACTTTGTTTGAATCTATCATGTGTTGCCCATTGCAGACCTGTGACTATAACCCAAAATGTATGCCTTTCATTTGCTTATCAAGCTCCTCCCAGCACTGTTTGCTGGGAGACCCTCTGGCCGACTGATTCTTTTTTTTTCTTCATCTGGATCGTATAAATGTTTATTTGGTTTTCTGAGACCGTGCTTGTGCCTTCAACACCTTGACAACGATCTTCTGCTCTTCGATTAAGAAAGCACGTTTGATCCTGTTGCATACACATTTTGCACACATGGAACCACCATAGGCTCTGCTGACATGCTTCTTACTCTTAGACAGTCGCATTAGCACTTTAGGTTGAACAGCACGGATACCACGGAGTCTACCTGGGCATATACCACATGCTGATTTTGGGGCTTTGCCAACTTTCTTGGTGTACAGATAGACAATCCTGTTACCCTGAGTTCGGGATAATCTGGTTTTGTTTGAGGTGGTGTTGTAGGACAGTCTACGGCGGTATGTCAAGGGTTGAACCATTTTTCAACCTGCAGTAGACTTAGCCGGAAGAGAGCCGACTGATTCTGTGATACACAGACTATCAATTTTAATTTTTTTGATAAACCCTCTCACACTTCCATCGGCATGTTAGCATAGTTTCTTTAATGGGATGAGGAGGAGTCCACCTTTGTCTTACTAAAGCCTTTATAGATTTTACATTCAATTCTAGGCCACCACATGCACGAGAAGTATGGTTGGACCACAAAAAACAGACTTTGTAGGAACTTGCAACCCACTGAGCAGAGTGTGCACAATTAAGATGTTTATAACAGTCATAGTGAAGCATGTAAATGATGGAAACATTCGTGGTCTAGTCTGCATGCAGTGGGTTGGTGGTGGGAGTAAGAATGACCGTGGACAGGCTGAAAGTGTATTGTTAACAATGCATTTTTGGTTTCACCTGAGCCCAGAAGGGTGCTTTGTGCTCTCTGTTATTCTGTATCTCTCTGCCTGTGAACAGTTGAGCCCTGGCATCATTGCAACAAAGTCGCTGGTGTAGAGGAAGTGACATCGCATATTTTTGACCTGATGAGGTCACAGGAAGCGCATGACAAAAACTTACATCGAATGCAAAAATAATGAATAACTTTGAAATCTTGTCTGCTATCTCCAGATAGGACATGCTCTACATAAAGCCATTCGGAAGGGGACAGACCTCCCAGGTTCCTCCCAGCTGGAAGATAGGTTCATAGATGATTATATGCTTAGGAAAGCCATATCCCTAACGTATCGGAAAATATTATATAACTCCCTTGACACCTTGGCGAAGGCACGTGATAAGTGGGCGAGAGACCTGGGGAAATTTGGAGATGATGAGTGGAAAGAGGCGCTGGCTTCCCCTAAGGAAGTGAGCATAAGATCCCGTTTCAGGCTAGTAAGCTGAAAATATTACATAGGACATACTATACATGTCCAACTTTGGTTAAAATGGGCAGACTAGACTCAACACAATATCCTATGGGTTGCGGCCACAAGGTCACATTTTTACACATATAGTGGGACTGCCCAGTGATTCAGGAATACTGGAGTGACACTGTGTGGGAGAAATATAGAGGCCTCGTCTCAATGGTGTCTACTGAATATTTGGGAGGCAACAGACTTAGCGGGAGGGGAACAATTGTGGGTCACACTAGGCCTCATGGTGGCAAACGTAACATAGCAAGGGGATGGAGTGCAGCTTCAGGGCCCACACTGAGTGATTGGAAAGCCGAAATAGATAGGTGCATGCAGACGGAGAAGGTGGTTTACAACGGTGGAGGATGTGCACATAGATGGACGTAGAGATAGGGGCGTTGGAACGAGAATAGCGGAATGCTCTGTGCGCCTCTTGGTAGGATTCCCCGGTTGGAGGAGGACTGAGGGCAAAGGTGGGAACGTTTTGCCTCAAGGGTCTGAGTGGTGGGAGAGGGACAATTTGAATGTCAAAGCAGATGTGAACGTCCTGACACCTGTGATGCCATGTTATCCGAAACCTGATGGCAAATGTGATGTCATGTGTTTTCCTATTGCAATAAAAAACATTTTTTAACTTTGTAATCTTGCAGAAGGCAATACGATAACTGTAACTCTGGTAACTCCTACCACAGGTTTCTGTGCAACAAAATGCAACAAAATACCTGTTTCCTGGTGCCTTCCTGTTTTCTGGATCACAGCGGTGAGCAGAAGGACTTGCGCTCCAATGGACATCATTACAGCTGGATTGCAACCAGCTTCAGCCCTGGTAAAATATTCAAACCAGCCCCCCACACTGCAGGAGGCGTTGACTAGAATGAGGTTTTGGAGGCATTGCTAGGGCATGGCAGCCCACTCTGCTCTGAAAGCAGCCACCCAGCCTGAGTCTGCTGCGGACATGCCAGATTTACAGAATTACCTCTCCAGCCCTTGGTATCAAAGTCTCAATTCATGGCTTATTTGAAAGCCTCCAAACCAGCAGCTGGTAGTATATATAATATGAAATTAAGGTTAGGACTCCTGTCATTCATGGCATAGCTGCTGAACCATACGGGTGCCACCAGGATCCCCGCCATTATTAAGGAAGTCTAGTTCTGACATCGCCTCGATGTCCAGGCTCTCATTTTTAGTATCAATGCATCTGTCGCATTCTGTCAGAATATGAAGCCGTATGTTTTTAGGACATATCCGCCCTGCAGTCATTGTCTGCCACGGTGTGCCCTCTGAATATTGAAGCTAGCATAGCGAGGTATAAAAAAATCATGGCCAAAACATCAAATCCAAAATATGGAAAGGTATGTAAGTATATTTTTTTCTATACCGAACTCTCCATATTTGTACCCTGACGACATGTATATCTTCAAGGTACGTAGATGTGGAGTTAGGAATCGTAAATCAATACTTCCTCTATATTCAATATTTCGGTCTTTGATATTCTTGTATTTCACACTTCTTAGCTTCAATATTCAGAAGTACAATCCGCTAGCTACGTGGAGAGTGCCCAATGAAGGTGCCAGCATAACCCCCTCGTACCACAGAGGTTATGTTATGTTATAGGTACTTTTTAAGCGCACGTTCACCAAAAAGGTCTCTTGGGATCATGTGGCACTCATGTCCGCTTCATTTTACCTGGAAGGGAACTTTTAGAGCTTGCAGATGCAACCCCAGCAGGATATTGATTACTGGTGGTCATGTAGTGCTTAATGACAGAAACATTTTGAGCAGTGCGCTGCAGCGTGCACCTGCATTGTGATGAACCTGACATGGCGGGGCACAGGAGGGGTTGAAAGTCTTTTATCACTGCATGCTAACATTTAACCCCACCCACTTCTCACACATTCTGTAGACTTTTGTGGGCTTTGATAGGCAAGGACACGCCCACAGTGGAGGTGTGTCCCCTAATATGGGTGTTTTGGGTGGGGAGATAAGGGCCCTTCCTCATCGCCTCCTTGCCCTCTGTGTCACCCCACCAAAGCCATTTTTACCATGCAGCCCTGTATGGCATGTGGAATGGACCAGTGTATTTACAAATGCTTATTTGTGTTATGTTTGCGATCCTTTTTCATGAACTCTCTGCCTTGGCTGGTGTTCTGGTTCTGTAACTGGAGCAAACAAGAAAAGGGACGGAAAATTAAAACACCCCCACTTAACCCATACCTGTGATTACACAAGCACATGAAGCATGCAATCCTGCTCCTGTATATTAATCTTCCTTTCACTTTTTTATTCTCCTTCAATACATCAAGCCATCTATTCTTTTACTTGTCAATCCATCCATTCACCCTCCCTTCCTTTCAGTCTCCCTTCCTACCTTTCACCTTTTCTTTCATATTTCCGCCCACCCTTCCTTCCCCCGACCTTTCTCCTTCAATTTTTACTTTCCTCTTTATAACTATCTTTTTTCGTTCATCTTTACTTTTTCTTTATCTCTCATTCTCCCGTTTTCTATCTGCTTTCCCCTATTTCAATTGTTTCTTCTCTCTGTGTATGCCAGTCTTTGTCATGGTTTTATTTATAAGAATGTTGTCTGAAGACCTCCAGACAGAAGATCCCATAATCACCTACTTAACCTTATCGAGGGGCCCATTCCACCAGCCCACTGGCCCCAGTGGCAGCACCCACAACAACTGCAAGAGTTGCCAGGCACCACTCCACTGGCAGCAAAGTCGAGTGGGCAGTAGGTAATAGGCAGCATCAGTCAATGGGGCACATGTATCATTGGTTTTTGCATTCGCCAACGGTGCGAATCGGAAAAATCGGCCGTTTGCCAATGCAAAAAACATTTTTGGGATGCATCAAACTTTTGTGCACAATTCGCATTTTTTAGCATTTCAAAAAAATGCGAATGCATTTAAGGAATCGCATTTGTGCGATTCCTTAAATGCAATGCATCATTTTTTTAAAAATAGCGAATTTGGAAATTGGAAGTGCAAATAAACACGAGGTTGACCCTCGTGTTAAATTGCGAAAATGTTTAAAAAAGCAAAAAAATGCATTTTTTAAACTTGCATGTTACAGACACACATGTCCTTAGGACATGTGTGTGTGAAACATCCACTTAAAAATACATTTCAGGGGTGCAGGGGGGGTCCTTTGGACCGCCCCCTGCACCCATGGAATGCATGAACAAATTGCGAATTTTGAAATGCCTTCCCATTGACTCCTATGGGCCTTTTGGCCCATGGGAATCAATGGGAATTGCGAAAATGCAGTTAGGAATTCGCTATTTATTTGGAATTCGGTAAAAATTTAGATTTTTACCGAATCCCAAAAAAATAGCCAAAAAAATGTTGCATACCATTTTGCAATTCTTAATTTGCGATTCAGTAATTTTCGCAAATTAAGATTCGCAAAATCGTACATTGATGCATGTGCCCCAATGTCTCAGACCATCATCGCATTCCTGCCAATTCCTATCAGGTGCAATGGAAAGGTGCTGTGCAAGCTATAGTGGCATACTTCTTTGTAAATCACTGCTGTCATTTTTTGTTCATCTTAAATTTGTAGGCTCGCTGCGTGTTTTGGGTCTTCATTTTTCCAAGTCCCTCGCCACCAAGGTTTTTCCCGGTGGTGACAGATAGGAAAAAAGACATTACTCGGTCCATCCCTAAATAGGTTAATAACGCAATGTCCGACCTCCAAATGTCCCTACTCTACTGGGCTGTTGGAGGAAGAATTCCTTCGACGGAGGCAAGGGGGTCTCTATTGACAGAAAACGTAAGGTCTGACTGCCTCTAACTGAGGTGGGCGACTGAGAGTGTGGAGGTCAGTTTCTCCATCGCCATAGAGACGAAGTACCCTCTCAGACAAACTCTAAATCTGGCCCTGTATCTTTCAAATCTCTGACCCTGTTTACATGTGCAGGACTAAATTCTGACTCTGCATGCGCATGGAATCAGATCCATTGATTTGGGATCAAAATTAGGAGTTGTTTAATAATTATCTCACCCTCACAGGTTTCCCCTGATAAATACCCGCAGGTCAAACCTGCTGAATTTTATCTGGCTGAAAGTCCCATAAACAAAGCACAACATTCAAAATGTGATTTGCCAAATACCAATTTGGCATGTTATACCTCATTTCCAAGTTAAAAGTCGAAATAAGTGGTATTTACCACACTTGGTAAATACCTCAATATGGGTTAATGGTATTTACCACTTGTGGTAAGTAACTGGAAGGGCGAGATTTTGATCGATACCTTATCACTATTGATCTAAACCCCGATCTGGTCGACTGAACCTTTGTTGCCTGTCATTGAGGGAAGAAAGTGCATCTCTTACCAAGTTAGTTCACCCAATAAAGGACTCCGCTCCAAAAGATCACAAACTACTTCTAGCTTTCAAAAGTTTATTGTAAGGTTAGGATAAGCTGCAAATACAGGCATCTCAGAATGAGATTCACGAGATACACAGGTCCAACTACATACATGTGCTCTCTGAAAGCCCTCAGACGAGCAACGGAAATTACCAGCACAAGTTCTAAGAATAATAAAGCTATCAGCATTGACGCATATTGAGATCTCTCCTTCATTTAAGTTGGAGGAAAAACACACAGGTTAGGCTGTCCCTACCCTGCTCTAGATGGTATCCCTACTTAACCAAGTCTCAACCTAACAAAAGGTGTCAGCAGTGAATGACCCCCAAGGGAAGTCACTCACTCTTAGTCTCTTGGTGAAAACCTATAGTTCTCCAGTCATGACCCCTCTCTGCCTACCCATCCACTCTCTAAAGGGTCCTCAGGCATCTGCTCTAACTCCACCCAGGGGTGCTGTCCCTAATACAAAACAGTCAACAACATTTGAGACGCCCCTCGTGAGACGCCCCTCACGTGGTGTAGCTTCTGGCTTTTTCCATGCTGCTTTGTATTGGGCCTCATACGTTGGAGTTGACCTTGCTTCTCAGACTCTTCTCCGGCCCGCTGATACCCCTTAAAACATTCCGGAACCCTCCTCCATGTCTGGGCCGTCTTCTGAACAGACCTCTATTCATATTATTTATAATTGGATCCCCCCTTTTCTCTTGCAGACAGACATCTGCAGCCAAGATCCCAACTCTCATAGACTTCCAAAAAGTTTCGCAACATTTCTCGGCCCAGACCAGTACGTGTAAATCAATGTTAAAACATTTCAGGCCTACAGCATTTCTCATAATAATTATAGCATTCAACTTCTTCATTAATTAAAGCATGTTAATACTCTTATTCTATTATTCAGTAAACACATCTATACATCATGGCCCATTAATGCAATGACCAAAACATTAGTGCAATCTATGTCGTGAAAAGAAACACCTTCCCCTTCCCTTCTAGCTCTGGCCCTGAGGCCTACCACATTCTGCGTTTAACCACATGCCATCTTACATTTTAGCAGCTACACGACATGGATTCAGGAATAATCACATCTAATAAAATCATATAGTGTCACACATTTCTGTATTAGTTCCACTTCTACTTAAATCTCTACATTAGCTATACATTCAGAATATAATTGCAGATACTACTAGCACTCATGGCATTTCTCCTCATGATTTGTGCTTACTACGGGTAAGTGTGATGCACTCATACATTTAGGTCAGTTTGCGCTCTCTCAGTTCCCCCCTTTGATGACCTCTCGGGGTCATCACTAACATTTAAACTGCAGTTATTGCTAGCATAACTTGTCTCTGCGTTTCCAGAGCCCTCAGACTCCTGTACTGATTATCTTGTATGGCAGCCAATCTCTGCAGCTGCTCTCTTTGGGCCCTTTCTGACCTTTTTGCTCTGTACCATTTGAATACCCTCACCAATCCCCACAATAGGATCCCACAGATCAATATTATGATGATAGGTTTTAGTATATACCACACAAAGCTTTTGCCTAGGGTGGAGATCCACCCTCCAACTTCACTCATTCCGTGGCCCACCTTTTCCCAGACATTTTCTCTACTCAAGTCTTCGATCTCCTTATGAATATCAGTTATGTTCCTAATAACTTTCTCAAGGGGCTTTGAATTGTCTGGAATGTAAGTACAGCATTCCTGGACCTTCAAAGCCTTACAGACTCCGCCCTCTTTTGCTAGTAGGACGTCTAACGCAAGACGGTTCTGAAGAACCATAGCCCTTATCGATTGCATCTCTCCTTCTACCAGCATTAAGGACTGAGCAGTGCTGGCAGACAACCTGTCGACGACTGTTGCCAGTCGTCTAATTTTAACATCATTAAGGATTAGTCCCAAAAGAGGGAACACAGCTCCAAAGACATCTCCAACCATTTCTGCATCTCCTATATCTCTCCTTCCCCTCGATGATGTCTTGCCCTCGATGATCTCTAAGTCTTGTGCATGATATATTTTGGGGAAGACAATTGCTAGGTAACATGATCCATACCAGTTGTCAGGTAGTCTCACGTAGGCATTTCTTCCACATACAAAATACACATTTGGAATCACTTGCATTCCCTTCAGGAAATCTTTAGTATAGTACTCTATATTGAAAGCATGTTCACAGCTGACTTCTCCCACGTATACATTTTCGTAATACGTTTTGGCTCGGTGAAGACATAGCTTTCCTCTCTGCGTCTTATCTAAAGCTATTGGACCACTACTACCCTTTCTCTTGTGTGCCTTCTCTTCCTCGGTCCAATCTGTTTTCCATTGTCCTGATTTTTTCAAAATCTTTTGTCTCCTGTAACGATCATCCACCTGCCCTATGAACTTCTTCTCGACTTCTGACACTTTGCATGTCAGGTTATTTCTACGGGCATGTGAAGTATCTAAGGTAATCCAAGGAATGAAGAACTTGGCCAATCTGTCTTCACTTTTCCAGTAGTCCCATTTGTTCATCTGCTTATAATTTGGGACTTCTGGCAACACTGAATCATAATTGGAGAAATAGTATTCAAAACTATCTCTCCCATAAAATATACTAAGCAATAAGCTACATGTAATGCCATATGTCAGCGGGAGGTGATGATATCTAATGCCTTCATCTACAGACGCCGGCAACTGCATGCAGACGTAACAGTCCTTAACCTCCATGGCATCCACGTATTCATATAAGAGTTTAGCATAAGCATTTGACCTAAAGTCTCCTTGGGACTCATCTACGTGTAACCTGCGGGCTTCTGCAGCTAATAACGCTTTCTCTTGAGTGTTTTCCCTTTTCTCACCAGCAACAGTGGGTGTAAGCGTTTCTACAGATTTCACATCAGTTACCTTCGCCTCTTCCTCATGTCCCTTTACATAAGAAATTGTTACCACTAAAGCTATTAATATTATCACTCCTACTATTAGTGTACCTATTATACATTTAGCTCTGCGGTTCTGGGTGCCGGCTTCCATTTCGTCAGACAATATGGCTCTCTCTTATCTTGGCACAAAGTTCTTTTCTTCTCGTTCCTTTACAGTCTCTTTTTACTCTTTTTGTCTTTAGAATCCACACAACTGGAAGCTGACAACCTTCTTCGCAAAGGTTCTTTAACAGTTCAATAAAGACAACCCTAGCCCTTCTCCATCAACTCAAGGGAAGGTCCCTAATATTCTCTGCTTCCTGGGCGCTAGGTAATCTTCTTTTTTCTGCTCGCTTTATTTACAAAGTCCTTTAAGCATCTACTATCAGGTTTGTGCCTGCAGCTTCGATAGCAAAGTTCAGTATTTCCAAACGAAGATTGTGCTCTTCATGGGCTGTTATCGTTGTACCAAAGTCGGGGAATTGCAATTCTGAGAGAAACATGTGTTTTAACTTGCTGAGGCGGGGAGGTCTGGGGAGCATGAATGTTAGTGACCCTTCTTGTTCGACTCCGGGTACCAACAGTCGTATTTCCACGGTGACGATGGGCTCAGAACTGGACACCACCACCGCTCGGATCCTCCCTGTCTCCTGTTTCAAAGACATTTGTCGCCAGATATGTCCACTCAGGGGTGGAGTATCTTCTGCTAGGCACACGCACTCTTCTTGACCTTCTTCGGTCCGGTGCTTCAGCGCCCTGAGCACCTTCTTCCGGGTCTGAGTCTTCTGATATCGGAGGAAGGGTTATCTCTGGAGTTGACCTCAGGCTAGAGCTCCTTCTTTGCGGCCAATTAGCTTCTCCACGTGCCCTTCTACTCCTTCTCCTTCTTGTCTGTTCTCGCTCTCTGTCAGACTTGTCAGTGTCTGACTCGTACTCCCAGCTACTTTCTCCTTCTGTAGCGTCGTCTGTTTCGCTGTTGTACTGACCGTCCTCAGCTTGGTCAGACTCGTTCCCTGCTTCCGCTGGCACCTCTACAGCTTGGCTAGCCCCCTCTATGGCTTCTCGGTCCTCTGCTGGACGTCTATCCGAGAGAGGAGCTGTTTCTTCCAGAGGTGCTGGAACCCTTCGCGTATGTGACGCGTGGATCCAATTGGGCAGGCCTCCCACCTTCACAGCCGTGTTCGCGATCAGGATGATCTGGAAGGGCCCACGCCAACGAACATCCAGGCAGCTTCTTCTCACATGTTTTTTCACCAGGACCCAGTCCCCAGGATACAGGTCATGGCACGGGCCCTGGCACGATGGAACCTCGGCAGCCTGCACCTGAAGGGACACAGAATGAATGGCGTCAGACAGCCCCTTACAATAGTCCAGGATCATATCATCTGTGATATTTAACAGTGCAGTAGTTGGGACAGATGGCAGCCTCATTGCTCTCCCCATTAACACCTCATGTGGTGACAACCCCGTTCTTCTGTCTGGGGTACTACGAAGGCTCATGAGGACCAATGGCAGGGCGTCAGGCCAACTCAGGGTCGTTGAGGAACACACTTTTGCAATTCTGGCTTTGATCGTGCCATTGATCTGCTCCACAATTCCTGAGGCTTCTGGTCGGTAACTGCAATGCAATTTCTGATCTATGTTCAGAGCCGCACAAATCATCTTCACAAGCTCGCTGTTGAAATGCGTTCCCCTATCTGATTCCAAAGAGGCCGGCACCCCGAAGCGCGGAATGAGTTCCCTAAGCAGTAACTTGGCCACTGTGAGGGTGTCGCACCTACGTGTAGGGTATGCCTCAACCCATCTGGAGAATACACAAACAACCACCAGGACATAGCGGAGGCGGTTGCACCTCGGCATTTCAATGAAATCTATCTGCATTCGATTGAATGGACCTCCAGACCTTCCTATGTGGCTTAGTGCAACTGGTGTTCTTTTCCCTACGTTCAGCTGCTGACAGGTCACACAACGCTGGCACACTGCTTCTGCTGCTATTCTAAACTTAGGATTGTACCAGGTCTGTCTAAACACTCTCAGCATAGCGTCTCTCCCTAGGTGTACGGGACCATGTATGTGTCTGGCCATTGGGCTCACCATCTCATTGGGCAACACTGCTCTGCCATCTGCTGAGACCCAAAAATGGGACTCACCCACTACACATCCTGCCTTTTCCCATGTTTCTTTTTCAAAATCAGGAGCATTTTCTTGCATGGTTGTCAGTTCGTCCCAAGTATCAACAGTTTCCAATATCATGGCTAATTCAGTCCTTACATTTATTCCACCCACTTCCACCTCTGTGAAAGAGTACCCTTGTTCCGCGCAATACCGCGCGACTTCGTCGGCATATCTATTGCCTTGCGAGACGAAGTCCACATTTCTGGTATGTGCGGTGCACTTTACAACTGCGATACCTGCTGGACATTGCAACGCCTCTAACAACAGGCGCACAAACTCTCCATTGCGAATGGGAGAGCCTGAAGAGGTCATGAACCCTCTTTGAGACCATAACTGCCCGTAATCATGAACCACCCCATAACCATATTGGCTGTCGGTGTATATGGTGACTCGAATTTGATTGCTTGCCAAGCAAGCACGTGTCAAGGCAATAATCTCGGCTACCTGAGCGGAGTGTACTCCTTCCAGGCACCCAGCTTCTACAACTCCAGTAATTGTACAAACAGCGTAAGCTGCTCTCAACTGCCCAACTTCGTCTCTTACACATGAGCCATCGACAAAGAAAATTTCGTCTGGGTCGGTCAGTGGCTCATCTACGATGTCGGGTCTGGGTTTGGTGCATAGTTCAGTCACATCGAGGCAGTCATGGTCTGTACATTCATCATCATCCTCGATATCATTTGGGAGTGGCATCAAGGTGGCAGGGTTCAAAACAGAGCATCTCCTGAGGGTCACATTCTCTGCAGCAAGAATAACTTGCTCATAGCGCGTGAGCCTGCTGTTGGTCAGATGCTGTGTTTTGGTCCTGGTCATCAACAGTTCAACAGAATGGGGCACGCACACCTCTAACGGGTGCCCCATGACGATATTTTCACATCTCTCAATGCTGACACCCGTTGCAGCAACGGATTTGAGACATCCGGGCAACGCTGCGGCTACTGGGTCTAAAGTAGCCGAGAAATAAGCAACTGGTCTACGGGCATTCCCATGGATTTGGACTAACACAGACAACGCGCAACCTTCTCTCTCACAACAGTAAAGCAAAAATGGTTTATTGTAATCAGGCATTCCCAATGCCGGAGCACGACACAGGTCCTCTCGCAGCTGTAGGAATGCCATCAAACAGTCTTTGTCCCATGGTACCGGATCGCTCACCTCCTTATGCGTCAGTTTTTGCAAGGGCTTTGCTTTCAGTGAAAAGTTCGCGATCCACTGTCGGCAATAACCCACCATCCCTAGGAACATCCTGACCTCTCTCTGTGTCCTAGGCGCATTCATTTTCATGATCGCCTCTATCCTGTCTGGTGACACCTTTCGTTTGCCTTTCTCTATTCGGTGTCCCAAGTACTGCACTTCTGTCAGGCAGTACTGCAACTTTCCCGGGGACACCTTGTGCCCATTGGCAGCTAGGTGATTTAACAAAGCAATGGAGTCCTCCCTGCAAGCTTCTTCTGTTTCTGACGCCACGAGGAGGTCGTCTATGTACTGGACCAGAACTGACTTCTGGGGCAGCACTAGACTTTCAAGATTTTTCTTCAAAAGCTGGTTGAAGATCGATGGGCTTTCTGTATACCCCTGAGGAATACGACACCATGTTAGGACGCGACCCTCCAGCTTAAATGCGAAAAGAAAATGGCTTTCTTCGTCCAGAGGGATCGAAAAGAAAGCCTGACAAAGATCAATCACAGTGAACCACTCAGCTTGGAATGGAATCTGAAACAGTATCACTGATGGATTCGGTACCACTGGACAACACGAAACGACTATGTTATTAATCTTTCGGAGGTCCTGCACTATCCGGAATTTCCCATTTGGTTTCTGCAGACCCATAATCGGGGAGTTGCATGGACTACCCACGATTTCTTTCAGTATTCCCTGTTTAATCATGGACTCGATCACGGGTTTTATGCCTGCAATCGTTTCTGGAGTCAATTTATATTGGGGTGTTCTTGGGAACTCAGCATGCGGTTTCACTACAATTTTCACTGGGTCCACCCCTTTGACCAATCCAATCTCTTCCCCAGTGAAGTCCCATACTTCTGGTGCCACTGTCTCTCTCAAGTCCCAGGGGAGCTCATCTACTGTCAACGTAGGGTACAGCTCCACGCATATTCTTGAGTTTGCAACTTTGAAGTCTGCGTCATCATCATTGGTCAATACCTCCACTCCCTGAGGTGTACAGTATATTGTACAATTCAATTTACACAACAGGTCTCTGCCTAGCAGACACACAGGACTTGAATCGCAAACCACAAACTGGTGCTCATCGCTGTACTTCCCTATTTTCACCTGTACCGGTTCTGTCAATTGGCTGGTTATTCTCCTGTTTGCGACCCCCACCACTTGTATGGTCTCTCCAGACATGGGCAGGTCTGGAACTGCAGCTGATCTGATCGTGGATCTAGTGGCTCCTGTGTCCACCAGAAATGTCGTGGGGCACCCTGCTACTTCTGCTTCGACATAGGGTCCCCTCTGGTCCACCTCCAAGGCTGCCCCGAGGGTGCAGTCTTCCCTTTCCACTCTCTGTCCGGTTAATGGGTCCACATAATAGCACTCTTCTCCTCCTACAAACAGGGGCATCTGTCTATAAGTCTTACCCATAGTCCCTACTCGGGGAGGTTGCGGGAACTGGGCTCGGGGAGGAGCCCCCCCCCCCTTTGAGCACCTTTCCCTGGTATGGCGTCACCCCTCTTGTAGGCGCGCTCTGGACCTCTTCCTCCTCTATCTCTTGTTCTCCTATCTCTACATTGTAGGGACACTCGCGTTTCCAATGTCCCACCTCGTTACACTGGTGGCACCTAGTCGTTTTCTTCAAGGCAGCTACGTCTATTCTGGGTCTAAAGGTGGAACTCTCCTCATTGCCCTTGTTCTGACTGTACTGCTTCTTTCCTCCTGTACCTGTTCCTTGCTGCTGTTGCTGCTGTCCCCCCTTCCCTGCTGCCTGCATCTGTACCACCATCAATTTTTCTTTTAGTTTCTTAGCCTTGGAGTCTATCTCATCACAGCAGTACCTGGCATATCTCAGTATTTCGTCTAGGGGTTTATTTTGCCAACAAATCAAGTGTTGCTGAATCATTAAACTAATATCCGGTCTCAGTCCCAGGACGAACTTGGACACAAATTGCCCTATGTCTTTTGGATCCATTACATCCAGACCGCTATACTGTTTAAACGCCTTCAGCAATCTCTCGTAATATTCGTGGACTGTCTCTTTGGGTTCCTGTCTAGTTCGGTCTATTCTGACCCAATCTATGTCTTGCATTGGCACTTTCTCTTTCAGCCAAGTCATCACTCTCTCGAATTTTGCCATCACAATCTCGGACGGCCCATTAGTCTTAGCATCTCTCTCCGGCTCCGTTGTGGGCCACTCAGCGCTAACCTTGCATGCTGTCCACAGATCTCCTGGTACTACAATGTCAAACAGCGTGTTCAGATCTATCCATAGGACCTTTGAGATTTTTACAAATCTCTCAACTTGCTTGTACCACTCCACTGGGTTTTCCCGCAATTTGGGGAAGGAGGTGGTAAAAGCAGCTAAATCTCCCCTACTCCAAGGGACATGCACATAGTTCCCATTTGCGACTTCACGCAAAGGGTATGCTCCTATTCCCTGCAGCCTTCCTGGTGTCGTACCAAGCGTGCTTCTCCTGACGGTCCCTTTCTTGGACCACCTCTCTTCCCACTTATCTAGTGCCCTCCATGTCCTTATTCCGGTGATCAGTTCCCTTATGTGCGTTTTCAGCCCGATCGTTCTCCTCTCATCTAGGTCTCGATCTGTGTAATGTAGCCTGTGGTTACCCTGTAATGCTTTGGTTCTTGACAGGTCCACCATATATTTGCCTGCTAATTCGACTAACTTCTCATGGATTGCTCTCGCCTTTCGAGTGATGTCCTTTGCCATATACAGTATTTCATCCTGCTCATACATTTCCATTCTCTCTAAAGGCAGGGTACCATCTACCATGTCATCCAGGTCTGACCTTAAGCTGGCGACATCGAGTCTCTTGGCTTTTATCTCAGCTCGCAATATGTCTTTCGAAGGGGGCTCACTGGTCTCCCTACCATCCCAACTCCGAGCTCTACGTTTGGGCTCGGGAGAGTTAATGAGTGCTCTCCCTTGCTCCCATCTCTCCAGGTCCCATGCTCGGCCATCCGATCTTGGAAGGTGATGGAACACGGGCCTGTTACCCCCACTCTTGCTCTGCCCACTCTCTCCTTCTTCTCTCCTTTCACCGTACGCCTCTCTGTTATTTTCCCTCTGGTCGCTACTCTCCCTTTGCCTAGTATCGCTCAGTATCCGATACGATCCTTCCTGGTTCCCCATATTCCCTGGGCTGCGCTCGTGTCCGTCATCACAGGGACTATGGTGCGACCTCTCACAACTCCCATTCAGTTCTCTGGTGCCGGGCACACAGTGGGTACACTTAAAGCTGTTTCTGTACTCTTGCGTTCTCCTCTCCCCTTCACTGAGTGTTGGGCGCGCCACCCCTCCACTCCCGGGGCCCCCGTTTTCCAGGTCCGTTCTATCTCCACTCCGGGCCCAATGGGTGACTCCCCTACTATCTCTCTCTCTCCAGTCCCACTCCGGGCTGCTCTCCCCAGCCCCGCAGTGAGTCCGAGCTCTGCTGTCCTGACTTTCCCTTTCAGCTTCCGCAGCTATGATGCTCTTGTGAGCCTCCACTGCCTCATCCCACTTCTTCATGTACTCATTTAGCTCTTGAAAGGATTTTCGTCCAGATCCCCTCATATCCACTGGCCATCTAGGGCCCCCAGGATCCCCTCCTGGATCCCCTGCTGTGTGCACCGGGGTGCTCCACTCTCTTGGTATCGGCATCTGACTTGGGAAATTGATCGTATCGTTCCTCCTTGCCGTCTCTGCTCTTTCTCCGTCCTTCCGTACCCGTTCTTCCCCTCTTGCTCTCTCTGGGTCATATATCGATATTATAGGACCTATGGTAACAGGTACCTGTAGTGCATCTGGTAATGCGTAGGATGTGGCGCACTCCGTTTCCGGCGCTCTTTGTACCACAAACCTCCCGACTACCTGTTGCACCTGACTAGGCTGGGACAGCTCTTTCTTTGCCTCAGGATCCCACTCTGAACTGGGAAGCGGTCCATGCTCTCCTGCATTGCCCCCCTTTTCTCTTTCACTATGCTCGACCTCTCCCCCTGCTCTATTATACGGGGGTGGCCTGTCTGTCAATAATCTGTTTATCAGGCTGTCCTCTGTTTCGCTCTCATCATCTTCTTCTAGGGGGCTTTTATTTCCGGGCACCTCTAACACTGGGTACAGTTTATTGACTTCCATGTTATGCACTCTCCATCTTTTAGCATCCGCATCCCATCTGGCATCCTGCACTGCCCTTACCGATCGTTTCACCCTTTCTTGTCGTCTGTTCATATTCTTTACATGCGCTGCCCTAATCCATGCATCAAGGGCTTCAAACTGGGTCGGTCTAGGCAAGGGTCTCATTGAGGTCATGACTGATTTTAATCGATGTAACACCTCTAATCTGAACGTCCCGTACTTCGGGAACGTCAGTTCCTCATTTCCTTCCGTAATCTTACTCCACTCTGTTATCCAAAGGATCGTATGCAGCCCAACATTCACTGCCATGTAACGAGCCGGCGTACCCTCCGGCGGGGCTTCTTCCCCTTCATCCGATCCCCGCTTCTCTTTTTTAAACGCCGCTCTCAGCCATTTAAAACACTTCATAATTATACGCACAATATCCAGCCTCGCTACTCTGTTTACTTCCTGATGACAATCCACCAATCCTAGCGCGGCTTTGCTAACTTGGCCTATCGCAGCGCGGTCTTTCTCCGGTCGGCCAATCCCAGCTCGACACTTTCTGACGTCTTTGCTAGCTGGCCTATCACAGCGCGGTCTTTCTCCGGTCGGCCAATCACAGCGCGACACTTCCTGACGTCACTTTTCTCCGCTTCGCAGCAGCACCCCTCCTTTCTCAACTCGTCTCCCGGTCATGCATGCGTCCCATTCATACACCGAAAAATGACTACTTCCGACCAAGCGGTCACTTCCCTCGACTGTACGTCCACAGTCTATATGTAATTGTCAACACAACTGACGAAATGTCTATCGTCTCTCTGATAGGTTGCTTACACACACAGTAACCTCCGACCAGCGTCCGTTACTCACGCACTCACTCTTACGTTCCCCCTATCTCGGTCTTTCGGGTGATCAATGGTACCTCATGACCCCCTTCACACTAGTTGACAATTACTCTGGGTGTCCGATACACCCGAACCACTTAAGCTCTCCTTGAACTTAAGATTTCCACCGGTTGCGCGCGCTCACAACCTGTTCCACAGTCACTCTACAGACATTCAACTCCGCCAGACATTACAACATAGATACAATACAAAAACACCGCAATCTAACACGCATGACCCTTTATACTCACTCTCGACCGATACTGCTGCTTTTTCTGTCTCACGTCATCCGGATCTTCTTCGGCGGGCGGTTCTTCCGATCATCGATCTCTAAGGGCCTTGGGGTAAGCTAACCTGGCCTAGGTCACCGTCCTCAAGAAGGCAACCATCCTCTATAGCTACCAACTGGAAGGGCGAGATTTTGATCGATACCTTATCACTATTGATCTAAACCCCGATCTGGTCGACTGAACCTTTGTTGCCTGTCATTGAGGGAAGAAAGTGCATCTCTTACCAAGTTAGTTCACCCAATAAAGGACTCCGCTCCAAAAGATCACAAACTACTTCTAGCTTTCAAAAGTTTATTGTAAGGTTAGGATAAGCTGCAAATACAGGCATCTCAGAATGAGATTCACGAGATACACAGGTCCAACTACATACATGTGCTCTCTGAAAGCCCTCAGACGAGCAACGGAAATTACCAGCACAAGTTCTAAGAATAATAAAGCTATCAGCATTGACGCATATTGAGATCTCTCCTTCATTTAAGTTGGAGGAAAAACACACAGGTTAGGCTGTCCCTACCCTGCTCTAGATGGTATCCCTACTTAACCAAGTCTCAACCTAACAAAAGGTGTCAGCAGTGAATGACCCCCAAGGGAAGTCACTCACTCTTAGTCTCTTGGTGAAAACCTATAGTTCTCCAGTCATGACCCCTCTCTGCCTACCCATCCGCTCTCTAAAGGGTCCTCAGGCATCTGCTCTAACTCCACCCAGGGGTGCTGTCCCTAATACAAAACAGTCAACAACATTTGAGACGCCCCTCGTGAGACGCCCCTCACGTGGTGTAGCTTCTGGCTTTTTCCATGCTGCTTTGTATTGGGCCTCATACGTTGGAGTTGACCTTGCTTCTCAGACTCTTCTCCGGCCCGCTGATACCCCTTAAAACATTCCGGAACCCTCCTCCATGTCTGGGCCGTCTTCTGAACAGACCTCTATTCATATTATTTATAATTGGATCCCCCCTTTTCTCTTGCAGACAGACATCTGCAGCCAAGATCCCAACTCTCATAGACTTCCAAAAAGTTTCGCAACATTTCTCGGCCCAGACCAGTACGTGTAAATCAATGTTAAAACATTTCAGGCCTACAGCATTTCTCATAATAATTATAGCATTCAACTTCTTCATTAATTAAAGCATGTTAATACTCTTATTCTATTATTCAGTAAACACATCTATACATCATGGCCCATTAATGCAATGACCAAAACATTAGTGCAATCTATGTCGTGAAAAGAAACACCTTCCCCTTCCCTTCTAGCTCTGGCCCTGAGGCCTACCACATTCTGCGTTTAACCACATGCCATCTTACATTTTAGCAGCTACACGACATGGATTCAGGAATAATCACATCTAATAAAATCATATAGTGTCACACATTTCTGTATTAGTTCCACTTCTACTTAAATCTCTACATTAGCTATACATTCAGAATATAATTGCAGATACTACTAGCACTCATGGCATTTCTCCTCATGATTTGTGCTTACTACGGGTAAGTGTGATGCACTCATACATTTAGGTCAGTTTGCGCTCTCTCATACCTCACCTATTGTACCTATCCTGTAATTGTAATGAATACCTATATGTGTCCTTCAGCTGACTGCACCCTAAGCTTTACCCACTGCAATGAACTTGGTTTTATTGGTGCCAACAGTGACTGCATTTCAAGATGCTATTATGTGTTTTTGTGTTCAGAGCAATGAAGCCTCCCTGGTATTAGATTAGACTTCTTGAAACATGATTAAAAACCTCGAAAGATGATCTTTTCCTCTTAGTAGTTGCACAATACTTTTTAAGGACCTATGCTTTATGTTGTTTCTTGATGTATAGAAGTGAATGTTCTATAATGACTTTTTTCACCTGGATGTTTCCCTATAGCAGAATTTTAGCGCATCACTGGCTTGCCTCCTTTCTGGAAGACAGAAGACTGGAGGTCTGGATGCCCCTTCTCTTTAGGGTCTCGTGAGCTGGCAGTGGGCGTTCCTTGGGGCTCGGCCTGAGACCGACTCTATTTGACGTGTATCTAACACCACCTGCCCAGCTAGCAGAAGCCCTGGGGGCAAAAGTGATATCATATGCTGATGACACTCAGCTGCTGTTATCTTGCGGCAAGGGAGAACAAAATCTTGGGCAAATACATTAAAGCCTGCCTTGCAGCGGTATTCTACTGATTGGCCATCCACCAATTGAAATATCACACAGACAAAAACGAAATTCTACACTTCGGTTATAATCCCCAGAAACATGGCAGACTTTTTGGCCTGAAAATGCCTTCCACACCCGGCCCACAGGAGGGAACTGCTAAGAATTTTGGTGTCAAAATCGATAACTGTAACTTCCAACCACAAATCGAATCTGTGGTAGGCACATGTTTTGGATTACTGCACTCACTGAAAAAGTTCTTGATAGTTTCTTTTATTCTCGGCAAGTAAAATGGTCATCCAGGCACTGATCACCTTCGGACTGGACTATGGAAACGCCCTCTATCTAGGACTTGCCGAATACCTGATCAACAAACTTCGGGTAGTCCTGGATACGGCAGCTTGCAATCTTCTGAACTTACCTTCAAGAACACATATGTCCCCGCATCTACGCACCCTCCACTGGCTCCTAGTTTGGAAAATAATCTTGTTCAAAGCACTAGTTTTGGTCCACAAGTCACTATACCAAACGAGTGTGAGCTACCTCAAGACAAGACTCAGCTTCTGTGTCGCGTCAAAAAGTCTGCAGTCTGCCAAGAGTCTTTAGGCTAGGATTCCTACCATTTGGCACTCTAATAGTGGGGAACGTTCCATTTCCTATCTAGGGCCAATGGCATGGAATAAGCTTCCCCCGGGATACGCTCAGTGGACACTATTTTAATGTTAAAAAAGCTGAAAACCTGGCTTTTCATGCATAAATAGATAGAACTTTCACACCCTACAATGTGACCTTTGAACAAGGTGTTCGGCATTCCGTCCATCAATTGTGTGTCTTTTGCTTTCTCGCCCTATGTGCGCCAGGTATGCCCAGACATGGGTCCAGGGCTCACTGTGCCACAGGAATCAAGCTATCCTGGCTGAAGAGGGGTGAAACCCGGAAACCGGTCCTAGGATGCTTGTTTCTGGTCCAGGGAGGACCTGGCTTAGCAATTTGGGCTGGACTGTTCCCATGAGGCACAGGGTCAAGACTAATTTGCATATGGCCAGGTCTAAACTGTAAACATAGCTTTTGAGTACTAGTCACTATAAGGACATGTTAATATTAAATGTGTACATATCCTACTTTTAAGGACCATGCTTCTTGCATTGTGGCCTACATGTGCTAGTTAGGAGTGAGTTAATAATATTTAAAGGGAAAATTTTGCCTGTCAGTGGGGGTTATTTTGACAGGTTACTGTGCCTGTTGTGCACTGTTACACTCAGGCTACAGTGGTAGGGCTGTAGCCATGTTCACACTGCCAGTACAGTGGATGGCACAATAGGTGCTGCTTCTCTCTAGTAGCATTTAAATTACATACCATGGGTAAATTATGTACCATATACTATTCTTATGAGCAAGTTAAATATACCAATTAGAAGTATGCCAGTACAACTATGTTTACAGGGAGAGCACAGACACGTTACTACTGTTTAGCAGCGAGAAAGAGCACAGAATTCTGAAGGCAGCAAAAATATAGGGTCCAACAAATGACAAAAAGTCTGTGCTGACCACAATGAAAAGGCAGATTTCCTACAGCGACTTTTCAATTTTTTTTATTTTCCTTCTGTAATGGTTTTCATTACTTACAACACATCCACTACATCAAGTATGATTTCTGTTGAAGGTGGGAAAAGATTACAGCACAATAGATCTCACAATTGGGTGGAAGAGGGTTAGGTTATTAATATATGGATAGATATGAGGAATTGGGGAACATTTGAGAAAAACACAGATTCGGCATTCAGCCACACCGTGGTGCACATGTGTTTCATAAGGAAGATGACAATTAAGCCAGTACAATTTAAATAATCTTTGGCAACCTGCTTAATGCTCCCAAATTAGTAAACTAGGCTGCAGTTTTAACTAGGGGGGACAGACAATCACATATCAAAACTATTTATAAAAATTGAAATTGATGCTGCCTAAAAAACGTTGCAGGTGCATTCTGGCATTGACTGTTTTGGAAGAAGGGCTGAATTACAGAGCAAAAGCCAACATGCAACCTTCGATCTGCCTCACTCTCTCTGGCAGCATTACACGCATTCGCAGAAGCAGGGCAGGATGCAACTCATTCACCTACTAACAGCAAAGACCTGGAACACCCTCCCCCAGGACATCAAAATAGCCATCTCACAACATTCGGCAAGAAACGGAAGGCCTGATGTTCCGGACCTTCCACATCTACTCAGCACCTAGAGACCCTCACAGGAGATTAGTCCGCACTCTACAAATTTTTTTACAATTCTTTTTTTTTTTACAAACATTATTGAGCTTCCTTGCAGAACAGACCTGTTGAATGAGAAGAAAGAAAAGGACGGTATTTGAAAGTTGAAGTAATAAGGATGCACAACGTGTTAGATTGAGGCAAATATATTGACACAAGTACCATTAAGTAAAGATCGTTTCAATAACACTCTCGGATAATTCGTTCAATGTATCCTAAATGATCGCTCACTCAAACATTCAAGAAACCAACCTTAACTTTGCATGCTATGTCCGTCCCAGTAATCATTTAGAATTTGCCAATCTTGCCACTATTCATCAATATTCTAAATAAATCACCTCTTGCCTGTATATAGGGGGTATGCCTCTTGGAATATTGTCCCATGGAAGAAGATAGAGATGGGTCCAGGAAGGAGATCTCCAGCTTTAGAATAATATGTGGTGATGCAACAGTAGCACACCAGCTGATTGATACCCCGGCGACTTTGGGCCATGGGACGCTTTTGAATCTCAACTGGCGAGCCAAGCTTGGCTCCAGTTTTAGGTCAGTAGATAGAGCACAACTTAAATTGACCTGGACAACACACATAAGCACTCCATCTAACACATCATTTTCATCACAGGTTGCATTATACAGTCCTGATGAAAACTCGCATCTAAGGCTTGAATTCCTGATTGCATAGTCGAAACGTCGACGCTCCCTAATTGATCAAGACCTGTACCTACATCGTTCTATTGTCCCTTCCTTGTATATTGCATTGAATGCACATTGAAATTTACAGAATTACATGTAAATCATTGATGGACAAGCTTGAAGGAACTGTTCTCCATTACCAGCATTTGTAAATAACTAATTGAATACTTTTTACTCTGTGATTCACCCTTTCACTACCCAACTCCACCACTTTCCTATTCCTTCTCCCTCTTCTCTTGCGCGCAACTTATGTTTATTGTCAAAAATATGCCACATTTGCTCTAAAAACAAATCGTATTAAGTACAAAAAATAGGTTTATGGCTTGTTTTGATGTGTGGTCTAGTAAATTCATATGGATGCATAAATAGTGTTATTGTGCATGCAGAAATTCTGTTGTAGGTTATTGATTAACCATGTTGTAATGGGATATACAACGCAAGTTCGCAAACAATTTCCAAATTGTTGGTCACAGACCATTGTTTTCATTCCCGCATTGCGCCCAGGTCCGTCTTGACTTTAAGGGCTACCCCATTCTCTATAATGTCCTTCGTACTAATTCTTTTCATTTAAAAGAGACCTACCTGTTAAACAAGCAGACGCAAATACATTGATTCTTAAAAATCAAAGTTAAACTGAGATGTCTCAGAAGAACCAGGAGATGCTGATGTGTAATCAAGGAACGGCCAATCAAGTAACACTCCGTGAGACAGGTAGACGCGTGCTCGCAGAATGATCACCTAAACACTAAAACACCAATTTTGCCTAAGCCCCTTCCATCCCATTTGCTACATTCATAAATGTTGCCATTATTTTCCAAAACAGTGTGATATCTCTCCATGCATCTCTTTTTTTTCCAAGGCATGGGAGACATAATTTGTTTCTGCAAACGGAAGCGTTCATAGCAGACTTAGAAACCGTTGTGTATTGCAAAGTCTGTGGTTGACCCTAGGATTTAACTACTTGACTGCACTGGTCCATGTAGTTTTATTTTCTTTCTTTGGCACACCAAATATGAACATATAAACATGTTTCTCATTTTTTTTACCACGGCCATTTCTTTTCTGTTACTAGGGTATTTGTTTGTATTTTTTTCCCAAAATGTAGAGTTCATATTTATTGACAATGTTACTTGCCAAGCTGGAGATGCCCAAGAAATCACCTTCATCCACCATTGTGTCTTCTGAGCCTGATCATTTTCGGGGATGAAATAATTGGTCGTCAATCTCTCCACGTTTCAAGGTGAGAGACTGGCTCTTATGACCTTGGTAATTACAGCTGCTGCTATATGTGTACAGTGCCTACAGGAAATGCCGGATATTTTATTGCCAGTCTGCTGATTTCTGGCCTTTTCAGTAGAGCAATGACAATGAATCCATGTAGAATTCTGTTTGGTCATCCAAGTAGTCTTGTAACATCTTCTCTCCTGCCACAGTTGTTGACATTTGCGGTTTATATGTTTCTAGCACGTGTACTTTATTTACATCCCTGAATGCTGAAAACAAAAAGTAACTAGCCTTTGTTTGTACCATGGATCTAGTATTGTGGCACAGATGTAGTCTTCATGTGACTTGATCTCTTTTTGTAGCCTGAGATTTCTACCCAAATGAAGGATTACGCGATTGACTAAAGCAGCTGCTTCTTTACTGACATTGGTGTATGATTCTTCAACCAAATGCAAATCAGCCTGTAGGAAGTGGAACATTAGGATGGCTTGGCTCATGGTGAAATCCCCTGTGCTGACTTACCATGTGAAAATGTCAAAAGGCCCCAGCATTTGGATCAGGCCCTCTATTAGCCCCCTTTTGTCAACCTTTGTTTTCATGACTTTCGCAAGTGCATTCACTCCCTTTTGTAGCACATAATCATTTTAACAGGTGTTGCAAGATGTAGAAAGTGGACGTAGGGACCTCATACATGAGGGCCTTAATGGGGACTGTACTGGCATTCTGAATGACCCTTAATTGTTTCTTGGATTAGAAGAAATGGATGAAATATGTGCAAATACTGTGACCAGTGACCAGTATGTTGTGGATGGCTACTTTTATGAGAATGTACTGCGCATTGGTTGATGCAGTGAGCATAACTCTCTGACATATCCTCCATCTGCTATTGCTTTGACAATATTACTGCTGTGGTCAATGGCAACACGTCCAATGTCTAGACCTCTGGGTTGAAGCCATTTTTAAGACCTTCATATTGAGTTGTTTTAGGGTGCGGGCAGTTTTGTTTGCATTCCCCATCATTGACCATGGAGAACAGTGCAACTGCTGCTTGTCAATGAATGCATCGAACAGCATCTGCAAAGGTGACTCTGTGGCTAGCATTTGTCAACCCTCCCCCCTTGAATGGAACCCTGTCAGTACTGTTACACATCTAATAATAAGTAGCTTGACAACCAGTCTACATTTCTGAAGTGAGATGAACTACGCAGGACTCTCTTTCATTACATCCGCAACCAATTCCAGCACTTGATGCTGAAGCCATGGTACAGCTGCAGTTGACGTCTGACTTGGAACCTTCCATTTTGGACAAAGAATTTTCACAAATTCCAGCAACCCCTGTCCTTACATTGAAGAAAAAGGAAGGAGGTCAACCACTGACATTTTGCCTAGCATTATATATATGAACCGACTGATGAATTTGGTAGCACTATGCACCCACCTCAAATGACCTCTATGGTGTTGCGCTGCTTAGATGCTTTGGGGGACCTCCTATTTTTTGTGCCAAACTTGTGTTGCTGTCTGAATGAGTACACTCTACGAGCGAACAAGGCTGATTTCATGACAACAACGACATCATCAACACCTCCTTCTTTCTGTTCAGTTTCATCTCCCTGAGTAACAGCCATCTTTTTTAGGTGCTAATCTCACAAAATTGGATGTTGGTTTTTCATAGGACACAATCGGCCCCTAGTACCGTAATGTCCACCTTGCTTCCAATGTCACACTGACCTGTCACAAACTGTGCAGTCTTCAACATGGTGTTCATGCGTCCTAAATGTAAAGAACCATGGTTCTCCGAGAAATTAAGAACTCAGAAACAAGTCTATAGAAGGATAGAGAGGCAGTGGAGAGCAAATTACGACCCTACGAATACGCACAGTCACTGACGGTTTACAAGGAACTGATAATAGAAGAAAAAAGTAAATACTTTTCAACAAAAATCCTACATGCAAAAAAGCTCTAGCAAAGAGCTCTTTGCTACGGGTAAAAGCCTAACTAAACTTCCTGAGCCACCAAGGATGGAAAGCAAATTCTGTAACGGACTGGCTCAGTTTTTTAAAACCAAAGTATAGACTGTGTATAAATCCTTTACTGACTGTGATGAAACAACACCTGGGAATCGCCTAGCAGTCATAGCTCCTTTCCCACCCCATCTGCTTACGTCCTTTCCTCCCCCTCCTTCCATAGAAAAGATAATCCAGATGGTCAAAACATCCAAATCAGGGGCTCCTTCTGACCCATGTCCTCCTAAAATACTGCACCTGGTACCTGAGGTTCTCAGTGAATAACTAATCATGTTATATAAGGAGATAATTTATTCAGGTATTTTCCCTGATGCTTCCGCTCCTAAACAAAACCAATCTTGATCCAGCAGCTGCAGGCCTATCGCCAGAATACCCTTCCTGGCGAAGGAACTAGAAAAACATTAAATACACAGCTTACGGCAATTATCTCTGCCATGGACCTTCTAGATTCAGCACAATACGGGTTCCGAGAGGGGCACAGCACTGAGACAGCCCTGGTCATGGATGCAGAAGAATTAAGAGTTATACTACACGCTGGGGGTAAGGACACCCTGATCTTCTTAGATCTATTGGCGGCCTTGGACACAGTGAGCCATGAAATAATAGCCAACAGGCTATCTGATCTGGGAATTAGAGGCTCAGCCCTTAAGTTGCTGACTTCACTTCTCTCCAACGGGGTTCAATCAGTAGAGTCTGGAGTATTCGCGTCCAAGCAATTTAAACTCCCCTGCGGGGTGCACAGGGTTCGTCCCTGAGTCCTATGCTCTTTAATCTCTACGTGTCTCTATGAGCCTCAATCATCAGATGACACAGCTTCTCAATGGTATCATATGCGATTTCAGTTTCAAGCAATGTCAAAGAAACAGCAGATCGTTCTAACATGCCACAGCTAAACCAGTGGATGAGGTCTAACTGCCTAAAACTTAACGGCAGTAAAACCGGAAAAACTAAAACATGTTCAAAGTTTGACGGACAGCACCGTAATTTTGACTTCGGCACGGCAGTTCCTGGTAATGTTAAGGGCTGACCACTGGGGTGGTGGATACTGTAAATTTGGCAGGCGGAGAACCCTCGATAAGGCGGGTGTAAAGTTCTCCGCCATACCGATGGACTTACCTTTGCCCTCCAAAATCTAATTCAGTCCCATATTCTTTATCATAAGTTGGTACTAGGCTTCTAAAGTTTTTCTGCCTAATTTGGCTTTGGTAGATCTCGGTCTGACAATTATCTAAAAACTACCTATCACCTCCTCCTGCTTCCACCCGCATTGCATGCTCCGCAGAATCTTCAGATGGATTCCAACAAACACCTGAAAGAACATCACCCAAGCCCCCATCACCAACCGCCTCGACTACGGCCGCGCCCTCTATGCCGCCATCTCCACCCAGCTCCTCCGAAGACTCCAGACCATACAGAACTCTGCAGCCAGACTCATCCTGGACCTCCCCAAACGAACACACATCGCCCCCCACCTGAGAGACCTCCATTGGCTCCCCTTCCAGAAAAGATGCCAGTTCTAGATCCTCATTCACGCTTACAAAGCCCTGCATGACCTATGTCCTGCCTACCTCAACCATCGACTGAACTTCCACCAACTCGCTAGACGCTCGCCTTCATCTGTTGCAGCTGGAGCGGCGGCCGCTCTTTCTCCCACATCGCTGCCAAGACCTGGAATAACCTTCCCCTTCACATTTGACACCCCCTCGCTGGCAGACTTCAGAAAGAGACTCAAGACCTGGCTCTTCGACAGAGACCCCAGTCGGTCACAGTGTTGTACTTTACAAATGCTGATTGATTTTTTTTTTTTTTTTTTTAGTAAGACGTTTATTAGTATTCAAAAGTGCAGTACATATAGCCACTGATTGATTGATTGATTGACCTACAATCATCATGTACATCATGTGCTGGGTTATTGGTTTACTATTAATATTAACACCAATAGAGGTGCCACAAACAGATGAGCGATGACTACTGTCAGCCAGAACTAGGCGTCTTTCGAAGTCCTATTTTCTGAGAAAGTATGTGCATATCTATTCAGTATTCCTGAAAGGTCATATCAGAAAGTTAATCACTGAGGATTGCAGCTCTGCTGCATGTCCTTACCTGTCTGTGAGCCCTTAAAACTCTAAAACTTCCAATGCTCCCATACTCTGATGCAAACAAGAGTAGTATATAGAAGTACAAACATTCACACTCACTAGCACCTCCCATTCAATCAGTCCCTCCTGCTGGCTCCTTCTGCCAGCATTGAGAGGTACCTCTTTAGTTTAGACTTCTTAAAGAGGGATCCTGTTGGTTCACCTGGGATCATTAGATCACAGGGTGCACCTCTCACCTTACACCACTATATTAACGTAAGAGAGGGCTTGAACTGATTCCTAATCATAACTCGGCAGCTTGAGACCTCGCCAATCATGACATGAGAGAAGACCCAGGTAGTTGTGTAAAAAGGAAACCCTACCCTCTAACCACTGTAAATAAACTTTCTCCAGGAGAAAAGAGCGTGCAACTCCATCCAGACACCTGCTCAATCCCAAAACCTCTGCCCAGCGGCCTCACACACGGTTTACAGGCAGCTCCAGGCGAAACATTTCGTGATGACACCCCAAATGTTCAGGGATGTAGCTTCGGGGGGTGTTTGCGTTTTGACATCTCCTAAATAAATGCATACTGGGCTTGAGAGTTGGATCTTGGGCCCCGAGTCGGGTCTTCTATGCCTTTATTGGTTTTTCTCCACATCCTAATTTGACTAAAATATTATTATGTTACAAAAGGAACTTAGACAGAGGCCCAACTAATGCAAATAGGTATTGAACCTGTTACTCATGGGAACAGTGTACCCCAAACCTTGGTTATTCCTCCACCCTTCAGCATACTGTTTTTTTAGGTGGGAAATGTGCAATTAACATCCCCTGAATCTCACTGACTAACCTACGCCCCTGCAGATGCTGTCCAGGTCCTGGCTTCACACAATAGTCACACACTCACAATATGAACACTCAAAATATACAAATTAAGCACATGGTCCAAATGTATAATTCTACTTGCACGAAGCCGCTCCAAGACACAGATAATACTGACTGTACACCTACTAGGCACTATAGGAGGCATCAAGGTAAATGACCACATAAGTACTATTTAGTTATTGTCAGCTAGATTCATGAAAGGAAATCCGGCTCGCAAAGGGCCAGATTCTGAGAATGTGTCCCTTTGCGAGCGCAATTTTTTGCATTTGGGATTCATCATCCCAAATGCAAAAATCGCTAATTGCGAAATCGCATATTTGCGAGGAATTGCATTTAAGGAATCTCTATTTGAGATTCCTTAAATGCAATTCATTAACCAGTTTTTATTTGCGAATTCGCTATTTCTGTGCGCTATTTACCACGAAGTCTGACTTCGTGGTAAATAGCGAAAACTTAGAAAAATGCACGTTAGTGCATTTTTCTAAGTGGTATGTTACACACACACATGTCCTTTGGACATGTTTGTGCGCAACATCAGGCTACATTTACATTTCAGGGGTGCTACAGGGTGTCCTTTGGACACCCCTGGCACCCTTGAAATTGCATCCTTATTTAATTTGCTAATCTCAAATAAGGAAGCTGTAGAAATCGCAATTAAAATTCCATTAGGCTAACTTTAGTCCAGCATTACTTGAGTCAAGAGCAGGTCTCCAATATGAGTGGAGGAGCACTTGAGAGCATCATTGCAGGGCAGATCTGTGGGCATTCTGCCCTGAGAAGCCCAGCGTGGCCATCATTCCTAAAGAGAGGAACCCTTCTTACGTAAGCCCCCCCAGCCTGACGGGAAGGATCATACCTGAAAAATCCCATGTTATGGATTTGTGGGGCCCGGGCAAGACATAAGTTGGGGCCCTTATGTTTTCAACAAATTTCGAATTTTAAAATCCATTTTCTACACATGCAAGCCCACGTGATGCCAGACAATACTGAATTGTACATAAAGGTTTCTGACATGGAATCGCACAAAAACAGACAAAATATGTCTTGCCAGAAGCCCCGAAATCAGTGAGCTGACAATTAGAAGAGAGACAGAGGTGGAGGAAGAGAAAGAGCGGGAGAGGGAGGATGAGACACAGAAATCGACAGGCTGAGATAGAGAAACGAAAGATCCTGTAGCCAGGGGGTCCTTGGATGGTGGCTACTGCCCATTTTGCTCAGGCCTCAAAGCATCTCTGTACCGGATGAGACCAAAGTGCCGAAGGGCCAGGCACCGGCTCCCGTTGAATCACTGGAAGGCAGATCACCTGAAGCTGTCGTTGCCTTCGAGAGGTGCAAAGGCACAGGATACGGAGTCGAGTTGCCAGACTCAGCTTTGAAATTCCATGGTTGGTTATTCACAAGTCTACAAAACCTTTGGGGGAGTTACCGGGCATCAGGGAGAGCACACACTACTAAGAGAGTCCCTACAAACAGACTAGGCCCACAGCCAAGGCCACGCTGCTTTTTACTTCACATATCTGCCCTAGTGGCTTGCTCACTTTTCTGTATAAGCGCTTAGAGACCTGAAGGTGATTTGCACTATATAAAAGGCATATAACATAATATATAGGGTTCACTGGCAGAACCTGACATTTAGGTACGCCTGAGAGGGAACCATCCACACACTTGTTTGCAAGGCAATCTCTCTCGCCGTTTGCTATTCCACTTCTAAGTTTAGGGGCAAGTCTGTCCTGGAGAAGTTCACCAGAACTCAGTAAGGGTAAGGAAGTGTGATGGAACACACTCCTGCGCTGTTGTGTGCCTGTGCAACACCCTTGTGTGCATTGGAGAGAACGTCGTGGATTGCTGAGTCAGCGAAAATATCTGATTGGCTCATCGCCCCCTGCAGCGCAGCTTAATCGTTACATTTTAATGAACTTTCTTTTTCCCTTGTTCAGCTTATAAAAGTTTCAGTGATTTATCTGAGTCTAGTTAACATTTTTTTTAGATTATAGCATTTGGCAGCTGCAGCTATTAGATGCTAAAAGATATCATAAAATAAAAATATGGCAGAGATTCTGTATACAGTTTATTAAAAGCATTTGATATTATCCAGGCACGTACAAAATATTTTATTATTTCGTGCAAGACTAAGCAACAGTGTAAGAAGTAGGTTAAAGGGCAACTCCCTTAAAATACAAAATAAACAGCTCATGCTTCCAACACCCTTCCTATTTCATGGAGCCTTTTTCAAATGTTCTGTGGTCTCCGAGAGACGCTAATCTATAAAGTTACGAGCGGACATATGGTTCTAATGTGGTTTTTTTCCAGTCCTGAGACCGTCGTCCGGCTGATTGACGTAAAGTCAGACTCAGAACGAGGCTACGTGATGACGTGGGGATAAATTGGTCTGATTGCAGGAGAGCACTCTTCTGCAGTGCCCTCAGACTCACATGCCCCTGACAGGAGCAACAGAAGGTTTTTTCTCCAGTCTGGAATTAGACAGGATTGGGAACGCCATTCTTAAAACATAGTCCCATTAAGGACACATGGTGTGGGCAACGTGCTGCTTTTTTAGGTTTCGCCTCGCCGAAAGCTGCGCAAGCAGACTTTCGCGCAAGGCGAAAACTTTTGTTTACTAGTATGGACAAAAGTCCAGCCTCTCACTTCCATTGGCTAGCTCCATAAATGGAGGCTAGCCATTGGAAGTGAGATCTGTCAGTCATGGTCCGAGGCGATTCGTGGGCGTTTCGGGGATGTTTTTCTCATCCTGTCCCTTTTAGCACGTCATGCGGCTGTGGGCGGATGTTATTTTTTTTTTGGGGGGGACGGCATGTTGTGTTCAGTTCATCGTGGCGTTTGCAGGAGTGGGCTGCGCGATTTCTGTTGCTGGGATGTGTTCCTCGATTTGCGAGCAAGTAAGCAGCATTTTCTTTTAATTTTATTGTAACTGCTTCCACTTATTTATGAGGTAACCTCAGAAGCAGCCCCAAGCCCGTCTCTCCCTGCATGCGTTCAGCCCTCTAACACAAATCCCCGCTGCTACGATACCCTCCAGCACCCCCGCAGTGAAGATGGGGCTCTCAGCTGCTGAGAGTGATAGTGCCGGGCAAATACCACAGTCTGCTGAGAGACGTCTTTGCATTTGCATAGGCTAGCAAGCGCTTGTGTTATGTAGCGCTGCGGTTCCTTCCAGCGCTATATTACATCCCTTTCAGGAGGAGTACGGATTGAAAAAACCACTTTGCTGAGCGTTGAAGCGGTCACACTGATGTCGGGGCGGAAGGGAGTGTTTGTAGCAGTTCTCAGGAGAATGCTTCAGTGTTTTCATTTTAGAGATTTAACTCTCACAGAAATTTTGTGCAATAATTACGTTATACTAATACGTGTTACTGTAGTGCTTCACTTGCCAATATTGGATGTGCACTCTGCTGTGCCCGGGTAGCTCTGGTGTACCACTTGCCCATTTACACTGCGTCCCAGGCTGCGCCCGAGCTCCTCTTGCCCATGCCCGGCTGTTCCCGGCCTCTGTGAATTTGAAAGTGTCTGCTGGCTAGGCCGCGGCACCCTGCCCCAGTGGAGTTTCCTGTGTGACAATGCTGTTTTAATTTTTTTAACGCGCCTCATCCTAGCCCTGAATGCGCCTTTGTCCTGTGCAGACATCAAAGGGCCGGAGGCATTGAGGGCGAGTAGATTGGGACTAGGGGGGGGTCGCTCCTCCCCCTCATTAGCCTGTGATAAAACAGGTCTCACCTTCCCTCAGCACTCACAAACCTGCCTTCAGCCCTGGATTAGTAAAGGGACGCAGCCCTCCCTGGGACAGGACCATCAGCAGCATGGACTTTCACCCACCACTGGACTTGGTACTCCTCGGGACGCGCCCCTCTGACACACACTGGACAAGATTTACTCATCACTGCTTTTTACTCTAGTGTGAACTGCGCCAGGTTATCGGCCTTCCAGGCGCTGCATGATTTTATTTTTTTCGAGCATGAACTGCGCCTGGAGACCGGTTGTCTGGGCGCTGTATGGTTTTTAATCTGGCATGAACTGCAAATGGAGACCGGACATCTTTTTTTTTTTTTTCACAACAGATTTTATTAAGGAATATAAGCAAGGCAATCAATGTGGCACCCCACAATCAGGAGAAACCACCAAGCATTTGGATACATTACATTTAGCAGGATCAAAGGTCGATATGAGATCATCACAAATCTTATTTATTGATAAAACCCCCCACCCCATCCCATCCCAACTCCCACCACCCTCCACTAATTCCACCCCGCAATCCCACCCTAACCCTGTGCACGTAAAAAGAATCAGGGGAAAAACAGCTGTGTGTGAGTATAGTGTATCCGGCAAGGCGCAAGACATAGGCCCATGCAATGGGGGAGCTTAGGGCTCCTCTTCGGGGTCGATCGGGGGGTCCAGTGGCAAGTCTCTATAATCGGCCCATCTCTTCCAGATCTTAAAGTGCTTGCGAGGGCACCCTCGCGCTTCAAAAATCGGGCGCTCCAGACCCATACAGAAATCCAGTCCCGCTTTCCATACACACAAAGGAGGTGCTCGTTCGTCTTTCCATGCCCGTGCCAGGTCTCTTTTGGCCAATACTAGTCCCAACAGCAATAGATGGCGCTTATAGCAGTTCCCCCCCACTCCTGCGAGAATGTGGAGCATTCCCAACCGGTGAGTGCGAGGTAGATCCCAGTGTAGCACCTCAGACAGGCAATTCCACACACCTCTCCAAAAACCAGCTATCCCAGGACACAGCCACACCGTATGAAGCAGCGAGCCCATCTCCGCCCCACAACGCAGGCATTCCGGTGATTCAATCAGTCCCGCTTTCCAGAGGCGTTCACGGGTAAAATAAGCCCTGTGGAGAATTTTAAATTGAATAAACCTGAGCCTCATTGCGATGGCAGTACCTCGTGGGGGTTCCAGGGCCTCCCGCCAATCATCCTCATCCATGGGACCAATATCTGCTTCCCAAGCCGTCCGCAGGGGAAGTAAATCAGAAGCGCAATGAGTGACCACCGTTTGGTATATTCGGGATACTTTTTTGTCACCGAGATCACCCATGAACAACTTCGCTTCAATAGGGCTGAATTCAGGGAGCGAGTCAAGGTCGGCAATGTATGGTGTTAGCGCATGCCGGAGCTGCAAATACCGGAAGAATTGGGACCGTGGCATGCAAAACTCCGCACTGAGGTCCTGGAACGACTTAAGAGCAGTGCCAGACATCACATGGCCCAGGGACGAGATCCCGATCGCGTCCCACCCACTGAATCCCGGCAAGGAATTCAATGCAGGCAGTCTACCATTACGCCACAGGGGTGTTTCCGCAGTCAGCTTACCCCACCAGCCCATGCGCTTCAGGGTCTGACGCCAAACAAGGAAGACCGTCTTCGTGACTCTGGGCAATTCCCGCTGCAGCCGAGCAGAGTAGAGGAGCATATGAAGGGTGTTGTCGCCCATCCGTGCGCGTTCCAGGGCATATGCCGGGTCCCCCCTATGACCGTACCACCAGTCATTTAGGATGAGCAGATGAGCTGCTTGGTAGTAGGACAAGAGGTCCGATGTGGCGAGGCCCCCACAATAAGTAGATAAAAAGCATGTACGCAGCGCCACCCTAGCAGAACCCCCGGCCCATAGGAACCGCCCCAACACCGAGTTCACCTGCCGAAACCACGAGGTCGGGACCGGATGGGGATAATTTTGCAGTTGATACAGAAGGCGTGGAAGCGCTACCATCTTAAAGATGGCGGATCGGCCAAAGATATTAAGTGGCATTCGGGACCAAGTTTTCACGTCGGCTTGCACCCGCTCCCATACCGGAAGGACAGAGCGTTCCCACGTGTGGGTCGCAGATTCCGACAGAAACACTCCCAGGTATTGCAGGCCAGTGGTTGCCACCTGTAGGTCTAATGTCCAAGGGTCCGACACTGTGCCACCTCCAAGGACCCACAGGGTGGATTTACTCATATTTAAATATAGGCCCGAGACCTCCCCAAAGACCCGCATAATTTCTAACACTCGCGGCCCGGAGCGTCGCAGGTCTGTAAGGAAGAAGAGAACATCATCAGCGTATAACGCGATTCTATCAGAGAGGCCCCAGGGCCACACAAAGCCACGCATCTGCGCGTCCATACGGACCCAGGCGGCCAACGGCTCCATAGCAAGGGCAAAGAGGTACGGGGATAAAGGGCATCCCTGCCGGGTCCCCCGGCCAATGTGGAAGGTCTCCGACACCGCCCCCGCAACACGCACAGTAGCTGTGATGTCCATATAGAGCAGCTTAAGATACGACAAAAATACGGGGCCCAGGTTAAGACGGGGCAGGAGTGCAAACAGAAATGTCCAGCTCACCGCGTCAAACGCCTTGTTAATGTCAGCAAGCAACAAAGCCGCCTGCTCACCTGTGGCCCCCATGGCATCAATTGCAGCCCACGCGCGCCGAATATTATGGCGTGTAGCCCTGCCGGGCATAAAGCCCGATTGATCGGGGTGTACCAGGTCCGTGATATACGGAAGCAACCGATTCGCCAGGGCCTTGGCCAGAATTTTGGCTTCAATGTTAAGGAGCGAGATAGGGCGATAAGAGTCGTGCCTATCAGGGGGCTTACCCGGTTTCTGGAAAACCACAATCTCGGCATGACGCCAATCAGGCGGTAGCCTACCTTGTGCACGCGCCGCTTCAAGCGCACGCCGAAAGTGGGGCCCTAGTTGCGTGTGAAACTTTTTATAGAATTCACAAGGGTAACCGCTCGGTCCGGGGGCCTTGCCCACGTTAAGCTGTCCCAGAGCATCTCCCAGTTCTTCCGCTGTAAGAGGAGCATCCAGAGAATCCCTGGTTTCGTCAGACACAGCTTTAGGGGGTAGGTCATCAATGAATTTAGCCACCTCCGCGCCCGATAGGCTATCACACGGAGCATACTGCGTCGCAAAATAGGCCGCGAAACTCGCCGCCAGGCTGGCGGGGTCTGTGATAACCACTCCATCTTCCGCAATGAGACCAGGCAGCGTGTCAGGTTTGATATTATATTGGCACAGTCTATAGAGCAGGGAACCCGATTTGTCCCCCCATTGGTATATCCGGCTCCGCGTGGCCAACCACGCCTGTTTGGCCTCGTCCAGTAGGACCGACGCGTAGGATTGCTGTGCCTGGAGAAGGAGCCTCATGGCCACCTCGTCCCCACCTCCCCGACTCTGTCACTCCAATGTTTCCACCAGAGCAGCAGCCGCCGCGATCGCCTCACGACGCCCACGACGAGCTGCAGGGGCCCATGCAATATCCACTCCCGGCACAGTGGGTTTCATAGCCTCCCATACCACTACTGCGTCCACATCCTCAACCAAGTTTTCCCGCCAGTAATGATCAATGACCTCTCGTAGATGCTTGACATAGCTAGGCTGCTGAAGGTGCCACGAGGACATCCTCCACCGAAAGAGCTGGCGTCTCCTACGGAGTTCCACTTCAAGCAATACTGGGGAGTGATCAGACAGCCCCCTCTGCAAAATCTCCACTGCACGCACCCTGCACATACACAACCGGGCAACAAACATATAATCCAAGCGGGAAAAGGAGCCATGCACTGCAGACACATACGTGTATTCGCGCGCAGTAGGGTGCATATGCCGCCAGGCATCCATCCAGCCCAGTCCATCACACATCGCTCGCAGCCTAGTAGAGGGAGGGGAGGTCAGCCCACTCAGTTCTCGGCACCCCCTGCGGTCCATACAGACGTCCATCACCTCGTTCCAGTCTCCCCCGACCACCGCCAGGGACTCTGGGATATCACTCCACACCTGGAAAAGTCTCTCAGCCAGGGCCCACTGCAGAGGGGGGGGCATAGACACTTCCCAGGACCACGGGCTCCGTACCCACCATGCCCTTGACAAACAAATAACGACCCTGCGGGTCGGCCCATGTCTTCTCGTGCACAAACGCCACCCTACGATGGATGAGGACAGCCACCCCTCTGGACCCCCTGGTAAAGCCTGCATGGTATACCTGTTGATAACCCAATCTCTGCAGGCAGAGCACCTTCGACCCCATCATATGAGTCTCTTGAAGCAGAAGCACATCTGTGGCGGCCCTCTTCCCCCAGCGCAGGACAGCCCCACGTTTTACTTTGTCAAGCATCCCCCTCACATTCCATGTAACTACTCGCAAAGACTCCAACGGGAGTCCGTGTATTGTATCAGCCATAATCAAATGGAGGCCACCATGAATGCCCCTTGCGCCCACACCACACACCACTCAACAACAATTGCATCTTCATAATAAGTACGTGCACCCCCCCCTATCACCCCGGAACTCAAAAACTGCAGGGACAGCAACTGCCATTCCCTCCTCTAACCCCCAAACTCCCCCTACTGCAACCAGGTTCAGAACCCCCCCTCTCGCCTCCCAACATCCCCCCCTATACCTCACAAAACCATGAAGCATCTGTCGCGGCATGGGCACTCCCAGGCCCAAAACGGAGGGCCTAGGACCTACCATACCAATGGATCCCAAAACTTGAAACTTGAAAACCCAGTTGTCACAACCCCCCCCCCCAACAATTCCTACCAATGTAGGAGAGGGACTGCCCCCAATCAGCGGTCCCCGAGTCATCTTCACCCCCTCAGTTCAGATCAACAGCATAGTCTCGATTGTCGCAGAGACATCAAATAGGCCACAAGGCCAACGGGCCACAGCCACCACCACTCCAGATCCCGGGAGCCACCCCATCAAGCATGGAACACAGAGTACCTGAGTTCATCAACGTCACTTTCCGGATTGGTCGGAGTCCTCAGTTCTGCCACCTCCATGCACACCAGAGACGGAGGCCGACCGCTTCCGTGATCGGGACCGTCGATTCCTCTTGCCCTTGGGCGGTCGATCCCCCGGCTCCTGAGACGATCCCCTCGAGGAACCCGGATTCAGGCCCGGCTGAGCATGCGGCCGCAGCGCCATCGTTTCGTCCGTCCACCTGAAGAGATCCTCCGGGGAGTCAAAAAACAGCGTCTTGGACTGAAAGATCACCCTCAGACGAGCCGGGTATAGCAAAGAGTACTGGAGCTGCAGGCCCCGCAGCTTTGCCTTCGCATCTATGAAGGATTGACGCTTCTGCTGCACAAGTTTAGTATAGTCTGGGAAGATCATTATCTTGCAGTTCTCAAAGAGGAGAGCATCCCTGGACCTTGCTTCCCGCAATATGGCATCGCGGTCATGGTAGTTCAGCAGTCGGGCTATTACCGCCCTGGGCCGCTCACCCTCCGGGGCTCTCTGGGTCAGGGCACGATGCGCACGTTCAATGATGAAACAGTTGGACAGGGCCTCAGAAGGCATCCAGCTCTGCAGCCACTGAGCCAGAAACCGCGCCATGTCTCCCTTCTCACAGCGCTCCGGAAAACCAATGAAGCGGAGGTTGTTGCGCCGAGCGCGTCCCTCCGCATCCTCCGCCCTAAGCGCCAGATTCTTTTGCACGGATTCCACCACCGCCAGACGCTTCTTCAGTGAGCCCATATCATCCTCCACAACCGAGATCCTGGATTCAGCTTCGGTTATCCGCTCCACCGCATTTCTCAGGTCTTGGCGAATCAGGGTTACATCCACGCCAACTGCGCCTATCTTGGCGTCCAGCATGTCTCTGGACTGAGTGATGGCTGCCATGAGGGCTGTATTGTCCGGCCCCCCCCCCTGGGAGGGATTGTGACTATTGTTGTCCTCCACCCGAAGGGCCCGGGCCCCCAGAGGGTCCCGTGAATTTGTCGATGGTCGGCTGCTTAGTGGAGCCACCGCCTCCCCCTCGGGTCATGGCTGCAAGTCCCAAACAGACCAACTAGAGTCTACTCCGGCGAGGGGCGTGGGGCTACTGTTCCTTCAGAGGGCCCCGGATAATCTCCTTCGTGGTATAGTGCTGTGTCTAGGCCAGGTCCAGGCAGGCCCCGAGTCCAGCCCCCCACTGGTCAACAATCAAGGCACCCAGTCTCCCAGCGGGCCAGGCGGCGTCACTCTCCCACGACCACGGGCTCCACAGCAATGGGTCTCTTACGTCGTTTATGCAGCCCTATCAGGGCTCACCCTCCGCCCGGTGTTGTCCCTCGAGGCTCCAAGCTCGTGGTACGGCTCAGGAAGGCCGGCAATAGGCCTCAGGATCCACTCCCATGCTGCCAGTGGCCCGCGGGCCGTGTTGCACCCCTCAGGAAGAGATAGTCCAGTGGCCACCACTACGGACGTCCAGGGGCCCCCACGCTGGTACACACGGTTCTATTCCGGCCACCTGACCCACCAACGGTCGCCCGACTGCACTCTAGGCCAGTTCCTGTGCATGAGCTGGAGGGGGGTCGTCGCAGAAATGCGGCGCCGAGGCCCGACCGGCCCCCGGAGGCAGCCGCCGCCCAGCGCGAGCCCCAGGCGGGCGTCGCGAAAATCGAAGCCCCCGGCTTCCCAGATGTCACCAGGCCACAGCCGTCATCAGGACGGAGTCACGCTCCTCAGAAAGTCATGTGCGCCGTTCCGCGCCAGGGGCAGAGAGCGCAGCGAGCGGGTGACTCGCAGGGCCGCCCCGGTGCCCAACAACTGGCAGGGCGGTCGCACCGCGCCGGCGGTATCGCTGCCTGTGCGCCCACGGAAGCCCCCGGCTTCCCGGCCGTCCACTAGGCCGCTCCCCCTTCGCCGTCTCCCGGGGGCGCCGAGGCTCACAGGGCTCCGCCAAGTACACCGGAGGGACACTGAGTAGGGTAGATTGACTCGGGGAACAGGATAACAGAAGGATAAGTGTGCGGGCAAGCGGGAGCTCTAGAAAGCTGCGACCGCCATTGCCGCTGGCTAAAACATGTGTCCCGGACATCTTTTTTGATTGTTTGTTTTTCACTATATCGTGACCTGCGCCTAGAGACCGGTTAACTCGGCACTGTACAATACACTTAAATGGCGCACGAAGAGAAAAGAGACACAAATTCATGTATCTGGATGGATGTGGGGAGGAGGGACAATCCAGTGAGAGATAACGGACACTCAGGGCTCGAGCCCCTGCCAGTCAGGCCCAGTTGAAACAAGCATTGAAAATGCAATAGGTATCGCAATAGAAGAGTTTAACATTTTTCGTTTTGCAAATGGATGAGTGGCGTTGCGTGGATGAGTGGCGTTGCGTGGATGAGTGGCGTTGTTTGTGTGAGTGGCGTTGCGTGTGTGAGTGGCGTTGCGTGTGTGAGTGGCGTTGCGTGTGTGAGTGGCGTTGCGTGTGTGAGTGGCGTTGCATGTGTGAGTGGCGCTGTTGTTTGAGTGGCGCTGTTGTTTGAGTGGCGCTGTTGTTTCAGTGGCGTTGCGTGTGTGAGTGGCGTTGCATGTGTGAGTGGCGTTGCGTGGTTGAGTGGCGTTGCGTTGTTGAGTGGCGTTGCATGTGTGAGTGGTGTTGCGTGGATGAGTGGCGTTGCCTGTGTGAGTGGCGTTGCGTGTGTGAGTGGCGTTGCGTGTGTGAGTGGCGTTGCGTGGCTGAGTGGCGTTGCGTGGGTGAGTGGCATTGCGTGGGTGAGTGGCGTTGCGTGGTTGAGTGGCGTTGCGTGTGTGAGTGTCGTTGTGTGTGTGAGTGGCGTTGCGTGTGTGAGTGGCGTTGCATGGTTGAGTGGCGTTGCGTGGTTGAGTGGCGTTGCGTGGTTGAGTGGCATTGCGTGTGTGTGGCGTTGCGTGTGTGAGTGGCGTTGCGTGGATCACCCACAAACCGGGATTGGTAGATATGGCCCATGGGAGGGGGTAGGACCTGGAAGTCGCGGGTGAAGAGCTGAAGCGGAATGATCGCGCTGGGGGTGCGAAATCAAGGAAGGTTGCGTAGGGGTAATATCTAGGGAGCAGCGCAATGATCAATGAGGTGTTGGGTATGTCGGGAGAGCAGCAGGGGGCTGCGCGAGGGAGGACTGACGTGGGAGGGGGAATGGAGCGCATGTCATGAGTTGGGCTGCGTGGGGAGCGTGCTAGGTGGCCAGCGAGGATCGGGCTGGTCAACAGGTGTGGGTACCCGGTCGAGTTAGGCTCACCTGGTCGTTCGAAGTCGGGAGGGAGAAAGGGAATAATCGAATGGAAAGAGTGGTCCAATCCAAGGGGGATCCGTTGGATGTGAGTCTGCGCAGTTATCCAGTGTGGATCGGCAGGGTGGAAATGAATCTGGGAGGAAGGAAAACGGCATGGGTTACAGATGTGCTCCGCGACCGGAGCAGGAGGCATGACGGGGCAAGGGGAAGTTAAGGCTCACCTGGTCGTTCTAAGTCGGGGGGGGGGGGAGAAAGGAAAGAATCTAGTGGACAGAGTGGTCCGATCCAGGGGAGATCCATTGGATGTGAGTCTGCGCAGTTATCCAGCGTGGATCGGCAGGCTAGAAATGAATCTGGGAGGGAGGAAAACGGCACGGGTTACAGATATGCTCTGCGACCGGAGCAGGAGGCATGACGGGGCAAGGGGAAGGAAAGGCTCACCTGGGAGGAGGCTGAGGCTCCGGTTCCGTTGGACAGGTTCGTAACTGCAAGGGAATCCTGTCTGGTGTGGTAAAGGCGTCGATCCGTGAGTGATCGGCCGGGGATCGAGAGTAATTCAGGAGGCGGAAAGGGGGCTAGTTAGCGAACACATAATCGTGTCATGGAGCGATCTCGTGATCGGGAGCAGAGACGGAACACGTACCTTAAGCGGGGTCTGTCGTGGAGTGAATCCAAGTTGCCATGGAAACGCCGGCAACAGTGGGAGGTTAAAAGTACTTGGAGGGGAGTGGCTGGGACTGGGGTGGGCGGGAAAAGGCCGTGACGTGTGGGGGGGCGGGAACAGGGGAACCTGAGCTAGCTGTGTGTGCTGGGCGTGTACCAGGAGAGGAGGCAGCAATCCAAGTGCATATAGAAACATTAGGCACAAGAACAGGCTAAAAAGAGTGCAGATGTGCAGGTTAGCCCGTGGCTCCTGCATAAAGTATTGACATGTAGCTAAACCATACAAATAAAAACCGGCATGATTATACAACAATTACATACAGTTACAGCAATATTCTTGTATTTAGCAGGGAATTGCATAACAATTACATATAATTACAGCAATAATCGTGTGTATAATTTGTGTATATGTGGGAGCACATGGGAAGGGGAGGGGGGAGGAGAAATGCGACACGGCGGGCAGGGGAGGGGGCGGAGCGGGGAGAGGGTGTTAAAGCAGCCGGCTGAGGGAACTGATGTGCACGAGCTTTTAAGCTCAATGCGCATGCGCATTGAGCTTGAATTTCATGGGCACTGCAAGGAATCGCCACGATTCCTTGCAAGTTGGTTAAAGACTGTTTAAGCCCCAATAGTCTCGCAAGCTCGATGCGCATGCGCATCGACAGGCGATACCTAATAAACATAGTAAGACCTGAAATTAGTATTAGTAGCGACCGCAGCGCGTAGAAACCGCGTGACTGACAGGAAGCTGTTTTTTTATACCGTAAGTAGGGTGTGGAGGTTAGACACGTGATTTCACATACTCTGGTTTCAAAACCTCTGTCGAAATGCACACACTATGATACAAACAACACCAGTTATCACAGTTTGTCAGTTTCTAAGCGCTGTAAACAATGGGCATAAATATTTACCCAGTTTAACGGTATTGATTATCTCGACCTATGAAGGATAAACGGCTCAGATGTTCTTGTGAGCTGTATGCGCCGATGTAACTTGGGGACACCCGCTGCCGGTCTGGGAAGCCTGCGAGAGATTGGAGGGGACATGTCCTGGCATCGGACAGGAGTCCGGTTTAGTGACCAGCGGTGCCTGGGCTGTGTGGATTTTGGCATGCAGTTACGGTTTCACCGTTTCCAATTAGCGCCTCCAAATACATGTTGAGGATCGGTCAGGAATGTCCCCCCCACCCCCCGCCCCCCGAACAGTCCTCGGTAGCACAAATAAAGCTATGCCTCACACAGAGCCCCAGCTGCACCTCCTCTCTCAATGGGAGGTGTTTTATCGAGCAAAGGACAGCAGCAACCGAAGCACGTGTTAATCCCGGCGCAAATCAGGCGCTTGCGCTGTAAATCATGGGCATTAATATTTACCAATTTTAACTGTATTGATTATTTCGACCTCTGAAGGATGAAAGGCTCGGAGTGCTAGGGAGTGAAGAGTGACTGCAGAGTGCTAGGGAGTGCAGAGTGACTGCACAGTGCTAGGGAGTGCTAGGGAGTGCAGAGTGCTAGGGAGTGCAGAGTGCTAGGGAGTGCAGAGTGCTAGGGAGTGCAGAGTGCTAGGGAGTGCAGAGTGCTGGGGGGGTGCAGAGTGCTAGGGAGTGCTAGGGAGTGCAGAGTGCTAGGGAGTGCAGAGTACTAGGGAGTGCGGAGTGCTAGGGAGTGCGGAGTGCTAGGGAGTGCGGAGTGCTAGGGAGTGCAGAGTGCTAGGGAGTACAGAGTGCTAGGGAGTACAGAGTGCTAGGGAGTGCAGAGTGACTAGGGAGTGCAGAGTGACTGCAGAGTGACTAGGGAGTGCAGAGTGACTGCAGAGTGACTAGGGAGTGCAGAGTGACTGCAGAGTGACTAGGGAGTGCAGAGTGACTGCAGAGTGACTAGGGAGGGCTAGGGAGTGCAGAGTGACTAGGGAGGGCTAGGGAGTGCAGAGTGACTGCAGAGTGACTAGGGAGGTCTAGGGAGGGCTAGGGAGTGCAGAGTGACTAGGGAGGGCTAGGGAGTGCAGAGTGACTAGGGAGTGCTAGGGAGTGCTTGGGAGTGCAGAGTGACTGCAGAGATTAAGCTAATGGCAATGTAAATGACAATGCCATTTATTTATCTGTTTTCAAAACCAACACATAAATACAAATTTTGTCATTTACCATGCCAATAGGTCTAACTTTTCCAAAGGCGAAACAATTGCATTGTAAATGCTTGTTCTATAATTCCCTCTCTCCATTGCCACTGTTGCACTGGACATCTGTCAGTTGGGGCGTTTTCAATGCTGTAGTGAGAAGGGTGACCAACTGGCATGGGTACAAATTCAGGACAAAGGGTCAAAATTCAGGACAGAAAGTCAAAATTCAGGACAAAACTTAGGGACAAAAGGTACGTTTTACAGAGACATCAGTGCCATTGTGGGATGTAAAGCGGCATACATAGGATGTAGCTAGTTGGGACCTGCAGTGCTGCACTAGAGTACAGTCCTCCGAGTAGCCAGCTTTATGTGTCAGATCGCTTCAAGCATTCCATGTCTGTTCAGCTGGGGATGAATGCATAGGGGCTGGTACAGTACTGAGTAATGGATAAGACCCATAGCAGATAGGTTTTGTGTGTGAGGGTAAGAGCTTTAAACAGGAAAAGAGAGTTATTGATCAGCCTGCATGAGCTATAATTTGCTGCAGACTGCTGAGCGTTATGGTGTTATTGTGGGTAACAGTGGTTAGATAAGAGCTGACATTACTATATAATGACCTCGCTAGTGGCTAAACATATATCAGCCCTCCTTATTTTACCTGAATATTGGAAATAGTATACTGCTTGGGCTGTTTCATTTATGTGAGCTGCAAACTGCAGATTCTCATTGATGCACAGAATTGTGCAACAGACTAGAAACTGTATCCACTGTTAAGCCATAATTGTAGGGCAGAAGGAGTCACTGTCTTTTACATACAGAACATTTTCTATTGAATGGAAGCAAAATGTCAACATGCAGTTTTCTTGATAAAACCATATAGCGCACACATACTAATGTGTGGAAATGTGGTGTAGGCAAATATGTGTCATTTGAAAATAACAAAATAAAGAGTCTTGCTTGTTTTGTTCCTATTAAAACTCTGTTTCCAACTCACTTCTGAATTGCAAACAAGTGGTCCATTTGTGGTTTCCTAACTGCTGCTATGTTTTGAAATATTTGCACAGTTCATTTGCAGAAATTTAAATGTTGTGTGCTACAAACAAACTCAAAGCTTACAGCCTTTGTTTTCCCACTTCCAAGAACATTTGGGAAAACATAGTGCATTCTACAACACATTTGTCATTATATATCAATTGTATTAGCTTCTAAATCATAGTAAATGATTAGTTTATTATGCACCAGGATACAATCTTTGAAGGGGCTCTTCAATGATTCCCTCACTATCGTCAACAGTGCCTCTCTCACACATGTATTTCATTTGTTTTATAGCGCCTCTCATACCAGTGTAGGGTGCCAGAGCACTTTACATTACATACACATCTAAGACAGTGAATCATACGTGTGTAAATCAATGTATAGAAAATGTTACATAAGGCAACGGGGACTACAAGTAGTAGGATGCACGTCAGCAATACTGGTAGGCATTTTGTAAGAGTGCTTGGTCTGAGGAAGCTCAAACTCAGGATTCAGAACATAACACAGTAGTTAGTGCTGACTTTAATTGACCCTATCACTCATCCATCCTTTTCCCTCATCCATCCACCCTTTTACTCATACATCATTCTTTTGCCCATCTAGCCTCCTTTTCACTCACTCAACTATCCTTACATCCGACCCTTTCACTCATCTGTCCATCCATTTACCCTTTCACTTATCAATTCATCAATCCATCCATCATTTCACTCATCCATCCACTCTTTCACTCGCTCATCATCCACCCTTTTACTTATCTATCCATCCTTTCACTCATCCATCCACCCCTTTACCAATCCATCTACTCTTTTACCCATACATCCACCATTCCACCCATACATCCAGCAGTTCACCCATATATCTATTTATTTACCCTTTCTCTCATCCATCCTTCCACTCACTCATACATCCATCCTCTCTCATTATACATCCATTCATCCTTTCACTAATTCATCCAGCCATTCACCAATCAATCAAGGGGTCCGCTGGTGTGCCGAGCGAATCTGCACTATCAAAATAGACTGGGTGTCAGGTAGTAGTCATTTTTTATTTATTATAAAAGTCTGAATCATCACACTTGTAGGAGTGTGATGGTTATGAGTTGTGTTGGTACTGTCATTGGCAGCATGGCAGAAGCAATGTGTAGTGCAAACTGCAGTGGCCTCCCGAGAAGGGCCCTGGCACTAATATTTTTTACAAATTAAGCACTGTAGGGAGATTGGACTGTGGGAATATCGAATGCCTCCCAGTTTGACACCTTTCCAAAGTGCAAGGGGACAACCTCTGCTCTGCCGCAAAGTGCTGTAAAACAGTCAGTCGACGGAAATTTCAGTGAGTCAGGTATAGAAACATTCGAATGTACCCTCACACTCGTGTCTATTGACCTGGCCAAATCTCCAATAATCACCTATTGAAAGGCCTAGCACTAGGGTGGGAAGCCAATGTAAGGCAGTGCGCCTGGCATGGAGACATGAGCGAGCGGTGAGGGGTATATTTGCAGACGGCTTCCTCCTCTTTTCCATGGGAGGGCCCACCTGACCTTCAGGAGGGGGGAAGCTTTCGAGCTACATTACAAATACTGGTAAGTCTCAAAATCCCAGGCTGGACAAAACAGGTCTGTCCTTTCTTTGTTCTCTGGTGTCAGGCACTGCCACTTTGTAGGATCCTGCAGCTATGGCAATAGCAGCAGCCTGCTGCTGCTATGGCTTTCACTGGCCCAACACATTCAGGAACCAATCACACAGCACCGGTTGCTGTCTAGAAATATTAAAGAAGCATAAGTAAGCGAGGCTAAAAACACTATTAATTTAATTATACTTGTTTCATAACTAGAACCAAAGCAGACTTCTTGTTTCCTCTCTGTTACCTGCCATGGTTTACAATAATCACCAACACTGCATAAAGTTTTGTTGCAAGTCTCTGGTAACGAGCAATTGAATATTATGTTTGCGTTGCGCGCACTGACTCTTCCCAAAGATACTCCGCGAACGAGTGCCGCCTGCTGGCTCCGTGTCGGCCACTAACTGCTTGAGGGCCCTGTCCATCTTTATATGCTAGTTCACAAGCTTTGGCCTTGCATTTTTGAGGCTGGTTGTACCAGAGAATCCACTGCACATATTCAATCAATCAATCAGAATTCTTATAAAGCGAGACTACTCACCCGTGAGGGTCTCAAGGCGCATGAGAGAGCGCAAACTGACTTAAATGTATGAGTACATCACACTTACCTGTAGTAAGCACAAATCATGAGGAGAAATGCCATGAGTGCTAATAGTATCTGCAATTATATTCTGAATGTATAGCTAATGTAGAGATTTAAGTAGAAGTGGAACTAATACAGAAATGTGTGACATTATATGATTTTAGTAGATGTGTTTATTTTTGAATCCATGTCGTGTAGCTGTTAAAACATAAGATGGTATGCGGTTAAACGCAGAATGTGGTAGGCCTCAGGGCCAGAGCTAAAAGGGAAGGTGTTTCTTTTCACGACACAGATTGTATTAATGTTTTGGCCATTGCATTAAATAGGCCATGATTTATAGAAATGTTTATTAAATAATAGAATAAGAGTATTAACATGCTTTAATTAAATGAAGAAGTTGAATGCTATAATCATAATGAGAAATATTGTAGGCCTGAAATGTTTTAGCATTGATTTACACGTACATGTCTGGGCTGAGAAATGTTGCAAGTTTTTTCTTTTTAGAAGTCTATGAGAGTTGGGTTCTTGGCTACAGATATCTGTCTGCAAAGGAAAAGGGGGGATCCAATTATAAATGAATGAATAGAGGCCTGTTCAGTAGACGGCCCAGACATGGAGGAGGGTTCTGGAATGTTTGAGGGGTATCAGCGGGCCGGAGAAGAGTCTGAGAAGCAAGGTCAACTCTAATGTATGAGGCCCAAGACAAAGCATCATGGAAAAAGCCAGAAGTTGCACCACGTGAGGGGCGTTCCGCAAGGGGCGTCTCAAATGTTGTTGACTGTTTTGTATTAGGGACAGCACCCCTGGGTGGAGTTAGAGCAGATACCTGAGGACCCTTTAGAGAGCGGATGGGTAGGCAGAGAGGGGTCATGACTGGAGAACTATAGGTTTTCACCAAGAGACTTAGAGTGAGTGACTTCCCTTGGGGGTCATTCACTGCTGACACCTTTGTTAGGTTGGGATTTGGTTAAGTAGGGATACCATCTAGAGCAGGGTAGGGATAGCCTAACCTTTGCGTTTTCCTCCAACCTAAATGAAGGAGAGATATGCGTCAATGCTGATAGCTTTATTATTCTTAGAACTTGTGTTAGTGATTTCTGTTGCTCGTCTGAGGGCTTTTCGAGAGCACATGTATGTAATTGGACCTGTGTATCTCGTCAATCTCATTCTGAGATGCCTGTATTTGCAGCTTATCATATCTTTACAATAAACTTTTGAAAGCTAGAAGTTGTTTGTGATCTTTGGGAGCAGAGTCTTTTATTGGGTGAACTAGCTTGGAAATAGGTGCACTTTCTTTCCTCACAGACAGGCAACAAAGGTTCAGTCGACCAGATCGAGGTTTGGATCAATAGATATAAGGTATCGATCAAAATCTCGCCCTTTCAGTTGGTAGCTATAGAGGATGGTTGCCTTCTTGAGGACGGTGACCTAGGCCAGGTTAGCTTACCCCAAGGCCCCTAGAGATCGATGATCGGAAGAACAGCCCGCTGAAGAAGATCCGGATGACGTGAGACAGAAAAAGCAGCAGTATCGGTCGAGAGTGAGTATAAAGGGTTATGCGTGTTAGATTGCGGTGTTTTGTATTGTATCTATGTTGTAATGTCTGGCGGAGTTGAATGTCTGTAGAGTGACTGTGGAACAGGTTGTGAGCGCGCGCAACCGGTGGAAATCTTAAGTTCAAGGAGAGCTTAAGTGGTTCGGGTGTATCGGACACCCAGAGTAATTGTCAACTAGTGTGAAGGGGGTCATGAGGTACCATTGATCACCCGAGAGACCGAGATAGGGGGAACGTAAGAGTGAGTGCGTGAGTAACGGACGCTGGTCGGAAGTTACTGTGTGTGTAAGCAACCTATCAGAGAGCAGTTGTGTTGACAATTACAGATAGACTGTGGACGTACAGTCGAGAGAAGTGACCGCTTGGTCGGAAGTAGTCATTTTTCGGTGTATGAATGGGACGCATGCATAACCGGGAGACGAGTTGAGAAAGGAGGGGTGCTGCTGCGAAGCGGAGAAAAGTGACGTCAGGTGGTGTCGCGCAGTGATTGGCCGACAGGAGAAAGACCGCGCTGTGATAGGCCAGCTAGCGAAGACGTCAGACAGGGTCGCGACGTGATTGGCCGACCGGAGAAAGACCGCGCTGCGATAGGCCAAGCTAGCAAAGCCGCGACAGGATTGGTGGATTGTCATCAGGAAGTAAACAGAGTAGCGAGGCTGGATATTGTGCGCATAATTATGAAGTGTTTTAAATGGCTGAAAGCGGTGTTTAAAAGAGAGAAGCGGGGATCGTATGAAGGGGAAGAAGCCCCGCCGGAGGGTACGCCAGCTCGTTACATGGCAGTGAATGTTGGGCTGCATACGATCCTTTGGATATCAGAGTGGAGTAAGATTACTGAAGGAAATGAGGAACTGACGTTCCCGAAGTACGGGACGTTCAGATTAGAGGTGTTACATAGATTAAAATCAGTCATGACCTCAATGAGACCCTTGCCTAGACCAACCCAGTTTGAAGCTCTTGATGCATGGATTAGGGCAGCGCATGAAAAGAATATGAACAGACGACAAGAAAGGGTGAAACGATCGGTAAGGGCAGTGCAGGATGCCAGGTGGGATGCGGATGCTAAAAGATGGAGAGTGCATAACATGGAAGTAAATAAACTGTACCCAGTGTTAGAGGCGCCAGTAAATAAAAGCCCCATAGAAGAAGATGATGAGAGCGAAACAGAGGACAGCCTGATAAACAGATTATTGACAGATAGGCCACCCCCGTATAATAGAGCAGGGGGTGAGGTCGAGAATACTGAAGGAGAAAAGGGGGGCAATGCAGGAGAGCATAGACCGCTTCCCAGTTCAGAGTGGGATCCTGAGCCAAAGAAAGAGCTGTCCCAGCCTAGTCAGGTGCAACAGGTAGTCGGGAGGTTTGTGGTACAAAGAGCGCCGGAAACGGAAAGCGCCACATCCTACCCATTACCAGATGCACTACAGGTACCTGTTACCATAGGTCCTATAATATCGATATATGACCAAGAGAGAGCAAGAGGGGAGGAACGGGTACGGAAGGACAGAGAAAGAGCAGAGAAGGCAAGGAGGAACGATACGATTAATTCCCCAAGTCAGATGCCGATACCCAGAGAGTGGAGCACCCCGATGCATACAGCAGGGGACCCAGGAGGAGATCCTGGGGGCCCTAGATGGCCAGTAGATTTGAGGGGATCTGGACGAAAATCCTTTCAAGAGCTAAATGAGTACATGAAGCAGTGGGATGAGGCAGTGAAGGCTCAAAAGAGCATCAATGCTGCGGAAGCAGAAAGGGAAAGTCAGGACAGCAGAGCACGGACTCACTGCGGGGCTGGGGAGAGTAGCCCGGAGTGGGACTGTAGAGGGAGTAGGGGAGTCACCCATTGGGCCCGGAGTGGAGGTAGAACAGACCTGGAAAACGGGGGCCCCGGGAGTGAAGGGGTGGCGCGCCCAATACTCAGTGAAGGGGAGAGGAGAGCGCAAGAGTACAGAAACAGCTTTAAATGTCCACACTGTGTGCCCGGCACCAGAGAACTGAATGGGAGTTGTGAGAGGTCGCACCATAGTCCCTGTGATGACGGAAATGAGCGCAGCCCAGGGAATATGGGGAACCAGGAAGGATCGTATCGGGTACTGAGCAATATGAGGCAAAGAGAGAGTAGCGAGCAGAGGGAAAATAACAGAGAGGTGTGCGGTGAGAGGAGAGAAGAAGAAGAGAGTGGGCAGAGCAAGAGTGGGGGTAACAGGCCCGTGTTCCATCACCTTCCTAGATCGGATGGCCGAGCATGGGACCTGGAGAGATGGGAGCGAGGGAGACCACCCATTAACTCTCCCGAGCCCAAACGCAGAGCTCGAAGTTGGGATGGTAGGGAGATCAGTGAGCCCCCTTCGAAAGAGATATTGCGAGCTGAGATAAAAGCCAAGAGACTCGATGTCACCAGTTTAAGGTCAGACCTGGATGACATGGTAGATGGTACCCTGCCTTTAGAAAGAATGGAAATGTATGAACAGGATGAAATTCTGTACATGGCGAAGGACATTACTCGAAAAGCGAGAGCAGTCCATGAGAAGTTAGTCGAATTAGCAGGCAAATATATGGTGGACTTGTCAAGAACCAAAGCATTACAGGGTAACCACAGGCTACATTACACAGATCGAGACCTAGATGAGAGGAGAACGATTGGGCTGAAAACACACATAAGGGAACTGATTACTGGAATAAGGACATGGAGGGCACTAGATAAGTGGGAAGAGAGGTGGTCCAAGAAAGGGACCGGTAGGAGAAGCATGATTGGTATGACACCAGGACAGCAGGGAATAGAAGCATACCCTTTGCGTGAAGTCGCAAATGGGAACTATGTACATGTCCCTTGGAGTAGGGGAGATTTAGCTGCTTTTACCACCTCTTTCCCCAAATTACGTGAAAGCCCAGTGGAGTGGTACAAGCAAGTGGAGAGATTTGTAAAAATCTCAAAGGTCCTTTGGATAGATCTGAACACGCTGTTTGACATTGTAGTACCAGGCGATCTGTGGACAGCATGCAAGGTTAGCGCTGAGTGGCCCACAACGGAGCCAGAGAGAGATGCCAAGACTAATGGGCCGTCCGAGATTGTGATGGCAAAATTCGAGAGAGTGATGACTTGGCTGAAAGAGAAAGTGCCAATGCAAGACATAGATTGGGTCAGAATAGACCGAACAAGACAGGAACCCAAAGAGACAGTTCACGAATATTACGAGAGATTGCTGAAGGCGTTTAAACAGTATAGCGGCTTGGATGTAATGGATCCAAAAGACATAGGGCAATTTGTGTCCAAGTTCGTCCTGGGACTGAGACCGGATATTAGTTTAATGATTCAGCAACACTCGATTTGTTGGCAAACTAAACCCCTAGACGAAATACTGAGATATGCCAGGTACTGCTGTGATGAGATAGACTCTAAGGCTAAGAAACTAAAAGAAAAGTTGATGGTGGTACAGATGCAGGCAGCAGGGAAGGGGGGACAACAGCAACAGCAGCAAGGAACAGGTACAGGAGGAAAGAAGCAGTACAGTCAGAACAAGGGCAATGAGGAGAGTTCCACCTTTAGACCCAGAATAGATATAGCTGCCTTGAAGAAAACGACTAGGTGCCACCAGTGCAACGAGGTGGGGCATTGGAAACGCGAGTGCCCCTACAATGTAGAGATAGGAGAGCAAGAGATAGAGGAGGAAGAGGTCCAGAGCGCGCCTACAAGAGGGGTAACGCCATACCAAGGAAAGGTGCTCAAAGGGGGGGGGGCTCCTCCCCGAGCCCAGTTCCCGCAACCTCCTCGAGTAGGGAGTATGGGTAAGACCTATAGACAAATGCCCCTGTTTGTGGAAGGGGAAGAGTGCTATTATGTGGACCCATTAACCGGACAGAGAGTGGAAAGAGAAGACTGCACCCTCGGGGCAGCCTTGGAGGTAGATCAGAGGGGACCCTATGTGGAAGCAGAAGTAGCAGGGTGCCCTACGACATTTCTGGTGGACACAGGAGCCACTAGATCCACGATCAGATCAGCTGCAGTTCCAGACCTGCCCATGTCTGGAGAGACCATACAGGTGGTAGGGGTCGCAAACAGGAGAATAACCAGCCAATTGACAGAACCGGTACAGGTGAAAATAGGGAAGTACAGCGATGAGCACCAGTTTGTGGTTTGCGATTCAAGTCCTGTGTGTCTGCTAGGAAGAGACCTGTTGTGTAAATTGAATTGTACTATATACTGTACACCTCAGGGAGTGGAGGTATTGACCAATGACGATGATGCAGATTTCAAAGTTGCAAACTCAAGAATATGCGTGGAACTGTACCCTACTTTAACAGTAGAGGAGCTCCCCTGGGACTTGAGAGAGACAGTGGCACCAGAAGTATGGGATTTCACTGGGGAAGAGATTGGATTGGTCAAAGGGGTGGACCCAGTGAAAATTGTAGTGAAACCGCATGCTGAGTTCCCAAGAACACCCCAATATAAATTGACTCCAGAAACGATTGCAGGCATAAAACCCGTGATCGAGTCCATGATTAAACAGGGAATACTGAAAGAAATCGTGGGTAGTCCATGCAACTCCCCGATTATGGGTCTGCAGAAACCAAATGGGAAATTTCGGATAGTACAGGACCTGCGAAAGATTAATAACATAGTCGTTTCATGTTGTCCAGTGGTACCGAATCCATCAGTGATACTGTTTCAGATTCCATTCCAAGCTGAGTGGTTCACTGTGATCGATCTTTGTCAGGCTTTCTTTTCGATCCCTCTGGACGAAGAAAGCCATTTTCTTTTCGCATTTAAGCTGGAAAATCGCGTCCTAACATGGTGTCGTATCCCTCAGGGGTATACAGAGAGCCCATCGATCTTTAACCAGCTTTTGAAGAAAAATCTTGAAAGTCTAGTGCTGCCCCAGAAGTCAGTTCTGGTCCAGTACATAGACGACCTCCTTGTGGCGTCAGAAACAGAAGAAGCTTGCAGGGAAGACTCCATTGCTTTGTTAAATCACCTAGCTGCCAATGGGCACAAGGTATCCCCGGGAAAATTGCAGTACTGCCTGACAGAAGTGCAGTATTTGGGACACAGAATAGAGAAAGGCAAACGAAAAGTGTCACCAGACAGGATAGAGGCGATCATGAAAATGAATGCGCCTAAGACACAGAGAGAGGTCAGGATGTTCCTAGGGATGGTGGGTTATTGCCGACAGTGGATCGTGAACTTTTCACTGAAAGCAAAGCCCTTGCAAAAACTGACGCACAAAGAGGTGAGTGATCCGGTACCATGGGACAAAGACTGTTTGATGGCGTTCCTACAGCTGCGAGAGGACCTGTGTCGTGCTCCGGCATTGGGAATGCCTGATTACAATAAACAATTTTTTCTTTACTGTTGTGAGAGAGAAGGTTGCGCGTTGTCTGTGTTAGTCCAAATCCATGGGAATGCCCGTAGACCAGTTGCTTATTTCTCGGCTACTTTAGACCCAGTAGCCGCAGCGTTGCCCGGATGTCTCAAATCCGTTGCTGCAACGGGTGTCAGCATTGAAAGATGTGAAAATATCGTCATGGGGCACCCGTTAGAGGTGTGCGTGCCACATTCTGTTGAACTGTTGATGACCAGGACCAAAACACAGCATCTGACCAACAGCAGGCTCACGCGCTATGAGCAAGTTATTCTTGCTGCAGAGAATGTGACCCTCAAGAGATGCTCTGTTTTGAACCCTGCTACCTTGATGCCACTTCCAAATGATATTGAGGATGATGATGAATATACAGACCATGACTGTCTCGATGTGACTGAACTATGCACCAAACCCAGACCCGACATCGTAGATGAGCCACTGACTGACCCAGATGAAATTTTCTTTGTCGATGGCTCATGTGTAAGAGACGAAGTTGGGCAGTTGAGAGCAGCTTATGCTGTATGTACAATTACTGGAGTTGTGGAAGCTGGGTGCCTGGAAGGAGTACACTCCGCTCAGGTAGCCGAGATTATTGCCCTGACACGTGCTTGCTTGGCAAGCAACCAAATTCGAGTCACCATCTACACCGACAGCCAATATGGGTATGGGGTAGTTCATGATTACGGGCAGTTATGGTCTCAAAGAGGGTTCATGACTTCTTCAGGCTCTCCCATTCGCAATGGAGAGTTTGTGCGCCTGTTGTTAGAGGCATTGCAGTGCCCAGCAAGTATCGCAGTTGTAAAGTGCACCGCACATACCAGAAATGAGGACTTTGTTTCGAAAGGCAATAGATATGCTGATGAAGTTGCGCGGTATTGCGCGGAACAAGGGTACTCTTTCACAGAGGTGGATGTGGGTGGAATAAATGTAAGAACTGAATTAGCCATGATACTGGAAACTGTTGATACTTGGGATGAACTGTCAACCATGCAAGAAAATGCTCCTGATTCTGAAAAAGAAACATGGGAAAAGGCAGGATGTGTAATGGGTGAGACCCATTTTTGGGTCTCAGCAGACGGCAGAGCAGTGTTGCCCAATGAGATGGTGAGTCCAATGGCTAGACTCATACATGGTCCCGTACACTTAGGGAGAGATGCTATGCTGAGAGTGTTTAGACAAACTTGGTACAATCCTAAGTTTAGAATAGCAGCAGAAGCAGTGTGCCAGCGTTGTGTGACCTGCCAGCAGCTGAACGTAGGGAAAAGAACACCAGTTGCACTAAGTCACATAGGAAGGTCTGGAGGTCCATTCAATCGAATGCAGATAGATTTCATTGAAATGCCAAGGTGCAACCGCCTCCGCTATGTCCTGGTGATTGTTTGTGTGTTCTCCAGATGGGTTGAGGCATACCCTACACGTAGGTGCGACACCCTCACAGTGGCCAAGTTACTGCTCAGGGAAATCATTCCTCGCTTCGGGGTGCCGGCCTTTTTGGAATCAGATAGGGGAACACATTTTAACAGCGAGCTTGTGAAGATGGTCTGTGTAGCGCTAAATATTGACCAGAAGTTGCATTGCAGTTACCGACCAGAAGCCTCAGGAATTGTGGAGCAGATCAATGGCACTATCAAGGCCAGACTAGCCAAAGTTTGTTCCTCAACGACCCTGAGTTGGCCTGACGCCCTGCCATTGGTTCTCATGAGCCTTCGTAGTACCCCAGACAGAAGGACAGGGTTGTCACCACATGAGGTGTTAATGGGGAGAGCAATGAGGCTGCCATCTGTCCCAGCTACTGCACTGTTAAATATCACAGATGATATGATCCTGGACTATTGTAAGGGGCTGTCTGACGCCATGCGTTCTGTGTCCCTTCAGGTGCAGGCTGCCGAGGTTCCAGCGTGCCAGGGCCCTTGCCATGACCTGTATCCTGGGGACTGGGTCCTGGTGAAAAAACATGTGAGAAGAAGCTGCTTGGATATTCGTTGGCGTGGACCCTTCCAGGTCATCCTGATCACGAACACAGCTGTGAAGGTGGGAGGCCTGCCCAATTGGATCCACGCGTCACATACGCGAAGGGTTCCAGCACCTCTGGAAGAAACAGCTCCTCTCTCGGATAGATGTCCAGCAGAGGACCGAGAAGCCATAGAGGGGGCTAGCCAAGCTGTAGAGGTGCCAGCGGAAGCAGGGAACGAGTCTGACCAGGCTGAGGACGGTCAGTACAACAGCGAAACAGACGACGCTACAGAAGGAGAAAGCAGCTGGGAGTACGAGTCTGACCCTGACAGGTCTGAAAGAGAGCGAGAACAGACCAGAAGGAGAAGGAGTAGAAGGGCACGTGGAGAAGCTAATTGGCCGCAAAGACGGAGCTCTAGCCTGAGGTCAACTCCAGAGGCAACCCTTCCTCCGATATCAGAAGACTCAGACCCAGAAGAAGGTGCTCAGGGCGCTGAAGCACCGGACCGAAGAAGGTCAAGAAGAGTGCGTGTGCCTAACAGAAGATACTCCACACCTGAGTGGACATATCTGGCGACAAATGTCTGTGAAACCGGAGACAGGGAGGATCCGAGCGGTGGTGGTGTCCAGTTCTGAGCCCATTATCACCGTGGAAATAAGACTGTTGGTACCCGGTGTCGAACAAGAAGGGTCACTAACATTCATGCTCCCTAGACCTCCCCGCCTCAGCAAGTTAAAACACATGTTCCTTTCAGAATTGCAATTCCCCGACTTTGGTACAACGATAACAGCACATGAAGAGCACAATCTTCGTTTGGAAATACTGAACTATGCTATTGAAGCTGCAACCACAAACCTGATAGTAGACTGTTAAAGGACTTTGTAAATAAAGCAAGCAGAAAAAGAAGATTACCTAGCGCCCAGGAAGCAGAGAATTTTAGGGAACTTCCCTTGAGTTGATGGAGAAGGGCTAGGGTTGTCTTTTTTTTTGAACTGTTAAAGGACTTTTGCGAAGAAGGCTGTCAGCCTCCAGTTGTGTGGATTCTAAAGACAAAAGGATTGAAAAGAGACTGTAAGGGAACGAGAGGAAAAGAACTTTTTGCTAAAGATAAGAGAGAGCCATATTGTCTGACGAAATGGAGGCCGGCACCCAGAACCGAAGAGCTAAATGTATAATAGGTACACTAATAGTAGGAGTGATAATATTAATAGCTTTAGTGGTAACAATTTCTTATGTAAAGGGACATGAAGAAGAGGTAAAGGTAACTGATGCGAATTCTGTAGTAACGCTTACACCTACTGTTGCTGGTGAGAAAAGGGAAAACACTCAAGAGAAAGCGTTATTAGCTGCAGAAGCCCGCAGGTTACACGTAGATGAGTCCCAAGGAGACTTTAGGTCAAATGCTTATGCTAAACTCTTGTATGAATACGTGGATGCCATGGAGGTTAAGGATTGTTATGTCTGCATGCAGTTGCCGGCATCTGTAGATGAGGGTATTAGATACCATCACCTCCCTCTGACATATGGCATTACATGTAGCTTATTGCTTAGTATATTTTATGAGAGAGATAGTTTTGAATACTATTTCTCTAATTATGATTCAGTGTTGCCAGAAGTCCCAAATTATAAGCAGATGAACAAATGGGACTACTGGAAGAGTGAAGACAGATTGGCCAAGTTCTTCATTCCTTGGATTACTTTAGATACTTCACATGCCCGTAGAAATAACCTGACATGCAAGGTGTCAGAAGTCGAGAAGAAATTCATAGGGCAGGTGGATGATCGTTACAGGAGACAAAAGATTTTGAAAAAATCAGGACAGTGGAAAACAGATTGGACCGAGGAAGAGAAGGCACACAAGAGAAAGGGTAGTAGTGGTCCAATAGCTTTAGATAAGACGCAGAGAGGAAAGCTATGTCTTCACCGAGCCAAAACGTATTATGAAAATGTATACGTGGGTGAAGTAGACTGTGAACATGCTTTTAATTTAGAGTACTACACTAAGGATTTCCTGAAGGGAATGCAAGTGATTCCAAATGTGTATTTTGTATGTGGAAGAAATGCTTACGTGAGACTACCTGACAACTGGTATGGATCATGTTACCTAGCAATTGTCTTTCCCAAAATATATCATGCACAAGACTTAGTGATCATTGAGGGCAAGACATCTTCGAGGGGAAGGAGAGATGTAGGCGATGCAGAAATGGTTGGAGATGTCTTTGGAGCTATGTTCCCTCTTTTGGGAGTAATCCTTAATGATGTTAAAATTAGACGACTGGCAACAGTTGTCGACAGGTTGTCTGCCAGCACTGCTCAGTCCTTAATGCTGGTAGAAGGAGAGATGCAATCGATAAGAGCTATGGTTCTTCAAAACCGACTTGCTTTAGATGTCCTATTAGCAAAAGAGGGCGGAGTCTGTAAGGCTTTGAAGGTCCAGGAATGTTGCACTTACATTCCAGACAATTCGAAGCCTCTTGAGAAAGTTATTAAGAACATAACTAATATTCGCAAGGAGATCGAAGACTTGAGTAGAGAAAATGTCTGGGAAAAGGTGGGCCACGGAATGAGTACAGTTGGAGGGTGGTTTTCCACCTTAGGCAAAAGCTTTGTTTGGTATATCCTAAAACCTATCATCATAATATTGATCTGTGGGATTATATTGTGGGGATTGGTGAGGGTATTCAAATGGTACAGAGCAAGAAGGTCAGAAAGGGCCCAAAGAGAACAGCTGCAGAGATTGGCTGCCATACAAGATAATCAGTACAGGAGTTTGAGGGCTCTGGAAGCGCAGAGAATGCCAGCAATAACTGCAGTTTAAATGTTAGTGATGACCCCGAGAGGTCATCAAAGGGGGGAACTGAGAGAGCGCAAACTGACTTAAATGTATGAGTACATCACACTTACCTGTAGTAAGCACAAATCATGAGGAGAAATGCCATGAGTGCTAATAGTATCTGCAATTATATTCTGAATGTATAGCTAATGTAGAGATTTAAGTAGAAGTGGAACTAATACAGAAATGTGTGACATTATATGATTTTAGTAGATGTGTTTATTTTTGAATCCATGTCGTGTAGCTGTTAAAACATAAGATGGTATGCGGTTAAACGCAGAATGTGGTAGGCCTCAGGGCCAGAGCTAAAAGGGAAGGTGTTTCTTTTCACGACACAGATTGTATTAATGTTTTGGCCATTGCATTAAATAGGCCATGATTTATAGAAATGTTTATTAAATAATAGAATAAGAGTATTAACATGCTTTAATTAAATGAAGAAGTTGAATGCTATAATCATAATGAGAAATATTGTAGGCCTGAAATGTTTTAGCATTGATTTACACGTACATGTCTGGGCTGAGAAATGTTGCAAGTTTTTTCTTTTTAGAAGTCTATGAGAGTTGGGTTCTTGGCTACAGATATCTGTCTGCAAAGGAAAAGGGGGGATCCAATTATAAATGAATGAATAGAGGCCTGTTCAGTAGACGGCCCAGACATGGAGGAGGGTTCTGGAATGTTTGAGGGGTATCAGCGGGCCGGAGAAGAGTCTGAGAAGCAAGGTCAACTCTAATGTATGAGGCCCAAGACAAAGCATCATGGAAAAAGCCAGAAGTTGCACCACGTGAGGGGCGTTCCGCAAGGGGCGTCTCAAATGTTGTTGACTGTTTTGTATTAGGGACAGCACCCCTGGGTGGAGTTAGAGCAGATACCTGAGGACCCTTTAGAGAGCGGATGGGTAGGCAGAGAGGGGTCATGACTGGAGAACTATAGGTTTTCACCAAGAGACTTAGAGTGAGTGACTTCCCTTGGGGGTCATTCACTGCTGACACCTTTGTTAGGTTGGGATTTGGTTAAGTAGGGATACCATCTAGAGCAGGGTAGGGATAGCCTAACCTTTGCGTTTTCCTCCAACCTAAATGAAGGAGAGATATGCGTCAATGCTGATAGCTTTATTATTCTTAGAACTTGTGTTAGTGATTTCTGTTGCTCGTCTGAGGGCTTTTCGAGAGCACATGTATGTAATTGGACCTGTGTATCTCGTCAATCTCATTCTGAGATGCCTGTATTTGCAGCTTATCATATCTTTACAATAAACTTTTGAAAGCTAGAAGTTGTTTGTGATCTTTGGGAGCAGAGTCTTTTATTGGGTGAACTAGCTTGGAAATAGGTGCACTTTCTTTCCTCACAGACAGGCAACAAAGGTTCAGTCGACCAGATCGAGGTTTGGATCAATAGATATAAGGTATCGATCAAAATCTCGCCCTTTCACGCATATTGCAAGGGTCAGTTCTAAACAATATCCATAGGACCTTCTGGAACAAAGGACTGGAATATCTTCAAAAAGTGTCCCCACTCCTGCATCCCTTTGAGGAGGCTCCCTCCACGGGCAGGAATACGGCGGCGGCTGGCCGTTGGGAGTGATTGGTCCCAAGTTGTGCAACACCTCGGATCCCCAGACATGGTTCCAGATGTCCACATGCCATGTGTGATACCTGCAACCAGCTCAACATCTTTACCCAACAGTATATTTCACTCTTTACTAGTAATTTTGCTTTAACATGTGTCAGGATGAGAAATCCCAGCATGCAAAGAGCTGTTGGATAAGAATCCGAAACTGGACGCAAGTGCCATGCTTGGCATGGGACCCCTTCATAGCTATGCATGAAGGCCTTGCATTTTGCATATACTGAATTTGATGTCCAAGAATAAAGCAATGTTTTACCCAGCTGACATGGAAGTGTTTCAGTCTGCTGCTTTTCCAAGAAGAGGGCATTCTCCTGGGAGCTCCAGTTATCAGCAGTTTTCTTGGTTAAGGGTCAGGCCTCGCCCTGGAAAAGTGTGCAGAGTAACCAGCAGAAACGGGTTTGTTCATAAACAATGTCTTTGTAAGAGCAACAACAAGCGCGTTTAGTAACATTTTTCACAGTACATGCCTTGCATGTATAGCTGAGATAAAAGGGGATCTGTTCTTCGTCTGTGCATTATTTTTTGAGCGGCGACGCTCATTCTGCTATATTGTGGTTGCTGCTTAATTACATCTCGGGCCCCGGGGCATGTCTCTGTTAGAAATGATCCAAAAGGCTTTATTTTATACACTAATTAAGACCCAACTAATTGTTATTCCTTCCAATTCGTGTCCTGTCCAAAAGAAAACAACTATTTTATGGATATTAATATTCGTATTACAATGAAAATGACTATTATTTAACCAAATAATGAAAGCCCGTACCATTCCTGAAACTTTGTAAGAAGCCTGTACTTTCCTTGCAAGTAAGTGGCTCTGGTATGCAGATGCACCATTCCAAGATGGCGGATTATTTCAGAGATGTTAACCAACCAGACCGAGGCATGACGTCACTCCGCATTTATTTATTTATGTATGCATTTTTATATAGCGCGGACTTTACCCGAAGGCGTCAGAGCGCTTCACAATAGGAACACAAATGATACATGATGAGAACATTACACAGGAACTGATTACAAAAGTAGACGTTACGTTACATAAGGTAAAAGTGACAATTGTGAGCAAATAAAACACATGAGGTAGTAAAAATTGTGAGCAACCAAAAATACATGAGGTAGTAAAGAGTGCACAAGAGGAAAAAGTGACAAGTGTGCAGGATATAAGAGAAAACAAAGTATAGTTTGAGGTATAATACTGCAATATGAGCTAGACACTCAGGCACAGGAAACAAGCGTTACGTAGGCAAAGGTGGCACTTGTGCAGGTATCAAAGGCAAAAACATGTGAGAGGTAGCAAACCGTGTGTTACAAGGGCCAAGTGGTGTGTGCATGTTACAAAAGGGTACCAAACACAAGTACAAGGGAAATACTGCATAAAGAAAGGCAGGCATTCCAACCACAAGAACACACTGGGAAAGCACTTCCAAGGTGAGTAGGTTTTTCAGTAGTGGGAGGTCTTCCTTCAAATAACAAAGAGGACGTGAATTACTTTTGGAGGTGTCTCTGGAGGAGGAGAACTTTGAGGTCCCTTTTGAAGGCCTGGGAGGAGGCGGTGGTCTGGAGCTGAGGCGGTAAGGAGTTCCAGATTCTCACTGCGTTGCCTGAAAAGGATTGGTCCCATCGTTCTTTCCTTCATGAAAGTGGGAGGTTCAAGCAGAAGGTTCTCCGCATTGCGTGAAGGTCTAGAGCCTCCAGAGAGTTTCAGTTTATTCGCCAGGCAGCGAGGAGAGGAGGAGTGCAAGGCTTTGTGGGTGATACAGGCAGTCTTGTAGATAGCTCTAGCCTCGAGGGGAAGCCAGCGGAGGGTGGATAACATCGGTGTGATGTGATCGCTTCTTTTGGCCCCATAAATGAACCGAGCTGCAGAATGGAAAACAGACTTAAGTGGGGATAGGTGAGATTTGGGGAGGCCAGTAAGAAGAGAATTGCAGTAGTCTAGTCTGGAAAGGACCAGCGATTGCACCAAGGTTATAAGGTCCTGCTCCGGGAAGAAGCGACGGATTCCCCAAAGAAGGAGCAGTTGGTATCGAGCAGATTTTGCAATGGAATTGATGTGGGGAGTTAGATTGAGTTTTTTGTCTAGTATGACACCAAGGGATTTTGCGCTGTCGACAATGATGGGTTTGTTGTTCAGCAGATTCATCTGATCCATCCATGATTGAACCGGGGGAGGAGAGAGTGAGGAGGAGAAGAGGATGAATTCAGTTTTGGAGGGATTCAGGATCAGTTGGTGAGTTGACATCCAGTTTTGAATGGAGTTGAGAGTAGAACTTAGGATGGAGAGATCGTGAGTGGAGGCAACCTTGAGGTAGAGTTGAGTGTCGTCTGCATAGAGGTGATAGTGAATCCCGGATTTGCTTAGGAGATTTCCCAGTGGTTCTAAATAGAGATTGAACAATGTGGGTGCAAGTATAGAGCCTTGGGGAACACCTTGACCTACCGCCACAGGAGAAGAAAGACTGTTCGCTATTTTGATCATTTGAGATCTGTCCGAGAGGAACGATGCAAACCATTTAAGCACAGTGCCCTCCATGCCCATTCTCTGTTGAAGAAAATTGAGGAGGGTATTGTGATTGACAGTGTCAAAGGCTGCAGACAGGTCAAGGAGAATTAGAAGACAGGACCCCCCTGAATCGAGTATTCTCAGCGCGTCATCAACCACTTGCAGTAGGGCTGTGACAGTGTTGCAGTTTTGGATGAATCCCGATTGACAGTTGTCAAGAAGATCATTGTCCTTGATATGACGATAGAGTTGTTTTGCTACACATCTTTCTGTGATCTTCGCAAGAAAGGGAAGGTTAGTGATGGGGCGGAAGTTGTTGAGGTCATTTGCATCAGCTGTGGGTTTTAAGCAGTGGGGTGACCTGCCCAGTTTTGAAGGAGACAGCAAGGGAGCCTTGCCAGAGGGAGAGGTTGATCAGAGTGGTCCAATAGGAAAGGGAATGGGTATAGAAGTCAATGGCAATGGCACTTGGGATAGGGTCAAGAGAATGGTTGGAGGGCTTTGTTTCGCGTATGCACTTGAGAAGGGCATCCTCAGATATGGGGTCAAAGCTCTGCCAAATGGCTAGGGATTTGGGCTCCTCTGGAGGGGTAGGATGAGCGACCTGATCCACAAGTGATTTCATTTTTTCATCGAAGAAAATAGCAAAATCCGTTGCTCTCTTTGTAGAATCCTCCACCTTGGAGGTTGGGGGAGGGCAGCTAGGACTCTTGATGAGATCGAAAAGTTTTTTGGGTCTATTTTTGGCAGAGTCAAGGAGGGTTTTGAAGTGCGCCGCTTTCTCAAGGAAGATGTGTTTGTGGTACTTGGATCTTGCTGAGCGAAGCATGTCCACATTGTCAGTGGAGGGCACTTGCCTCCATTGTTTCTCCAGGAATCTTAGCTGCTTCCTTTCCTCATAAAGGGATTTGTTGAACCAAGGTGCTGAGGGAGTGGGCCTTGTCCTTTTGCTTTTGAGTGGAGCGACGTTATTAATTTCAGCTGCAAGAACTGTGAGGCATTGGGAGGTGAGATCGTCAACAGCTAGGTTTGGGTCTAGCCTTGGAATTGATAACAAAGCTGATTCACAGAGGGGACCGACATCAATATTTTTGGTGTCATGTAACCAGGAGATGGCCCTCTTGGGTTGGCCAAGAGTTATAGAGTGTGAAAGGTGAAGAGAGAATGGGACGAGGAGGTGGTCAGACCAATCTACATGAATTGGAGTAGTGGTAGAAAGCATGCCTGCTTTAGAAATAACAAGGTCCAGGATTGCGCCCTTAGAGTGTGTTGATTCAGAACAGTGTTGAATAAGGTCGTTTGCAGAGAGGAAGGTGGCCAGTGAGTTCGCAGAGGAGTCTTGCGGTACTCCCCAGTGGAGATTGAAGTCACCCACGAAGGTCTGATTGACACTTTGCGAGCATTCAGCAACATTGGTGCGCTCTTGTTGCACCTATGTTATGTTATGTTATGTTAATGGGCATTTGTTGAGCGCACTGTCACCATGAGTTTCCTGGCGCTGATAGGACACTGAGACTGTACAAGAGGGATTTTATTGGGAGTGTGAGAAAAGCAGAGTTTTTAAAGATTTCCTAAATGATAAGAGGGAGTATGAGGTCTTGCATAAGAGTGGAAAAGAATTCCATAATTTGGGAGCCAGATGAGAGAAGCTACGGCCACCTAATTTGATACGTTTGAACCGGGGAATGACTAGAAGCTGAAGATGAGTGGACCTCAGAGTGCGGGAAGGGCAGTAGGGGATAACCAAGGACTTCAAGAAGACAGGAGAGGGACCAGTCAAGGCTTTAAAGACCAGGCAGCCAACCTTGAAGGCTATTCTTTCACGGACTGGTAGCCAATGTAGTTGATGTAATAAAGGTTTGGCGGACTGCCATCTGGGGATTTTAAATGCCAGTCTGGCAGCCTGGTTTTGGATGATCTGTAGCCTAGACAGCAGGGATTTGGAAAGGCCAAGATACAAGGAATTGGAAAAATCCAGACGAGACAGCACCAGTGCTATTAGGACTTGTAGCAGAGCTTCAGGGGTCAAGAGGTGGGCAGCTTTCCATATCCTGTGTAGCTGGAACATACAGGAAGATGTTACGGCGCTCACCTGGGCCTTGAGAGTGAGCTCAGAGTCAATAATGACACCGAGACTCTTTACACAGCCAGCAGGAGAAGGAGACGGACCAAGCTCAGATGGCCAGTACTGGGGGCCCCAGTGGGAAGCGCTTCTCCCAGGGAGGAGGAGCTCAGTTTTCCCAGGATTGAGCTTTAATTGATTTTGATTCATCCAATGCTGGATGTGTATCATGACCGCCTTAAAGTTGGTGACGGCGTCAGGGGAGGAAAGGGGAAAAATAATTTGTAAGTCGTCGGCGTAATTGAATACGGTGACGTCCCAGCTACCCAGGGAGTGAATAAGAGGCTGAAGATGCAGATTGAAGAGGAGGGGGGACAGAGAAGAGCCCTGGGGAACCCCGCAGGGTGGTGGTGCACTGGTGGCGCTGAAGGGACCCAAGCTAACTGCTTGGGATCTACCCTCTAAGAAAGACTTAACCCAGGACAGGGCGAGCCCGCGGACTCCGGCGGACTCGACACGGTGGAGTAAGATGTTATGATCCACCGTGTCGAATGCCGCGACAAATCCAATAGGACCAATGCCTGGGGGCGTCCTCTGTCAGCATTACATCTGAGGTTGTCCAATACGGCGAGGATCACAGCCTCGGTAGAATGTGCTGGTCTGAAACCGGCCTGGTTCGTTTCCAGGAAGTTGGACACCTCGATGAATTGCGAGAGGCAAGTAGTCACATGTGCCTCCAAGATTTTAGACAGGTAAGGCAAGAGAGAGATGGGCCGGTAGTTGGCGTGGACCGCTTGGTCCGCGCCAGTTTTTTTTAGCAAGGGTACCAGTACGGCCTCCTTGAAAGAACTATGGACTGTGCCAGAATTAAGGGAGGTGTTGAGTAGGGGTAGAATGCAGTGCGGTAGAGCATGACAGATGTCACGAAACACAGAAGGAGGGCAACAATCCTTGGGGGAGCCAGATTTCACCCAAGTAGCCAACTTGGCTAGAGAGTCGGGATCGAGTGTGGGAAAACAAGTCAGAGTGAAAGTGTTGATGGGAGGGACTACAGCAATAGCTGAGAGAGGGGAAGGGATGGACTTTTTAATTGCCAGGATTTTGTCAATGAAGAAGGTGTTCAAGGCATTACATGACTCTGCGGAGGGAAGCAAATTCGGGAGTGTCCTGGTGTCCGATGTTAATTCACCAAGGATCTTGAAGATCTCTTTAGATTTGTTGGGGGCTGTTGATATTCTCTCAGAAAAAAAAGCAGACTTAGTTGTGATGATGGCTTTTTTATATGCTTTACGTGCGAGCACGTACGCCTCCCTGTCTACACTAGAGTAATTGCGCCTCCACCTACGCTCCAATTGGCGCAGCTCGAGGTGTTGTGATTTCAGCGTTAAGTTGAACCATTTGTGGGATTTGCTATGGCGTGAGCGAGGGAAACGGGACAGGGGGGCGAATTGGTTGCTAGCAGTAGTGAGCCAGTGAGCGATATTAGCGTCCAATATATTGACGCTAAGAGCATTACTGGGTAGGGGCTGAGTCTCCGCAAGAAAGGAGAGAAAGGCAGAGGAGTCAAGCGCGTTCCATTTCCGGGCGGTCCCACCCGCCAGAGGGGGTGGCTTGACCAGGCCCTTTACAGAAATAGAGGACTCGATCAGCGAGTGGTCAGACCAGACGCAAGGGGAGACACTCGGACAGGAGAGCGATACCCCCTGCGTCCAGATATGATCCAGAATGTGGCCCCCGATGTGGGTAGGGGTGTGACATGCTGGGTCAGGTTTCAACTAAAGAGTGCCTCAAACAGTTCAGTGGCGTGGGGGCCGGCATCGGTATGGTTAAACCAGTAATTGAAATCACCAAACATGGCGATGCGGGCAGAAGAGGTCATCAGGGCGGTGAGCTGTTCTCTAAGGGCAGCGGGAAACAGGGGCATAGGGGTAGGGGGGCGATATAGGACGATAAGGGTCAAAGCACCAGCTTCCGTTGCTAGATTAATGACAAGATTCTCAGCCTCCGGGAGACATAGCGAAGAAGACGCAATAAGTGTCAGATCTTTACGTATGATTGCCGCCACCCCCCCCGCCACGACGAGCTGTAGGCCGATTGGCATTCAACATGTAGTAGTTAGGAGGTAGGGCAGCCAGGATGTCGGGAAGGGAGAGATCAGACAGCCAGGCCTCAGTAAGTAACAGGACTTCAGGGTTCTCAGCTGTCAACAGGAGAAAAATATCGGCGTGATGTTGGGGGAGGGAACGTGTGTTGAGATATAGTATACGAATCTGGGTCTCGGATGGGATGGAGGCCGACAAGGATTTTTGGGTGAGCCTAGGACAAGGTGTGTCAGCCGATATGCCAAGGGATACAAGGCGGTCCCAGATTGTAGACAGAAGGGCACAAGGAGGATGTTGTAGGCCTCTAAGTGTGGCAGAAGAGTAAGTAATGGAAGGGGCAGCGCCCAAGGCCCCGGGCCCGTCTGGCCGCGGACGGGCGCAGATGGGCTGGACTTTGGCGCGCAGACGGCGCGCCCGCTGCGCTCGTCCGCTGCGCGTCCTGAAGTTGCACATTTTTATATGTGCCGAGGAACGGCTAGGGGGGGCGTGGTCTCGCAAAGGGGCGTGGCCCGCGACCTCGCCAGTGATGGCGGCGGGGTGTTTGCTTTTCCTGAGAGTCCCGTGTCAGCGCTTAATCTGCTGCACGGTCAAAGAATGGGGCGTGGTGTGGCCCCTGAGTATGGTAGCGAGGAAAAATCAGGTCAGTTTAAAAAGTTACACAAATGTTAAAAACAACAGCTACAATTCAGCGCACTCCCGGCTTTCCGCCTCAGGAGCAATAGTATCCACTATTATTACGTTCTCTTTGAATGTGGAGGCAAAATGTGATGTGTGAAGTAACTCAATTAGTAAAATATGACTCTCCAGACCACTGGCAATACACTTAACCATGATACTTACCCCCTCTGGCGGTTCTCTGCACCCCTGGCCGCCGCCAGGCCACCGAAGTAGAGACTACAAAGCTTGAAAAAGAAAAAAAAACGACATTAGGTCTTTTCCATCAGTGCCCCGAGGATCTGGAACAACCTCGTGCTCGTTTGGCTTCTCCATCTAGGTTTATGCTGATCTGAACCAATACCTTTTCTCTTTAAAACCACAACTTCGTTCACATCAAAATCCCCACCCGTTGGATGGCCCGATGTGAAAGAGGACAGGGATTATTTGACTAGATGACTTTCCACTTCCTGATGCTAAACTCATAAACTATTGTTATCATCTACTTTTTTTCCCTCACGTCATGTATGATTGTTTGGGCATCGAAAGACTCTGGCACTCACTGCATTTCTTTGTGTTGTTTCCTCTCTCTTTCAGCTTGTATATTTATTGCTAAATCACATATATTCATCTATTGCACAGCTACCTTGGAGAAACCCACCGCTCCAAACCTGGTTCCACTTACCTCAACAAATTGAAAGGAAATTAAAATACACCCTGACACCAACTGATTTGATCGTGAGCAATCGGACACAATGTACATTTTTTCCAATACAATCGATTATGCTTTATGGTCAAAGTAACAGTTGCAAATAAATTTATTCAGTTGTAAGATGTTCCAAGTTGCGGATGGGGACGTGTTTCACTAATTGAGAAATTATATAGATCCTTTCTGATTGGATTATAGTTCTTCGATGGGTCAATGTATACAGAAGTTTACAGGGTCACACGGTACCTCTAGTAAGCAAGTTAATTTGCCAGTGATTGTAGTTTTTCTACCACAAAGTTTTTCCTGTCCAGCATCTTAACTTTCTTCCTCTGATCACCCCACTCTCTTACCTTCTGACTCAAATACCACCACCTTTTCTTCTTCGACTCTTGTGTTTAAATTCAACTCAACAATTGGACTGGAGATGGCATGTTGGCTCGCGCAGGGGCGAGTGCCTCTAACACGATACGTGGGCCCTACTAGATCTCGTAGTCACACAATCATCTCATCACATCTACACTCCCCAGCGCACATGGTTGCCCTCCCCTGTATATGCCGCGTTCCCATTGCCCACCTATCCTGGATAGGCTGCCCTCTCACTCTTCCCTCTACCGCTTCCCTTCCCCTCTTCCCTTCCCCTCTTCCCTTCCCCTCTTCCCTTCCCCTCTTCCCGCCCGGTAGGTGACATGACTACACACAAATGTTAGTTTTTTACACCTAGCGGGTGCCTTTCGGGGCTGTATCCCTACCTTCACCTTCTCCTCTCACTTCTTCCATGAAGTCTAATGAGCTTGTTTCCTTTGTTATGATGCTTTGTTTGAAATCAAAGTGTTTATTAATGATATTTTCAAAACGGGCACAACTATGCCGCTGATGTTGTTGATTGATATATGGCTTTTGCATGCACCGTTTTTTGCAGCAGCTCTCTGCCCGCTGATATGACTGTAGCAGCTGTTTCATCTTATGCATAAAATCCAACAAACACATAATTTTTTTTTTTAAACAACTGGACTGGAGTCTTTAATTTCCTTAACAGGATCTCAGCTAACATTGTCCAGAGCTACCATTCCTAATGGCAAAACCATTAATCAGCACACTAGATCTCAAGATTCCAATTATGAATCAGATAATCTTACCCCATAGTCATAAAAATCACCTCACAACATTATCTTAATATGTGCCTTCTCCCTCCCCCACAGGTCATATAGATGCCTTCTTTCAGCCTCAATATACTTCTCCTTTAACTCTCATCTCTATTTCTACTCAACCATTATTGCTAATTTAGTAACCGCTTTGTAGTTCTCTATAGCACTCCTACTTGGAGTTGGCAGGCTCGATTGTAGTCCGGATATCTAAAGAATAGCATCCTTCGAGATGGCCCAAATGTCTGTTAGGAATGCACATAGGGCGGCTGCAGGGAGTGCCGCTTGGCAGGGAGGAGACCCATGTGGACACATTCCTCCCACCTCCCCGCGGCTCCCGACACAACGTGATAGCTGCAGAGTGCAGGAAAGAGCAGGGACAGCCTAGGAAGAGACTGATGAAGGTGGCAGTGGATATGTGACAGCCACTGAGAAGAGGACACCAAATGGAAAACAGCAGTGGCTGCCAGAAAACATGCTGTTTGTGGCATTGTCATTGAAAAATGACAGAGAGAGAGTGAGGGGAGGGACAAGTAGAGAAGAGTTGAAAGAAGCAGGCTGTGATGGGAAACAGAAGTCAGGTGTGGCATTGTGACTACAGTGACTGCAGCAGGTTGGCTACTAGGCTGTCCAGGAGCACATGAAAAGGGACCACCAAGAAAGAGCTGGAGCACAGTAACTGAATGGTCCTGTGGCTATTTCACCTTGCTCTATGCAAGCACGGCTTCCCTATGCTTGATCTCCAATCTCTCAAACTCAATTCTAACATGATCAATATACTAATGAAATTGATGACTTAATTTGGAAAAAACACCTATCGCCATTTAATCAACTCTTAGCTCGCTGGGACACATGCTCCCTGTACACTCTAGTTATATCTCTACCTTGAGAACCAGACCCTGCACCTCAATATCTAACTCACCCTTCTCCAAAGAAGATATTCACCCCCTCCTCAAAGATTATGGCCTCCGCTCTATGGACATGGGCTCTAACTTGGCTGACTATCAGAGTGATGCAACCTACCATCTTGCAGAACCTGCTTCCAGCATGTCCATTTCAATTGTGAACAAATACAGACTGTCACTGGAAGGTCACTCCCTAACAAATGCTGAGCTCAGTCACCTTATCTAGATCCTTCTTGAACCACAGACAATTCTCTTCCTTTAAAGTAGTGAAATGTGTCCTACATTCTCTGCTACACAACTCTAGATCAGCAGTAAAACACAGGCTATCCAACATCAATGAACAATATGATATTGGTCTCCTTATCCTCACTGACACAAGTTGCAATGCTGATGAAGCAGAAGGCTTGTCCCACTTCCCAGACGCCTCTCCGGCTGTAAAAAAGCACTTGTCAAGTGTGCTGTCCATGCTGATCACTTCTATGACCCGAGAGAGGAGCAAGGCCACTTCCTGCTGCCCAGTGATTGTAGAAGTTGACAATACAGTCCTGGGGAAAGCTCCACCCAGTGCCGCGACAGCCATATCTCCTTTGAGCAAGTAATGTGACTTCAACTCAAAACTGAGCCTTGACCGTACAAAGATAATTCTGCTTTTTCTTAATTTAATCTTTCATTTCTGTTAACTCTGGCTCAACAACTATTTGACCTACAGGTTGTCAATGTGATGATTGCTTAGTGAACTCGCACTTGTACCAAATTTTTAGCCAAGTCCATAACTCTGACAATTAACTATAATATGATACCCTAGTGTTGGAGCTAGTGCTTTAGACTGAGAGCTCGCAGGTGAGATGCTATACCCTGCAGCTGTACCCCTCTTCCCCAGCTAACTGTGTCATTGTTGGCTTTGCCGTGATACTAATGAACTTCCTTGTCCTCAAGGCAAGTACTAGGTTGACCAGTGATCGATTGTGTCTATTTCAGTGCTGAGTCTCTAGCCCCCCCCTTACTAGTTCCCCAAGAAGCCTTCACTTGGCCCAGAGCTGTAGTGGAATGGACCCCTGAGGGAAACGACCCCGCCACTTCAGTGGAAGCCCAATAGTCCGTCTAATGGATCAAAGGCTTGGAAAGATGAGGGTTGGCAGCTGTTCAGCATCCAGGCACAAGGAGGTCCTCCTGGATTTCTGCCCGTGTGGACTTTGTACGGCAAGCAGGTCTGAAGCTTGACTCAGCCATGGAGGAGTCTCCATGAAATATTGCAATTATCCTGAATCTGACACTTAATATGGTAAGTTTGAGATGGGCTGGAAGTTGGCATGGTCTTTGATGCTTTTTCAGCTGTGGGACACCCTGGTGAAATGCTTGACCTAAGAGTCATTTAGGGCGGAAATCTTTTCTTCTCTTTGATCACATATTTCAGACTCTTTGATTTACCCGTTTCATGGGATGCAACTGATTTTATGAGATTGATTCTCTTTATTTCGTGAAAATGTGGGCACGCTTATAAATGCAGGCTCCTGACTCTAGCTCGGTCTTGTTTGTGCAGGAAAAGCCGCCAGAAATAAGCAATATTTTTTCTGTTGGAAACTGTAAAACTATGGGGCATATTACCAAGGGTGGCGATAGGCAAATATCGCCGGTTTAGCGGCCGTTTTCGGCCGCTAAGCGGTGATAATTCTATTGCTCTATTAGCAAGCTGTCGTCAACTGGTGTTAGCGACAGCTTTTAGGCGATAGCGAGCGGTTTGGGGCCCGCTTTGCATGTCAGCGATATTTATCGCTAATGACATGCAAAGTGGGCGTACCCAACCTGTTAGCGACTGAAAGCAGTCGCTAACGTCGCTATCGCCCATTAGCAAGGCAGGCGTAGCGATTTAGGGGTATATTACCAACAACTAGCGATAATTTTTGTCTCTAACTTGTTTAGAGACAAAAATTATCGCCGCACATCGGCGATTTTTATCGCAGATAAACCTTGCTATTAGCAAGGTTTATCGCAAATGCGATAAAAAACGGCCGCAATGCATGAATATCGCTGAAAAGTCAGCGATATTCATGCATTATCGAGCAAACGCTCTTAGCCATGTTATCCACCTCCCATTGGATAACATGGTGAAGAACTGCTCAGGGCAGGTGTTAGCTTTTGGAGATATTCGCGCTTAGCGCGAATATCTCCAAAAGTTGGTAATAGGAGATAGCGATGTTAGCGACTGTTTCCAGTCGCTAACATCTTGGCACGCCCACTTTGCATGTCATTAGTGATAAATATCACTGACATGCAAAGCGGGGCCCAAGATGGTCGCTATCTCCTATTAGCTGTCACTAACTGGTGTTAGCGACAGCTTGGTAATAGGGAGATAATTTTATCTCCGCTTTCTTGGCTTTTAAAGCCAAAAAAGCGGAGATAAACCCCTTGATAATATACCCCTTAAATATTCCCGCTATCGCCAAAAACTAACGCCTGCTCAGACCAGTTCTTAGCCATGTTATCCAATGGGAGGTGGATAACATGGCTAAGAGCATTTCGTCGCTAATGCGTGAATATCGCTGTATTCTCAGCGATATTCATGCATTTCGCCGCTATCGCTGGATATTTTAGCACAATGGAGAAAAACGTTGCTAATAGCATGTTTTCGTGCTAACATATCCAGCGATAGGCAGCGATAAAAAAAAATTGTCGCTAAGCCTATTTAGCGATAATTATCGCTACTTGTTGGTAATATGCCCCTATGTTATTAGGGTACGGAAGAAAATGTATTCTATTTAAGGTACACAAGAAAGTCAATTGCAAAACAGCATTTTCTAACGTGTCATAATTATTCTGATGTTTCTGCCTCTTTATTTATAGCTTGGGTCTCAGGATGTTCTTATTTTGTTTTAAAAGCTAATGTTGCATGGTTGAACGCTAAAGCGGTTTTTGGCGGCGCCCCATCACGTGCACTGGTATTTTCAACTGCATCGACCCTAATTAATTGCTGATCTCTGGCGCGATGCGGCTTGCTGCTGGCAAGGATCGACTACACATTTTCTGGTGTCCACCCTGCATTTCATATCCAACTGTTTACATTGTTTTCTTTTAATGGTCGTAATTTTCTGGTGTCCACCCTCCATTTTATATCCAACTGTTTACATTGTTATCTTTTAATGGTCGTTTCTTTAGCAAGATAAAATAAAATAAAAATGTTATCTCATGTTTCGTAATATGGAAAGCAGCGCAGACTCGTTATGTTTTAAGGCAGCTGCTGAAATGTTCCTTCGAAATGAAACAGCTTGAAATGAGGGTATAGCGGTGCTTTGGCCAGTGACGTGACTTCTTGGCGCTTGAATTCTAACAGGGTGGCTAGCGGTGCTAATTCTGAGCTGAAGCAGTCTCGGAGTTTTGAGAACCGGTCGAGGGAAAGTGAGGCGAGAGCGAGAACATACATGACAACAGGCCCGAATCGGGTGGGAATCACCCAATTTTTAAGCAAAACAATTGCTTTATTTTAGCTGTCTCCCTCCTGAAATTGCCTCTTCTTCAATAGAAGTCCATAAGAAAACACACACCTCGGATTACCCCCTCTCCACCCCCTTCCACCCACTAAATCTCCCACCTTCCTGGTCTAAAATGTTGTCATGGGTGTGAGTTGGTACTTCAAGGGGTATGCTGCAGCTTTCGCTACACACCGGAGATGGGGGTCTACAGACCTAGGACCACCAAGGTAAGGATGGTGTAGAGTTCTGGGACAGGGAGAGTAGTAGGGGCAAGAAGTATAGTTGCTGTGTTGAGAGTGGTATGTTGCCAAATGGTTGATGTTCGTCTTGGTGGAAGACGTGTACCATGCTACTTCTTGTGGTTGCGTACAACAGGTATCCTGAGAGGGAAAGACACATAGAACAGGAGGTGTATACATGCTGTGTTACTAGTTAAATGGCACTACGTTTAGTCTTGGAGGAGGTTAGGTACGATGCAACCTTTGGTGTCGCACATGTCAATGCTGGTGGGCGTGGGGATCACGCTATTGTATGGAAGGGTAGGCTTCTGAGAGGGAAAGACGCTCAGGGGCGGGTTGACTAACATTTTGCGTCATTGCTGCACCTCTTTTGTGTTGCTTCCAGGACGCAAAATGCTAGTAGATATTTACAAAGCCACGCTAGGGGTAATTTGCTCTGATTTGCATGGCTTTGTTAAAACAATATATAATGCAATGCACTGGCTTGCGCTGCATTGCGTTACATTTCATTCTGGGAGGTGTCCCATGGGTGGCACATGGGCGTTCACCCAAGGATACCACACAATCCCAGATTTACAAAGGTTTGTAAACCTGGGATTGCGTGAAATCATGATGTCTCCCAGAGTTTGGCAGTAATGAGAAGAAAATCTTGTTTTCTCCTCGTTATTTTTGGGAAAGACCGGAGTCACGGTCTGAAGTAGAACTTCTTTATTAGTATGTTTATATATATATATGGCCCCCGGGAACTCCAGCAGTTCCTTTGCAACTGGCCTCCACTCCTCTGCTCTAATGTTCCCAACCAGGAGCTCGAGTCACAGATTGCATTGGGACATGGAAACAGTCACTAGGATACCAACATTCTATTGTTACAAGACATAACATATGTGTCCTCTTTCTAAGCGTGCTGTACTCGAAATACCTCAAGAGATTGTTTTGTGCAGGAATGTATACCTTCATGCACAAAAGCGTTTCCCCTTTTAACGCAGACATCCCTGCACCGTGGTGAAAGGGTGCCTGCGTTGACACTAGGCTGCCTTAAGTGCACCAGCGCAAGGAGAGAGCCAAAATGTGCCATATCTTTGTAAATATGGAGCATTTTTGCCCTCTCCCTTTCACACAACAAAGTGCAGCAACTTTCCTGACCTGCGTTGCGTGAAAGTTTAGGAAATGTGTCCCATAGTGTGGTGAGGTGTAGAGAGGCAAGGTTGAGAGTGGAGTGGTGCCAGTAGGTTGGATGTTGTCTTTATGGAGGTTGTGCTGCATGTGGTGTTATGCATGTCTATGTTGGCAGTCATGCAGAATGGGATCTTACAAGGAGGACTGAAGTTCTGGGAGGAAGAGACACGTATTGTGAGTTAGGTTAGGTTAGGGTTCCCTTCAGCTTTGTTTAGGAGTGAAGTATGCTGCATGTGATGGTCATACAGAACATACTCTTTTTTTTAAGGGGTAGAGTTATGGCAAGTGGTATATACTTAAGGTAGGTGTATTGGTTGACCCAGACTAGACCCGTCGCTCTAGAACACTTCTTGTAACCTATCTCCACCCTTTCTTTTCTACTCTCTCTCTTTCTATCATCCTGTCCTTAATCTCCCAGCAAGTCAATGTAAAGGGGTGCAGCTAAACACGTTTACCAAGTACCTGTAACTACTGCAACAGCAACCATGATTGGCTGGTACCTCGTAATGGAAACACCAATGTACTTGTCTTAAAAATGTATAAAAATTGTTTGAAATCAAAAAAGAGAGTGTCATGGTGCCAATTAAGTATGGGCGGAAAATTCGTTCCGCTTGCGGAATGTGCGGATTTTCCGCGATTTCGTGGTCTGCGAATCGCGCTAAATCGCGGGAAAATTCGTGAATTCGCCATCAAGCCGGATTTTTTTTTTTTTTTTTTAAAACCTTTATTATACAGAAGGTGCTCACAAATACGGGCCTACAACCCATCGGGCCGGCCACCACACTGAAAGAAACATATCGGGCGGTACAGAAGCTCCAACAGGATATTGTAGCAAACCATACGGGAAGCAAAGGCGAAAAGCCACAGAGCAGCCACCACGAGCAGGATAAGAGAAGGTTGATTTTATAATAGAAGAAAGGGTATAGCAGAATAATGGCAATCAGTAAAGTCCAGAGGGCCGCGGCGGGCCGCGAGCAAGCAGAGATATAGAACACAGGATAATTCAAAAGGAACAGTTACATTTTGGCAAAGGCAGAACGTGAGTCCCACAGTAATAAGCAATTGCAACCGCTGCCCAGCGCCCACCCACCACTACGAGAACACACAATGATACACAAAACTGAAAATAGGCTTGCAAAACAAAAGCCCTCCGCTACAACAACCCAGGGGAGGAAAGAAAAAAAGGGGGGGGGGGAGAAAAAGGGAAAGGACATCGGGAAAAAAGGGGGAGAAGAAAGAACGCAGCCTCACTGCATGCGCCCCATGGCTAACGAAGCACTAAAAAATAGACCGGCACATGGAACTAGTGGTAACAGGAGTAATGAATGCGTAGTAAACCGTGACGGCAGGAAGACCAGAAGGCCCATGCTAGCAAAAACACCCCAGGGGGCCACATGCCGACACCGCGTCCCGAAAAAAGGGGAAACATAAGAGCCATAGAACCAAAAAAGGGGAAAAACCAAAATGACAGACCCCCCCCCCCACCCCGCACACCCCACCCTGCACCCCTGCAGAAGGCTATGGCCTACCCCCCAGCAGCGTGCCTGTCGCCCTAACAAGAACCCGAAATATAGAAGAGTTAAAAGTAAAGAAGGAATCACAAAGACAAAAAGAAGAAGGGAAATAGGGAAATAACGACGGGAGAGAAGCCACTAAATCAAAACCATCAGCTCCCACCCCCCCGTCCAAAAATACTCAGAGCCCACGGGAAGATAAGAAGCACAAGGAGAAGCTCCAGGAACATGAAGGAGAATCGAACATAGTCATACAGTCACAAAGGGATCATCCGACCATACCGCAAGATAATAGTCCACCGAGGCAAGTTCATCTCAACCCTGTCCTTGTTTATCGCAAGCTGTAGTCGTCCAACGCACAAGGAACCAGATCATGAGGAACAGGAGGCGAATAACAGGGAGTCCAGTCGTCAATCCACACAAGTCACATCGATTGCGACCCGGAGAAACCGGAAAGGACAGCAACCACCTCAGGCAATGCAGGCACAGTTCCGACGACAATAGGAGGAAAGTCGACCCGGCGGAGCAATCACAGGATCTTCGTTCGGCCATTCGAGGCAAAAAGGGAAAGGGAGATCCAACGAGACCGGTCCGGACGGGACCCGGCCGGCGGACCCCCGGCACAGGGGGGAGCACAGGATGATTGAGGGCAGCGGACATCCTTACACCCACATGAGCGGCAGCCGCCGGGTCCACGACCTCCAGGAAAGTTCCAGCAGCACACAGCAGCGATGAAGCCGCACACACCGGGGGGGCCCAGCAGGCCCGGCAAAATGATCCTCCTCCAGGTCAGCGGTAGGTGCGGCCATGGGAGCACTCCAGGAGCGCAAGGCGGCAAGGATGTCGCCAAGCGTAGGCTCACCTTTACGGTATTCAGCAAACGTGCCATGCGGCGGACCAGCGTCGCCAGTCTCGGCCAGGCTGAGAGACATGGGGCCGGCCGCCATCTTAGAAGCCCGGCGGGGCCGCGGCAATCTCCGACCCCCGTCCGGCCACCAGCGGGACAAACAGGATACAGCCGACCACCAGCAGAGGACCTCCAGAGCAGGAAGGCGGGCCACCAGAAGAAGGAGGGTCGCCGGCTCCCCCACGCCACCGGCTCCGTTCTCCGAGTCCGGGCGGAGGGACTCAAAATGGCCGGACAGGAGAACAAAGGGGAGACGAGCCACATACACGGTCAACCCCGTCCATGGAAGGCAGCGCCCCAACACCAGGCCGCAGGACCGCGGGACCAGGCCCGGAGAGCCGTAACCGGTCTAACTGCACATCGGCCTCTCCGACCGAGCCCACTCCGCCACCAAGGGCCGGCCACAGCGCTCCGCCCCGCCTGGGCGCCGCCGAGGAGTTTCAGGCCCGCTCGCTCCGGAGGCCCCGAAGCGAACAAAGGTGCAGCTCAGGATCCACGGCACCCAGGAACAGACGGATCAGACGGTAAGTGCCTGCGATATGTCTTAGTTCCATAGTCTATCAAAGAATACTTCCCGGGGCAGGATAAAACACAGGATAGACGTTCCAGACAGGAAAGCGAACGGAGCCGAGCTAAAACGCGGCCATCGCGGACGCGAGCTTGGCTCCTCCCCCATCGAGCCGGATTTTGCACCGGAAGCATTTACAGGGTTACAGCGGGTGCCCAAGTTGAAGCTAATTTCTTTGTAACCATTTACAAAACGGTTACAAAGAAATTAACTTCAACTTGGGCACCTGCTGTAACCCTGTAAGTGCTTCCTGAGCGCGCCTCGTTGCCTACTTGCAACTATTCTCTGACCCTGCTCTGACCCTCGAAGCAGGGTCAGAGAATAGTTACAAGTAGACAACGAGGCTCCATGAACAGGAAGCACTTAAAGATAAAGCAGGTGCCCGAGTTGAAGGTCAAATTCAGTACCTCCTTAATCAGCCCCAAAAAATCACTGGAGCTTCATTCTCCCCATCTGCTGCTCTGATCGGTCTCTGACCTTTTATACACACAAGAGGCATGTGAACTCGCATGGAAGCTTCGCCCGTTTGGCCCCGCCCACACACTAGCGGTGTGCACCGTCTTCCCGCCATTTACCCACTAATGTGGACAGCTCACTCAAGGGACCCCTGCGCCCTTCGGCGCGATGGCATAGTAACACACACATGGTCACTGGAGCTTCTTTCTCCCCATCTGCTGCTCTGATCGGTCTCTGACTTTTTATGCACACAAGAGGCATGTGAACTCGCATGGAAGCTTTGCCTGTTTGACCCAGCCCACACACTAGCGTGTGCACCGTCTCCCCGCCATTTACCCACTAATGTGGACAGCTCACTCAAGGGACCCCTGCGCCCTTCGGCGCGATGGCATAGTAACACACACATGGTCACTGGAGCTTCTTTCTCCCCATCTGCTGCTCTGATCGGTCTCTGACTTTTTATGCACACAAGAGGCATGTGAACTCGCATGGAAGCTTCGCCTGTTTGACCCCGCCCACACACTAGCGGTGTGCATCGTCTTCCCGCCATTTACCCACTAATGTGGACAGCTCACTGAAGGGACCCCTGCGCCCTTCGGCGCGATGGCATAGTAACACACACATGGTCACTGGAGCTTCTTTCTCCCCATCTGCTGCTCTGATCGGTCTCTGACTTTTTATGCACACAAGAGGCATGTGAACTTGCATGGAAGCTTCGCCCGTTTGACCCCGCCCACACACTAGCGTGTGCACCATCTTCCCGCCATTTACCCACTAATGTGGACAGCTCACTCAAGGGACCCCTGCGCCCTTCTACGCGATGGCATAGTAACACACACATGGTCACTGGAGCTTCTTTCTCCCCATCTGCTGCTCTGATCGGTCTCTGACTTTTTATGCACACAAGAAGCATGTGAACTCGCATGTAAGCTTCGCCCGTTTGACCCCGCCCACACACTAGCGTGTACACCGTCTCCCTTCCATTTACCCACTAATGTGGACAGCTCACACAAGGGACCCCTGCGCCCTTCGGCTCGAGGGCATAGTAACACACACATGGTCACTGGAGCTTCTTTCTCCCCATCTGCTGCTCTGATCGGTCTATGACTTTTTATGCACACAAGAGGCATGTGAACTCACATGGAAGCTTCACCCGTTTGACCCCGTCCACACACTAGCGTGTGCACCGTCTTCCCGCCATTTACCCACTAATGTGGACAGCTCACTCAAGGGACCCCTGCGCCCTTCGGCGCGATGGCATAGTGAACACACACATGATCACTGGAGCTTCATTCTCCCCATCTGCTGCTCTGATCGGTCTCTGACTTTTTATGCACACAAGAGGCATGTGAACTCGCATGTAAGCTTCGCCCGTTTGACCCCGCCCACACACTAGCGTGTACACCGTCTCCCTTCCATTTACCCACTAATGTGGACAGCTCACACAAGGGACCCCTGCGCCCTTCGGCTCGAGGGCATAGTAACACACACATGGTCACTGGAGCTTCTTTCTCCCCATCTGCTGCTCTGATCGGTCTCTGACTTTTTATGCACACAAGAGGCATGTGAACTCGCATGGAAGCTTCGCCTGTTTGACCCCGTCCACACACTAGCGTGTGCACCGTCTTCCCGCCATTTACCCACTAATGTGGACAGCTCACTCAAGGGACCCCTGCGCCCTTCGGCGCGATCACATAGTAACACACACATGGTCACTGGAGCTTCATTCTCCCCATCTGCTGTTCTGATCGGTCTCTGACTTTTTATGCACACAAGAGGCATGTGAACTCGCATGGAAGCTTCGCCCGTTTGACCCCGCCCACACACTAGCGTGTGCACCGTCTTCCCGCCATTTACCCACTATGATGGACAGCTCACTCAAGGGACCCCTGCACCCTTCGGCGCGATGGCATAGTAACACACACATGGTCACTGGAGACAACTCTTCTGGCACTTTAGGCAGCTGTAGTGCAGGAAAAGCACTATACATTTACCCAGGTAGCACTTACTGATTAGCCAGTAGAAAGTACTCCAGTTAAGTATGGTGCAAAATCGCAAAAGAATCTGCAATTTCGCAGGGAAATTCGGGGATTTTTTTGTGAATTCGCGAACCGCTGATTCGCACAATTCGCCCATGCTTAGTGCTTGTTTGAAGTTCCGCACCTTGACCTGGGTTGAATAGTCTGGCCGGAGAGGTGCATGTGATGTACTGAGATTTTAGATGACTTTATTGAAGAAATAAATGGTTCAGCCGTTTCTTCATGGTTGTAATGAGAAGTGTATTCTTCATGTAAGACCACACTGGTGAAGAGGGCAGGAAAGCACAACCACCAGCTCTCAGCTCCAACCACGTTAACCTATAAATAATACCTTGCATCCCAATCCACCTCACCACGAGAATGCAATGACATAACAGCATGACATCTATGACATGCTTAACGTTCTAGACTACACAACACCCTACCCCCTTTTTTTTAATCAAGGCACAGATGACTTACATTACCCTACCATTACTACATATTTACAAAACATAACCCTCGAATTTTCCTCGTAATCTGACATCTCTATTTGACCTCCTCAATCTGGCTTTCACAGGAAATGTCAGACAAAGATCTTCTGTAACATTCCTTTCAATGGAACAAAAGATTTGTAGCCCAACCCATTTTGCCTGGCATTTTTGTATGTGCAGGTAGAGGGTCACTAAAAGACAGCACTGATACCTTTGTAACTGAAACCATTAGATAGAGTTTTGTGCATGTTCATTGACTCGGCCTCGAGATCACAAACCATTTCCATTAGGTCATAGAATGATTGACATCTGCCACTCCCTATTGCCCCTTTTGGTCTTGAGAGCCATATGCACTTTTGGGCTCAGATCATGGCTTTGGATTCATCAAATGTCTGAGACAGCCAATGGGAGAAACGGGCATATTTACCATGAAAGTGGTGAACCGTGTCATTAAGCCAAGAAGGCTAACGCTGCGCTACTTTAGAAATGCAGGGCTGCACCATATTTACAAGAGTATTGTGCAGCCCTGCGTTTCCTCCTGCACTGGCGCTAAATTTAGCTACCTTGCGCCAACGCAAGCACCCTTGCACCATAGTGCAAGGATGACTGTGTTGCAGGGGAAGATTGTTTATGTGCAGGAAGGTGTCACTTCCAGCACATAAACAATCTTTAAATGGCGTTTTGCGGCTTCTATGTGTGCTGCTAAATGCAGCACACATGGTAGTTGCAAAACATCATTTAAAAAAAAAAAATGATTGTTTATGTGCAGGAAGGGATACCAGCCTGCACATAAACAATCATTGACGTGTTGCTGTTTCCATGTGTGCTGCACAACGCAGCACACATGGAAACAGCAAAACCGAGGGGAAACTAAACATTTCTCCTTGTTTCACCGGGGTAATACCAGGTTTTCCCTGGTCTTAATTTTGGCGCTGCCCATATTTACGCCACCCTTATAAATATGGGGCACCGTCAAAATTAATGGGTCTCACGGTGGAACGCCCACAGCAACACCCATTGCCCTCCCTTTCACGATAAGTATAGCGTGAAGGGGTGCATTACTTACAAGGCAGAGTAAAGCCACGTTAAGTGACTTAACTCTGACTTGTAAATAAGGCGAAGCCCCTATCGCCACCAAAACACCTTGAATAGTGACGTTGTGATGTCGGTAGGGGCTTGTAAATATGTCCCCTAGTTTGGTTGCTGAGCATGCGCGCAAAGGGCATGCCGCGGCTCAGTCACCTCTAACGTTGCTGCAGTCCTGCAATGCACTCCATTTGACCTCCCCAACAACATTGCAGGTTTGACCCCTTGCACCACCCTGCATCGTTCACAGCCTCCTATTTTCTCCTGAGGAGCCATGGGAAGAGCAGCCAATACCATTAACAATTAACAATAGCCATTAACAATGCCAATAAGTCTTCCTTTAATGTGCTGTATCTCACAGGAACACCAGCCAATCTAGACTCACTTATGCAGAATCTTGTATCTCTGCTGTGCTGGGAATAGGAGCGAGAACCAAATAAGAGTGTCCATTTGCTCTGGTGTCATAGAACATGGACACTGGTGTATGGGAGGTGGAACTATGGGCCTTCTTCCGTGCAGTCTCATGAGCTTGTTTCCTTTGTTATGATGCTTTGTTTGGTATAACAGTGTTTATTAATGACATTTTAAAATGGGCATGACTGTGCCGCTGATGATGTTGATTCATATATGGATTTTGCATGCACTGCAATTTGCAGCAACTCTTTGCCCGCTGAGATGACTGTAGCAGCTGTTTCATCTTATGCATAAATCCAATGAACACATTGGGGAAAAAATTCAAACAATTGGACTGGACTTTCATTTCATAACAGAATGTCAGCTAACATTGCCCACATCTACCATTCCTATGGGCAAGACCATTATTCATAAAGGAACAAAAAGGAGAGCAAGGGTTATGTTCACCGAGGTGAACGGGGAGTACTCCTGTACCCCTGGGTGTAACTGTAGAAAAACAAAAGAAGGAGTACCACCAGCAAGAAATCACAGATTCCTATTGGGGTGGATGGTTTAGACAAAAGGCAAAAGGTCTCCTTTTGTTAAAAACCCCTCACTCATCACCTAGTGATGACATGCTTCATCATCGGGGTCCACTCTAATGACCTAGCGTCATCAGGGTGTGCTACAACACCTGATTACAGTGGAGCAGGTTGTGAGTGAAGGTGCGTGAAAAAAGAAAAAAGTAGGTGTGTTAAAAATTGTCCTGGTTTGAACTTGAGGAAAATAAAAATTTTTATTAGCAAGCAACTGGACAATGTTAAAATCGTGGCGAGATAAAGTGAGGGCAGCAATGAGCCCGTGTATCTCTGTATGTGTTTGGTCTACATGTTTCAACCATGAAGGTTATAATTAACCAGGTTTTCTTCAGGACCACAAAACCAGGAGGGTGGATGGTCTACGTCCCCTAAAAGACGCACCCAATCCTACACTCTGGGACCACTGGATGGCAAAAGTGTGCCCGTGGTATCAGCTAGCACCTCGGTGGGTGAGCTCCAAAAATCAAAATACTCTCAATGGAGCGATTGTAGACTTCATGGGGCAGGGGAGGTTACCCTCGCATAGAAACGTATTAGTTAAGCTCTGGCCGGTAACCTACTTCCATCCTCAGCCCCGTTATTCAGCACACCAGACTCAAGATCCAATTGTGGAATCAGAACATCTTACCATATAGCCATAAAAATCACTTCACAACTTTACTTTAATATGCCTCTCCCCCCAGGTCATGTAGATGCCTTGTTTCAGACTCATTGTACCACTCCTTTAACTCTCATCCCTATTTCTACCCAACCATTATTGCTAATATTGCAACCGCTTTGTAGTTCTCTATAGCACTTCTGCTTGGATTTGGCAGACTCAATCGTAGTCCGGATATCTAAAGAAGAGCATCCTTCAAGATGGCCCAAATGTCTGAAGGAATACAAGGGCGGATTCAAGGAGGAGACCCATGTGGAACCATTCTTCCCACCTCCCCGCGGCTGTCGACACAACGTGACAGCTGCAGAGTGCAGGAAAGAGCAGGGAAAGCCTAAGAAGAGACTGCTGAATGTGGCAATGGACAGGTGACAAGCACTGAGAAGAGGACACCAAATGGAAAAACTGTGGCTGCCAGGAAGCATGTTGAATTTGTCATTGACATTGAAAAATGAGAGAGAGTGAGGGGAAGGGACGGGTAGAGGAGAAGACTAGGGGAAGGTTGAATGAGGCAGCCTGTGATGGGAAACAGAAGTCAGGTGTGGCATTGTGACTCCAGTGACTGCAGCAGGTTGGCTACTAGGCTGTCCAGGAGCACATGAAATGGGACCACCAAGAAAGAGCTGGAGCACAGTAACTGAAAGGTCCTGAGGCTATTTCACCTTGCTCTATGCAAGCACGGCTTCCAAATGATTGATCTCCAATCTCTCAAACTAATTTCCAACACGATAAATATGCTAACTAAATGGATAAGGATTTGGGGAAAAACATTAATCGCCATTCAATCAACTCTTAGCTTGCTGGGACACATGCTCCATGTAGACTCTAGTTATATCTCTATCTTGAGAACCAGACCCTGCACCCCAATATCTCACTCATCCTTCTCCAAAGAAGATATTCACCCCCTCCTCAAAGGTTATGGCTTCCGCACCCCGTACCCGGGCTCTAACTTGGCTGAATATCAGAACCTGTTGCAGAACCTGCTTCCTGCATGTTCATTCCTATTGTGAACAAATACAGACTGTCACTGGAAGGTCACTCCCTACCAAATGCTGAGCTCAGTCACCTTATGTAGATCCTTCTTGAACCACAGACAATTTTCTTTCTTTAAAGTAGTGAAACGTGCCCTGCATTCTCTACTACACAACTGCAGATCAGCAGTAAAACACAGGCTATCCAACATCAATGAACAATATGACATTGGGCTCCTTATCTTCACTGATACAAGCTGCAATGCACATTTGTTAACATCATGGCACTCCTCGTTCTAGATGACTGCTCTATCATATTCCTTGGTCACAGAGCTGGGAAGGACTGGCGGCAAAACATAAACATTCAGTTCAGTGCAGAAAGACTGATGCAGAGTTGACTCCATATAGCTGTCTCTATCACACCACCCAAACGTGAAGAAAGACCTTAATGTGTGTAACTCTAAGAACAAACGTACCACATGACCCCTTCTTACGGAATACAACTTATTGAAAATGATAGCTGAAATTAAACCCTCTAATCACTTCTTGATCGCTGTATCTGGGAACATGGCCAAAGCGAAAGAACATTTCTGATTTACTCCCAGTAAATTACATTTGAACGGGAACCTCCTCATAATGGTTCCAGGACCTTCGGCCAGGGATCCACATAGCTTGTCTGAAAAATTAGAATAAAAGGGGGATCAAACCACTTTGTTCCAGTTCCAAGTTCTTCTTGACTGAAGAATGAAGTGATGCACAGAGAACTTGAAGAGCTGCTGTGAGACCAGGGCTGGTCACCTGAAATCTGAGCAACTTCCTGAAGAAGATTGCTGGAGAAGCTATGCCTAGTGCCTAGTGCTTAGAAGCCTGGCTGTCTTCTCAGAGAAGGAAGGAGAGTGCCTGGCCAGGCAGGAGGAGAGACTGCCCAGGATGATGAGCCCAGGAATAATCCGGCATGTGGAGCACCCAGAGGAAGAAGCTGATTGGGAAATTACATCGGGAATTAATTCGGTACTAACCAGAGTCATGTGGAAAACTGTTTGAATAAACTAAAGCTAGTAAAACGGGGTGCCACTATCTGATGTGGTATGAGCCTGCAAGCAACCTTCCAGAATACCTACCCTGCAACTGCCAAAGATGAGGACTCACTGGTCAAGTGCCCTGTGCTGATAACCACCACGGCCTGGATGAGGGACGAGTCCACTGCCCGCGGTCTAAGAATCATCACTGATGATGCAGAAGACCTGTCCCACTTCCCAGACGCCTCTACTGCTGTAACAAAACACTCGCCAAGTATGCTGTCCATGCTGAGCACTTCAATGAGCCGAGAGAGGAGGAAGGCTACTGCCTGCTGCCTGCTGTGATGCCGAAGAAGAAGCTGACCATGCAATCCTGAGGAAAGCTCCACCCAGTCCCACGGCAGCCTTATTGTCCTTTCAACAGTTAACATGTGACCTCAACTCAAAACTGAGCCTTGACCGTACAAAGATAATTCAGTTTTTTTTTAAAGTTAATCTTTCGTTTGTGTTAACTCTGGCTCAACAACTATTTGACCTACGGATTGTCAATGTGATGATTGCTTAGTGAACTCGCGCCGTTACCTAATTTTTAGCCAAGTCCATGACTCTGAGAATTAACTACATTATGGTACCCTAGTGTTGGAGAGAGCTCCGTAGACTGAGAGCTCGCAGGTGAGATGCTACACCCTTCAGCTGTACCCCTTTCCCCCATCTAGCGGTGTCATTTTTGGCTTTGCCATGATACTAAAGTACTTCCTTTTGCTCAAGGCAAGTACTGGGTTGAGCAGTGATCTATTGTGTCTATTTCAGTGCTGAGCTTTTAGCCCCCCCCATATTAGCTCCCTGAGAAGCCTTCACTTGGCCCAGAGCTGTAGTGGAATGGACCCCTGAGGGGAAACGACCCCCGCCACTTCTGTGGTAGCCTAGTAGTCCGTCTAATGGATCGAAGGCTTGGAGAGATGAGGGTTGCTGGCTGATAAGCATCCAGGCACAAGGAGGTCCTCCTGGATTTCTGCCCGTGTGGACTTGGTACCGCAAGCAGGTCTGAAGCTTGACTCAGCCATGGAGGAGACTCCACGAAATATTGCAATTCTCCTGAATCTTACACTTAATATGGTAAGTTTGAGATGGGCTGGAAATTGGCATTGTCAATCAATCAATCAGGGAGTTTTAAGCGCGCTACTCACCCGCAAGGGTCTCAAGGCGCTGGGAGAGGGGGGAGCAGCTCCGGTCAGTCGAAGAGCCAGGTCTTGAGGGTCTTCCTAAAGATGTGCAGGGTGGAGGAGCGTCTGATATTGGTCGGCAGCTTGTTCCAAGCCTTGCCGCAATGTAGGGGAAGGTTTTTCCACCTGTTCTTGCTCTATGGATGTGCAGGAGTTCGGCCAGGGCAAGGTCGGCAGATCGGAGGTTTCTCTTGGGTACGTGGAAAGAGATTCTGTCGTTGAGATATTGCGGTCCAATGTTGTGGAGGCATTTGTAGGCGTGGGTGAGTATCTTGAAGGTTACTCACTTCTCAATGGGGAGCCAGTGGAGATCTCGCAGGTGTTGGTGATGTGTTTGTGTCGAGGGATGCCGAGGACGAGTCTGGCTGCGGTGTTCTGCATGGTCTTGGATGCCTTTTCTGCAGTGGGACCATAGCAGCATATTTTATTGTGTTGGGGACTGTACCCCGAAGAGGGAGGCGTGGAGGCCATGTCAGGAGTGGCCAACCTGGTGAAATGCTTGACCCAAGCCTCACTTAGGCCAGAAGCCCATTTCTTCTGTTTGATCACATATTTCAAACGAATGGATTTACCCGTTTCATGGGATGCAACTGATTTTTATAAGATTTATTTTCTTTATTTTGTGATAATGTGGTCACGCTTATAAATGCAGGCTCCTGACTCTAGCTCAGTCTTGTTTGTGCAGGAAAAGCCGCCAGAAATAAGCACTTTTTTCTGTAGGAGCCTTTAAAACGTAGGGTACAGAAGAAAATGCATGCTATTAAGGTACACAAGAAAGTCAATTCCAAAACAGCATTTTCTAAAGTGTCATAATTATTCTGAGGTTTCTGCCTCTTTATTTATAGCTTGGGTCTCAGGATGTTCTGTTTTATTTAAAAAAAGCTAATGTTGCATAGTTGAACGGTAAAGCGATTTTTTGCGGCGCCCCGTCACGTGCACTGGCATTTTGAACTGCATCGAACCTAATTAATGGCTGTTCTCTGGCGCGATGTGGCTTGCTGCTGGCAAGGATCGACTACAAATTTTCTGGTGTCCACCCTCCATTTCACATCCAACTGTTCTAACATTGTTTACTTTTTATGGTCGTTTCTGTAGCAAGATAAAATAAAAATAAAATGTTATCTCTTGTTTCGTAATATGAAAAGCAGCGCAGACTCGTTATGTTTTATGGCAGCTGCTGAATTATTCCTTCGAAATGAAACAGCTTGAAATGAGGGTATAGCGGTGCTTTGGCCAATGGCGTGACTTCTTGGCGCGTGTATTCTAGCAGGGTGGCTAGCGGTGCGAATTCTGGGCTGAGCCAGTCTCGGAGTTTTGAAAACCGGTCGAGGGAAGGTGGCGCAAGTGCGAGCACATACATGACAACAGGCCCTAAACGGGTGGGAAAGACCTGAATCGGGTGGGAAACACCCTATTTTTTAAACAAAAGAATGGCTTTATTTTATCTGTCTCCCACCTGAAATTGCCTCTGCTTCAAAAGAAGTCTATAAGAAAACACATTCCTCGGAATTCTTCCGCCCCCCCCAAATCTCCCACCTTCCTGGTCTAAAATGTTGTCATGTTTGTGAGTTGGTACTTCAAGGAGTAAGCTGCAGCTGTTTCGCCCCACAACTACGCTGGTGGTCTACAGACATAGGACCACCAAAATAAGGAGAGTGTAGAGTTCAGGGATCAGGAGATTAGTAGGGGCAAGACAGGGGCGGCTCTAGGCTCATGGCGGCCCTGGGCAGGGAGCGTAGGTAGGAGGCCCCGGAAGAGGGGGTCCGGGCGGGGTGGAGCGTGGAGGCCAGTGAAGAGAGGGGGGGGGTCAGGGTGTTTGGAAGTGGAACAGAGCCGGAGTCCGCCAAATCCCTGCCAGGGGCCGCCACGCACATATGTATCCATCCATCCTCAGAGGATTATTATATCAAGGATATATATTGGCGTGGTGGCCCCTGGGGTTTGGTGGCCCTGTGCAGGTGCACAGCTTGCACATGCCTAAGGCCGCCCCTGGGCAAGAAGTATATTTGCTGTGTTGAGAGTGGTATGTTGCCAAATGGTTGATGTTCGTCTTGGTGGAAGACGTGTACCATGCTACTTCTTGTGGTTATGTGCAACAGGTATCCTGAGAGGGAAAGACACATAGAACAGCGAGGTGTATATGTGCTGTGTTAACAGTGACATGGCGCCACGTTTAGCCTTGGAGGAGGTTAGGTACCTTTGTTGTCTCACATGCCAATGCTGGTGGGCGTGGGAAACATGCTATTGTATGGAAGGGTGGGCTTCTGAGAGGCAAAGAAGCTCATAATAATAATAATCCACATTTGTAAAGCGCGAACAATCACCCGTAAAGGTCTCTAGGCGTTGGGGGCCGTCGGGAAGATTAAGCAACCTATTGCCCAGAGTCACATGGTGCTGGGCTAATCTGTCGCCGGAGATCGAACCGTGATCCCTAGATTCCGGAGTCAGTCGCCCTGGCCGCGGCACCACACCCCTCCCTTCTCCCTGGCCGCGGTGCCACACCTCTCCCTCAGGTCCAGGTTTACTAACATTTTGCGTCATTGTTGCACCGCTTTTGTGGCGCATCCATGACGCAAAATGCTAGTAGATATTTTCAAAGCCACGCTAGGGGCAATGTGCTCTGATTTTCATGGCTTTGTTAAAAAAAATATCATAAATGCAGTGGCTTGCGCTGTATTGCGTTACATTTCATTCTGGGAGGTGTTCCATGGGTGGGACATGGGCGTTCTCATGCATTCACCCATGGATTTCACACCATCCCAGATTTACAAAAGTTTGTAAACTTAGGATTGCGTGAAATCACTAGGTCTCCCAGAGTTTGGTGTAATGAGAAGAAAATCTTGTTTTCTCCTCGTATTTTTGGGAAAGACAGGAGGCAGAGACTGAAGTGGAACTTCTTTATTAGTAAAGTGGGTTCGCTTCGTCTTTTGTCTACGATACCTGAAGCGACCTTGCGGGTGTTTCGGCGGGACGGAGGTTTGGTGGATGGGCGCCGGCTGTTTTGAATACAAACGGCCTACTGGAATACAGTGCCCACCTCCTTCTTCTGGGGACCTATAGGACATCCCTGTCCCCTGGTATTCTGTCAATATTACAGAACATGTAGAAGATGTTTAAACATATGAATCTGTGAGAGTTTCCTTTGCCTATATTCAGGAATCCCACCTACCTTGTCCAGAACCAATACATAAATATATAGTACAACCCTGTCTGTTCCATATTGATTGAGAAAAGGAAACATCAGAAACTCTATACACCAAAAAGTGCACAATGGATGATTGAATCTGGGAACACGTGGTCCAGACTCTCCAATTTCTGCATACTCTCACTCCATATGGGTCAGCTCACATTTATAAAAGCCCTGAAGAAGTCCCAGCTTGGGACGAAACGCGTCGGCTGTACATTGTTTTTGAATAAATTGAAAATAAAGATCACTTGAAGATTAACAACATCCCGTTAATGCAAAACGTCCTTTTTTCTTGCTTATTAACAGCATTGGCATTTGTTCATTGTTTTTTGTGGTGCACCTTTGCAGTTGTTTGACTTGTATATAATTCCATATGGAATCAGCACAGTAACGATGGGTGCCAGACAGTGTGCACACACTTCCCTTTAGTCATCTTAGGGTTAATCATCATTTGGAGTAAAAAATAGTCAGGTGCTGACATTAGGAAGGGTCCATCGTTATACCTTTGGTATTCATATATATATATATATATATATATATATATATATATATCCAACCGAACAGTTGCCTGCTGTGGAAGAAGACTTCACCACGGGTAAATATCAGCCCAAAATATTTATTCAAAGAAGCAGCAGCAACACCAAACAAAATGTCTACTGCATTTCAGTCCCTTCCCGACGCGTTTCATCTGTTGACTTCATCAGGGGAGTTGGGTGGGAGTAAACAGCTCGGCATGGTTTGGCGGCACCTTTTCAATTCAAACCGGCTTCAGTGGGCGTGGCTCACTGCATGGCCTCCTGGTAACTGTAGTCCCAGCCAGTATTATCAAGTGTTTCGCCTGCTGTTAACTCTCAAAATTATCGAATTTCAAATCCAAGTGGATCGTGGCATATGTTGTTCAGTGGAGCCACCGCTTGCATAACCTTTGATAAAGGCACCCGTTCCAAAGGTCAATCCGCCGCTTGACGGACTCAATGGGACACTGTTGCCAGCGTCGGGTCATCTTCCGCGGCCCAGGCAGGCCGCTATAAATCCAACCGAACAGTTGCCTGCTGTGGAAGAAGACTTCACCACGGGTAAATATCAGCCCAAAATATTTATTCAAAGAAGCAGCAGCAACACCAAACAAAATGTCCACTGCATTTCAGTCCCTTCCCGACGCGTTTCATCTGTTGACTTCATCAGGGGAGTTGGGTGGGAGTAAACAGCTCGGCATGGTTTGGCGGCACCTTTTCAATTCAAACCGGCTTCAGTGGGCGTGGCTCACTGCATGGCCTCCTGGTAACTGTAGTCCCAGCCAGTATTATCAAGTGTTTCGCCTGCTGTTAACTCTCAAAATTATCGAATTTCAAATCCAAGTGGATCGTGGCATATGTTGTTCAGTGGAGCCACCGCTTGCATAACCTTTGATAAAGGCACCCGTTCCAAAGGTCAATCCGCCGCTTGACGGACTCAATGGGACACTGTTGCCAGCGTCGGGTCATCTTCCGCGGCCCAGGCAGGCCGCTATAAATCCAACCGAACAGTTGCCTGCTGTGGAAGAAGACTTCACCACGGGTAAATATCAGCCCAAAATATTTATTCAAAGAAGCAGCAGCAACACCAAACAAAATGTCCACTGCATTTCAGTCCCTTCCCGACGCGTTTCATCTGTTGACTTCATCAGGGGAGTTGGGTGGGAGTAAACAGCTCGGCATGGTTTGGCGGCACCTTTTCAATTCAAACCGGCTTCAGTGGGCGTGGCTCACTGCATGGCCTCCTGGTAACTGTAGTCCCAGCCAGTATTATCAAGTGTTTCGCCTGCTGTTAACTCTCAAAATTATCGAATTTCAAATCCAAGTGGATCGTGGCATATGTTGTTCAGTGGAGCCACCGCTTGCATAACCTTTGATAAAGGCACCCGTTCCAAAGGTCAATCCGCCGCTTGACGGACTCAATGGGACACTGTTGCCAGCGTCGGGTCATCTTCCGCGGCCCAGGCAGGCCGCTATAAATCCAACCGAACAGTTGCCTGCTGTGGAAGAAGACTTCACCACGGGTAAATATCAGCCCAAAATATTTATTCAAAGAAGCAGCAGCAACACCAAACAAAATGTCCACTGCATTTCAGTCCCTTCCCGACGCGTTTCATCTGTTGACTTCATCAGGGGAGTTGGGTGGGAGTAAACAGCTCGGCATGGTTTGGCGGCACCTTTTCAATTCAAACCGGCTTCAGTGGGCGTGGCTCACTGCATGGCCTCCTGGTAACTGTAGTCCCAGCCAGTATTATCAAGTGTTTCGCCTGCTGTTAACTCTCAAAATTATCGAATTTCAAATCCAAGTGGATCGTGGCATATGTTGTTCAGTGGAGCCACCGCTTGCATAACCTTTGATAAAGGCACCCGTTCCAAAGGTCAATCCGCCGCTTGACGGACTCAATGGGACACTGTTGCCAGCGTCGGGTCATCTTCCGCGGCCCAGGCAGGCCGCTATAAATCCAACCGAACAGTTGCCTGCTGTGGAAGAAGACTTCACCACGGGTAAATATCAGCCCAAAATATTTATTCAAAGAAGCAGCAGCAACACCAAACAAAATGTCCACTGCATTTCAGTCCCTTCCCGACGCGTTTCATCTGTTGACTTCATCAGGGGAGTTGGGTGGGAGTAAACAGCTCGGCATGGTTTGGCGGCACCTTTTCAATTCAAACCGGCTTCAGTGGGCGTGGCTCACTGCATGGCCTCCTGGTAACTGTAGTCCCAGCCAGTATTATCAAGTGTTTCGCCTGCTGTTAACTCTCAAAATTATCGAATTTCAAATCCAAGTGGATCGTGGCATATGTTGTTCAGTGGAGCCACCGCTTGCATAACCTTTGATAAAGGCACCCGTTCCAAAGGTCAATCCGCCGCTTGACGGACTCAATGGGACACTGTTGCCAGCGTCGGGTCATCTTCCGCGGCCCAGGCAGGCCGCTATAAATCCAACCGAACAGTTGCCTGCTGTGGAAGAAGACTTCACCACGGGTAAATATCAGCCCAAAATATTTATTCAAAGAAGCAGCAGCAACACCAAACAAAATGTCCACTGCATTTCAGTCCCTTCCCGACGCGTTTCATCTGTTGACTTCATCAGGGGAGTTGGGTGGGAGTAAACAGCTCGGCATGGTTTGGCGGCACCTTTTCAATTCAAACCGGCTTCAGTGGGCGTGGCTCACTGCATGGCCTCCTGGTAACTGTAGTCCCAGCCAGTATTATCAAGTGTTTCGCCTGCTGTTAACTCTCAAAATTATCGAATTTCAAATCCAAGTGGATCGTGGCATATGTTGTTCAGTGGAGCCACCGCTTGCATAACCTTTGATAAAGGCACCCGTTCCAAAGGTCAATCCGCCGCTTGACGGACTCAATGGGACACTGTTGCCAGCGTCGGGTCATCTTCCGCGGCCCAGGCAGGCCGCTATAAATCCAACCGAACAGTTGCCTGCTGTGGAAGAAGACTTCACCACGGGTAAATATCAGCCCAAAATATTTATTCAAAGAAGCAGCAGCAACACCAAACAAAATGTCCACTGCATTTCAGTCCCTTCCCGACGCGTTTCATCTGTTGACTTCATCAGGGGAGTTGGGTGGGAGTAAACAGCTCGGCATGGTTTGGCGGCACCTTTTCAATTCAAACCGGCTTCAGTGGGCGTGGCTCACTGCATGGCCTCCTGGTAACTGTAGTCCCAGCCAGTATTATCAAGTGTTTCGCCTGCTGTTAACTCTCAAAATTATCGAATTTCAAATCCAAGTGGATCGTGGCATATGTTGTTCAGTGGAGCCACCGCTTGCATAACCTTTGATAAAGGCACCCGTTCCAAAGGTCAATCCGCCGCTTGACGGACTCAATGGGACACTGTTGCCAGCGTCGGGTCATCTTCCGCGGCCCAGGCAGGCCGCTATAAATCCAACCGAACAGTTGCCTGCTGTGGAAGAAGACTTCACCACGGGTAAATATCAGCCCAAAATATTTATTCAAAGAAGCAGCAGCAACACCAAACAAAATGTCCACTGCATTTCAGTCCCTTCCCGACGCGTTTCATCTGTTGACTTCATCAGGGGAATTGGGTGGGAGTAAACAGCTCGGCATGGTTTGGCGGCACCTTTTCAATTCAAACCGGCTTCAGTGGGCGTGGCTCACTGCATGGCCTCCTGGTAACTGTAGTCCCAGCCAGTATTATCAAGTGTTTCGCCTGCTGTTAACTCTCAAAATTATCGAATTTCAAATCCAAGTGGATCGTGGCATATGTTGTTCAGTGGAGCCACCGCTTGCATAACCTTTGATAAAGGCACCCGTTCCAAAGGTCAATCCGCCGCTTGACGGACTCAATGGGACACTGTTGCCAGCGTCGGGTCATCTTCCGCGGCCCAGGCAGGCCGCTATAAATCCAACCGAACAGTTGCCTGCTGTGGAAGAAGACTTCACCACGGGTAAATATCAGCCCAAAATATTTATTCAAAGAAGCAGCAGCAACACCAAACAAAATGTCCACTGCATTTCAGTCCCTTCCCGACGCGTTTCATCTGTTGACTTCATCAGGGGAGTTGGGTGGGAGTAAACAGCTCGGCATGGTTTGGCGGCACCTTTTCAATTCAAACCGGCTTCAGTGGGCGTGGCTCACTGCATGGCCTCCTGGTAACTGTAGTCCCAGCCAGTATTATCAAGTGTTTCGCCTGCTGTTAACTCTCAAAATTATCGAATTTCAAATCCAAGTGGATCGTGGCATATGTTGTTCAGTGGAGCCACCGCTTGCATAACCTTTGATAAAGGCACCCGTTCCAAAGGTCAATCCGCCGCTTGACGGACTCAATGGGACACTGTTGCCAGCGTCGGGTCATCTTCCGCGGCCCAGGCAGGCCGCTATAAATCCAACCGAACAGTTGCCTGCTGTGGAAGAAGACTTCACCACGGGTAAATATCAGCCCAAAATATTTATAAGTATAAGTATAAGTATAAGTATAAGAATTGAAAAGGTGCCGCCAAACCATGCCGAGCTGTTTACTCCCACCCAACTCCCCTGATGAAGTCAATAGATGAAACGCGTCGGGAAGGGACTGAAATGCAGTGGACATTTTGTTTGGTGTTGCTGCTGCTTCTTTGAATAAATATTTTGGGCTGATATTTACCCGTGGTGAAGTCTTCTTCCACAGCAGGCAACTGTTCGGTTGGATTTATAGCGGCCTGCCTGGGCCGCGGAAGATGACCCGACGCTGGCAACAGTGTCCCATTGAGTCCGTCAAGCGGCGGATTGACCTTTGGAACGGGTGCCTTTATCAAAGGTTATGCAAGCGGTGGCTCCACTGAACAACATATGCCACGATCCACTTGGATTTGAAATTCGATAATTTTGAGAGTTAACAGCAGGCGAAACACTTGATAATACTGGCTGGGACTACAGTTACCAGGAGGCCATGCAGTGAGCCACGCCCACTGAAGCCGGTTTGAATTGAAAAGGTGCCGCCAAACCATGCCGAGCTGTTTACTCCCACCCAACTCCCCTGATGAAGTCAATAGATGAAACGCGTCGGGAAGGGACTGAAATGCAGTGGACATTTTGTTTGGTGTTGCTGCTGCTTCTTTGAATAAATATTTTGGGCTGATATTTACCCGTGGTGAAGTCTTCTTCCACAGCAGGCAACTGTTCGGTTGGATTTATAGCGGCCTGCCTGGGCCGCGGAAGATGACCCGACGCTGGCAACAGTGTCCCATTGAGTCCGTCAAGCGGCGGATTGACCTTTGGAACGGGTGCCTTTATCAAAGGTTATGCAAGCGGTGGCTCCACTGAACAACATATGCCACGATCCACTTGGATTTGAAATTCGATAATTTTGAGAGTTAACAGCAGGCGAAACACTTGATAATACTGGCTGGGACTACAGTTACCAGGAGGCCATGCAGTGAGCCACGCCCACTGAAGCCGGTTTGAATTGAAAAGGTGCCGCCAAACCATGCCGAGCTGTTTACTCCCACCCAACTCCCCTGATGAAGTCAATAGATGAAACGCGTCGGGAAGGGACTGAAATGCAGTGGACATTTTGTTTGGTGTTGCTGCTGCTTCTTTGAATAAATATTTTGGGCTGATATTTACCCGTGGTGAAGTCTTCTTCCACAGCAGGCAACTGTTCGGTTGGATTTATAGCGGCCTGCCTGGGCCGCGGAAGATGACCCGACGCTGGCAACAGTGTCCCATTGAGTCCGTCAAGCGGCGGATTGACCTTTGGAACGGGTGCCTTTATCAAAGGTTATGCAAGCGGTGGCTCCACTGAACAACATATGCCACGATCCACTTGGATTTGAAATTCGATAATTTTGAGAGTTAACAGCAGGCGAAACACTTGATAATACTGGCTGGGACTACAGTTACCAGGAGGCCATGCAGTGAGCCACGCCCACTGAAGCCGGTTTGAATTGAAAAGGTGCCGCCAAACCATGCCGAGCTGTTTACTCCCACCCAACTCCCCTGATGAAGTCAATAGATGAAACGCGTCGGGAAGGGACTGAAATGCAGTGGACATTTTGTTTGGTGTTGCTGCTGCTTCTTTGAATAAATATTTTGGGCTGATATTTACCCGTGGTGAAGTCTTCTTCCACAGCAGGCAACTGTTCGGTTGGATTTATAGCGGCCTGCCTGGGCCGCGGAAGATGACCCGACGCTGGCAACAGTGTCCCATTGAGTCCGTCAAGCGGCGGATTGACCTTTGGAACGGGTGCCTTTATCAAAGGTTATGCAAGCGGTGGCTCCACTGAACAACATATGCCACGATCCACTTGGATTTGAAATTCGATAATTTTGAGAGTTAACAGCAGGCGAAACACTTGATAATACTGGCTGGGACTACAGTTACCAGGAGGCCATGCAGTGAGCCACGCCCACTGAAGCCGGTTTGAATTGAAAAGGTGCCGCCAAACCATGCCGAGCTGTTTACTCCCACCCAACTCCCCTGATGAAGTCAATAGATGAAACGCGTCGGGAAGGGACTGAAATGCAGTGGACATTTTGTTTGGTGTTGCTGCTGCTTCTTTGAATAAATATTTTGGGCTGATATTTACCCGTGGTGAAGTCTTCTTCCACAGCAGGCAACTGTTCGGTTGGATTTATAGCGGCCTGCCTGGGCCGCGGAAGATGACCCGACGCTGGCAACAGTGTCCCATTGAGTCCGTCAAGCGGCGGATTGACCTTTGGAACGGGTGCCTTTATCAAAGGTTATGCAAGCGGTGGCTCCACTGAACAACATATGCCACGATCCACTTGGATTTGAAATTCGATAATTTTGAGAGTTAACAGCAGGCGAAACACTTGATAATACTGGCTGGGACTACAGTTACCAGGAGGCCATGCAGTGAGCCACGCCCACTGAAGCCGGTTTGAATTGAAAAGGTGCCGCCAAACCATGCCGAGCTGTTTACTCCCACCCAACTCCCCTGATGAAGTCAATAGATGAAACGCGTCGGGAAGGGACTGAAATGCAGTGGACATTTTGTTTGGTGTTGCTGCTGCTTCTTTGAATAAATATTTTGGGCTGATATTTACCCGTGGTGAAGTCTTCTTCCACAGCAGGCAACTGTTCGGTTGGATTTATAGCGGCCTGCCTGGGCCGCGGAAGATGACCCGACGCTGGCAACAGTGTCCCATTGAGTCCGTCAAGCGGCGGATTGACCTTTGGAACGGGTGCCTTTATCAAAGGTTATGCAAGCGGTGGCTCCACTGAACAACATATGCCACGATCCACTTGGATTTGAAATTCGATAATTTTGAGAGTTAACAGCAGGCGAAACACTTGATAATACTGGCTGGGACTACAGTTACCAGGAGGCCATGCAGTGAGCCACGCCCACTGAAGCCGGTTTGAATTGAAAAGGTGCCGCCAAACCATGCCGAGCTGTTTACTCCCACCCAACTCCCCTGATGAAGTCAATAGATGAAACGCGTCGGGAAGGGACTGAAATGCAGTGGACATTTTGTTTGGTGTTGCTGCTGCTTCTTTGAATAAATATTTTGGGCTGATATTTACCCGTGGTGAAGTCTTCTTCCACAGCAGGCAACTGTTCGGTTGGATTTATAGCGGCCTGCCTGGGCCGCGGAAGATGACCCGACGCTGGCAACAGTGTCCCATTGAGTCCGTCAAGCGGCGGATTGACCTTTGGAACGGGTGCCTTTATCAAAGGTTATGCAAGCGGTGGCTCCACTGAACAACATATGCCACGATCCACTTGGATTTGAAATTCGATAATTTTGAGAGTTAACAGCAGGCGAAACACTTGATAATACTGGCTGGGACTACAGTTACCAGGAGGCCATGCAGTGAGCCACGCCCACTGAAGCCGGTTTGAATTGAAAAGGTGCCGCCAAACCATGCCGAGCTGTTTACTCCCACCCAACTCCCCTGATGAAGTCAATAGATGAAACGCGTCGGGAAGGGACTGAAATGCAGTGGACATTTTGTTTGGTGTTGCTGCTGCTTCTTTGAATAAATATTTTGGGCTGATATTTACCCGTGGTGAAGTCTTCTTCCACAGCAGGCAACTGTTCGGTTGGATTTATAGCGGCCTGCCTGGGCCGCGGAAGATGACCCGACGCTGGCAACAGTGTCCCATTGAGTCCGTCAAGCGGCGGATTGACCTTTGGAACGGGTGCCTTTATCAAAGGTTATGCAAGCGGTGGCTCCACTGAACAACATATGCCACGATCCACTTGGATTTGAAATTCGATAATTTTGAGAGTTAACAGCAGGCGAAACACTTGATAATACTGGCTGGGACTACAGTTACCAGGAGGCCATGCAGTGAGCCACGCCCACTGAAGCCGGTTTGAATTGAAAAGGTGCCGCCAAACCATGCCGAGCTGTTTACTCCCACCCAACTCCCCTGATGAAGTCAATAGATGAAACGCGTCGGGAAGGGACTGAAATGCAGTGGACATTTTGTTTGGTGTTGCTGCTGCTTCTTTGAATAAATATTTTGGGCTGATATTTACCCGTGGTGAAGTCTTCTTCCACAGCAGGCAACTGTTCGGTTGGATTTATAGCGGCCTGCCTAGGCCGCGGAAGATGACCCGACGCTGGCAACAGTGTCCCATTGAGTCCGTCAAGCGGCGGATTGACCTTTGGAACGGGTGCCTTTATCAAAGGTTATGCAAGCGGTGGCTCCACTGAACAACATATGCCACGATCCACTTGGATTTGAAATTCGATAATTTTGAGAGTTAACAGCAGGCGAAACACTTGATAATACTGGCTGGGACTACAGTTACCAGGAGGCCATGCAGTGAGCCACGCCCACTGAAGCCGGTTTGAATTGAAAAGGTGCCGCCAAACCATGCCGAGCTGTTTACTCCCACCCAACTCCCCTGATGAAGTCAATAGATGAAACGCGTCGGGAAGGGACTGAAATGCAGTGGACATTTTGTTTGGTGTTGCTGCTGCTTCTTTGAATAAATATTTTGGGCTGATATTTACCCGTGGTGAAGTCTTCTTCCACAGCAGGCAACTGTTCGGTTGGATATATATATATATATATATATATATATATATATATATATATACATGCATATATATATATATATATATATTCAGGCTCCCAGTTTGTCCAACAAACATAGACGCACCCAAATGGCACCTGCAGACAAAGCTGTATTTATTGAGTACAAGCGAAGACCAGTATGTCGTCCCTTTTGGCAGCTTTCCTGTCGTTCTCGCCTGACGCGTTTCAGAGTAAAAACTCCTTCCTCAGAGGCACCGACAGGTCAGAATGTGCATTTCCTGACACACACCCTCTTTATATAGACCATCCCACGCCCTTGGATAGGAAGCTTGGCATGCTGGGATTTGTAGTGTCAGGAAAATAAAGTCCTCAGATGGATGCACGATTTGGACTGCTGGTACATTCAAAGCTCTGGATGAGCCCCAACATCTGTGTTCACTCTTATCCTAAGGTGCTGTTCCACAAAGAGACCCCATGTATACAAAGTCTCGTAGCCCCCACTTTACCGGGTTGGTGCGTCTATCGCGGCAGGACGGCCGCGTAATATTCAGGCTCCCAGTTTGTCCAACAAACATAGACGCACCCAAATGGCACCTGCAGACAAAGCTGTATTTATTGAGTACAAGCGAAGACCAGTATGTCGTCCCTTTTGGCAGCTTTCCTGTCGTTCTCGCCTGACGCGTTTCAGAGTGAAAACTCCTTCCTCAGAGGCACCGACAGGTCAGAATGTTTGTTGGACAAACTGGGAGCCTGAACATATATATATATACATTGTCAGTGAGCAAGGGCACAGCCGGTGCCCGAAACAGGTATGACTAGGCTTTGCACCCTGCATGCACCAATAAAAGACTATCACCTTTAAATTCAGACTGGCTGTGGCGTCATTTGGAGTCCCCGTTACGTGTCTGCACGTAAAGTGCGTTCAGGGACAGGTTGGAGTACATATATATATATATATATATATATATATATATATATAAAAACAGGTTTCAGGCATGTTAAAGTTAGGAATTAGCATTTAAAAAACCTTAGATATTAACATTAAAAAAAACAAAGGTTTCAGGGACGTTATACTTAGTTGAACATTTGACTCCTATAAAACTAGAGAAATTCGCCTGTTGTAGGTAGTTGAGGTAACTATAACTCCCGCGCCCGCAATGCACTGCTGGTGACATCACATATTACACCACTCATGACATGGTCAGTGACATCACTGATGACATCACTGATGACATCTCAAATGACATCACTGATGACCTCACTCATGACATCATCCAGTGAATGTGTGTTTCTGTAAAGGTTAAATATGCTATATATATATATATATATCTTCCAACTCGAACAAACTATTCCAATTTCTCCAGGAAAAGAACGAGTGTGGACCCAATGTTTTGCGCAATAGATTATTTTATTTTGCCATCTCTGCCATTACGCGTTTCGGGCGCTTCTGCCCTTGATCACATGACACCATGATTCATTTTCTCTCGCTATTTAAAGTGCAAGTGCATAGAAAAATACATATCTAAGCATGGACATAGTAGAAATGTTTCTTATCTTAGTTCACAAGTTCCATGGGTAGCTATTTTCATATCACAATAAAATACATGTTGGGATATTTTGACTGCAAATTAGCTGCTTAAATGCATTTAAATAAATACTCAGTCCGTAGTTATTTTTGTATATACCCTAATAAGACTTTGCATGTATTTCACTTTGAATATCGGCTTTAAATGCCCCATTGTGTAGTGCTACTGTGGTAAATAAATAAATAATACCCTATTTTTGACTAGACATATATCATAACAGATAGCTCAATAAATAAGAGTCAAGATTCGAGGTAGTAGGAGTTTTTGCAGGTTTAATACAGCATAAGGACAGGAACAGGACAACCTGCATAGGAATAGGATGGCAGGGCCCAGCAGCTGCTGGGGCTCGGTCTGGGATGAGCGCGCTGCCTTTTAATAACAATACATGAGCATATATACATAACGCAAACACATAGCATTACATTGCAGTAGGTGTAGCAGTGGGTGGAGCAGAAGGCGTGACGCGTAGCAGTCGCGAAAGATAAGAGTAAAAAGAAGGTGTAACTCAGACATGTGATGCAAACGTAACAGAATATGTCATGAATGGGCGGAAACATAGGAGGGGGCTACCTAAGGAGCCGGGCCTCTAACCTGGTGGTGCGCGCAAACTGGCAATGACGTGTTACGAGGAGAAGCTGGGGGCTATGAACTCTGTGCTAGGGGCAGAGACTAAAGTCTGGAGGGTCGGAGCGACATGTACCTAAACCCTATCTAGTATCTGATGTTTAGGGAACATGTTGATATAAATAAACTAGAAGTCATGAGGGGAAAAGCTAACAGACTCTGAGACTGGGCTATGCATTATTCTTCATGTAGTGCGTGATGAAGAATATTAAATGACCATTAAATACAGTATTTCTCTTAACATGGAGCCGCATAGGCTAGACAATGACGGAAACTATTGATGTAGTTCAGTAGCTTAGGAATGCAGAGAAGGAGGACTAAACTGATAACTGGAATCATAACATAGTCTTGGCAGACTCAGAGGCAGAGCCAAGCTGCACCGGGCACTGCGAGGCAGGAAGTAAGTGAAAGGTCGAGGATACAGGTGGGGGCTGGATCGCTCCTCAGCGAGGGTTCAGGAGACAGGAGCTGAATCTGATGTCCGGGCCCTGTTGAGGCCTGGAAACGGGGACTTTATAATGAAATAACGTGCACACTGAGAAACGTGGCAACATTACTTTACATAGGCCTGATATTCGTAGTATTCACGAGGACTGGAAACTGGCATACTAGAGGAGGACACAACTGTAATTGCGTCTTGAATCGGACATGGGGAATAACATACGCATATTGGTCATGCACACATAACATATGATGGATGACACGTAGGGACACAGAACATGGCAAAATTTACTTTTCCACATTCCCTCCTTGTCACTACGTTTCCATCAGGAAACATCAATATTCATGATACCATCTATCATTTCATACAGTACCATTTGGTCATCTCGAATTGTCTTGGAACGGGATTTAGAACGGGGCTTGGGACTAGGAATACAAGTGGTAGCACACATGCCGCAAATCGCAGGGCCACATTGTATACAGAGGCAGCAGCTGAATATGATCGCTACTGCGATACCTAGAAAGGACAGGACTTTCCATCCCCAGGCGGAAATTATATTCCAGAACCAACCGGACCATGTCCAGGTGCCTGGATCCTGGTATAACAGATGGGCAATTTTATGAAGTCTGGTTATAGCTGAATAAACAGACGGCGCGTTATTTGGAATGAAAATGCAACAACTGGATCCGATGACTCTACAGGCCCCGCCCCTATCGGCCAGTATGACGTCAAGGACGAGACGATTCTGGAGCACAACAATTCTCATAAAGGATTGCTCTTCGGTTAAGTTACCTAGAGCGGAGGCAGTCTCATCTACTACAGCTTCAAGGGTTCTTGTTAACCTACGGATTAGCTTACTGTTTACAACTGTACCTAAATAAGGGAACACACCTTTATCAATATCAATGAATTGCTCTGCAGCAGTTTCAGTATAATCGACAATCGGGAGGTTTCTCTTGTGTCTAGTATGTACTAGGAAGGAATTCCTATGGTAGTCAGGTGGGGCTAGGAAAACAGGTGGCAGTAGGAAGGCAATGTAACAGGTTCCCTCCCAATCGAGGGGCAGACGAACATATGCGGTTTGACCACAAACAAAATAAGAATGACGTGAAGCTTTAAAAATAGATTTCCCACTGTCACTATACTGGATAATAGTAGTACAATCACTATGTCCTACGTGTACAGAACCATAATTACGGACACATAATTCGCCTTTGACTGGTAATACTGAAATAGCAGGTGAGTCTGGAGTAGTATCAGACTGAACATTCAGGACCATGAAATTCGAAGAATAGTTACCTAAATTATACACTTCATTTTCTAGATCTAAACCTGTTCTGTGGGGGAAACCTTGCTTGTCTGGGAAACATGTGCTGTTAAGAAAAGACATATCTGTTAAGGATGACGTTAACGTGGACCATGCTCCACACGAACCATTATGTGAAAAAGGATAAGGAAAAAGTGGCAGAACTCCCTTTGACGTCTGGAAAGGGGGGAGTCGACCACACACCCAACAATTAGTGGCATTGCTGGTTTGATGTGAATAATGCAACATGCGGATAAATGTATTGTTACGCATAGCGAGGCGGTATGAATATTCGTGAGGAGGCAGATCACTAAACGTGTGCTCTACTGTAACATTAGAAGGCTTATTTACATGAGGAACTGGAAAACACAGGAAAAATGCGTAACTAGTGCAGGAAATCAAAAGGCTGAGAAATAATATGAAACTTAGAAAAACGATACATCGGATTGAGTTTTGACTGACTCTCTCACTATGGGGGTCTATTTTATACATGTCAGAAACAGTCTAACCGTTTCACCTAGGGGAGGACTTATACAATCAAACTGACTGACTTATTTTACTAGACCTTAATTTCTGTTTATACTCCTGTTGCGGAGTTTTCTCTAACAGGGGAGGGGTTGTGTCAATGTCATTTGCGGGACAGTCCTTAGGAACAATGTTTTGACAAGTCTTGATATCCTGGGAAATGTTCTTGGAGACCGGTTTCAATCCGTAGAATTTCTTGACGTGCGAAAGGTGCACCCAGCCGCGGCGTCCTTCCAATTTCACAGCTGTACGGGTGGTGAGGAGGACCTGACGGGGCTCCTTCCAACGTGGCTCCAGCGGACTTGATCTGTCGAAGTTACGTACGAGCACCATCGAACCTGGAACGATTTCATGCGGTGCCACCTCGGTATTGTCTGGAAATGTGGCGGCAACCTGTGAATGACATGAGTTGAGGGCAGACATCAAGGAAGCTAGGTAATCTGTCAGCATATTACATGAAACATCAGTAATACTTCGGGGTCTAGGAGTACCCCACATGTTAGGGGGGCGGCCGAATACGACCTCATACGGGGACAGACCTGATCTGGAATGTGCGACCATGCGCATATAAAACAAAGCAACTGGCAGAGCTACTAGCCAGTCCACACCCTTATCTTTACATATTTTGGCAATTCGAATTTTCAGAGTCTGATTATGTCTCTCGACTAGACCGGCTGCTTCAGGATGGCGTACACAATGAAACTTCCACTGGTACCCTAACAACAGGGAAACGTGCTTCATCAACTCAGATGAGAATGGCTGACCGTTATCAGAATATACGACTCTAGGGAGTCCATATCGAGGGAAAAACTCACGAACCAACTGCTTGGCAGTGGTCGCGGCTGTGTAATCTGGGACTGGATATGCTTCTGTCCATCTGGACAAAGCGCATACAACTACAAGAACATACTTGAAACCTCGACATCGCTCCATCTGAATATAATCCATCTGGAGGACCTCAAAAGGGTGGTCAGGAGGCTGGAAACCACCTTGTTCCACCGGGACACTTTTACCTGGATTAAACTGACAACATATCATACAGGTACGGACTTTCTGCTTGGCTGCAGCTCGTAAATGCTTGTTGAACCAAATGTTCTGGATACTGTCTAACATTGCTTTTTCTCCTAAATGTGCTGGACTATGTGCGGTATTAATGATGACTTGAACCATAGAGTCGGGGAGAAACCATGCGGTCCTACCCTTTGTTAACCATCCTTGATCTGTCTGGACCCCTCCTTGTTCAGACCACTTCTTGGTTTCATCGGGAGTAGCATGTAACTGGATATCTATGACATCTTGAGTAGGGTCCTTAACTGTCATACATGTAGTCAGATCTGGAGTGTGTGTCATGTTAACTGGACTGTCTAGAGTCTGTGCTGTAAGCTTGGCTGTGCGATCTGCTAGATCATTACCTTGGGAAATAATGTCAGTGACTTTCGTATGTGCTTTGCATTTCATGATAGCAATAGATGTCGGTAAATGTACTGCATCTAACAGAGCTTGGATAAGGAAACCATGCTGAATCTTGGTTCCATGAGAAGTCATGAAACCTCTCTCCTGCCAGAGCACTCCAAAGTCGTGTACAACTCCAAATGCGTAACGTGAATCTGTGTAAACATTAACTTTCAGGTTCTTGGCGTGTATACAGGCTTGTGTCAGAGCAACTAGCTCTGCTGCTTGAGCGGACAGGGTATCAATACGGTGTGTTTCAATAACTTCGGTGTCAGTAGTCACTGCATATGCGGCGACTAGTTCTCCTGTACTAGTTCTCATACATGAACCATCCACATAAAGTGTCAGGTCGGGATCTAGTAACGGAATGTCTGTCAGGTCTTGTCTTGGCTTTGTCGTAATGTTGACTACTTCCACACAGTCGTGTGCGGCAGGATTTGAACTAACTGATGGTAACAGTGTAGCAGGATTCAGGATGTTGCAGCGTCTAATATCTATGTGTGGCTGGAACAGTGTCAATTCATAACCTGTTAAACGTGCAATTGTCAAGTGCTGTGTTTGTGTTCGGTTTAAAAGAACTTCCACGGAGTGTGGGACTTGTACTGTCAAGGTATGTCCTAAAACTATGGAATCACTTTGTCTGATAGCTAGTGCTGTGGCTGCAACTGACTTGAGGCACGCAGGCAGAGCCTGGGCGACTGGATCTAGTGTGCTCGAAAAATAAGCACAAGGCTTGTATTGTCCTGCTTGATCTTGTGTAAGAACAGATAATGCTGTACCTTCGCGTTCAGTAACGAAAAGTGTAAAAGGCTTACTGTAGTTCGGTGTAGCTAGAACTGGAGCTTGGCATAAAGCTTTCTTTAACTCGTTGAAACTAAGTGTATGTTCAGATGCCCAAGGGAGGACAGTCGATACGGCTGCCTCCTGTGTCGTTAACTGTATCAGTGGCTTGGCTAGAAATGCATACTGAGGAATCCATTGTCTGCAATAAGAAGTAAGGCCGATAAAAGCTCGTACCTCCTTCTGTGTCTTGGGCTGTGGAAGACGTGCTATTAACTGGATACGGTCAGGTGTCAACTGCCTACCCCTCTTGGACAGTAAGTGTCCTAAGTAGACCACTTGCTGGACACAGAATTGAAGCTTCGAAGGGGACACCTTGTGCCCCATCTCGGCTAGGAAATACAGAACCGTCAGGGATGCTCGCTCGCAAGCACGTTCAGAACGGGCTGTGATCAGTAGATCATCGACATACTGGAGCAGGGCAGTGTCAGTTGGCATGTGAATATTATCTAGTTGTCTCTTAAGTGCTTGACTGTAAATACTAGGACTTTCTGTGAAACCTTGAGGAGCTCGTGTAAACATATAGCTCCCTCCATTTAAACAAAATCCGAAAAGAAACTGGCTATCTGGATGAATTGGAACACTAAAAAATGCGTTCTTGAGGTCTATGACAGTGAAGAACGTGGCTTCGGAATCAATAGCAGTTAACAGGGAAGAGATATCTGGGACAACTGGGTACTGCGGAATAATACATTTGTTAAGTTCCCGTAAATCAATCACTAATCGATATACTGGGGGTGCATTTGGATCAGTACGTTTCATGACTGGAATGATCGGAGAGTTACATACATTGGAGTCAGTTTCTACAACTACTCCCTGAGCCATGAGCTCGTCTATAATTTTGGATAAGGCTGCTACAGCCTCAGGTGGCAATCTATACTGCCTGATTCGTGGTAACACTACACCTGGTTTGAGAGTCACACGATGGGGTGTGATTTGCATGTAACCTACATCAGTTGGACCTTGCGCCCATAAATGCTGCGGAACTTTAGACAGTCTTGAATCAAAATCTCGTAATACATAGTGACCCTTAAAGTCACGTAGGAACAGACGTATTCCCTCTGGGGAACAACATATAACTGCACCTAACTCTTTCAGTGTTTTAATGCCTAATAGATTTTCTGGACATGACTTAGTAAGTAATAGATCAGTAGTGCGGGACAATGGACCTACTTCTAGAGTGACTGGCTTTGAAATCTCATTAACGATAGGCTTTCCTGAAAATCCAAGGGAAACATTTCTTGAGCCTGAGAGCGGAGCCCCTGGAACTTCGGCATGACTAATTGTGGTCCTACTTGCCCCTGTATCAATCAAAAACTTTCTGTCTTTCCCTAATACTTGACTGTGAACATAGGGACCTTCTTGATCTACAGGTATCTCGATGAGAGGCAAGCCTACCTCCCTCTCTAGGCTGTTTCATGAATATGGCTGGTACTCTGGATACTCAGACTGTGCATACTGGTACATCTGCCATGTAACATGCTGTGTTGCAGCAATAGGCTGCGGTACTGTAACTGTCTGTTGTGCATTCTGTGGCTGAAGAGTCTGTGAAACTTGCTCTTGTCTAGGCGGACGTGGTCTTTCTTTAGTCTTACCAGTAACTATGTTATGTTTCAGAACTGCACACTCATTTATAAAATGACCTGGCTGTTTACAATAATTGCAGTTCCCTTTAACGGGAGCTGCAGGATGACTGGCTTGATTCGGACCCCTCTTCTGACTGTCTTGAGGAACAGATTGCGCAACTAGTACTTTCATTTTCGTGTCTTTCATACGTTTTCTCTCGTGTTCTTGCTCTTCCCTGATTCTATTCTGGTGGTACTGGAGCATCTGGAGCATCTGGGACGGAGTATTTGCTTGCCAGGTACTTTCAACTTTCAGAACTCGGTTTTTAATTGGTGGACTTGAATTCTCGACTAATTTGGTAACGAAAAGGTGAGGGTATGACTCACTACTTGTCTTGAGACCACTGTTGATACTAAAGCACTTTTCAAACCTAGAATAAAAATCACTAATATCTTCATCTTGTTTCTGTTTACAGGCTGAGATTGCATCCCAGTCTTCTTTTCTCGTTGTTAATAATCTGGGTAAAACTTGAATTAATAATTCTGGTAATTCTTTACATTTCTCTCCAAGACCAGTACCTGGTACACGTATCTTATCTTCTGCTTCTAGGACTGCCCAATCTATCTTTTTCTCTCCCACCTCCCATTCTTTTTCTTTTAGCTTTTCATACACCCCTGCGGGCAGCAGAACCTTTAACATTTTAATGATATCTGGGTAAGTGTATTCTCCCATACGGAGCATGTCTTTTAATTCTCTATGGAACCCTGCTGGATCTTTGTCATGACAGGGAATTAATTTCTTCATTTCGAGGAGTTCCATCTTTGTGATCGGAGTGTATACAAACACTCGCTGCATTTCGCCACCCGCTCCTCTGACTGGGTGGACTTCTCGTAACGGATTCTGTCTGTCTATGTAGAATGATTTACTTTCTGGGGGTGAGACATGAACAAAATGCGGGTTTAAGAATGTTCTATATTTGTGGCGCTGTTCTAGAATGACACTAATTAAATCGGTACCTAGGCCTCTCCATTTGTACTGGAGTAACTCGTTCAAGATATCATGTAACGGGCCTGGATCAGAATGTTGACCCTCATACAGAGTAATGAGGTGCTGAATCATATACATACCCACCAGTCGCTGCTCGGCTGGGGGCATTTTCAGAAACATTTGTGCCACTATTTCGTCTGGAAAAGTGGTAGAATCAGTAATCCATCTGACTGCTGATCGGACTAGTTCCTGTTCATGCATAGTACTTAACTCACTATAACCGATTCGTGATTTCAGAATGTGATCGGTAGCTTGAAATACTTGTTCTAGGGAACCTTGTTCTGGTGCTGAATGATGGAAAATAGACTTGTGTTCTAGACGTAAATGGCGATCTGGAAATCTAGGTTTTCCTACATACGCTATTCTGGCAGTATTCTCGTCGTCTTCCTCTTCAGGATCAGAGGTACTTTCTTTCTCGCTTACTTGTGCTGCTTTACGCTGTTCGTGTATCTTTATTATCTCTCTACGGATTTTCTTGTACATACTTTCCATGGCACCAATGGTATTGTGCTTTCCTTCGGCTATATTATCACTCCACTTTGTTAGAGTTTTCATTTCTTCCGGGTCTTTAGACGGGTAATCTTGTTCTCTTATTAGACAGTTAATTAAGAACTTTAATATCATGCGCTGAATCTCGGCTTTCCTTTGAGACATGGCATCACTAATACTTTGTGGGTCATCCCCTGTACGGATGAAACGATATATCCTGTCTAGATCTTCTTTCATATTCGGCAGGGTGACTAGATACTCGGTCACTCTCCTTACGCGTACGGAATATAAAACCATATTAAACTCGCCTGGAACTGGGTCATAGACACATTCGCCAAGGGTTTGCCTGATCTCTGCAACAGACTTATTACTTTTAGGAGTACGCTGTGATGCTTGAGCATGTAATTCGAGTGCTGATAAACGCTTGTATGGCGGCGGGGTTTGAGGAAGACCTCCTCCTGCGGCCCCTAAACTAGAATCATCAACTGATGCTTTTCGTCCTGGCAGGGTCGGTAATTGTAACGTGGGCTGGACTTGTATGGCGGGCTGACCCGGGGGGGCTGTTAAGGGCACCCCGGTGTCTGGAGGAGCAGGAATTACCTGATTTACAGGGACTGGCGGAGCGCGAACAGGATTTGCATATTCGGGGACTGTGTCGTCCAGATAGGACGAAATAAAAATATCAGCTGCGGTCGGTTTGTGACGTAGCTTGGTCGGAACTAATGGTGGCGGGAAATTACTGGATGCCTCTGGGGTCGCTTTTGGCAAGCCCTCAGCAAGAAGAGGATACATACCCTTAATGAGGGCATTCCTCTGTCTGTCTGATTGCTCAGTTCTAACTCGTTCACCTATCTCGATTAATTCTCTTTCTTGGGCTCGTTCTTGGGATTCTCTACTTAGTTCTGACTTTCTGATTTCTTTTTCGGTTCTTTTATGAGCTTCTTTACGCCATAACTCGATGGCATCTTTCTGTGACTGTCTGGCTTTCTTTTTCCATAATGCTTCTTCTACTCGCATGATGCATTCGGCATCCCATGTACCCGATACGGGCCATCTATACTTTTCTTCTAACTGTTTGGTATATTCTACCCATAAATCTAGATACAATATGGCACTTATGCCATGTTTCTGATACATAAAGTGACCTGGACTGTCCCTAGGCGGGACGGGAACTGCTGCTTCCAGCAGACCCTTTCTAGTTTTTAACTGACGTAATTTGGAAAATATGGGCATGACTGAACTGTAATCTAGACACAATACAATACACAATAAACACGATACTTATTTCCCATTCATACCACGACATTGGAATACATAAAAAACATTTAAAACAACAGTTCAAAACAGAATACTACCTGGAAATACTTGAAATTACTCGAGAACAGAACTGACTAGAACAGAAACTAGATGCACTGCTGAAACAGTACGAAACTTACCGGTCTCTTAAAGAGACACGTCAGGACCCGCATCCACCGAAGTGGACACTTCGTTTGTGGGACTGTGTACCACCAACCCACAGACCAGAGTCAATTAAATTGACCCTGTCTAGATACCACCCCAGTAACGGTACTCACCGGGCAGCAAGAACGGAAGGCCTCGGACTGGACTGGACTGCTACGACGACAAACTTCGGACTTCGGACTTCAGTTACGGGTGGACCTCCGGATACCTCGGACCTTGGACTCTTGGCTTGGGCTCTGGTCGGGACTCGCCGCGTTCCTCCACCGTCTCGTCTGGATGCTGGACCGCCTCCTCCGTCTCCTCCGTGGGCCTGAGGGATACTTGAACAGAAATATCTGCCACTGCGCAGAAGAGTTCCGTCACGACTGCAGAGGGTCAGGGGGTCGGCGTGGCTTCACCGACGCGTGGGGAAAGGGCAAGTCCCTGTTCGGGCGCCATTATGTGGTAAATAAATAAATAATACCCTATTTTTGACTAGACATATATCATAACAGATAGCTCAATAAATAAGAGTCAAGATTCGAGGTAGTAGGAGTTTTTGCAGGTTTAATACAGCATAAGGACAGGAACAGGACAACCTGCATAGGAATAGGATGGCAGGGCCCAGCAGCTGCTGGGGCTCGGTCTGGGATGAGCGCGCTGCCTTTTAATAACAATACATGAGCATATATACATAACGCAAACACATAGCATTACATTGCAGTAGGTGTAGCAGTGGGTGGAGCAGAAGGCGTGACGCGTAGCAGTCGCGAAAGATAAGAGTAAAAAGAAGGTGTAACTCAGACATGTGATGCAAACGTAACAGAATATGTCATGAATGGGCGGAAACATAGGAGGGGGCTACCTAAGGAGCCGGGCCTCTAACCTGGTGGTGCGCGCAAACTGGCAATGACGTGTTACGAGGAGAAGCTGGGGGCTATGAACTCTGTGCTAGGGGCAGAGACTAAAGTCTGGAGGGTCGGAGCGACATGTACCTAAACCCTATCTAGTATCTGATGTTTAGGGAACATGTTGATATAAATAAACTAGAAGTCATGAGGGGAAAAGCTAACAGACTCTGAGACTGGGCTATGCATTATTCTTCATGTAGTGCGTGATGAAGAATATTAAATGACCATTAAATACAGTATTTCTCTTAACATGGAGCCGCATAGGCTAGACAATGACGGAAACTATTGATGTAGTTCAGTAGCTTAGGAATGCAGAGAAGGAGGACTAAACTGATAACTGGAATCATAACATAGTCTTGGCAGACTCAGAGGCAGAGCCAAGCTGCACCGGGCACTGCGAGGCAGGAAGTAAGTGAAAGGTCGAGGATACAGGTGGGGGCTGGATCGCTCCTCAGCGAGGGTTCAGGAGACAGGAGCTGAATCTGATGTCCGGGCCCTGTTGAGGCCTGGAAACGGGGACTTTATAATGAAATAACGTGCACACTGAGAAACGTGGCAACATTACTTTACATAGGCCTGATATTCGTAGTATTCACGAGGACTGGAAACTGGCATACTAGAGGAGGACACAACTGTAATTGCGTCTTGAATCGGACATGGGGAATAACATACGCATATTGGTCATGCACACATAACATATGATGGATGACACGTAGGGACACAGAACATGGCAAAATTTACTTTTCCACACTACCTATAACTGATTCCCAATTCTTGTCCAACTGCTTAGTTAATAAATTGTGCTAACCCATAATACAATTGTGTGTACCCAAAATTAAAAAGTGATAAAAGAGTGTGCTAAACTAAAACCCTCATCCCTAATATACTGCAATAGAAATCAATATTAACATTGTTATTTCGTATTTTGCAGACATATTGCCATTTCAGTTTCCTCATTTAGGCATTTTCTAAATCAAATATGTCTGTAAAAGGTACCATGTGTTATTTTCTATTTTTTCTCTTATAGACCAAAATCAATTATTGGGAGATGTCATGTTCTTACATAGTGCAAATCAGCAAAGGACTATAAATATACCAAATACAATAGATAGTGAACACATTTGATCAATGTTACATATTGGGACCTCAGACCATAGAAAATATATATTAAATACCTGTACTTTCCAAAATTCATATCTAAAATCCCATTGTAAATACCATATCTAAATATAAATAGTCCTACAATTTGCCTCTCCATAAAACATGCATATAAATATAAATATTTTAAATATCTTCCCTTAAAAAAGCCTGTCTATACAAAAGGATGGTAGAAAAGACAAGTAAAATCCAGTAAAAACCGGTAAAAAACTAGTACAAAAGTAGAAAAATACAAAAGTACCAGACCGTGGCATATTAGCATACAATCATTATAAGATACAGATAGTCACTTCCTTGTCCACTTTCTTCTGTCATAGATATGTATACAAATCTTCACTGGTGTTGAGCCCCCTAGGGTGCTTAGAATCTAATTCTAGAATGTAGGATGTCTCCATTCTTCTAAGCTTAAGCTCTCTATCTCCTCCTCTCTTCTGTGGACTCACTGCATCTATGACAAAATATTTAAAATGTTTCAAATCATTGTTATGGACCTGTTTAAAATGTCTTGCTACTGGGTAACTTTCATCGTTATTTGTAATGGCTCGCATGTGTTGTAGGATCCTTTTATACGCTTGTAGCTTTGTACTGCCAATATATTGTAATTTGCAGCTACACACTGCATGTGTGTGTTGACCTAGGAAATAGTGAGTGGTATGTAGTATATGGCATTTTTGTGGGTACGGTTTCAAAAATAGTAGTCTACATTTTAGAATGGGTGTATCAAAGTTTATATTAGAGCATCAGTATGTGCATCAGATTATCACATGAATGATGTCATGAGTGATGTCATCAGTGATGTCATTTGAGATGTCATCAGTGATGTCACTGACCATGTCATGAGTGATGTAATATGTGCCGTCATCAGCAGTGCATTGCGGGTACGCGAGTTATAGTTACCTCAACTAACTATAACAGGCGAATTCCTCTGGTTATATGAGTCAAATGTTCAACTAATTATAACGTCCTTGAAACCTATGTTTTTTTAGTGAATTTTTAAGGTTTTTTAAATGCTAATTCCTAACTTTTGGGACAACTACACGCTGCCAGGCCCGGTGTTACGTCACAGACGTATAGTGTCGCACCAGGTACTGCATTCCCTCGTTTGTTTTTTTTGTCTCAAAAGTCATTCTAAATAACTTTAAACAATATATGAGAGCAAGGGATAATCTAAAATATTTTAAACATTTATATATTTCTAGCTGTAATAAACTTATATTATGATAAATATATTTTGTCAAAATCGCATCGGGTGCGTCTTCCTTGCACGCTCGGTGCGCGATTGCCATGTGCCCTTAAAAAAAAGCACTTGATTGCTTCATAACATTTCCCATTGTAACAGTTGGACGACCCCAACCATTTTACTCATTCTCTCTACAGCGTTTCATGAGAGACACCTCTTCTGCTTAGAAAGCTTTTTTGAAAAGCTTTTTGCTGTGTACACATCTTATACTACACACAACATGCAATGAACATCTTGATCAGTATTCATGATCTGTACATTAGCCTTCCACGTAGGATTGCCATGCATCTCAAATGTTCCATCAAAAAACAAATATGTGTTACACGATGCCCCTGGTGTGTGTGTAGGCACATTATTGTGTTCCTTTTCGGCCTGGGTATTCGTGACTCTAAGAAGTATCAGGAGCCACGGGCAGAGTGCACATCCTAGATCACATGTGACAAGCAGTAAACAGCAATGTGTAGATTTATTTTGCTGTACGCTCTGTTGACAGGCTTTACCAATATACTAGAGTGTTATATGTGAGACTTTCAGATTCACATTTGACATGCATTCCTTTGTTGAAAGTTGGGCTGAAACCGTCAACATTATCGGCGCCCTCTTGCTCTCCTTAAACCTTTTGTGCGCGTAAAACAGCTGCCATTTTGGGCACCATGGCTTCCCTGCTCTCGCCGAGAGCCAGCGCGCCTCTCTCTCCCTCCTAGCTTCGCTGACAACCCCCATGCCTGCACCTGCCGCGAATCATAAAACCCCTCTTCGACGCTGCTCTGCCCCAGGCCCTCGTCCTGTTCCCAGCGCAACACCTCCCTTCTTCCCATTTATGATCCCCGGCCCTTTGATGCAAACCCCTTTTCCCCGTGTGCCCGTTTGTCTTCCCCGTTCCCAGGCCGACACCCAGCTCTGCCGATACCAATCCTTGCCCCTCCCCGTACAATAGAAAGTTTCCCCCCAGCAAGGGATCCCCGGGTTGATCAAAGTCCCCCCGCCCTACGAAATCCGATCGAACCCCACACACTCCGTGAATCGGCGGAATATCCAGCTGCGCGATGATCATCACCTGTTGTGAACGGGGCAGGGACTTCCACTGTAACCTTGCGTGGGAACGGGCTGGGAAGGGGGATTCTGAGGATGTCTTTCCGTACATCAAAGTATCGACGAGAATGTGTTACATGCAATAAAGAGATAAACTTGTGTATAAGAGGCCAGGCCTCAGGGATGCAGTTAGAGCACCTCAGAACGATACCTTCTGTCCGTTTCGTTGTGTTCTCCTCCGGAGAGAATAAAAACCTTGTTTCCTGCCTTCCAGTCTCCAGCGCCTGCCTCTTCAATAGTTTAACTTCTTTGTGGGTTCAAGAGGCGACACCGCCGGGCACTACTTAAGGATCTTATATTCTGGTTGGTAGTGTCACCCTTAGTTTCAACAATTGGCGACCCAAGCGTGGGGCCCATCAGCGACCCATGGATCCAGTGGGAGAGGTCCTGACGACAAAGTGAACGACTGCAACGATCGGGAACGCGTCTGTCCGATAGACCCTCGTCTGACAGCCGATCATCCGAACTTCACTGGTTCCGAACAGACCTCTCTCGAGTGATCTACGGTCCTGACTGGGAACCATCAGGAGTGCCGCGAGGATAACGGAGAAGAGAGGACGATCGGGCGCTGGATTCGGAAGACGAGAAACTGTCCATGCGGTCCGGGTAAGGTCGTGTAATCACGACAAGTTGCGAAATGATTGCTTGATTGCTTGTTTGTTTAAAAATACTAGTATTGCTCTCTTTTATTTATTTGGAGATTCACTGTCTGCAAACGGAGAAACAACGGGCTCTCTCTTTTGCAAGCAGTGGAGGATAGGTAGGGCAGCAGCCGTGCTTATTTTTTCTCCCCCACTCAATAATCACTTGAAACTGAACTGTTGTTCGCAAAACTATTGTTTCCTGGAGATTCCCTGTCTGCAAACAGGGAAGAGACCACCCTTTTTGCAGACAGTGAAAAGGGTAGGTAACGCAGATCTTTGCGGACCTACTCATTCTCCCCATTGTTATTTATTGGTCTTTTGTTATTTTGATCCATGAGGTATTCACTGCCTGCAAACAACGTAGAATAGAAATATTCTGTCCAGTCTTTGCACCTAGTGATAAGATAGGCAGTGCTGACTTTTTAGTCCCTCGTTACGAGCCGTCATGTCTGTCTTCTCCCCACTGATTAGTAGCCTGTTTAGCCCGGACCGCCTATTAGAGATGGACCATCCAGCCCCACTGGAAGGCACCCCTAATAAGGACATGTTCATGAAGCATGGATTGACCGCTATAGCCTATAGTAAACTATGGCATAAATATACAAAAAAGGGTCAAGAAAGTCAATGGCCCCTGATAGGATCCTTCGATGATGATAAAATAAAAACGCTAGAAACTGCCCTGGGTAAAAACAAGACAACACCTACTATGCTTGACAGCTTCGGCATGTGGCGAAAAGAAACTGAACAACGTAAAAAGAAAACTGAGAGTAGGTTGGAAAAAGAGCTGCGAAAAGCAGCCCACCTAGCTGCTCAGAAACTAGAAAAAGAGATAAAGGAAAGAGAGAAAGCTAAACAGAAACTAGAAATGGAAACGCCAAGCCAGTGTCCGGTTAGAACCCCCTCCATGCTCTACCCTGATTTACCCTCGAAACAACGAGCCAATGAGGACCTGCTGTTAGGTCCTCCTATCATCTACATGCCCCCTCCATATGCCCCTTCTCAACCCTTGGCGCAGCACGCGCCACCCCCAGGTACAAACGAAGGTACCGCCACAGCGTCGACCCCAATGGCCTCTGTGCCAGCCGAACCCCTTGTATTAAAACCCGCATCAACAACAACGTTAGACGACCATGAGACTCGAGGGGCTGGCCCTGCAAGAACAAACAGACTAGACAAAGATGAGCGAGCGGGGATCGACAAAATAGCAAGGACACTGGTAGAAAGAAAGGATGATGAAGAGTACATCACAGATATGTTCAGCTCGTATACAGGGAGTCACAGACGACATTTTACCGTACGACTGTGTTATCATGTCTTGAATGCATACGAGGACCGATATCGAGACAAAGGTCCCGAGAGCCTAAGGACTCTGTACCGGAAGGTCGATATCGGGGATGAGGGCGAGTGTGATGTGTCGGACCTCCTTACGCGTACGCTTGAGGTTTTCCGCCACCTCACTGAACGAAAGCCGGGAGCTAAATCCGCAGCCTCCGTAGTGACCGAACCACCAACCGAGCAATCTAACACCATGATGCCGATACGTGAGGCTGCCCCTTACTGGGTTCCTCCTCGGGGTACAGGGACTCACGATGATGCAAACAACCAAGATGCGAAGGGAAGGGTAGTGTACAACTGGGTCTACCAGCCATGGGACCGGCAAGAGATACTGACATTCCGGAAATCTCTACCCGACCTACGTAAAAACCCCACTGCCTTCTATACTGAATTGGGTACAGCCCTGGGCTCAACGATTATGACCCTGGCTGACATCGACTTGTTCTTCGGGTTATGTCTACCAGCTGATGTGTGGAAGCAAATCCGGAAAGTCGACCACCTTGAGCTGTTTGGACATACCTGGTCACAACTCGATGACCTGGACAAACAACGGGGACCAGGACAAAAGCCGTTGAAATCCATTCTAGACCTCCCAGATAAAATCGTAGAGAAATTAAAAACCCTAATCCCAGAAAAGAAAGTGGACTGGTCGATAGTAACAGCCTGTCGCCAAAAACCCCAGGAGGATGTATCGGAATACTTCTCCCGGTTTGAAACGGTGTTCTCCGATTACAGCGGCCAGGACATGACCACTGCAACCGGACACCATCTGTTTGTCCAGAATTATGTTAAGGGCCTATCATCGGAAATCTCCCAGAAACTACAGGCCAGCGAGAGTAGTTGGGCAGCCTCCAAACCTACAGCGATTCTCCAAATGGCCCAATATTATGAGCATCAGAAAAATGAAAACGATAGGGCGACAGAGAAAAAGAAGAAGGACTTAAAAGAGAGGGTGATGATTGCCAAACTGCAAGGGGTGACTATAGGACGAGACCAATACCGGGGAAACTACCAGACAAACGTCCCTAAGACTACATTTCCCCAGGACCGCACTCTGACTTCCTACAGTGGACGCACAGACCTTAGAGAAGACCAGTGCGCTTTCTGCAAAGGGACTGGCCATTGGAAATCCCAGTGCCCAGTTCTTCTGGAAATGATCAGAAACAAAGACCCCAGGGATGTAGCAAACGGACCGAGACCTAAGGGACAACAACGAGGGCCCCCAAATGACGCGACTAATGACAGATCAAGCAGACCAAATACGTTCGATCGACCCAGGCAGAACCAATATCAACAATCTGACTATGACGACACTCACACCTTCGCATAGGACAGCCAAGGGCGAGGGAGGGATCCAGTCGAGCTCTATGTTGACCAGCAGGGCCCTTATGTCACTGCTAAGGTCCTGGGTACCAAGTCTCCATTTCTGGTAGACACTGGCGCAACACGTAGTGCGTTATCTAAACGACTGATTCCAAGGGCACCCTTGTCTGGCTCACTCATAACATCGACAGGTTTCGATGGAACGCCCTCCACCAACCCTTTGTCTGCCCCGATTCTCTTTGACGTAGAAAACAACACCACCGACACCACGTTCTTGCTTTCCTCCAATAGCCCTGACGCCATTATGGGACTTGACTTACTGAAACACTTCCGAGCGACGATCAGGTGTTCTCAAGATGGAGTTCGAGTGTTTCTTTACGACAACCCCGTTCTGCTTAGACATTGCTCCCCCCGACACATGTTTTCCATCACCGACGTTGACGCGTCCCTGCTTGACACTCTACCTCCGTATCTGTGGGCCAAAGCGGATTCGGACGTAGGGCGTATGTTAATTGACCCAGTGCACATTACTGTCCGACCAGACGCAACACTCCCAAAACTCCCACAATATCGGATATCGCCAGAGGGCGAGAAGGCATTGGTAATGATTATCCAGTCACTGATAGACGCAGGAGTGGTAGAGGAAGTGGTTAGCAACGTTTGCAACAGCCCTATCTTGCCCATTATCAAGAAGCAGGGAGAGGGAGATGAGAAAGCATACCGTTTCATCATCGACCTCCGAGAGATCAACAAAGTGGTGGTACCCCAGTACCCTGTGGTCTCAGACATCACCACCATCCTGACCTTGATTCCATCCACTGCCACCACCTTTTCCGTCATCGACCTCAAGAACGCATTCTTCTCCATCCCCATCCACCCAGACAGCCGATATCTCTTCGGCTTTACCCTAAAAGCCCGCTCATATAGGTTTTGCCGAGCGCCTCAAGGCTACACGGAAAGCCCTAGCATCTACAGCCAGGCCCTCAAAAGACAACTAGACCAAGTCCAGTTACCCGACGGAGTGGTGTTGGTACAATATGTCGATGACATCCTTTTGGCAGCCGACACCACCCCTCTAGCGGTTACCGCCACCATTCAACTCTTGCACTTCCTTGCGGAAAATGGCCACAAGGTCTCCAAGAAGAAGTTGCAATTCTGCCTACCCCAGGTCACTTACCTAGGCCACCTTTTGTCCAAAGATGGAAGAAAACTCACCCCTGATCGAATCCAAACCATTCTAGATACCCCTGTCCCTAAGACCCAGAAGCAGGTTCGCTCCCTATTAGGCCTCACCTCCTTCTGCCGACAATGGTTACCAAACTTCAGCCTCGTTGTAAAACCACTGCTTTCTCTGCTAAACAAAGACGTCCCTTTCCCACTCCCTTGGACTCCTGAGTGTCAAACTTCCTTCACAGAACTGCGAGATGCCCTTTGCTCAGCCCCTGTCCTGGGTACCCCTGATTACAAAAAGCCCTTCTCCCTTTACACTCACGAAAGGGAGGGGTGCGCTTTATCTGTCCTGACCCAGGCCATCGGCCCTAAGCAACGACCGTGCGCTTACTTCTCTGCCACTCTTGACCCTGTCGCCAGAGCCTTGCCTGCCTGCCTTCGAGCTGTAGCTGCTGCTGCAGTCTCTATCCGACAGAGTGAGGGGATTGTACTCTCGAATTCCCTCACGGTACTGGTACCCCATGCAGTCGACACCCTCCTGAACCAAACCAAGACGCAACATCTGACGAGTGCACGACTGACTGGATACGAACTGACCTTGCTTGCCCCCCATATCACCCTGAAAAGATGCACCACACTGAACCCAGCAACTCTGTTACCCTTGCCAGAGAACGACCCCAATGTGCACCCCGTACATGACTGCGTGACTCTTACGGACGAACAGACCAGGAGTAGGGTCGATCTCAGAGACACAGCTTTCCCTGACCCCGACGGGGAGTTGTGGGTGGACGGTTCTTGCATCAAACTCTCCGATGGTACCACTTCCGCTGCCTATGCAGTCACCACGGCTCGAACTGTAGTAGAAACAGCCCGCATCACCCAGCGATCTGCCCAGGCAGCGGAACTGATTGCTTTGACGCGAGCCTGCATCCTGGCAACAGGAACCACAGCGAACATTTACACCGACAGCCAGTATGCCTTCGGGGTGGTTCACCATTTTGGGCTCCTCTGGAGGGAGAGAGGATACTTGACCTCACACGGCACACCCATTTTGCACGGGGATTTAGTCTCCGCCTTAATCGAAGCTGTCCTCCTCCCCAACAAACTTGCCGTTATCAAATGCCAGGCACACAAGAAAGTGACAGACATTATTGGACAGGGAAATGCACTAGCCGACATCACCGCCCGAACGACAGCTGAAAATAGAACGACAACACATATGTACGTGACCAGGTCACAAGCAGAAAACTGGACTGACGCCAAGGACACAATTAGAGACATACAAACGGCTAGCACACAACACGAATTGACTGAATGGACACGGGTGGGATTGAAAGACGATGAAGGCTGCTGGCGGACAAAAGACACGAACAGATGGTTGCTACCTGATTCGTACTTGATTCCCATATTAACCATGGCACACTCCCCTGCCCACATAGGATCAGCCCCCATGATCGAACTTGTCTCCAGGGTTTGGCACAATGACAAGATCCCAGATTCCGCCAAACGCCTGGTCCAACAATGCTTAATATGCCTGCAACACAACCCCGGGAAAGGAACTGTAGTACCCCGGGGGGGATTTGGGGTCCCAAACCACCCATTTGAAGTCCTGCAGATGGACTACATCCAGCTAGACAGATGCCAAGGCCTGAAATATGTACTCGTCGTGGTGTGCGCATTTAGCAAGTGGGTGGAAGCATATCCAACCCGTGACAACACCGCTATGGCCACTGCAAAGGTTCTGTTAAAGGAGTTTTTCCCCCGTTATGGCCTCTGTCGTGTTTTATGGAGTGATAATGGCCCCCACTTTGTAGCCAAAGTTATCCAGCTCATCCTAAATGGGCTGGGTATTAAACAGAAATTCCACGCAGTCTTCCACCCTCAATCTGCTGGGCTTGTCGAACGACACAATGCCACACTAAAGCTTAAACTGGCCAAAATAGTGGCTACGACGGGCCTGAAATGGCCAGACGCCCTCCCATTGGCATTGCTATCGATGCGCTCTACCCCCACCCGACATCACTTAACCCCTTATGAAGTTGTCTTCGGTCGACCCATGAGCGTCTGGTCTGCCCCGAAACCAACTTCATTCATGACGTCCCGGACGTCCTAATGTCTGATTATCTGTACAAATTGACTGAAACTTTGTCTGTCCTTCATCAGCAGGTGCAGCAGGCCATCCCCGATGCTTCCAGGGGTCCGGGTCACGCCATCCAGCCGGGGGACTTCGTGCTGATCCGAAATTTTCAGCGATCAAAGAGTTTGGAACCCCGGTGGACGGGCCCCTGGCAAGTGCTGATCACCACTCGGACCGCACTTCGAGTGGAGGGGAAGAAACACTGGCTGCACGCTCATCACTGCAAAAAGGTCTCTCCAGCCCTGGCCACGACAGACACCGTCAACACCCAAGAAGAGCTCCTGAACCAGGACCGACCATCGTTGAACTGCTACCCTGATACTGAGACACTTGAACTTTCAAAACATCCTGACCCCACTGTGCCATCTCGAGAAGGGTATTTCCTGCGTCGAAAGGAGGGAGCTTCGGCTAAGTAGGCCACGGACTAGGTTAAAGGATCTCAGAACGGTGACCCAAACTACCAAGGGTTACCTGGAGAGAAGCTAAAACTAAGTCTGTGGTCCTGCCCACTACCGAGCACCTTGAAGACGAAGATGATGGAAGCGCCAGATAAGAAGATGATGGAAGCGCCAAATAAGAAGCCGACGGAGACAGCAGGAAATACCCACTACAGAAATCCGAGAACAGACAGACTCCATAGCTCAAAGACAATTGCACTCTTCATCGTAATCCTCCTCTGTTTTCTCCTCATGACTACGCTCTGGATTATGGAAGAACACGCACCTGCTCACGAAACATTCCTAACCACTGCTCAGCCTACCACCATGAAGGAACATTATCTAATTTCGCTCTCTCCTCAACTAAGAGAGAGGCGAAAGGAGTTTTGGAACAACTCTTTCGTGCAGCTACTTCACCAGCACAATCTTGCCACCAACACCACCAACTGCTGGATCTGTGGGTTGCTACCCCATGCCACTGGACATTCAATACCATTCATCCCTTCACCCTTCTCTGTCCACGGCTCCTGCCTTACCTGGCTGATCCTCCTGCAAGAGAGCTATACGGGCAATGCCACCTCCAGCAGAACTGCAGCACATTCTTCTCATGGGGCCGGGCGAAACAAGACAAAGACACACTTCTGCCCGCTGACCCCCAGCGACTCGATCCAAATGGACATCCCGGCTAAAGAACGAATCGAAATGCAGGTGTTCAACAATCCAACCAGACCCACCTTCTCCTATCTGCGGAAACGAACGGCTGCCACTCTGACTGTGGCCCTGTCGGTCATCAACGTCACAGGCCACATGTGTGTAGAAGGACTTGGGACACAGCTGGTGGGTCGCAGCGCTTGCCGCTTTACCAGCACTCTGGATTCCACGGATCCACCTTCCTTTGTGTCATCCCCAAACATGTATTTCATCTGCGGCACGAAGGCCTACACCTGGCTCCCCAAAGGCTGGGGGGGCACTTGCTACATCTCCTTCGTCCTTCCTCCAACTTATGTGGCCCCAGCGAATCACCACAGGCAAAAACGAGCCAAAGACGTTGAGCAAGCCGACTCAACAGGGGCGCAGTTCCTCGATGCTATGAAAGGACTCGTCCCCCTCTGGGGCCCGATGGCAAACAGCCGTGCCATCCGACATTTGACTCAGGCAGTCGAGACAACCATGAACATCACAGCGGGCATCTTTGCCAACAACACTGCCGAGCTCCAAGCGGTCCGTTTGGTGGCTCTTCAGAACCGCCTCGTTCTAGATGTGGTTCTGGCGGACCGTGGAGGAGCATGCCGCATTATTGGGTCCAGCTGTTGTACATACATACCGGACAACTCACCCTCAGTGTACAAAGCCATCGAACATCTTCACAGACTCTCTTCGGAAGTTCACCAAGAGCAAGAAGAATGGTCGCTTGGTGGTTGGTTCTGGGACACCGTCAAAAGCTGGGGCTGGAGACTGCTCACCATTATCCTGATTCCCGTAGTTGTGATATGTGGCCTATGCTTAGGAATTCAATGTCTGCCACCTATGTGTTCTTTATGTGCGAGTTGTATTTTTCCCAAAACTGTGGACATTGGAAGCGAACATATGAGAGCATTGTATGATACCGAAGTTAGGAATTTGATGAAAATTGACATTGAGTAAAGCAAGGTGGCTAGATATGTTGAAAAGGGGGGACTGTTGAAAGTTGGGCTGAAACCGTCAACATTATCGGCGCCCTCTTGCTCTCCTTAAACCTTTTGTGCGCGTAAAACAGCTGCCATTTTGGGCACCATGGCTTCCCTGCTCTCGCCGAGAGCCAGCGCGCCTCTCTCTCCCTCCTAGCTTCGCTGACAACCCCCCTGCCTGCACCTGCCGCGAATCATAAAACCCCTCTTCGGCGCTGCTCTGCCCCAGGCCCTCGTCCTGTTCCCAGCGCAACACCTCCCTTCTTCCCATTTATGATCCCCGGCCCTTTGATGCAAACCCCTTTTCCCCGTGTGCCCGTTTGTCTTCCCCGTTCCCAGGCCGACACCCAGCTCTGCCGATACCAATCCTTGCCCCTCCCCGTACAATAGAAAGTTTCCCCCCAGCAAGGGATCCCCGGGTTGATCAAAGCCCCCCCGCCCTACGAGATCCGATCGAACCCCACACACTCCGTGAATCGGCGGAATATCCAGCTGCGCGATGATCATCACCTGTTGTGAACGGGGCAGGGACTTCCACTGTAACCTTGCGTGGGAACGGGCTGGGAAGGGGGATTCTGAGGATGTCTTTCCGTACATCAAAGTATCGACGAGAATGTGTTACATGCAATAAAGAGATAAACTTGTGTATAAGAGGCCAGGCCTCAGGGATGCAGTTAGAGCACCTCAGAACGATACCTTCTGTCCGTTTCGTTGTGTTCTCCTCCGGAGAGAATAAAAACCTTGTTTCCTGCCTTCCAGTCTCCAGCGCCTGCCTCTTCAATAGTTTAACTTCTTTGTGGGTTCAAGAGGCGACACCGCCGGGCACTACTTAAGGATCTTATATTCTGGTTGGTAGTGTCACCCTTAGTTTCAACACCTTGACTGTATCACTGTGTATGATGTAGCCTCACTGCTGATCCTCCCTCCATCCAACCACATTCACATGTGTAAGCTTTGAGATAGCAACACTATTAATAATACCGCACACCATTGATATGCGTGTCTGCGCATATCCACAACCTTGACAACGACATGTGATGTTCACCATTCAATCTTTTCAATCACCATCTCATCAGCGATAGTTGCCGCCCTCCCGACACATGCTACACTAATGTAAATTGTGCATTCTGCGACGTCAAAACTACAAAAAAAACACACATAAGTACACTTCCTGGCCAGGCAGGAACTGAACAATGCCCAGGTCCACAGAATAATTATTCACACCCCTACGCTGGCCTGGCATACGTAAGCCCAGTCCACTTGCGTACGTATAAATAGGATAACCATGACACCACACGTCCCTCTTGTTCCACACTGCCTCAGGTGACATGGCCGCATCCACCTCGCATATCACAATGCGCAATAAAAAAAGGGATCCCTGAGGATTACACCATCCTGACAATCAACACAGGCTCTAAATTGGGAGTCCTACTGTCCGTCGTCTTCGAAAGGGATTCATGATGTGTACACCATCCTGAAATCATCACTCCACTGAATTGTGAGCACTGATGCCCGTAGTGTTTGCTCACACAACAATGACAGCAGGTAACTAGAGCAGCCTCGGTGCACAGGGACTCCAATTGAGCGCGGTGCTGCGGAAGGGGTGGGGTGTATCACCCTGAGTGCGCACGTGAGAATAAGCAATGTTGCCGTGCGTAGTGATGTGATCTCTGACCTCATTCAGTCACATGTCTGTCTCATTTTAAGGACCTACTGGATCGTACTGTAGGCCTGACCCAGCGGGCAGCGCTGCCCTGCAGACACCTGTTGAGCACGGTGCTGCGGGAGGGGTGGGTTGCATCACCCTGAGTGCGCATGTGCGAATAAGCGATGCTGCCGTGCGTAATGATGTGATTTCTCTCCTCATTCAGTCACATTTGTCTCATTTTAAAGACCTGCTGGCCCATGCTTTTCCACAAAACGAATGTGCACCCTACTTTTAGAAAACAATGCTTTTCATCTCCCAATCAGGTACCGTTTAGTATGTGAAAAGAAACTAGTTCCCCATCTTTAAACATATCTCTTATCCTACAAAGGAACTGCATGAGCTACATACATCTTTCCATACCTTCTAGCCATACCTTCAAAATGCTAGTGTGGATCGTAGGACATAGCTATGTTTTCTGGTGCAAGAGGTATGCAGAACAGAGACGTATTGACTTAGACCTCGGTTTACAAAATGTGGACATTAAATGGTTTGGACAGAGAGGATAGAAGTGGCACCAAATGTTGCCTTTGGTTAAAACCTGTTTGCATCTCCAACACCCTGACCTCGTGATTGTGCACTGTGGTAGAAACGACCTAGGCACATTGACTGGGGTAGGTTTGGAAATGCTTATGAAGGACACCTTTATACAATTGATGATACTTTTGCCACAAACTGTCTTTGTATATTCCAATATATGCCAAAGACAGAAGTGGAAATGGTCCAAACAATTTTGTCCTCAGATTGAAAAATCTCGGAAGAAAGTCAACAAAGCTGTGTCTGCATACCTCAGAGACCACAAAATGGGCTCCATCTACAACAACAACATATGTTTTGATATGGCGGATATCTACAGAAGTGATGGAGTACACTTCACAGAATAGGGAAACTGAATTTTCCTGAATAACTTGTAGCTGTGCATCCACACTTATATGTAGCTCAAACTAATGAACACAAGGGCTTTTTTTAGAGAGTAGAGCCGGGGATCAAAGCGAGAGGTCTGTGCTGCAAAGTGAGATGGTCTGGCCGCTGCGCCACAGCTGTGTGGAGAATACTTTTTGTCGGCGATCCGGGAGTTGCCGTTATCTAGCCCTAAAATAGCGGGCCTAAGTTGTAAGTTATATGGTGGCTCTAAAAAGACTGGAAAAAAGTGAGCGTATGTAAGTGAGAATGAAGAAGTATGAGTGTGAGTAACAATGATCGGCACGGCATTATGCCAACTTTCGCTCCTACTCGGATGACCAACTCTGCGCCTACCAAGGTCCTTGGAAACTAGATCCTGTAATTCAGGACCACGTCCGTCACATGGGCATTGCGAGCGATTCACCTTCATTCTCCCTTTCCCTGAACACTCCCCAGCCGCTATTACCATTCATTTCCTTACCCTCCGGGGCTATTTTAAATACTACAGTCCCTTCTATCCCAGTCCCCTCGGTAACCTCTACCCCCACCATTTCAGCTTATTTGTTAAACACCCGCTCGGCCGTTAAACACCAGTCAGACCTGTTCATTTTTCTGGACACCCATAAACCGGACCTAATGTTCCTTACGGAAACTTGGCTTCGCCCCAAGTCCTTGCCTAACCCTCTGGCCGCCCTGCCTACTACATACTATGCTTTGCGAGCAGACCGGCCCTCTGGAAGGGCAGGAGGAGGGGTGGCCATGCTCGTACGTACGGACATTCAGCTCCAACTCCTTCCCTCTCCTTCGATCTCAGAGGTGGACTTTTTGATTGCCCGCTCTGTGTCCTTTAAAAACCCCATTACCTGCGTTTTGATGTACCGTCCACCCCAACCTATGTCTCATTTTCTCACGGCCCTTCAGGAACTATTGGCTACACTCATTGTAAACCATTCAGCGGTCCTGGTGCTGGGAGACTTCAATTTTTGGCCCTCAGCCCCAGCGGAAACCGCACTATCTAAAGAATTTACTGAGCTGCTTGTCAGCTTAAATTTTATCTCGCATGTCCACACTCCCACACATGTTCTTGGCCACACTTTGTACCAAATCTGGTCTCTTAACATTTCTACTTCTGCCCCGACTGTTACCCCCTGCTTATGGTCTGACCACTTCCTGATCTCCTTTCTCCTAGATCTGAGCTTAGCCTACAGGCCACCCCGCCCTAAAAATATCTGGGCGCGTAATTGGGGAAAAGTCATTATTCCTTCTCTGTGCTCCTCTCTTTCTACCTCTAGCCCAGCTATTGATAAACTTTCTATTCCATCTCAGGCTGAGGCAATAAATAAATGGCTAACCATGTCATGTGATCAGGTGGCCCCCCTTAAGCGCATCCAGGTGAAGCGTACCCACCACGCGAACAAGTGGTTCAATCAGGAGCTCAAGGAGAAAAAGTTGGCAGCCCGCCAAGCAGAACGCACCTGGAGACGCACCTACAGTGAGACCTCGAAAACCCGGTACCACCTTATTCAGGCGGAATACAAGAGTGCAATTCTGAAGGCAAAAACTTCTTATTTTTCTGGCAAGATTCTGCAGGCAGAGAATAAACCGAGGGAAATTTTTGCCACAGTTTTTGATCTGGCCTCTTCGGACAGAACAACTGCCAAACCGGCTCCTTCCCAAAATTTATGTGATTCCCTGAATAAGTTTTTTATCAGTAAAATTGAAGGCATCAAGTTAAACATTTCCCCTCCATCTATTTCATTTTGTGACATTGTCCCACCTAATAACTCTCATCACCTTGATCAAATAGCTCTGCTATCCGAGGAGACTATTTTTTCGATTCTCCCCAGCATTAAATCTGGTTCTCCCGCAGATGTCTGCCCGGCCTACATCATGAGCGACATCTGCCGGACCTGCTCCGTTCCCCCCTTGACTTTTCTCAATGCGTCCCTAAAAACCGGCCTTGTCCCTCTCTCTCACAAAGCAGCCACGATTATTCCCATTCTAAAAAAGTCGGGTGCCGACCCCACCTTGCCAGCCAATTACCGCCCCATCTCCCTCCTTCCCTACTTGGCTAAGGTGCTGGAGCGGCATATTAAACTTGCCCTCAGTTCTTTCATCGAGTCTAGTGGGTACCTTGCTTCCTCTCAAGCGGGCTTCCGCCCCCTTCACTCCACCGAAAAGGTGGTAGTGTCCGTCATGGACACACTGAGAGAGGGGCTCGATTCCAATCTTTCACAAGCGCTGATTCTCCTCGATTTATCCGCCGCCTTCGACACGGTTGATCATGCCATCCTTCTTTCCCGTGTCGAGGCGGCGGGCATCGGGGGATCTGCCCTCACTTGGGTGACCTCATTTCTTAGTGATCGCACCCAAGCTGTCCATCTGGCAGACTTTTCTTCAGCGGCTCAAAAAGTACAATGTGGTGTCCCTCAGGGCTCATCTCTTTCTCCTCTTCTTTTTAATTTATACATTTTCCCACTGATTTTTGCTTTACAGCAGATGGAGGTCACAGTATTTAATTATGCTGATGACCTCCAACTTATTTTCACTCTGTCTAATTCCTCTCATTGCATTCACAGCTTCCAGTCAGTGATGGTCTTTATCAGGGATTGGATGAGCTCGAACCACCTGAAACTCAACCCTGATAAGACCGAACTTGTCCTGACTGGAGGCAAACTCAATCCTTGGTCTTCTGCTTTTTGGCCCCCCTCACTTGGTTCCCCTCCTTCTCCTTCTTCTTCTGTTAAAACCTTGGGGATCACGCTTAATTAACACCTTACCCTTCATTCACATGTCAGCACGGTGGTCTCCTCTTGTTTCTTTATGTTGCGGACTATTCGCAAGATATCGCGTTTTTTCTCTACCTCTGCCCTCAAGCTCATAGTCATGGCGATGGTTCTTTCTCGCCTTGACTATGGCAATGTACTGTACAATGGTATCCCCAGCTATGCCCTCCGTCGGCTTCAGCTGGTACAGAACCAAGCTGCTCGCTTGGTTCTTAGTCTACCCAGATTTGAGCACATTACCCCGTCCCTTGGCTCCCTGCATTGGCTTCCGATAAAGGAAAGAGCCCTGTTCAAACTCGGATGCCTGACTTTTCAGGCCCGCGCTGGGACGGCCCCTGCATTTATCAAAGCCAATATCCATTATTACATTCCGGGCCGACAGCTGCGTTCTTCTTCCCTTTCTCTTTTAGCTGTACCTCGTTACAAGAAATGTAGGACAGGAGGCTGTAAGTTTTCTGTCCTAGCCCCGTCCTTTTGGAACTCCTTGCCCCTCCCCATTCGAACCTCTGTATCTTACATGGAGTTCCGCAGGAGACTGAAAACCCATTTGTTTACACAGGCCTTCTCATCCTAACTAAATTGGTCCCCCCCTGTTAAAGCTGTTAAAGCTGTTTTGTCCCCGCAGCGCCATGAAACCGCTAGGTAAACGTGCGCTATATAAATATTTTAAAATTCAAATTCAAAATTCAAATGAGTGAGAGTGACAGTGAGCGAACCTAACTGTGAGTGAGAATGAATGAGGGAGTGCAAGTAAGTGACAGTGAATGAGTGCAAGTGTGAATGAGTAAATATAAGTGAGCAAGAGTGCAAATGCTGTTTTATGATTGCAAGTGTGCTCTGGGCCCTGGCATACTGAAGGTAATTCTTGCTGTAAAGAGGCACGCATGGCAAAAATCTGGCACTGGCACTCAGAGGGCAGTTCTTCGCATGACAGGCACCTGTGTCAAAATGCTAGCACTGATGGCACACCAGAGGTTATGCTTGGAAACTGATTCCACCCATGACAAAATACTGTCACTGGAAAACTAAATGGAATTCTTGGCATTGGACACCCATGGAAAACTGCTGGCAATGGCATACTGAAGAAAATTCTCGGCATAGGTGGCACCAATGACAAAATGCTCTTGCTGACATACTGAAGGCCATTTCTTTCTGGCATAAGGAAAGACTACCATGTCATATAGGAGGGGACATTCATGACATAACACTGGACCTGAGATCATTTCTAACATAAGGGTCACCCACGGTGTATGGACTGCACTAATGGCAAAATTATGGACGTGGCACACTGTATGACATTTTAAGCCTAAAGGGACATCCATGGCATATGGGGAGCACCCATGACAATATGCTGGGCCTGGTACAATGGAGTTAATTTGTGACATATAGGAGCATCCCTAGCTAATGATGGAAAAAGGCATCAACTTTTTAGGAGAGCCGGGTTAAATTTGCCTGGCACACCATGACAGACTTGAGTGTTTTTTTAGAGCCTGTGGCTCTTTATCAAATATAAATACACTATCTTGTTCTATTTTCTCAACTTTTTCTTGGAAGGAGACCCCTCAGAGCTCTCTCTAGAAAATGTCAGACTCATTTGCTACAATTCATGGCAAGTATTACATCCCACCACTTTAAAAAATAACCAGCACCCACTTACAGCAGGGCCTGCTTAAGGGTCACACCTGGCGCTGACCAGGGGGGGGGGGGGGGGTCGGGGTGAAAAGGGGTGGTGCTGTATTTAAAAATAACTTACTGGTTTAAAAACAGGTGCTGCAGCGTTCCTTGTGTGTTCAGCAGTTTTCAGACATCAATAAAAATGCCAAAATACATTGGTGATTAATGTTTCAGCTGGGGAGAGATGGAGTTTTGTCTAGTGATATTTTCTACTCATCCTAAAGTAGTGGAGAGGGTTTATGTGCCTGCTGCAATGAATGTGTACCATGGAGATCTGAGATTTGAGTGTAAGGGAACTATGTATAGCACTTTAAACAAATTAACTGTCTGTCAGAGACTTGTTATGGAGAGATAAGGGACACCGTTGGAGGGTCGTAGTGAGGGTAGCCACCAGCACTGGTTATTTCCTGTAGCTGCCACTAAGACTGGGACATTACACATTTGGTTTTGTAAAATTAATAAATTTAGCTGTACCCTGTGCATTATTCTGATTAAATAAACAAATGAGCTAAAAACAAATATTTTAAACAATTTGTTGCCATGTTTCATTAGAGTGAATACATGAAAAATGTAGTGTCTGAACAAAATCTTCACCTCTGTGCTTTACATGAGTGATTTAGCCTTTGAAATGATCTTAAAATGTGCAATAGTAAAGAATAATTTAGGCTAAATATATAGCTCATATTCAATATATGGTCTACATCTAGTACATGTGGACATAACTGCTATTTTTTTTAATGTATCTCTCTTTTTCTCACTCTATGATTTATCAACACATTTCTCATTGCAGTATAGAGTAAGGGAACTATTACATTGTGACCGTTTGTGGTGTAAAAATGTAGGCTCCCAGTGCTGTTGTGTGTTGTGTTGCTCTATTTCGTATGAACACCTAATTTGTTAAGTAATACTAAGCTAAATGAGTAATGTTCCCTTTTGTATCATGCCATCACACTAACACAAAAGGTATCTGAAACAGACAATTTGTCTATGTTGTGTTATTACAATAATTATGCATTTATTATGAAACCTCAATGATGTCAATTATTATGATGTTAGCAGAGTTAAGTTCTTGTGACAACACTTCCTAGGAAGTTTGAGGGTTAAAGGCCATATGATGTCACTTCCTAGGATGTCAATTAGGTCAAGGGTGTGTGCTATCACTTCTGCTACCCCAGGCATTTTGGTGAATTATCGTCCATGTGACAGATACATTGCTTAGGTAAGCTGAGTAAGATTGGATTCCTTGAATCCAAACAGGATGCAATAGCTGGATCACCAGTCTTCTCCCCTCGACTCAAGGAAACATTTTCTTTAACTCTTCAAAAGAGAGTAGCCAGCAATCTTGCTAATTTGTGGACAGAAGGTATCAGAGCTGAAAGAAGCAACTACAATGCTGGCCATGTCCTCGACCGTGCGAATGGAGCAGGATATTCCTGAAGTTTAATGTGAAAGTCAGAGTTACTACCAATGTCTTGTATCCGAAATCGAATATTTACACCATAATTTAAAAAGTAAGTCCATGAATTACAGCAACTAAATGGGTTAAATAAACATTTAAATAAACAAAGAAGTGAACAATAACTCTGAATAAATCAGCATCCAGAGTTTTTGAAAGAATTTTAATCATGAATAAGTAAATACTAAACATAAAATTACAAATATACACACTGAAAAGAAAACCTCTCTAGACCCACCTAAACTAGAAATCTGTGTCAAAACGTCTCTTAGTGTTAAAACATGTATAGCCTTTCTAAACAGTGTTCGTCAATAAGTTCACAATGGAACGTTCGTCCCATTATAGTTGTTACAGAGTTCTAATTTGCAAAACCTTTTCCTCTTGCATATGTCAGAGAATTCACAATCTGAACCCCCTTAGTAGTGCATTTTTCAAGGTGCAACAAATAAAAATAAAATACAATAAATCAATGTTCAACCAATGTTTCTTCTTTTAAAAGGAAAAGTATTTTAATGCACACACAACTAAACACTGTATACAAAATGGCACATATGTGTAAGATATCAGGTTGAATTGCAAATTGTAACACCTGATTTAGGGGCCTCACAGATTAACTATGGTATAAATCATGTACCTTAAAGACATATCAGTCAGTTTGCGCATCAGCAAGCTTTAATCATGAAAGTCAGCAATGCTGATATATGGGCCAATATGAGGCTTTTCACAATAAAACAAGTTTCACTGTACAGACTTTGTCAAGTCATTCACAATATAAAATGAGAAGGCTAATGCCTTTGTCACTGTGTTTAATAATCAATAAAGCAAGCCTGTTGGATTTAACTTGAACATATGATCTCTGCCTAGAGAGAGCCATCAAACACTTAAGGAAGACTCAAAGTACACATTAAAATTACCATTTAATTTCTCTCTTTCCACCATCAGACCAAGAAAAGGGACAGCTGCACTATCCCTTTTCTCAGTGCATTTGTCAGTGAATTCATAATGTAAACCCACTTCCTATAGTATTTTCTTAGAGAGGTCACAATGTGGTGTTTGTTAGAGAGTTTTAAATGAGTTTGCTATAATGTTTAAAAATGTAAACACCCTTCCTGTTGCCTTTGTCACAGAGTTCACAATATAAAAATCCTCCATATGGTGATTAGCAAGTAGTTCATGACGTAAAATCCCACCCTATTCTATTAATCAGAAAGATCACAAATCAAAACCCCTTTCAATTGTATTTAAGATGTCCGAAGGTAGCTGTTACTGGGCAAGATGTATAAATGTCGGAGGGGGGAATGGGGGCGTTTCTCCATTGTATTGGTGTCCTACTGAAGCCTCCGTACCTCGGTCTCTCAAACCTGGGACCAAGTACCCTTATTAGCACATAAATCTTAGGGTAGTGAAGCATAGCAGTCTGAGGCTAATGCAGGGATGAGATGTGGACTTGAAAATCAAAACTCAATAATGCAGAAGTAACAAAAAATCAATGTCAAGCTAAAGCTTCTTTAAAAAGAAAAAGTTATTCTATAAAGTCCACTACTATACACACAATTACAAATGTTTCCAAGATTTTAAGTGAGATTGCTAATTCAAACCGTTTCTAAAGGGTGCAAATTATGTAACTCAAAGAATTATCATAGGAGGCAACTAATCCCATACATCTTCTCAGTTCCACTTACATTGGTGGTACCGAGGGATAATTTGCCGTCCAACAGACTCTAACCCTAAAAAACATCAGTGTCCTCATATGGGTCTATTGTATTTGTAACACATAAAGCTTATCACATTCAGCAGTGTTAGGCATACACGCTTTGTCAAGCCATTCGCAACGTACAATGATAGGCCTACTGTCACTGTATCTACATTCAAAGCTCAATAAAGTAAACACGAACATAACATGTACATGTAGTCTCTGCCTAGAGCGGCCCATCAAACATCTTAGACAGACCCAAAACATTCAATGACACAGACATATAAACTCTCTCTGAGTCACCAAGTGTTAATATTGGCCAGACCTAAAATGAGGGTTGCGTACTAAACAACTTCCTATAGCATTCGTCAGAGAGCTCAAACTGTTGAGCTCCATCTAAGGGTGTTTGTCATAGTGTTCACAATGTAAAACCATATCCTATTCTATGTGATAGAAGGTGCACAATGTAAACCCTCTGCTATTACTTTTGCCAAAGAGAATTCACAATGTTAAACCTCTTCCTAATGCATTTGTCAGAAGGTTCAAAATGTAAAGCCCTTTCCTATAGTCTTTGGAAGAGGTGTTTGCAAATGAATAAAAAAAAACTATTAAATTTGTCAATGAGTTCACAATGTAAAACGTATTCCTTTTTATTTGAGAAATTCAAGTCAGGGGGCTTTAGTGCACTCAGACGTTACTATCCTGAGTTGTATCCATGGGGATACTTCAGCTCTGGTGTTCTGGTCCATTCGTACATCAGATTCAGAAACTGGAGACCAAGTGCCATTTTTAACACTTGTCGCTACAGGTGACTAGGCATATACATTCAAGGCTTACTTGGGAAGATACTGTGGGCAAGCAGCTTAGAAAAGATCAAAGTTTAATATTAACACTCAATAAATCAATGTCCAGTCCCTGATTTTTCTTTGCAACCGGAAAGTTCTTTAATGTACCCACCAATAACTATATTCACAATCACAAATATTTATACAATTTCCTGTGAAATTACAAATTGGTACCCCTCCTCTAGAGGCCTTGCAGATTAACCAGGGTGAAAATTACATACCCTAAAGAAAAATCTAATGGTGGCAACTAATTGTGTAAATACAATCTGCTCTCATTATCTGTGATTTTTCATGTGATAATATTTGCACAAACACTGTTAAATGTAAAACCCTTCAGTGGTCCTATATGAGCCTCATTTAAAATGTGAGGCTTTTCACACTTAAAACTGTTTACTCCACAGGCGTTGACAAGTCTTTCACAATATAAAATGAGGGGCGTACTGCCTTTGTCACCACATTTAAAATAAATAAAGGAAATCTATTAACTTTAACATGAATACAAACATGATCATGTGGCATTTGCCAAGAGAGGTTCATCAATCATTTTACACAGATTCAAAATATACATTGATATGAATATTAAGTATTCCTTATGAGACACGAGGCCCACACAATTGCAATACCTAAAAGGGACATCAAAACTAAAACCCCTCCATTTAATTTGTCAGAGAGTTGATCTTGTATACACAATCCTATTGTATTTGTCAAATATCTAAAACATGCAAAGCCTTTTATATGGTGTTTGTCATGGCATTCACAAGGTAAAACCACTTGATATTATGATTTTTGTAAGAGTGTTCACAATGTAGCCCCATTCCTATTCTATTTGAGAAATCTGGTTCAGGAGGTCCCAGGGCAGTCAGAACTTACTCACCTCTAGTGTCCTTGTGCCTCCTTACTTTAGACCCTCATACTGGGAACCAAGAATCCCTTTTAACACATGCCTTTAATGGAAACTAGGCAAAGGCGTCCAAAGCTGACTCAGGAAGGTACTCTTGGCTAGATACTCAGAACACAACAATACGTAACAACAACACTGAACAATTCAGGGCATCATTAAGATGCTGTTCATGGAAGCGGGACCGCCCGACAAGGAGTCGGCGGTCTTGCTGCCCTTATTACAATTCCACCACCTTCACGGCGGTCGCAAAGTGTATATTTTCCATTGCAGTTTTTGCTGCGGGATGTAGCACAAGCTGCAATAGAAAATGTACACTTTAAAAACACCCCTACACCGTGTGGGAGGCACATGGTGCAGGGATGTGCCCCCCAGGTCCATAGCGAAAGGCCAGGGTAGAAGGGGGCCCCACTAGGGGCCCCCAAAGTCACTTTCCGCCTGCCTTTTCATGCTGGGCGGACTGCCATAAAACGGCAGGCGGAAAGGGATATTGTAATCCCTACGGCGGTGCCTGAGCAGGCACTGCCCCTACTGTAGGGATTACTGACCCTCCGATGGTCTGAAGAGATTCTGGAGCCCGTCAAGATCAAAGAGTCGGACTGTCCCTCCGCCTGCTGTCTCCGACCGCATGCATTGTAATGCGTCGGTTGGACCGCAGCAGCAGATGTCGGTCGGAGGTTATGCACCCACAACTAAGTATTATAATCAAAATGAAAAGTATATTCAATACTGTAATAGGTACCTTTCAGAGTTACCAGAGTGCAAACCACATACTTTAAGTGAATAACGTGTGCCAATGTACCCTGTAAAAGTAGGTTATTCTCATTATCTGTGAGCTACCATTTGACAATTTGCACACCAGCAGTCTGAAATTGTAAAAACCAGCAGTGTTCCTAAATGGTCCTATTGGAAAATGTGACACAATCAAAAACATTAAGGGGCATATTTATGAGGGTTTTGTGTCATCTTACGCAACGTGGTACATGCATGATGCAAACCTGTAGGTCAGATTTATGAAGCCACACGAAGCCACTTTACATGGCTTTAAATGTCTTCATAGGAGTAATGCAACGCAGCTCAACTCGCTTTGTTGCATTACTCTGTGCAAGGGAGGTGTTCCATGGGTGTTGCGGTCAGTTGTCCCATGCAAATCTCATTTTTTTTACGCATTTCTGGATTTAGCAACCCTGGCAATCCTGGGAATGTGCCAAAAAGATACGCCTCCGTAGGTGAGGCATGCAGTGGATTTTGCTGACGTTCTTCTTCCTCATGACCTTGACCTCGTTTTCTGGACTGAAACATGGCTAAATGCTTCCTCTGCACCTATCCTTGACATACTAGTCCCTCCTAGCTATGACATCACCAGATCTGATAGACCATGTAGACCAGGTGGAGGCTGGCCTGCATTCACTGCAAGAGCCTTACAGTCATACAATTACAACCCTCTGTTCTATTCTCATACGAATACCTATGCATTGATATTGCATGCAGCAACAGACCGCTATGCAAATTACACACAATCTACCACCTGCCTGGAGATAACCTTGCTTTCATATAAGAAATTATGGAAATCATCGCAACAAACTCGGGCCAACACTGTACCTAAATCTTCCTTGGAGACTCCTAGGGAACAGGTTTGGCGCCGCGGCTAGGGCGACTGACGCTGGATGCTGGGGATCACGGTTCGATCCCCGGCTCTGCGGAAGGGGTCTGCCCAGCATCATGCAACTCTGGGCAATAGCTCGCTTAATCTTCCCAATGGCCACCAGCGCCGGGATACCCTAATGAGGTGAGCCGTGCGCTATACAAATACTGGATTTACATTTACATTTACTACAACCTCCAATAGAATGAATTGAATGACTTGTAGTTAACAGCCTTTAATCCCTTTTTGCTGATCTCAAACTGATACAATTCTGAGACAGCCCCACACATAACAAGGGAGCGACCTTAGATCTTATCATTGTGAAAGCTAACATTTCGACTTGAATCTGTCCTCCCCTGACCACTACCACTTCACATTCCTCACTTCAGAATCCATGAGAACAAATGCTGCTCCATTAACAAAACCCAAAATTTGGAATAGGAGCATGCAAAACATTAACCTTAATGTACTGACATCCCCCAGTAATAACATACTACAGCCTCCTTGAGACATTCCAGATGGTCAACATCTTACAAACCACTACAACAGCTCCATGAAGAACGTTCTAGACTCGATCCCTCTCTTACAGCTAAAAAGACTGTCAACCAAAGACTCTAAACCATGGTACAATGGTAGCCTTAATAGCAAAAGACATGACGTGCGACTAGCTGAACAAATGTGGAGATCTTCACCTTCCCTTGAACATCTCAAGCATTTGAGATCACTGAGAAATTCATATTACAAAAGTATGAGAGACAAGATAGAAAAAAATTTCAGAAACCAACTAGATTAAGCTATAACCCGGCCCAAAAAACCCTATTTGATCTTGTTAAACTTCAATCAAATGTACTACCAAACCCTTCCCCAGCCGGATCTTTTCCGCTACCAACCTGTGAAGAATTTGCCTCCTTCTTCCTTGAGAAGACGGAAAATGTGCAGAGGGCATTGGAGCATTGTCCTCTTTCACCTCACTCCAGCCTTTCTCCTTCCTGGATTGCTGTACACTCATGTGTACCGTAGCACATCCTAAAAACAACTATCCCTGATTGCCTAAAGGTGGGGCAGGTCTCCCCTATCCTAAAAAAAAACAATGGCAGATCACCCTGACCTAAACAACTTCCGCCCTATCTCCAACATTCCAACTCTAGCAAAGTTCCTTGAAAAATGTGTACACTTCCAACTTTGTAACCACATTGAACAATTCCTTCTTCTTGACCAATTCCAATCTGGCTTCCAGGCACCCAATTGGTCATTTCACATACAGCGGACGATGCGCTTAAAATGTTGAATAAAAACGAATCATGCCCCCTTATCTTCGTTGACCTTTCTGCAGCATTTGATATGATTAAGCATGACTAACTACTAGACCTATTGGAGCATAGGATGGTACTCTCAGGCACCGTCCTAAACTGTTTCACCTCATTTCTCCAAAACAGAACTAAACAAATCAAGGTTAATCAGTCTCAGTCTAAAAAGGCTCCGGCCACCTTCAGTGTCCCACGTGCTTCCTCCCTCTCTACACTCTCTTTAACTTGTTCATTGAGCCTCTAATGGTGATTTTGTTCTAATCTAACATCCACTATCACAGGTATGTTGACATACCCAATTATACCTGAAAGTCTCCTCCTCTAAAGACATCAGTTCCCCTCAACCCTACAAAAAACAAAAATTTGGCTGACATTCAACCACCTCAAACTAAACACCCTCAAAACTGACTTCCTCTTAATCGCCCCACCCAAACAGTCACCCGTCATCAATGGATGAAGCAACTAACAGCCTTCAACAGCCTGCCTCAAGTAATTGATTCAGCAAGATCACTCAGAATAACTCTTGACAAGAACCTTAACTTGAAGAAGCCCATTAGTGCTGCCACCAAAGCAGCAAACCTCCAAATGATTATCTTAAGAAAATTAAAACCCTTCCTACCTCGCCAAGGGCTTCAACTCTGCGATCCAAGCCCTTGTGATTCCCAGGTTAGACTATGGAAGCACTACCCTAGGCGGTTTGCCCAAATCTGAAACAGCCCCCTTAAGGGCCTCCCTTAACTCTGCTGTAAGGCTCATCACTGGATCTAAAATAAACAACCATACCACCCCTGAGTTGAAAACCCTCAACTGGTTCCCCTATGAAGCAAGAATACAGGTGAAAATTGCATGCATGACCAACAGAGCCCTACATTTCAATACCCCAAGTTATTTTGCACAGAAGCTTGACCTTTCTGGAGGCTCCAGGTCCTCAAGAAGACTCAGTACTTTACTGCTAAACCACAGAGATTCTTTAAAAAAAAAAATACAATAGCGCCTTCTCTGGCATCGCCCCGACAATTTGGAACCAAGCCAGGTATAGCTTGGTTCCAGTGATACAGTGTGCACGGGACCCACGTCTGGGCATACGCGTCCCGCAACACATTAAGCATACAAAAAGTGATGGATGGAATCAGGGCACGAGCTGGGGGTACACGTGAGTGGACGTGTCCACCCACTTTTTTCACAGGGTGAACGCCAGCCAGGTCCTCCCTGAACCAGGACACAAACATCCCAATACTAGTTTATCCTAGTTATAGGCTCATCAGCCAGATTCAGCTTGGATTCAGTACAGTGTCACAGTTTGCAAGGGACCCACGCCTGGGTATACCCGGCCCACTTAAGGTGACACAATAAGTATACAAAACAGTGATGGATAAAATGCTTGAATTAATCTAATCCACTGGTAATCACTCGGGCTGCATGCCATTCCATTGTTACTTTGCAAACCATGCCACCTCAGTTTGGACCCAGCCATATTCAAATCATTCTTGACCCTGCTCCAGTAGGAACAGTCCAGCCCGAACTGCCTTCCCAGGTCCTCGCTGAACCAGAATACAAGCAAACCAGGGCCGGCTTTGCTCTAGTTATGGGCTCATCAGCCAGGTACAGGTATAGGTGCCTCTGGAACGAAACTATACCCTGCCGAGTGGCAATTCGGACTGGACTGTTCCCATGAGGATCAATACTGATATGCATATGGCTGGGTCCAAACTGAGGTGGCATGGTGGTGTTGAAAGTTGGACTGAGACCGTCAACATTATCGGCGCCCTCTTGCTCTCCTTAACCTTTTTGTGCGCGTAAAACAGCCGCCATTTTGAACACCACGGCTTCCCTGCTCCCGCCGAGAGCCAGCGCGCCTCTCTCCCACTCCTAGCTTCGCCGGCATCCCCCCCCGCATACTGACAACCCCCCCTGCCTGCACCTGCCGCGAATCATAAAACCCCTCTTCAGCGCTGCTCTGCCCCAGGCCCTCGTCCTGTTCCCAGCGCGACACCTCCCTTCTTCCCATTTATGATCCCCGGCCCTTTGATGCAAACCCCTTTTCCCCGTGTGCCCGTTCGTCTTCCTCGTTCCCAGGCCGACACCCAGCTCTGCCGATACTGTTCCTTGCCCCTCCCCGTACAATAGAAAGTTCCCCCCCAGCAAGGGATCCCCGGGTTGATCAAAGCCCCCCGCCCTACGAGACCCGATCAAACCCCACACACTCCGTGAATCGGCGGAATATCCAGCTGCGCGATGATCATCACCTGTTGTGAACGGGGCGGGGACTTCCACTGTAACCTTGCGTGGGAACGGGCTGGGAAAGGGGGGGATTCTGAGGATGTCTTTCCGTACATCAAAGTATCGACGACAATGTGTTACATGCAATAAACAGATAAACATGTGTATAAGAGGCCAGGCCTCAGGGATGCAGTTAGAGCACCTCAGAACGATACCTTCTGTCCGTTTCGTTGTGTTCTCCTCCGGAGAAAATAAAAACCTTGTTTCCTGCCTTCCAGTCTCCAGCGCCTGCCTCTTCAATAGTTTAACTTCTTTGTGGGTTCAAGAGGCGACACCGCCGGGCAATACTTAAGGATCTTATATTCTGGTTGGTAGTGCCCCCCAATTATTTTCACAATTGGCGTCCCAAGCGTGGGGCCCATCAGCGACCCATGGATCCAGTGGGAGAGGTCCTGACGACAAAGTGAACGACTGCAACGATCGGGAACGCGTCTGTCCGATAGACCCTCGTCTGACAGCCGATCATCCGAACTTCACTGGTTCCGAACAGACCTCTCTCGAGTGATCTACGGTCCTGACTAGGAACCATCAGGAGTGCCGCGAGGATAACGAAGAAGAGAGGACGATCGGGCGCTGGATTCGGAAGACAGGAAACTGTCCATGCGGTCCGGGTAAGGTCGTGTAACCACGACAAGTCGCGAAATAATTGCTTGATTGCTTGTTTGTTTAAAAATACTAGTATTGCTCTTTTTATTTATTTGGAGATTCACTGTCTGCAAACGGAGAAACAACGGGCTCTCTCTTTGCAAGCAGTGGAGGATAGGTAGGGCAGCAGCCGTGCTTATTTTTTCTCCCCCACTCAATAATCACTTGAAACTGAACTGTTGTTCGCAAAACTATTGTTTCCTGGAGATTCCCTGTCTGCAAACAGGGAAGAGACCACCCTTTTTGCAGATAGTGAAAAGGGTAGGTAACGCAGATCTTTGCGGACCTGCTCATTCTCCCCATTGTTATTTATTGGTCTTTTGTTATTTTTGATCCATGAGGTATTCACTGCCTGCAAACAACGTAGAATAGAAATATTCTGTCCAGTCTTTGCACCTAGTGATAAGATAGGCAGTGCTGACTTTTTAGTCCCTCGTTACGAGCCGTCATGTCTGTCTTCTCCCCACTGATTAGTAGCCTGTTTAGCCCGGACCGCCTATTAGAGATGGACCATCCAGCCCCACTGGAAGGCACCCCTAATAAGGACATGTTCATGAAGCATGGATTGACCGCTATAGCCTATAGTAAACTATGGCATAAATATACAAAAAAGGGTCAAGAAAGTCAATGGCCCCTGATAGGATCCTTCGATGATGATAAAATAAAAACGCTAGAAACTGCCCTGGGTAAAAACAAGACAACACCTACTATGCTTGACAGCTTCGGCATGTGGCGAAAAGAAACTGAACAACGTAAAAAGAAAACTGAGAGTAGGTTGGAAAAAGAGCTGCGAAAAGCAGCCCACCTAGCTGCTCAGAAACTAGAAAAAGAGATAAAGGAAAGAGAGAAAGCTAAACAGAAACTAGAAATGGAAACGCCAAGCCAGTGTCCGGTTAGAACCCCCTCCATGCTCTACCCTGATTTACCCTCGAAACGACAAGCCAATGAGGACCTGCTGTTAGGTCCTCCTATCATCTACATGCCCCCTCCATATGCCCCTTCTCAACCCGTGGCGCAGCACGCGCCACCCCCAGGTACAAACGAAGGTACCGCCACAGCGTCGGCCCCAATGGCCTCTGTGCCAGCCGAACCCCTTGTATTAAAACCCGCATCAACAACAACGTTAGACGACCATGAGACTCGAGGGGCTGGCCCTGCAAGAACAAACAGACTAGACAAAGATGAGCGAGCGGGGATCGACAAAATAGCAAGGACACTGGTAGAAAGGAAGGATGATGAAGAGTACATCACAGATATGTTCAGCTCGTATACAGGGAGTCACAGACGACATTTTACCGTACGACTGTGTTATCATGTCTTGAATGCATACGAGGACCGATATCGAGACAAAGGTCCCGAGAGCCTAAGGACTCTGTACCGGAAGGTCGATATCGGGGATGAGGGCGAGTGTGATGTGTCGGACCTCCTTACGCGTACGCTTGAGGTTTTCCGCCACCTCACTGAACGAAAGCCGGGAGCTAAATCCGCAGCCCCCGTAGTGACCGAACCACCAACCGAGCAATCTAACACCATGATGCCGATACGTGAGGCTGCCCCTTACTGGGTTCCTCCTCGGGGTACAGGGACTCACGATGATGCAAACAACCAAGATGCGAAGGGAAGGGTAGTATACAACTGGGTCTACCAGCCATGGGACCGGCAAGAGATACTGACATTCCGGAAATCTCTACCCGACCTACGTAAAAACCCCACTGCCTTCTATACTGAATTGGGTACAGCCCTGGGTTCAACGATCATGACCCTGGCTGACATCGACTTGTTCTTCGGGTTATGTCTACCAGCTGATGTGTGGAAGCAAATCCGGAAAGTCGACCACCTTGAGCTGTTTGGACATACCTGGTCACAACTCGATGACCTGGACAAACAACGGGGACCAGGACAAAAGCCGTTGAAATCCATTCTAGACCTCCCAGATAAAATCGTAGAGAAATTAAAAACCCTAATCCCAGAAAAGAAAGTGGACTGGTCGATAGTAACAGCCTGTCGCCAAAAACCCCAGGAGGATGTATCGGAATACTTCTCCCGGTTTGAAACGGTGTTCTCCGATTACAGCGGCCAGGACATGACCACTGCAACCGGACACCATCTGTTTGTCCAGAATTATGTTAAGGGCCTATCATCGGAAATCTCCCAGAAACTACAGGCCAGCGAGAGTAGTTGGGCAGCCTCCAAACCTACAGCGATTCTCCAAATGGCCCAATATTATGAGCATCAGAAAAATGAAAACGATAGGGCGACAGAGAAAAAGAAGAAGGACTTAAAAGAGAGGGTGATGATTGCCAAACTTCAAGGGGTGACTATAGGACGAGACCAATACCGGGGAAACTACCAGACAAACGTCCCTAAGACTACATTTCCCCAGGACCGCACTCTGACTTCCTACAGTGGACGCACAGACCTTAGAGAAGACCAGTGCGCTTTCTGCAAAGGGACTGGCCATTGGAAATCCCAGTGCCCAGTTCTTCTGGAAATGATCAGAAACAAAGACCCCAGGGATGTAGCAAACGGACCGAGACCTAAGGGACAACAACGAGGGCCCCCAAATGACGCAACTAATGACAGATCAAACAGACCAAATACGTTCGACCGACCCAGGCAGAACCAATATCAACAATCTGACTATGACGACACTCACACCTTCGCATAGGACAGCCAAGGGCGAGGGAGGGATCCAGTCGAGCTCTATGTTGACCAGCAGGGCCCTTATGTCACTGCTAAGGTCCTGGGTACCAAGTCTCCATTTCTGGTAGACACTGGCGCAACACGTAGTGCGTTATCTAAACGACTGATTCCAAGGGCACCCTTGTCTGGCTCACTCATAACATCGACAGGTTTCGATGGAACGCCCTCCACCAACCCTTTGTCTGCCCCGATTCTCTTTGACGTAGAAAACAACACCACCGACACCACGTTCTTGCTTTCCTCCAATAGCCCTGACGCCATTATGGGACTTGACTTACTGAAACACTTCCGAGCGACGATTAGGTGTTCTCAAGATGGAGTTCGAGTGTTTCTTTACGACAACCCCGTTCTGCTTAGACATTGTTCCCCCCGACACATGTTTTCCATCACCGACGTTGACGCGTCCCTGCTTGACACTCTACCTCCGTATCTGTGGGCCAAAGCGGATTCGGACGTAGGGCGTATGTTAATTGACCCAGTGCACATTACTGTCCGACCAGACGCAACACTCCCAAAACTCCCACAATATCGGATATCGCCAGAGGGCGAGAAGGCATTGGTAATGATTATCCAGTCACTGATAGACGCAGGAGTGGTAGAGGAAGTGGTTAGCAACGTTTGCAACAGCCCTATCTTGCCCATTATCAAGAAGCAGGGAGAGGGAGATGAGAGAGCATACCGTTTCATCATCGACCTCCGAGAGATCAACAAAGTGGTGGTACCCCAGTACCCTGTGGTCTCAGACATCACCACCATCCTGACCTTGATTCCATCCACTGCCACCACCTTTTCCATCATCGACCTCAAGAACGCATTCTTCTCCATCCCCATCCACCCAGACAGCCGATATCTCTTCGGCTTTACCCTAAAAGCCCGCTCATATAGGTTTTGCCGAGCGCCTCAAGGCTACACGGAAAGCCCTAGCATCTACAGCCAGGCCCTCAAAAGACAACTAGACCAAGTCCAGTTACCCGACGGGGTGGTGTTGGTACAATATGTCGATGACATCCTTTTGGCAGCCGACACCACCCCTCTAGCGGTTACCGCCACCATTCAACTCTTGCACTTCCTTGCGGAAAATGGCCACAAGGTCTCCAAGAAGAAGTTGCAATTCTGCCTACCCCAGGTCACTTACCTAGGCCACCTTTTGTCCAAAGATGGAAGAAAACTCACCCCTGATCGAATCCAAACCATTCTAGATACCCCTGTCCCTAAAACCCAGAAGCAGGTTCGCTCCCTATTAGGCCTCACCTCCTTCTGCCGACAATGGTTACCAAACTTCAGCCTCGTTGTAAAACCACTGCTTTCTCTGCTAAACAAAGACGTCCCTTTCCCACTCCCTTGGACTCCTGAGTGTCAAACTTCCTTCACAGAACTGCGAGATGCCCTTTGCTCAGCCCCTGTCCTGGGTACCCCTGATTACAGAAAGCCCTTCTCCCTTTACACTCACGAAAGGGAGGGGTGCGCTTTATCTGTCCTGACCCAGGCCATCGGCCCTAAGCAACGACCGTGCGCTTACTTCTCTGCCACTCTTGACCCTGTCGCCAGAGCCTTGCCTGCCTGCCTTCGAGCTGTAGCTGCTGCTGCAGTCTCTATCCGACAGAGTGAGGGGATTGTACTCTCGAATTCCCTCACGGTACTGGTACCCCATGCAGTCGACACCCTCCTGAACCAAACCAAGACACAACATCTGACAAGTGCACGACTGACTGGATACGAACTGACCTTGCTTGCCCCCCATATCACCCTGAAAAGATGCACCACACTGAACCCAGCAACTCTGTTACCCTTGCCAGAGAACGATCCCAATGTGCACCCCGTACATGACTGCGTGACTCTTACGGACGAACAGACCAGGAGTAGGGTCGATCTCAGAGACACAGCTTTCCCTGACCCCGACGGGGAGTTGTGGGTGGACGGTTCTTGCATCAAACTCTCCGATGGTACCACTTCCGCTGCCTATGCAGTCACCACGGCTCGAACTGTAGTAGAAACAGCCCGCATCACCCAGCGATCTGCCCAGGCAGCGGAACTGATTGCTTTGACGCGAGCCTGCATCCTGGCAACAGGAACCACAGCGAACATTTACACTGACAGCCAGTATGCCTTCGGGGTGGTTCACCATTTTGGGCTCCTCTGGAGGGAGAGAGGATACTTGACCTCACACGGCACACCCATTTTGCACGGGGATTTAGTCTCCGCCTTAATCGAAGCTGTCCTCCTCCCCAACAAACTTGCCGTTATCAAATGCCAGGCACACAAGAAAGTGACAGACATTATTGGACAGGGAAATGCACTAGCCGACATCACCGCCCGAACGACAGCTGAAAATAGAACGACAACACATATGTACGTGACCAGGTCACAAGCAGAAAACTGGACTGACGCCAAGGACACAATTAGAGACATACAAACGGCTAGCACACAACACGAATTGACTGAATGGACACGGGTGGGATTGAAAGACGATGAAGGCTGCTGGCGGACAAAAGACACGAACAGATGGTTGCTACCTGATTCGTACTTGATTCCCTTATTAACCATGGCACACTCCCCTGCCCACATAGGATCAGCCCCCATGATCGAACTTGTCTCCAGGGTTTGGCACAATGACAAGATCCCAGATTCCGCCAAACGCCTGGTCCAACAATGCTTAATATGCCTGCAACACAACCCCGGGAAAGGAACTGTAGTACCCCGGGGGGGATTTGGGGTCCCAAACCACCCATTTGAAGTCCTGCAGATGGACTACATCCAGCTAGACAGATGCCAAGGCCTGAAATATGTACTCGTCGTGGTGTGCGCATTTAGCAAGTGGGTGGAAGCATATCCAACCCGTGACAACACCGCTATGGCCACTGCAAAGGTTCTGTTAAAGGAGTTTTTCCCCCGTTATGGCCTCTGTCGTGTTTTATGGAGTGATAATGGCCCCCACTTTGTAGCCAAAGTTATCCAGCTCATCCTAAATGGGCTGGGTATTAAACAGAAATTCCACGCAGTCTTCCACCCTCAATCTGCTGGGCTTGTCGAACGACACAATGCCACACTAAAGCTTAAACTGGCCAAAATAGTGGCTACGACGGGCCTGAAATGGCCAGACGCCCTCCCATTGGCATTGCTATCGATGCGCTCTACCCCCACCCGACATCACTTAACCCCTTATGAAGTTGTCTTCGGTCGACCCATGAGCGTCTGGTCTGCCCCGAAACCAACTTCCATTCATGACGTTCCGGATGTCCTAATGTCTGATTATCTGTACAAATTGACTGAAACTTTGTCTGTCCTTCATCAGCAGGTGCAGCAGGCCATCCCCGATGCTTCCAGGGGTCCGGGTCACGCCATCCAGCCGGGGGACTTCGTGCTGATCCGAAATTTTCAGCGATCAAAGAGTTTGGAACCCCGGTGGACGGGCCCCTTGGCAAGTGCTGATCACCACTCGGACCGCACTTCGAGTGGAGGGGAAGAAACACTGGCTGCACGCTCATCACTGCAAAAAGGTCTCTCCAGCCCTGGCCACGACAGACACCGTCAACACCCAAGAAGAGCTCCTGAACCAGGACCGACCATCGTTGAACTGCTACCCTGATACTGAGACACTTGAACTTTCAAACCATCCTGACCCCACTGTGCCATCTCGAGAAGGGTATTTCCTGCGTCGAAAGGAGGGAGCTTCGGCTAAGTAGGCCACGGACTAGGTTAAAGGATCTCAGAACGGTGACCCAAACTACCAAGGGTTACCCGGAGAGAAGCTAAAACTAAGTCTGTGGTCCTGCCCACTACCGAGCACCTTGAAGACGAAGATGATGGAAGCGCCAGATAAGAAGATGATGGAAGCGCCAAATAAGAAGCCGACGGAGACAGCAGGAAATACCCACTACAGAAATCCGAGAATAGACAGACTCCATAGCTCAAAGACAATTGCACTCTTCATCGTAATCCTCCTCTGTTTTCTCCTCATGACTACGCTCTGGATTATGGAAGAACACGCACCTGCTCACGAAACATTCCTAACCACTGCTCAGCCTACCACCATGAAGGAACATTATCTAATTTCGCTCTCTCCTCAACTAAGAGAGAGGCGAAAGGAGTTTTGGAACAACTCTTTCGTGCAGCTACTTCACCAGCACAATCTTGCCACCAATACCACCAACTGCTGGATCTGTGGGTTGCTACCCCATGCCACTGGACATTCAATACCATTCATCCCTTCACCCTTCTCTGTCCACGGCTCCTGCCTTGCCTGGCTGATCCTCCTGCAAGAGAGCTATACGGGCAATGCCACCTCCAGCAGAACTGCAGCACATTCTTCTCATGGGGCCGGGCGAAACAAGACAAAGACACACTTCTGCCCGCTGACCCCCAGCGACTCGAACCAAATGGACATCCCGGCTAAAGAACGAATCGAAATGCAGGTGTTCAACAATCCAACCAGACCCACCTTCTCCTATCTGCGGAAACGAACGGCTGCCACTCTGACTGTGGCCCTGACGGTCATCAACGTCACAGGCCACATGTGTGTAGAAGGACTTGGGACACAGCTGGTGGGTCGCAGCGCTTGCCGCTTTACCAGAACTCTGGATTCCACGGATCCACCTTCCTTTGTGTCATCCCCAAACATGTATTTCATCTGCGGCACGAAGGCCTACACCTGGCTCCCCAAAGGCTGGGGGGGCACTTGCTACATCTCCTTCGTCCTTCCTCCAACTTATGTGGCCCCAGCGAATCACCACAGGCAAAAACGAGCCAAAGACGTTGAGCAAGCCGACTCAACAGGGGCGCAGTTCCTCGATGCTATGAAAGGACTCGTCCCCCTCTGGGGCCCGATGGCAAACAGCCGTGCCATCCGACATTTGACTCAGGCAGTCGAGACAACCATGAACATCACAGCGGGCATCTTTGCCAACAACACTGCCGAGCTCCAAGCGGTCCGTTTGGTGGCTCTTCAGAACCGCCTCGTTCTAGATGTGGTTCTGGCGGACCGTGGAGGAGCATGCCGCATTATTGGGTCCAGCTGTTGTACATACATACCGGACAACTCACCCTCAGTGTACAAAGCCATCGAACATCTTCACAGACTCTCTTCGGAAGTTCACCAAGAGCGAGAAGAATGGTCGCTTGGTGGTTGGTTCTGGGACACCGTCAAAAGCTGGGGCTGGAGACTGCTCACCATTATCCTGATTCCCGTAGTTATAATATGTGGCCTATGCTTAGGAATTCAGTGTTTGCCACCTATGTGTTCTTTATGTGCGAGTTGTATTTTTCCCAAAACTGTGGACATTGGAAGCGAACATATGAGAGCATTGTATGATACCGAAGTTAGGAATTTGATGAAAATTGACATTGAGTAAAGCAAGGTGGCTAGATATGTTGAAAAGGGGGGACTGTTGAAAGTTGGACTGAGACCGTCAACATTATCGGCGCCCTCTTGCTCTCCTTAACCTTTTTGTGCGCGTAAAACAGCCGCCATTTTGAACACCACGGCTTCCCTGCTCCCGCCGAGAGCCAGCGCGCCTCTCTCCCACTCCTAGCTTCGCCGGCATCCCCCCCCGCATACTGACAACCCCCCCTGCCTGCACCTGCCGCGAATCATAAAACCCCTCTTCAGCGCTGCTCTGCCCCAGGCCCTCGTCCTGTTCCCAGCGCGACACCTCCCTTCTTCCCATTTATGATCCCCGGCCCTTTGATGCAAACCCCTTTTCCCCGTGTGCCCGTTCGTCTTCCTCGTTCCCAGGCCGACACCCAGCTCTGCCGATACTGTTCCTTGCCCCTCCCCGTACAATAGAAAGTTCCCCCCCAGCAAGGGATCCCCGGGTTGATCAAAGCCCCCCGCCCTACGAGACCCGATCAAACCCCACACACTCCGTGAATCGGCGGAATATCCAGCTGCGCGATGATCATCACCTGTTGTGAACGGGGCGGGGACTTCCACTGTAACCTTGCGTGGGAACGGGCTGGGAAAGGGGGGGATTCTGAGGATGTCTTTCCGTACATCAAAGTATCGACGAGAATGTGTTACATGCAATAAACAGATAAACATGTGTATAAGAGGCCAGGCCTCAGGGATGCAGTTAGAGCACCTCAGAACGATACCTTCTGTCCGTTTCGTTGTGTTCTCCTCCTGAGAAAATAAAAACCTTGTTTCCTGCCTTCCAGTCTCCAGCGCCTGCCTCTTCAATAGTTTAACTTCTTTGTGGGTTCAAGAGGCGACACCGCCGGGCAATACTTAAGGATCTTATATTCTGGTTGGTAGTGCCCCCCAATTATTTTCACAGTGGGTGAAATACGATGGATTAGGATGCGGCCCAAGCGTTTGCCAGCAGCAGAAACTGATTCAAGAATTCCATCATCTTGACGTTTATGTACTGAGGTGATTATTGCTGGTAATTATTCGTATGTTGGACATTTATGTAACCATGTCTGATGTGGTCACTAATACAACTCCGATAATATTAGTAGCTTGTGATGATTTTTATTAAACATAAGTAGCTCATATTACCGAAAAGGTTGGAGACCACTGGAATGAATACACGGGTTGTGAATAAAGGAAAGGAGTGGCTGGATGAATGAATAGATCTGTATAGCAAAGATCCGTAAACTCCATTATTTTCTGGCACACATTTCACTTGATATTCCGTAGACTCTTCAGGGGACCATGCATGTGTGGTTACCCACAGACATTTTACAACTTCAAAACTTAAACTATCCTGCCTGGTTGTCAAAAAAAGGCATTCATTTACTCCTGTCAGATAACTCCTAAAATAGATGTGCATTTCTGTCTTTATTGAAATGTCGAAAGGAGTACTCATTGGAAGGTGCGGTTGTAGTTGTTTCTTCAGAAGTACTCTTGGTAAGATGAGCTTTCACTATTTTTTGAGTACTCCTGGAATGCTGCAGCTGTCACTGTTTCTGTTGGAGTATGTCTGAGCTGCAGCTGTCAGTACTCCTGAGAAGCTGTGTGGGTGACTGTTGTTTATTCAAGAGTATTCCTGATATACTGCAGCTGTCACTGTTTCTTGCTCCTGGGAAGCTGTGGCTGCTCTGTTTCTTCTGGAATACTCCTTACAAGCTATGGCTGACATTTTTTTTATGAGTACTCCTGAGAAGCTGCGGTTGGGTAGTTTAGATTGTCACTGTTTTTTCAGGGGTACTCCTGGGAAGCTGCAGCTGTCACTGTTAATTCAGAAGTACTCCTGTGAAGCTGTGGCTGTCACTGCTTCTTCAGAAGCACTCCTTCGAAGTTTTGTCTGTCTCTGGTTCGTGAGGAGTGCTACAGAAAGCACTGCAGCATTCACTGTTTCTTCAAGAGTACTCATGGGAAACTTGTGACAGTCACTGTTTCTTAAGGATTAGTCCTGGGAACCTGGGGCTGTCATTGTTTCTTTAAGAGTACTCCTGAGAAGCTGCGGCTGGGTAGTTGGGACTGTCACTGATTTTTCAGGGCTACTCCTGGGAAGCTGCAGCTTTCACTGTTTATTAAGGAATACTCCTGAAAAGCTGTGGCTATCACTGTTTCATCAGGAATACTCCTGGGAAGCTGAGGCAGTTACTGTTTATTGAGGAGTACTCCAGGAACCACTGCAGATGTCAATGTTTCGTCAGAAGTATTTCTGTGAAGCTGTGGCTGTTACTGTTTCATCAGGAGTACTCCTGGAAAGCTGTGGCTGTCACTGTTTATTTAAGAGTTCTCCTGTGAAGCTGTGGCTGTCACTGTTTCTTCAAGAGTTCTCCTGTGAAGCTGTGATTGTTACTGTTTCTTTAAGAGTTCTCCTGTGAAGCTGTGGCTGTTACTGTTTATTCAAGAGTTCTCCTGTGAAGCTGTGGCTGTTACTGTTTCTTCAAGAGTTCTCCTGTGAAGCTGTGGCTGTTACTGTTTCTTCAAGAGTTCTCCTGTGAAGCTGTGGCTGTTACTGTTTATTCAAGAGTTCTCCTGTGAAGATGTGGCTGTTACTGTTTATTCAAGAGTTCTTCTGTGAAGCTGTGATTGTTACTGTTTCTTCAAGAGTTCTCCTGTGAAGCTGTGGCTATCACTGTTTCTTCAAGAGTTCTCCTGTGAAGCTGTGGCTATCACTGTTTCTTCAAGAGTTCTCCTGTGAAGCTGTGGCTGTTACTGTTTCTTCAAGAGTTCTCCTGTGAAGCTGTGATAGTTACAGTTTCTTCAAGAGTTCTCCTGGGAAGCTGTGGCTGTTACTGTTTCTTGTAAAGTACTGCAGAAAAATCTGCCACCATCACTGTTTCCTGAGGAGTACCCCTGGAAGCGGTGGCTATCAATGTTTCTTCGAGAGTACTCCAGGAAAGCTGCAGGAGGCAGTTACTGTTTATTGAGGAGTACTCCAGGAACCACTGCAGATGTCAATGTTTCTTCAGAAGTATTTCTGGGAAGCTGTGGCTGTTACTGTTTCATCAGGAGTACTCCTGGAAAGCTGTGGCTGTCACTGTTTCTTGAAGAGTACCCCTGGGAGGCTGCAACTTTCACTGTTTCTTCAGGTGTACTCTTGGGAAGCTGTGGCTGGCACTCTTTTTTCAGGAATTCTCCTGGAAATCTGTGTCTGTTACTGTTTAACGAGGAGTACTCCAGTAAACATTACAGCTTACACTGTTTCTTTAGGGGTACTCATGGGAAACTGATAGTCACTGTTTCTTAGGGATACTCGAGGGAAGCTGTGGCTGTCACTGCTTCTTCAGGAGTCCTCTTGTGAAGTTGTGGCTGTTACTGTTTCTTGATGAGTACTGCAGAACTGCTGCAGCTTTCACTATTTCTTAATGAGTACTCCTCGGAAGCTCTGACTGTTCCTCTTTCTTTTGGAGTACTTGTGGGAAACTCCAGCTTTGATCTTTTCTTCAGGAGTAGTCCTGGGAACCTGCGGTTGTCATTGTTTCTTCAAAAGTTCTACTGGGAAGTTTGGGGCGTTACTGTTTCTTCGTGAGTACTCCAGGAATAGCTGCAGCTTTCACTGTTTCTTGAAAAGTACTCATGGGAAGCTGTAGCTACCACTGTTTCTTCAGTAATAGCCCTGGAAAACTGTCTGTCGCTGTTTCTTCTGATGTACGCCTTAGAAGTTGAGGCTGGCATTGGCTTTTCAGGTATACCCCAGGAAATGCCTCAGCTTTCACTGTTTCTTGAGGACTACTCCTAGGCAACTGTGCCAGTCACTGTTTCTTCAGGAGTGCTCATGAGAAGCTTTGTCTGTCACTGTTTCTTCAAAAGTTCTCCTGGGAAGCTGGGGCTGTTACTCTTTATCTGGAGGAGAACTCCAGGAAACTATGCCACTGTCACTGTTTTCTGAGGAGTACCCGTGGAATGCTGTGGCTATTGCTGTTTCTTCGAGAGTACTCCAGGTAAACTGCAGCGTTCACTGTTTCTTCAGGAGAACTCTGGGAACCTAAAGCTTTCACAGTTGTTTCAGGATTACTGTACGGGCGCTATGGCTGGCATTGCTTCTTCAGTTCTCCTGCTACTGTTACTTGAGGAGTACTCCAGTAAATGCTGCAGCTTTCACTGTTTCTTAAAGAGATGTCCTGGGAAGCCGGGGCTATTATTTTTTCTTTAGGAGTACTCCTGGCAAGCTCCAGCAGTCACTGTTTCTTCAGGAGTACTCCCCAGGAGCTGTGGCTGTCACTGTTTCTTTACGAGTACTCCTTGTAAGTGTGGATGTTTGCTGTTTCCTGGCGAGTACTCTAGGAACAGCTGCAGATTTCACTGTTTCTTGAAGAGAACTCCAGGACAGCTGGGGCTGTTACTGTCTCATCAGGAGTACGTTTTAGAAGTAGTAGCTGTAACTGGCTTTTCAGGAGTACTACAGGAAACGCTGCAGCTTTCACTGTTTCTTGAAGTCTACTCATGGGAAACTCTGACAGTCATTATTTCTTCAGTAGTACTCATAGGAAGCTGTGGCTGCCACTGTTTCTTCAGTAGTACTCATAGGAAGCTGTGCCTGCCACTGTTTCTTCAGTAGTACTCATAGGAAGCTGTGGCTGCCACTGTTTCTTCAGTAGTACTCATGGGAAGCTGTGGCTATTACTGTTTCCTTGAGAGTAATCCATGGAAGCTGCAGCTTTTCCTGTTTCATCAGGAATACTCTTGTGAAGCTGCAGCTTTCACTGTTTCATCAGGAATACTCCTGTGAAGCTGCGGCTTTTCCTGTTTCATCAGGAATACTCCTGTGAAGCTGCAGCTTTCACTGTTTCATCAGAAATACTGCTGGGAAGCTGCAGTTTTCCCTGTTTCACAATAGCGGTCGGCAGTAGGTGTTTCTGTAGGGCGGTGACGTGGGCAGGGGGAGGGGCGGGTGGGGGTAGTAATGTATGAGTATTACAGGTAAGTAAACATTTAAATAAATTAAACGAATTTCGTTGCGCGCACTGCATCACCAAATGTGATGCAGTGCGCGCAACGAAATTCGTTTTATTTATTTAAATGTTTACTTACCTGTAAAACTCCGTAATCCATACATTACTACCCCCATCCTGCCCCTCCCCCTGCCCACGCCACCGCCCTACAGAAACACCTACTGCCGACCGCTACTGCTGTTTTATCAGGAATGCTCCTGTGAAGCTGCAGCTTTCACTGTTTAATCAGGAATACTCCTGGGAAGCTCGAGCTTTCACTGTTTCTTCAGGAATACTCTGGGAAGCTGCAGCTTTCACTGTTTCATCAGGAATACTCCTGGGAAGCTGCAGCTTTCACTGTTTCATCAGGAATACTCCTGGGAAACTGCGACTGTTACTGTTTCTTGAGGAGTACTCTTGTGAAGCTGTGGCCGTCTCTGTTTCTTTGAAACTTCTCCTGGGAAACTGTGGCTGCTATTGTTTCTTGAGGAGTACTCTAGGAACCGCTGCAGCTTTCTCTGTTTCTTGAAGAGTACTCCTGTGAAGCTGTGGTTGTTACTGTTTCTTCAGGAGTTCTCTTGGGAAGCTGTGGCTGTTACTGTTTCTTCAAGAGTTCTCCTGGGAAGCTGTAGCTCCCACTGGTTCTTCAGGAGTAGTCCTAGAAAGCTGTGGCTCGCCTTGTTTCTTAAGGACTACTCCTGGGAAGCTGTGGCTGTCACTGTTTCTTTGGGAGTTCTCTTGTAAACCTGGGGCTGTCACTGTTTCTTCAAGAGTTCTCCTGTGAAGCTGGGGCTATCCGTATTTCTTCAGGTGCAGTCTTTAGAAATTGTGGATGTCACTGTTTTGTGAGGAGTACTCCTGGGACCCAGTTGCTCTCACTATTTCTTCAGCAATATTGCTCAAAAGCTGTGGCTGTCACTGTTGCTTCAGGAGTACTTTGGTGATGTTGTTTCTGCCACTTGTTCTTCAGGAGTACTGCTCGGAAACTCTGTCTATAACAGTTTCTTCCGTTGTACTTCTGGGAAGCAACAGCTGTCAATCACAGAAGTTTCAGCATGAAGACGACCTTGAAATCACCCCCTTTATTACAGTATTACTGCCCAAACAGAGGCTGAAGGGCCAAAGAGATGGATTGCAGAGAACAAATTGAGAGAAGGTCAAACAGGGTGCTGTTATTTGTCCACATATCCTACCATATTTTGTATTACATTTTTATATAGAGTCACTATGTATTTTTATTTCCTACACGTGTATTACATGTTATTGCTGCTTTGATATCTCTGTAAAGTGACCTGATACCTTCGGGTCTAGTTTGCGCAATATAAAACTCAATTAATAAATGAAATAAATAAATCATTCTCCATTAGCACTGCTGGTAGGATGCAACTTTCTCTATTTTTTGAGGAGTCGTACTGGGAACTTGCGGCTGTCACTATTCGCGTCCGGAGTATTCCTGGGGAGTTGCAACTGTTACAGTTTTTCAAAAATATTGCTGAGAAGCTTTGCTCGTCACCCCCGCTTCAGGAGTACTCCTGAACTTCTACGGTGAATTCCATTGTCGCACACACATACAGGCACTTGGCTCTGACCAAGTGCAAACGCTTGTGTTGACTTCTTATTGTATTTTGCGCTGGAACATTTTTTCACCATCAATAAACCCTTCCACAAGATTCCCCCAAAATTTGTGGGCGTTCTCAACCTATTCCGACTCTGGACACAGGTTTAGTACTTCACTTAGCAGAGTAATTACTCTGTCACAACTGTGACGGATATCCTGTCTGATTTTTATATTGAAAACGTAGTTTATTGATTTTCGTACAAACAGACATAAACACAGGTGGCCCAGTGGCCTCAATATTATCTTCCTATAGTAGGATATTCCCCATCTAAATCTCGTTGCATGTCATATCCCTGTGTCGACTAGTTTATCAGTATCCCAGACATAGCTCAATAAACACCGTTATTAACACCCTCAACTCCCTTTGTAACAACAGTTGCTCCCTCCCTCCTCCCAGTTCCCGTCACTGATGCATAGAGCAATAATAATCCCTTATATCGTTTGTGTTCAGGAAAACACCATCACCTAATCCTGTTGATGGTCCTGTTATGCTACGGGGCTTCTCCTGTATGGTGTACCACTCCAGCTAGTCCTCTTGTGTCTCATAGTCTCGCAACCGTACAATAGAATCAACAGAATACCCTGCCAGAGCGTATATCACAGTCCCATAAGGGATCCTTCACTTTAAATACAAGGTGACAGATGAATATCAGAGCCCAATACACATCACACAATTTTCATTTTGTTCTCTTTAGTTTATTGATTATTTTGTTCAGATAGAATGGATCATGATCAGATCGCCATGATATATTTAATAAAAAGAGGGGAAATATCTCTCATGGTATAGATATCAAACTTTATACAGTACATACATGTCCCACACACTCCCAGGCAAACATACTAAAATCACACTTGCTTTCACACTTAATAAAACCAATCACTACCGCAAAAATCTATGCATAACACTCATACTGGTACAATCGAGCCTGCAGTGAAGATAAGATGTAACTGCGTAGACACAAATCAGGCTGTGGAGGCAAAATATGTTGGAAAAAGTTATTAACAGTGACTAAACTTCTGCCATCCACAGGTATCACGCCTAGTCTCGCAATGCCTGTACCAGCGCTTCCCACGCTGTCGCTGTTTCTAGTTCTCTATCATTGCCTCGCCTTCGCGCTTGTTGAAATCGCAGCGAGCTCTCACTATTCACCCATTTTACAAACTCATTTCTCCACCTCTTGCTGTTGGGCCCTACTGTCGCTTTCCAATGTCTCGTGATTTCCCGTTTTGCTAATATGAGCCCCATATCAATGAATTTACTCGTTATTTTGTTTTTGAATGTGTGGGGGAACCAGTGTAGGATGCTAGTGGCCATATCAAATGTCAATTGTTTCTCTGTTATCTCAGTTAGGGTGTCTCCCACTTCTACCCAGTAGGATCCCATCATTGAGCAGGACCATAGAATATGTTCTAATTCTACTCCCGCCCGTGTGCACCTGGGACATGCCGCCTCAGGAACCTTAAAATACTTACAGATCTTTCCAGGCGTCAAGTACGCTCTGTGGAGGATGTAGAAATGTACTAGTTGGAATCTCGCATTTCTTGAGCTCTTCCATGGCCTCCGTATTATTTGCGTCCAGGCGGTTTCAGGGATTTCCTTCCATATATCGACCTCCCACTTCCCCTTCAGCGTCTTTGGAGGAGCCAACCCCTCGTTAAGCATTCTAGAGTAGAGACACGTGACCGCCTTGAAGGTCCCCGCCGCCATCATGGTATATTGGCAGGCCACTGTCGTCTTAGGTTCCGTAAGCCCTGTCTGCCAGTGCACCCGTATTGCCCGCGTCAATGCTGCATGCAACAAAAACCCACCTCTCGGAAGATCAAATCTGTCTTGTAGTGTAACATGGCCCCATCTTTGTATAGGTCTCCCAAAACTTGGAGACCTGCTTCCTCCCAGGTTTGCAATTGTGACTGTGAGAAGTTGGCCTGATATATGATGCTCACTGGTTCTAGTGATCACCTTGTATCAGTCCAAACAACCTTTATGGTGATTGGTTGCAAGTCAACCTTATAGACCAGCTATCCGAATGGTAGCATGGACAAAGCAGTCTTAGGCTAAACTCTTTTGGCATGTGAAGCCAGCTGTTTTACCACAATATAACCCCTTGAATACCAGATGAAAGGACACCACACAGGTTGTTATGAAAATAAACAATATATTTATTAATAACAAACACCTCTGAACTCTTTATGAGATCAGAGGGCTAGGCACATGACAATCTTTTAGGAAAAATACGATAAGTTGCACAAAATTACAATGGTGCCCTAGGGGCACGGCAAACCATATACTAAGTAAATGGTATAAGGAAATCGATAGAAGAAATGGAGCTGTCCAGAGGCTGTAGGATCGTTGAGACTACACTATCCTAACCTTAGGTAAGTAATAGGAGGCCCACGGGACGCGTGTGCAGAGTGTGAACTTATACGCGAGATGCGTAACAACGTCTATGGACAGTACAGTTCAAGTAAAAGGTGAGTACGGACAATCCTGACTAGTTAGGACTAAAACGACTGTGAATCTGGACACTAGGAGAGTCAAGCTACCCTTGAGCACCGAAATGCTCTTGTTACCTCACCCACGGGCTGCGGGTGCATAGGTGCGAAGTCGTGTCGGGTTTCTGCATTGAAGTCTATGGAGCCTGAAAGAAAAGATGCTGCAGGCGACCAGGAGGAAGGTGTCCGGTGTGATCCAAGGGACGTGTGTGCAGAGTGTGAACTCACACGCGAGATGCGTAACAACGTCTATGGACAGTACAGTTCAAGTAAAAGGTGAGTACGGACAATCCTGATTAGTTAGGACTAAAACGACTGTGAATCTGGACACTAGGAGAGTCAAGCTACCCTTGAGCACTGAAATGCTCTTGTTACCTCACCCACGGGCTGCGGTGCATAGGTGCGAAGTCGTGTCGGGTTTCTGCATTGAAGTCTATGGAGCCTGAAAGAAAAGATGCTGCAGGCGACCAGGAGGAAGGTGTCCGGTGTGATCCAAGGGTGGATCGGAGATGCTGAAGACCTGAAAGCAGAGGTGACAATGTTCAAAGTCACTAGCCAGTAACTGGAGTGGAACCAGGAAGGAACCAGATGTCGTCATCGCGATCAGGTGAAGAGTGGACGCTTGTCTCTGCAGCCACATGGACCAGGAGGTGTCTTCGATGACCAGGATGGAGGCACGAGCTGTCCCACGCAGGCTCTCGCTGTCGGCGGTGTCGGATCCGGATTTGGAGTCAACAGGCAATGGCAAAGGCAACCCACGCGGTGAGTGGAAACGGCGTCTGGAGTGGACCAGGAGGGTCCAGGGTGCTCCTCTTTTGGAAGGGAGCAAGGGCCAGTCTGGAGCAACCAGACCAGCAGTGTAGTTTTCAAAGTTCGTCGTCTAGGAGGTCACTAGCCAGCTGGCAAGTGACCAGACAACGCGTCGAGCAGCAAACAAGCAGGGAATCCACTCATAGAGCAGGGCACCGACTTGACCTTATCTTTTCGGTCCCACAGCTAGCAATCCTGAATGAAATCTTGCCCATGGGTTGGACTGACCACTCCCTTCTTAAATTCCATATTAACAATAAGGGGGTCAGAACGCCGGCACTCGGCACCACCTCCGAATTCATGTATAGAGACTGGCGAGCCCTTGAAAGGCTGAGAACTACAAATGCTGTGTTCCAGGTGGATGACAGTTTCTCCCCGGACTGTCTAGTCGACGACAATTATGAGGCGTTATGTCTCAGGATAACCACGAGAGTGGACTCTCTTGCTCCACTGGAAAAACGTAAGCATAAGGGCAGAGTGTCGTCTCCTTGGTATAATGATTCCTTAAAGGCTCTAAAACTTGCGTGTAAACAGGCGGAAAGGAAATGGAGGCAAGGTTATTCCGATGCCAATAAGCTACTGTGGAAATCTAAACTCTCCGAATATAAATCCTTGATCCAGAAATCTAAATCTGACTATTTTTGCTCCACAATATGTACAGCCGCCAACAGCTCCAAAAGCATTTTTCAGATTCTGAACAGCCTTACCCACCCCGGTTGCTAAAAAAAATCGACTCTTCCCACACAGGCCCTCTGCGACAACCTTGCGCTGTTTTTTAACGAAAAAATAGCAGCCATTATTCGTAACCTGAGCACCTCCCCCACATCGATTGGTCCCCCTTGCTCTGGGGAAGGTACTATAGACTTCGGTGTTGAGATTCCAGGGTGGCAAGTTGTGGATTGTCTGCTGGAGCTCCCCCCTATTACTGAGGCAGACTTTGATAAACTGGCTCGCGGTATTTCATCTGGATCTCCTCTGGACCCCATCCCCCACAAAATCTGGAAGGCCTCCGGAGAGGAACTCTTTCCCACTCTCCGCAGGATTTGCAACCAATCTCTGGGTAGCGGCTCAGTCCCTGCTTCTTGGAAGCAGGCTCTTGTTTCACCATTGCTAAAAAAAAACTCCCTAAATCCTGAGTCTCTGCAGAATTATAGACCCATCTCCCTGCTTCCATTCCCTGCAAAAATTGCTGAGCGTTGGGTGAGCTCATGTCTCTCCAAACATTTGGAGCAGTACCATTTCTTGGACGAAATACAATTTGGCTTTCGCCCAGCCCATGGTACCGAAACAGCCCTACTCACCGCCATGGAGGACTTTCGAATGCGTGCAGACAGGGGCCAGGCAGTAGCTTTGATTCTGCTGGACCTGTCTGCCGCATTCGATACGGTTAATCATGGGATCCTGCTGGAGAGACTGAGAGAGGCCGGGGTGGGCGGCACTGCTCTGCACTGGTTTCGCTCCTTCCTCCGGGATAGTAAGCAGGCTGTGTCCCTTCCTCCGTTTCAATCGGCTTTCTCCCCAGTGTCTCACGGGGTGCCTCAAGGATCATCCATTAGCCCGATTTTATTTAACGTATATCTCAAACCACTGATCACGTTAATAAAGTCACATAGGCTAGAGGCGATTATTTACGCTGATGACACTCAACTCATCCTCTCTTGGGAGGGTGAGGAATCAATCCCTTTGGAATCCTTTCATGACTGTCTACGAGACACAGCTGACTGGCTACACAACAACTCACTTCAGTTTAACACCTCCAAAACCGAGGTTCTGTTCTGTGCTGGTAGTCGGATCCCTCGACCTTTCCCGTGGATTTTTGGCCCCCTGAATTTTTGGAAAAACCCCAACCGGTCACCACTGTCCGCAATTTGGGTGTTATGATGGACAATAAACTCAGCATGGAGGCCCAGGTTGCGAAAACAGTATCCACCTGCTCGGCCCTCATTCGCTCCCTACGTAAGATCCTGCCACTACTTCCCTTACAGGCCCGGGCTTTAATAGTCAGGTGTACTATTCTTAGTCGCCTTGACTACTGCAATGCGTTGCTACTCGAGTCTCCAGCCATGCTGTTAGACAGACTCCAAAGAGTACAATCTGCCGCTGCTAAATTAGCCCTTGGTTGGCCTAGGAGATCATCTGCCACAGCAGCGATGGCCGACCTACATTGGCTCCCGTTGAAACAGCGAGTCTGGTTTTCAAAGCCCTGCAGGGACTCGGGCCCTGCTCTCTACAAGCCATGTTCAACTGGTACACCCCGACTAGAGCCCTTCGCTCCACAACGGCATGCCTTGTAACAGTACCGAGATTCAAAAAAGTCAGGACCGGAGGTAGATCTTTCAGAGTCGCGGCTGCTAAACTTTGGAACAGTCTGCCCCTTGACATCCGTCAAACGAAAGAACTCCTCCCTTTCAGAAAACGGGTCAAAACCTGGCTATTCCCTAAATGTTAACTTCCTGGCCACTCTCTTCCGCACCCGTGTTTTTTCCCCCCTCTGGAGATATCTCAGCGCCAGGATGCCTGCAAGGCGACAGCCGCGCTATACAAATGTTTTAAATAAATAATAAATAAATAAGCAGAACGGCCCCACGCAGATCTCGTGGAGGCTGGAGGGCTGATCATCGGTGCAGGAGCTGCTCGGGGCTGGGGCTTCTCAATCCCCAAAGCACTTGGTCGAGTTTACCTCGGGAGTCGTGCTGGAAGCGAAGTGCAGTTTCTTTCAAGATGGCCGGTCCCACGTGTCTCGTCGCACCCACGGGTCTCAGCTGTGCTGCAGATGTGAGTTGAGGTCGGAGAGGTCTGGGAATCTGGGTCTCGTCGGGCTCTGAAGTCTGGATCCTCGAGGGAAGACGACAAAGTGAAGCCGCTGGATGCTTGATGGTGCCTGCAGTTGCAGGGTGGACACTCCTTGCCCACAAGGGAGATTTCTTCAGTCTTCTGTGGAGAAGAACGTCGAAGTCCAGAGTTTATTCTTGTAGAGTAGTTCAGGATTAATCTAATTTGGAATGGGACCAGCTCCTACCTTTATCCTGCTAAAGGGGGCTGTACTGGTGACTAGGTCCCTCCCCTGGGTGGGACCAGGAAGGGGGTGGTTACACCCCCTATCCTTTGTCCGGTTTCGCGCCAGAGCTGGGGCAGGGATGCCCCAGCAACTGGTTTGAACCGGTGTATGCACAGGACACCTTGTGTGCCCCAGGCATGTCTCATTCCTTTCAGGCCTATCCTACCCAATACACAAAATCCTGTCTGGGGTGATGCTAGCACCTCCCAAGGCAGGAAACCCTTTGTCCAAGCCTCCCTCGCTGGAAGGACTCCCAGCAGCAGGAGGTCAGACTTGTGTCTGTGGTGGCAGCATCCATTTTGTGATGCCAAGGCTCGAGTTAACTTTAACCGGGGCTCACAGTTACATACATGTCGTGTCCCTCTAGAACGGTGGAATGCTACCCCCGTCACCAGAATTGACGAGGGGGTAGTATTCCAATTCGTATGACACCTTACTCGGCATGTTTTGATAATGTTATACCAGAGTTAGCATTCAACCGCGAGGATTATAATGCACTTAAGAGTATATGGTATAGCGTTATCATGGAACAGCTATTAGGACTTGGTTCCGCAAGCTGCAGACAGGCTCAGCTCATGCCAGAGCACCATCTCACATAATTCCAAGCACTCTGCCTTCAGGATTGATAAGGCCTGCCATAGGAGTGACTGATAGGAATATATGTGTCCATTTTGGGGTTAGATATAGGTATACTATATCTAAAGCAAAGGGTTTTTACACCACCTTGCCCCAGCTGATTGATCAGCCAGTTGTGTCAGGTTTGGATGGCCAGCCAGGGGTGGCATAATACATGCTGCAGCCCCTGGTAGGCCCTGAGTGCACCTATGCCCTGGGTACCTAAGGTACACTGTACAGGGACTGATAAGGTGACCCAGTATCCAATTAGATATGTACATAAGGTACATGGAATCCATTTTAACAGAGAGAGATGGAAGTCTGGGGTGGAGAAGTGTGGCTCAATGGTTAGAGCGGCAGACCCTGATGCAGAGGTCTAGCCCGGGACCAGGGTTCAATTCCCCGCCTCGGCGGGTCTTGTGCTCAAAATTCCACGGACCTGATAATTCTCGCCTCGGTGCCTATTCCAATCATGGAGTCCCACTCTGCAACTCTGGGCAATAGCTTGCTTAATCTCCACAACGGCCCCCACAACGCTAAGGATGCCTGGCCTCCACCTTGGGGGTGCCCAGGAGTGGACACTCCTTGGAGTAGCCGCGCGCTATAGAAGAGCCAATATAACATAACATAACATAACATAACACCTCACAGGGAAACCCAGGATGGGTTCCACAGCGGTATTCGTAGAAGCGCCTTGAGACCCTTGCGGGTGAGTAGTGCGCTATACAAGTATCAATTTACATTTACATTTACATTTACATTACCTGAATAGCAGGATCCCAGGCCAACTAAGTCGAAAACCAGCAAAACACTAGGCAAAAAGTTGGGGGCAACCATAGTCAGATATCCACCTTCCTACAGTGACCAGTCCCCACCGTGCGGCAATGCCGTTATCATTCCCAGCGGTATTTCGGGCGCATATGGGTGCAGGACCCCCGCTCTACGTTGAGAGCGGTTCCAGCAGAGCCTTAGTGTTCTCTCTTCCAGTAAAAGATCTTTAAGGTTCAGCCTCTGTTGCAATGCTATAAACGATTAGATATGGCGCGGTGTGCCTAGGTATTTCAGACAAGTAATCTCCTCCAATAAGCGTACCAACCGCCTTACATTTGTGGTTGTGTTTCTTGTCGGTATAAAGCCAGCTTGATCAGCATGGATCAATGTGGTCATGTGTGTTAAGAGCCGAGTTGCTAATATGCTGCTGAGTATTTTGTAGTCGGTGGTTAACATTGACAGCGGGCGATAGGAGGCTGTCTCTCTCCCGTTCCGACCCGGTTTCAGCAGTGGAATCACCAGCGCCTCCCGCATAGACTGGGGCTACTGTCCCAGTTCTTTTGCCTCTTTATATACCTCTTGGAGTTTTGGCGCTAGTTCATCTATAAATTTCGCGTAGAACTCAATAGGTAAGCCATCTACACCTGGGGTTTTGTTGCGAGCCATGTGCTTAATAGCACCCCTGATTTCTCCCAGCTCTATGTCTTTACTCAAACTTTCTGCCTGTTCCCGTTCTAGTTCCGGCAGCTGTAGTGCCTCCAGGAAGGTATCAATAGCAGGGTCCCCGGCCACCACTGTTCTTTGATACAGTTTCTCATAGTAGCTCAAGAAGCATTGCACGATTTCGTTTTGAGTGTTGACTACATTCCTATCTCCTGCTTCTATTGCCAATATAGATAAACCTCATTTGGTGGGGTTTGCCAACCAGGCCAGCAGCGTCCCCGCTTTCTCACCCTCCGCATGTGCCCTCATCATGTAAGCTTTGTGGTCATAGCTACGCAATTGTTTTATTTCCGCCGCTACTGCTTCCCTCACTGTGCTAACCTCTTCCTGCAATTCGGGGTGACTGGGTGTTAGACCCGGCTTCCTGGGCACCAGGGCACTCAGGGGTAACTGCGCTCCAATCGCATCAACTGGAGTGTTCCCTCACTGGTGTCCTGGGGCCTCAGTACTAAGGGACCCAAAACTGGATAACCAAGTACTCCTCTCCAGCACTTGACTCTCTCAGGGTAGCGAGACAGAGCAGTCCAAGGCTTATTAAGGAGGTGAGGTGGGGTTAGACATTCAGAATACAGTGTAAACCGTACCACCAGCTGATAAACTCAATGTCCAGTCAGTGCTTTACTTTTTATAAAAGAAAAGTACTTTAATACACATAAGATAATTCTACTACACATAAAACTAGGATAAACAGTGAAAAACAGAAGTCTCTACAACCCTCTGGGGCAGAGTTCTGACCCCAAACAGTATTATAGCGCCTAGACGCCAAGCACTATAAAAATACAGTTAACATGAAAACACACAGTAAGCATTGCATATTACAGATCATGTTACACAGGGCTGTTCTCATTCACTAGAGCCTTGATACCAAACTTTGTATTGAAAGGATATAGTTTCAGCATATGATGTGAAGTCAAATGTTCATGATCAGCCCCATAACCCCCCACCCAAAGCAACAGAAGTGCCCTCCCATTGTGAGTGAGGACACCGCTCTAGTGGTGTCAGGGATCTGATCAAAGGTGCCGGATGTCTTGGCACAGTTTACTGGAGTCCCACTAGTCCAGTAGCCACTGGCTAGCTGTTGGAGAGTAGTGGCTGGGCAGAGTGCCAGTTCACTCTGATACCCTCAGAGTTCACAAAAAAGAAAGGTGGGGGTCTGCTTCACTGGCCTCTCTTCCCAGTTACTGCTTGTACAGGCTCCCACAGCGCAAGGGAGGAGCCTAGAGGGGATTTGATCTCACCTTCAAAGACTAGAATCAAGCATCCTCCTCTCTCTGGCTGTCGTCATGTGCTGCAAGCTTCTTTCCACCAGCCTCTGTGATGTGCTGTAAGCTTCCTTTCCACACTGGGTGATGTGCCGCAAGCTTCCTTTTCACTCTGGGCAGCTGTCTGTAATTTCCTTGGTCCAAAGCGAACGCTCCTCCAAGCCTCACAAAAAACAGCTGGTCCTTGAAGACCGCAGTGAACAGAGTTTATCTTCTGCCTTCACACCGCGGGGTCGCGGCTGGTTACTGTCAGAGGGCTCTGGTGTGGCCACTCGTCAGTCATAGACCAGTCTTGAACAACAGCTGACCACTCAGGCCAGACTTTTATCACCTCTGATTGATAGGCTCATCCAATCAGAGGGTCTGCTACTCTTTGCATTCTGAATACACCTCCAATCACAGACCATTCACCGCGTGTTCAATGCATGGGTAAAGCATGTAGCAGGTCCTGTTCTGGTATCAGGCTGTGCAACCCTCTAGAGAGGAATTTTAATTAACTCCAGCCCAGGAGGCCCTGACCAGTGGGGGAGGGTCCTCTCCACACAGTTAGTGCAGCTAAACCCAGATAAGAGCTGAGTGTCTCCCCCAGCCCACCAGGCCTTTCCAAGCAAATAGGGAGGGGGACGGGGGAGCTGGGATGTCCAGCAGGACAGCTCACATTCCTCACACTGGCTCAAATCCCCATTCTTCCCCTGTACACCCACGGGCTCTCAAACACACATCAGTCCGACAAAGGCAACAGGCCCACAGGCATGGCAAACTGCACAGACTTGGTCAGGAGGGTGCCTAGGGACTCACCCCTCCTGACTATAGATTTATTGCTGCCACCACTGTCAGTCTACCACAGCCTTAATAGAGAGGGCAGTAGCCACTCTCTGAAAAATAGGGGTGCACTAGGCATGCCCCCTCGACCTCAGAGCCAAGCTCTAGGGTCTCAATCCATGTAAACAGGGAGACCCTCAGTGGACATGTATGATTGTCATGCTCACTGAGGTAGGGATCTAGAAACTATACAGTAGCTTTTGAGTGACTTGCCTGGAGATTAGCATAAGGCAGGGGAAGCACTCTCTCCAGAGACATGCAGGAGACTTCCCGTCCCAACATATGCCCTCCCCAGATCAGAGTGGCCGGTACTTACTTCCCAGTGGGAGAAGACCGATCATCTGATTGGATAAACCGGCGGGAAAGTCCATCTGCATTACCGTGCTGTAAGCCTGCTTTATGTTCCACTGTAAAATCTAGTCCCTGCAGAGATTTGGACCACCTGAGCAACTTTGGATTCTCACCTTTCATTGCCATAAGCCACTTGAGGGGCTTGTGATCTGTTTGAACCACAAACTTTACACCAAACAAGTAAGGCCTGAATCTTCGAAGGGCCCACACTATGGCAAAGCATTCTTTTTCAACTGCAGACCAGTTCTGCTCCCTGGGGAGTAGTCGGCGGCTGATAAAGGCCACCGGATGCTCCCTTCCCTTTTCATTGAGCTGGGCAAGGACTGCCCCAACTCCCTTGTATGAAGCATCTGTCTGCACAATGAAGGTCTGACTGTAATCAGGGGCCTTCAACACAAGTGCATTGCATAGTGCAGCCTTCAATCTATCAAATGCCTTCTGACACTCTTTAGTCCAGATCACCTTCCTGGGCAGCTTCTTAGCAGGCAGGGTGTCCCCTGTGTCTGTGTCAAGCGCACAGACAGGCGTCAGCCCAGGGGTAAGTGAAAAGAGATGGGACAATCTCCCCAGCAGCTCTTTACACTCCACCTGCTGTTCAGGTGTCAGTTCAGAGGCAAGCTTAACTCCCTCAAGTAAAACATCCTTCTCATCACCTTGCAATAAGTCAGGGAGGGACTCACTCTCCTCTTCCAACTCTTCAGCCATTGCAAGTAAAGAAACTGTGTCATTCCTGGGAAGACACACCACCCTCTCTAAGTGTACCTCCACGACTGGTAGGGGAACCAAGGGTGCCTTCATCGGGCCACCAGACATGCTGCTGGCCTGACAGACCAGGCAGGTATGGCAAAACTTCTCCACCTCCTGACCAACTCCTGGCCAGTAGAACAGAGGTGCTAACCTGTCCTTTGTCTTTTTAATGCCCAGGTGACCAGCTAGGGGTACATCATGGGCTAGCTGCAGCAGGTAATTCCTGTGCACCTGAGGAACCACCAACCTTTTGCTTGTTCCTGGCTCTGGGTCAGGAGGCTCACTGTAAAGGAGTCCATCTTCCCAAGCCACCTTGTGCTTTCCGACTACTCCAGTGGAGACCTGCTCCTGAGCAGTCGTCCGCAGGCCAACAAGTGTAGGACACTCAGCCTGTGCCTTACAAAACTACACACGGGACGGTCTTCCTGCCACAAGCAGCTCCTGCAGCTCTGGCAGGGACCCAGACTCCAACACCTTATCCGCCTCTGGATGCACACCCTCCTCTCCAACAGGAGCAGGAGGTGCAGACACCAGGACAGGTGCCTTCTCAGAATCTGCCCTTAGTTCTTGTTCTGGCCTGTTCCCCTCTAGTGTCTCTTCCACTAGAGCGGTCCCCACTTCACTAGGAAGCAGTTTTTCAGACTGTGCCCTATTGAGCACAGCTGATGAAATCCAGGCCATATAGGCCTCAGGGTACTAACCCAGGTTCAACAAGATCATTCCCCAGAAAGCACCCAGTACCCTGCTTCTCTCGTACCCCGACATTGACCATGGCCTTCCTGCCATTCACCTCTACCTCCACTCTAGCAAGAGGGTACTCCATGTCATCACCACTAGCTACAAGTCCATACCCCTTGGAACCAGGAATGATCTCTTCGGGTTTGAGATATTTGCGTTCAACCATAGTCCTGTGGGCACCAGTATCCCTCATGGCAGGAACCTTCCTTCCATTGATACTTGCCACACTCATATACCCCGTTGAGTTAGGGTGAATATGCTTAAGGGCTTCTGGGTCAAGTTCCCAGATGTCCCTGGTGACTAAGTTAAACTCACTTGGGCCTCCCTTCATGTCTGCCCCCACTGAAAGCACACTTGCTATCACGGGTGCCACTGGCACCACGTCCTTCACTGGGCAGTCTGGCTTTAAGTGTCCCTCTCGGTGGCACTTATAGCATGTAATCACCGTTGGAGTGAAAGGACCATTACCTCCTTTCCCCTCCTGGTACTGACTAGAGATCCCATTCCCCTTAGACTCTTGTCCTGACTGGGAGCCTTGGGAACCGTTCTGGCCCTTCCCCTCTGGTTTAGGGCCAGCCTGCTGGGAGTTCTTCTCCCCCTTGGGCTTGGAAAGGGGTTGCCCCTGCCCCCTGTTCACTCTTTTGGCAAGCCACTTATCTGCCATCACTGCAAGTTTCTCAGGATCCCTCTCAGGAAGGTCAGACAAATACTGTCTGAGTGGGACAGAGCACTCCTCCCGGAGACGCTCTGCAATCATCACCTGATTTAGGGACTGGTAATCATTTGCTTCCATCCCTCTCACCCACTCATTCCAGTCTCTCACTATGTCATGGACCCAATTCTCAAAAGGAACCCCCTCTGCCTTCTTGTTCTCACGGAACCTCCGCAAGTACTGGGCTGGTTTCAACCCAAACCGCCTAATCAACGTATCCTTCATGCACTCATATGTCAGACTGTCTTTCTCAGGCATCCTTTCAATCACTTCAGTCCCTTCCCGAGGGAGGCGACTCAGTAAAGTCGCTGCTTTGGACTGACCATTAAGACCTTGAGCCTTACATGCTAAATAAAAGGCACGCATCCAACTGAGAATATCAGTGCCAGGGACATACATGTGTATCAATTCTTTTGGTACCTTGGTAGTATTTTCTTGAAGTGGATGCACCATCCACAGAGCTAAGCCCTCTATCAGCTGCTAACTTGAGCTTCTCTTTCTCTAGGGCTATCCGCTCTTTCTCCAATTCCCTCTCCTTCTCTTTCTCCTGTCTCTCCCTTTCTTTCTCTTTCTCCTTCCAAGCCCACTCTTCCTGTCTGACCCTTCGCTGCTCCTCTTCTGCCTGGCGGGCCATCCTTAGCTTCTCCCTTTCAAACTCCCTTGCTTTCTCCTCTGCTAAATCCTTAGCTTCGCGGAGTTTCAGCTGAAGTTTAAGGGTCTCTGCTAGCTCAGTCCCTCCTAGGGAGGCGAATCCTGGGACAGGGGAAAAGGTAGCCCTGGAGATAGGGGGAGGTGAAAGTCTAGGGGCAGGTCTAGGGGAATACCTAGGGGAAAGCCTTGGGGAATGCCTTGGGGCTGGTACAGGAGAAGCCTGCACTGACTGACTTGGCAGGCTTGTGGTAACAGTGCTCTCCAACTCTTGCACAACAGTGACCTCTTCTCAAAGCATTTTCTCATGTGGCTAATCAGGTGTTCCCTGTCCTCAGACCTTGGGACCTTCCCCCCCTTTCAGCACACATTTGCTTTAATTGCTCCACAGTCAAGTTCTGCAATTCCAATTCCTCTCCAATGTTATCTGCCATTTTACATATAGCTTATGGATATCTACTGGAATTATCAACTGGCCTCAGTGTCCACTGAGTCTGAAGTCTAGTGATCCCACCGCTGCCACCAATGTTAGACCCGGCTTCCTGGGCACCAGGGCACTCAGGGGTAACTGCGCTCTAATCGCATCAACTGGAGTGTTCCCTCACTGGTGTCCTGGGGCCTCAGTACTAAGGGACCCAAAACTGGATAACCAAGTACTCCTCTCCAGCACTTGACTCTCTCAGGGTAGCGAGACAGAGCTGTCCAAGGCTTACTCAAGGAGGTGAGGTGGGGTTAAACATTCAGAATACAGTGTAAACCGTACCACCAGCTGATAAACTCAATGTCCAGTCAGTGCTTTACTTTTTATAAAAGAAAAGTACTTTAATACATATAAGATAATTCTACTACACATAAAACTAGGATAAACAGTGAAAACCAGAAGTCTCTACAACCCTCTGGGGCAGAGTTCTGACCCCAAACAGTATTATAGCGCCTAGACGCCAAGCACTATAACAACACAGTTAACATGAAAACACACAGTAAGCATTGCATATTACAGATCATGTTACACAGGGCTGTTCTCATTCACTAGATCCTTGATACCAAACTTTGTATTGAAAGGATATAGTTTCAGCATATGATGTGAAGTCAAATGTTCATGATCAGCCCCATAACCCCCCACCCAAAGCAACAGAAGTGCCCTCCCATTGTGAGAGAGGACACCGCTCTAGTGGTGTCAGGGATCTGATCAAAGGTGCCGGATGTCTTGGCACAGTTTACTGGAGTCCCACTAGTCCAGTAGCCACTGGCTAGCTGTTGGAGAGTAGTGGCTGGGCAGAGTGCCAGTTCACCCTGATACCCTCAGAGTTCACAAAAAAGAAAGGTGGGGGTCTGCTTCACTGGCCTCTCTTCCCAGTTACTGCTTGTACAGGCTCCCACAGCGCAAGGGAGGAGCCTAGAGGGGATTTGATCTCACCTTCAAAGACTAGAATCAAGCATCCTCCTCTCTCTGGCTCTCGTCATGTGCTGCAAGCTTCTTTCCACCAGCCTCTGTGATGTGCTGTAAGCTTCCTTTCCACACTGGGTGATGTGCCGCAAGCTTCCTTTCCACCCTGGGCAGCTGTCTGTAATTTCCTTGGTCCAAAGCGAACGCTCCTCCAAGCCTCACAAAAAACAGCTGGTCCTTGAAGACCGCAGTGAACAGAGTCTTATCTTCTGCCTTCACACCGCGGGGTCGCGGCTGGTTACTGTCAGAGAGCTCTGGTGTGGCCACTCGTCAGTCATAGACCAGTCTTGAACAACAGCTGACCACTCAGGCCAGACTTTTATCACCTCTGATTGATAGGCTCATCCAATCAGAGGGTCTGCTACTCTTTGCATTCTGAATACACCTCCAATCACAGACCATTCACCGCGTGTTCAAAGCATGGGTAAAGCATGTAGCAGGTCCTGTTCTGGTATCAGGCTGTGCAACACTCTAGAGAGGAATTTTAATTAGCTCCAGCCCAGGAGGCCCTGACCAGTGGGGGAGGGTCCTCTCCACACAGTTAGTGCAGCTAAACCCAGATAAGAGCTGAGTGTCTCCCCCAACCCACCAGGCCTTTCTAAGGAAATAGGGAGGGGGACGGGGGAGCTGGGATGTCCAGCAGGACAGCTCGCATTCCTCACACTGGCTCAAATCCCCATTCTTCCCCTGTACACCCACGGGCTCTCAAACACACATCAGTCAGACAAAGGCAACAGGCCCACAGGCATGGCAAACTGCACAGACTTGGTCAGGAGGGTGCCTAGGGACTCACCCCTCCTGACTATAGATTTATTGCTGCCACCACTGTCAGTCTACCACAGCCTTAATAGAGAGGGCAGTAGCCACTCCCTGAAAAATAGGGGTGCACTAGGCATGCCCCCTCGACCTCAGAGCCAAGCTCTAGGGTCTCAATCCATGTAAACAGGGAGACACTCAGTGGACATGTATGATTGTCATGCTCACTGAGGTAGGGATCTAGAAACTATACAGTGGCTTTTGAGTGACTTGCCTGGAGATTAGCATAAGGCAGGGGAAGCACTCTCTCCAGAGACATGCAGGAGACTTCCCGTCCCAACACCGGGCCTTGCTAATTCTACCTCTCATAGTTTGGCCTCAGCCGTGGCCAAATCTGTTAGGAGTACCCTTCGTACCCCAGCGTGCTTTCCTATGCAAATTCCCCTGATAACCACCTTAAAAGCATCCCATTCCGTTGCTCTTGTGGCCGTTGAATGTGCATTCTCCACAAACCAGTGGGTAATCCCCTCTCTTAGCGCCTCCTGAAAAAGTGGGTCGTGCATCGTCTCGAGGCACAATCTCCAAGTGGGGATGCAAGATACTCCGGTCATCCAGTGCATCGTTATGAGAAAAGGATTATGATCTGATATCGTTCTAGCTAGATACTCCGATTGTGCAATGGCGGGCTGCACCGTCGTGGAGCATAGTACCGCGTCCAGTCTGTCGTGTAGTTCGTGCATCCCGGAGAAGTAAGAGTAGTCCCGCTGTCGCGGGTGTTGCGCACGCCAAATATCTACTAAACCCCATTTCGTTTGCCAGTCGAGCCTACCCTTAGTCAATCTGTGGACTGGGGACTCGGCCAGTAGGGGATGCGATCTGTCAAGAGAAACATCCATAATGGAGTTGAAGTCTCCACCCATTATGAGCGGACTAGCAAGATAGTGTGCCAAAGATCCTGAGAGCTTCGCCAGGAATTCTAGTTGATCGACACTACAAAATGCTATGTCCTTACCTCTAAGTTTCCCTTGTATTGCTACAAACCTACCATCTGGATCTATCGACTGGCTAGTTACCTGAAAAGGGACTCCCGCCCTGACCCAGATCAGTGCACCCCTAGCAAACGCTGAGTATGTGGTGTTATATACTTGGCCCCTCCACCTGCGCTGCAATGCTAAGCCCTCAGCTCTAGTCAAATGCGTTCCCTGGAGCAGTGCTGTATGTACTTCCCTGCGGACCAAATATGCATGGATTTTATGTCGTCTTGTCATGGTATGAAGTCCCCTCACATTCCAGATTATACATCTTAAATCCGTCGTATCACCCATTTTCAATTGGTGCCCTGTACATCATATATCTTGAGTTCTCATCTGCATCAGTGACTGTCCCTCCCAAACTTCCCTCTAAACTACCCCTGTCATCTCTCCCCCCCAGAACAGGACCTAGCAACAACCATGCAGTTCCCATCCAAACTAATACAACTTCTAACACATTTCGAAGCCCGCCAGGAGACACTGTGGGCATGCCTTAAGGGCAATGAGGAGGGACCGTGCGCCAACCGGTGGCCACCTACTCCAATAGTCCTCCTTGTCCCATTAAGCCCAGCTATCTAGTGCCCCCCGAAACCCCCCACCCCTACCGCATTACTCATTCGACCAACCTCCCTTGTTAGGTGACACCAGGAAGTCCATTGCAGCTCCGAGTTCCCCATCTCGATGGTCCTGCAGGACCAGCTACCCTTCGTCCAGTATCGGCCGACTTCGGAGTGACCTTCGGTAAGTTTACGCTGTCCGTTTCCGAGTGCTCTGCTTCAAATCGGGTATTGTCTTTCTCCGAGTCCGTGCCATCCCCCGATGTAGGCTGTTGCGTGGTCGATATCATGGACACCGTTGCCAGCACATCCCGCCGCTCCGCTCCCGTTTGGGACATGGAGGGCCTCCTCAGGCCCCGCTGCCTATTACGAATCCGTCGCGATTTCCGTGGAGGCAGGCTCTCTGTGGTGGTTCGTATTCTTTGTTCGCCGTTATCTTTTCCAGCTCTGTAGAGTTCCAGCCAAGCACAGGCGTCATCCGGGGTTTCAAAAAAGTATGTGTTGCCATCCACAATGACTCGAAGTCTGGCCGGAAACAGGAGAGAGTATTGGAGACCTTCATTGCGCAACTCCCTTTTGACAGCCAGGAATGAGGTACGACGGCGTTGGGTTTCATATGTGTAGTCAGGGAAGATATTGACCTTACTGTTTTCCACCTGGAAGGGGCCACCCGTTCGCGCCTTCTGGAGGATCAAGTCCCGGTCTCGGAAGTGCAGTAGTCAGCCTTGTTGAGGTGGTCTAGTCAGCACCCGGTGTGCTCTCTCCAGTGTGTAGAAGGTAGATAGACCCTCTGGTGCTACCACCGTTTTGAGCCAGGTTTCCAGATATTGTACCATGTCCGACCCTTCGATTTTCTCCGGCAGTCCTACTACGCGGATGTTGTTCCGGCAATTACGACCTACAGCATCCTCAGCTCTTCTTTCTAAGGCATCTACACGTTTCAATACATTGGTCAGAGTAGCTGTGAGGTCCTTTTCTAGTGGTTCAATGCTTTGGAGCGAGCCCTCCACTGTTGTGACTCTGTCGGCCAATTTCCCATGATCGGCTCGCAACAAGCCCAGACACGTGGCCACTTATGCTATGTCCTGCTGGAGCGCCGTACGGGTGTCCGTCATTGCTAACAGGATTCTGTCGAGCTGTTGCTGTAGGTGAGGGTCCCGCACTTGCTCAGGTTCCCCTAGCTCTTCTCGTATAGGTGCCCCTTCTGCCACAGGTGGTTGGGTGCCGCCCTTACTTCCCTTCAGTTTCCCCATCATCAGTTACTGTCGGAGCTGATTGGACTGGCCCGACCCTTTTAGTCAGTTCCTTGTAAGTAGGCCCAGGGTTTTATGCCAGTGTTCACTCCCACAGAGCGCTGTCCTCCTCCCCGTTTCACCAGCGAGGCAGTAGTGCCCAGTTCCAGTCACCCGGTGCTATGCGGAGGTGGTACGTCGTTTCTTTGCAGTGTCCACCCCGAATACCAGCAACAGGCCCCCAACTCCGACAGCCACCAGGGAGTTCGTTACTTGCTGCTGTTGATGCTCATTCCGGGTCCCCAGGGGCTCACCGGGCGTAGGTCGCAGCGTTCGCCGCCTCGTGTTGCAGTCCGCATCGAGGGGCCTGTCCCAGGCCCAGGGGATCGTTTTTACCTCTGGTTGTAATTGGTAGCGATTGCCTGTTATGGTGTCCGGCCTATCCCTGCGCTCTCTCTATGTGCCTAGCTGGTCTTGCGCCGGGGCTGTTCCTCAGGACTCTAGGCAGGCGTGTTTTCGCCCCGCTCTGCTTTTCGGTGCAGTTCGTAATACCGCTAAACAGTAGCTCCTTCCAAGCGTTTCCACGGCCGCACCCTGCTTCAGCCACAGCCCCCTCTTATGCTCTGCCGGCCGGTCTGCGCTCACGGTCCGATTCCTCCGCCTCCCCTTCAATCGTTCCGGTCACCTGCCTTCCTGTAGTCAAGTGCAGCGCTACTCTGTGAGATCCTCCGTCACCCCTGGTACATAAGTAAGCCAAGGTAGTCCTCGCCACATTTGTTCTCGCTCTGTGGAGCAACAGCAAGGATCCAGGCCTGGTCCCCCTCTGGCTCGAGGTGCTTCCCTGTGCACACTAGGCTCAGCCTCGCCTCCGTCTCCCTTCAATAGTCTGGTACGAGGGCCCCCCGGGTGTGATTGCCAGACGATGTTCTGCAGTACGCGCAGTATGAACTCTCCAAAACATGAGGGCCTGCACCTTAATAGCCGCTTTCTCCATAGTGGTCTTGAGGGTCCCAAAGACGATGCCGCAGGCGCCATGCTAAATCCCGTCTCGCCGTCCATCCGCCAGTCCGGGTGCGGGCCTTGGCAGGATCACAGGTCCCCTCCCCTCTGATTGGTGCTGTCCCGATTTTATACCTGCCGCCGCATCTGGGGTCACGGACCCCCCAGGCGCGTCCTGTGGTCACAGTCTTTCTTGTCGGAGTCCTTCCTTTCCGTGGTTATTCACTCCGCCGCAGTATTAGAAAGGTCCGACTCTCCGCCGCCATTTTAGGTCGCTCTTCGCGGCTCTCCGGCAAGTCAATAATCGTGCCCCAACAGGTTTTCTTGGCCGTCGTCGCTCCCTGTTTGTAGATGCACGGGGGGCACTTCCTCCCCCTTATCGTCGTGCAGGAGGTGGGGGTTCCCGGGTGCTGCTTGTTCAGGATTAATGGGGCTCAAGCACGGAGCTCCTCTTTCAAGCAGCCACCATTGTCGGCTGCAAGCCACGCCCCCGGATATCCTGTCTGATAAAATATACATCTTATTATATCCTATGGGATTTATATTTCGGCGTACGCGATATCCGTCACCGTTGTGTTGGAGTAACCCGTCCGCCAAGATCTAAATCAGGCCCTGAGTCTCCAACAGTTTCGCAGGTGGAAATTAACCAACAAAAAAAATGTGATTGCCAAGAAACTCACAAGTTTGTGGGTATACATAGACTTACCGGGGCAGCCCCAGCGGGGAACATTCACTTGCCATACATGGAAGCAGATTTAGCCCCATCTACTGTATACAGATTTTTAAGTGCTCGTTCAGATTTTGTAAATACAATTCACACTTACAAACTGAGGCACTGTGAATTCCCCGCTTTAGCAGCTACGGCAGGGGGTAGGGGGTTCTTGATGGCTTCTCCTTTCTGCAACTCGGTAGACAAAGGCTCATAATTAACATGAAACAAAGTGAGGGTCCGTGGGTGACATATTAAAGTATTGGATGAATGTGTGAGTGAAAGCGTGGATTAGGGTGAGTGAAAAGGTAGATGGGAGATGGATGGATGAATGAGTGAAAGGATAGATTTAAGAATAGATGAGTAAAAGAATGGATGGATGAGTGAAAGGGAGGATAGAAGGATAGATGGATGGATTGCGTGACAGAGTGTGTGTATGAACAAATGGATGGATGAATAAGTTAAAGAATGGATGGATGTATGGCTGGATGGATGAGTGAGTGAAAGAGAGGATCAATGATGAATAGAGTGAACTGGTGGATGGATGGATGGAGTGGAAGGGTGGATGAGTGGAAAGATGGATGGATGAGTGATGGAATTGTTGGATGAGTTAAAGGGTGGCTGGATGGACTGCATGAAAGGGTAGGTGGAAGAACGTAAGAATGGATGTGTTGAAGGATTGATGGATGAGTGAAGGGGCAGATGGACAGATAGATGGATTGATGGATAGAGTGAATGGGCGGATGGATGGACTGAGTGAAAGGGTGGATGATTGAAAGGATCGATGGATGATGGTTAAAAGGATTGGTGTAAAGATAGATGAGTGAAAGAATGGCTGTAAGAATGGATGAGTGAGAGAGTCGATGGATGAATGAAAGGGAGGATGTATGGATGAAAGGCTGGATTTATTGACAAGTGAAAGAATGGATGGGTGAATGAAAAGATGGGTGAATGAGTGAAAGGGTGTACGGAGGAATGGAAGAGTGAAAGGATGGAAGGCTGGGTGAAAGGTGGATGGATGAATGAGTGAAAGGGGTGATGTTTGGAGTCAAAGTTTGGATGGGTGGACAGATGGATGGATGAGTGAAAGGGTGGATAGAGGGATGAAAGTGAAAAAAGGATGGAGGGATGAAAGAAAGGATGACTGGGTTTATGGATAGGTTTGGAGATAGATGGATAGGTTTGGAGATGTATGGGCGTACAGACAGAATGGCGAAAGACTGACTGCTAGATGAAAGAATGAATGGATGGCAGAATGTAAAGGTGAAATGATGGATATCAGTGGGTGAATGATGAAAGGATGAAAGGATAGATGCTTGGGTGAAAGAGACGAGAGCTCCTATGGGGAGGGTCACGGTGACTCGCTTCGTGCCTTAAGAGCTTTGGTTCAAAGTGAGGGATGTTTTAATTCTCTGGCTTCTCCCTTGCTCGCAAATCAATACACTTGTTCATGCAAGTTCAATTTAATTGTGAAACTATCTTCGTGAACCGTGCGGGCCCCACTGCGTTATCCCTTGCAAATCACGTGTACGCAGAGTGTCAGCCAATTATCATGTGCACGTTTAATTATCGTGCAGAAATCGCCTATGTGTATGTGCACAGCATCGTTTTATCATTCAGAAAACTTTACTTGGCTTTACGCTTTTAAAAAGATTTTCTCACACACGTATTTTTGCGTGAAGAATAAATCTTCCATAAGGCGTTCTTTGAGTGTCCCATGGCTAGCATGTCCTGCTACGCTCCTGCTTTGGGGTTTTCATAAGTGTTTTCTCAGCTCATTCTCTTTTTGGAGATTGTTACAGATGTACCTCTGGCGACAGCAGGAGTACATCCATTTCCATAGTTTAAATGGTCAAGGAATACCTCCAAAATTGGTGAGGGTGTAGGTGAAGTTAAAATAATAATAATAATAATCTACGATTGACTCATTCAAGACATTTTTGCATGCGTAGCTGTACAATGTTTATTTGATTTTCTTCCAAAACTGCCTTTGTGATTAAGGAAGTTTAAATTCACATGGCTTTTTCAGGAGAAATCCTGGAATCATTTATGAGTATTTTTTCGAGAATCCATCCCATTGTTAGCTATTGCAACCGTTTAAGAACAGTATTAGGTAATATATATATGAAGCCCCGGGTGACAATGGACTGTTTCCATGACATTACGGCTTAATAATATCCAACCCATGGGGCGGCTTTGATTTTTTGGTACCCTGCTGGCTTCTGTCCCCAATTAATAGCACACAGAGTCCTGTCCTCTGAAACCAGAGAGGCATTCACAGCCCAAACCGGCAGGGTTGGCCCGAGAGCCCGACAGATCATATTCCCGCCCATAATTACACAACTTCGTCTGCAGGGCCTGGGATCGCACCAAAAATAGCCCCTAATTAGAAGTTAGCAATTTGCTCCCGAAGAGAGGGCGCTATTAACTCTTGCTAATGGGTGTTTTAATATATTCACTAGATGCGGTACTACTCGCATCATCTGTAATTTACAGCGCTTAGAAACTGTAGAAGTTTCAGCTGAAGCGCTATGCAGTAAAGTCACAGTCACACAGCAGCTCTGCAACCGGCACATGAATTCACTGAGCTATCTGGATGCTGTGTCCTACCTCCGTGAGCATCCGGATAAACATGATGGGAACACTGTAAATGATGCTGGAACACCGAGACAAAAACATTCAACAAAAACACTGGGGTTTTATGGGAACTTTCGTGGGAGTTCAGCCTATCGGGTTTCAAGGACCCGAAGGCGCAGATCAAAGGCCGCGGCTCCTCTGTTCTGTGTTTGACGAGTCCATAAAGTGAGTGTGTCACGGGAGCCGGTGGGACACGGGGAGGGGGTGTGGGGGGAGATCGGGGCGGGGTGCCACCCAGGCTCTAGGCTGGTACAGTCATGGTCTGAAGACATCAGAGGGTGATGTTCTGAAAAAGAGCCCCGCCACCTCAGGCGGGGTCATGAAAACAGGAGCCACCATCGCTTCTGGAGGTAGAGGCCAGCTTTAAGTTACAACCGAGGGGGACTGCCGCAGGGGGCAGCATTGATGCAGCAAGACGATGGGAAGATAGCTCAGGGGGTTAACGTGCTTACAGCATAGCTCTGTGCTGTCATCTGTAGGGCAGATTTCAAGCTCCGTAGGAACAACTTAGCTATTTGTTGTTGGAGAATCGACAATGTGAGTACCATTGACTCGATAAATAAATATATGGGGCCTCATTAAACCTTTAAAGTAAATGATGTAAAAGGAAACACAGGACAATATATTCATCTAGTGGCTGAGCTGCACAAAGTGAAACAAGAACAAGAAAAAAGGCGATCAATCCCAGCTGCACAGTTCACAAATTGTGTGGTCCTAGGCACATTTTATTTCACCAAGCTTAATAGACTATAACGTCGTACCATCTATAGGAAGAATGTAGTCCACACGTGCACATCGGATGGTTGCAGGGGAATGCAGTGACATATGGTTAACATGTAGGTGTTACTAACTCACATGGGGCAATATATATATCTGTGGAATTGCATTTCAAGTATTGTTACTCATAGCAACGCCCTGTCACTACTTAAAAAATATTTTTTTATTGTTTTCAAAGGCACAAAATAATGGACAGTGTACAGAAGGATAGCTAAACAGTTACCCCCAAGGGAGACTCCCACGCTAACCGAGTGGCTAACCCACGCTTCACTCCCCAGGGAGGTTTTCCCCCTTTTCCTCCCTCGGGGGGCTCTAAGTTGAAGCTTCGCTGTTGGGGAGTCACTTAGTTCTCGAGTCCATATCACGTTCTCCATTTCCCCAGACCTTGTCAAACGTCTTGTGTCAGCCTCTTCCCTCATACACCGCTCTCTCTGCCTCCATACATCCATTCATATCCTCCCAGGAATGTTCCCTCTTCCATATTGCATCCAACACCATTGGGATTGGCAGCTCTCCCCATATTAACTAACCACTCCTGTTATACTAAACTCTGAACAGTACCTATAGTCGTACTGGCCGCAGCCAAGTGTTGATTGCTGCATCCCTCGGGTGCTTCAAGGCGCCTCCCGGTCACTATCATCCAGACCAGGGCGCCTCCATCTGCCTCCCACTGGTGCCTCGGGTTCTGGGGATTGTCTGGGGTATTTTTGACTTTGGTGCGCTATATTTGTGGCACCGGCTTCTGGTTAAGCTCGCCCTTAATTCAGTACCCAGTTTTCTAGTGGGCTGTACACAGGGAAATCTGCCCAGTCCGCTCTTTCTTTACCAAGGGCGAGTGTGTGTTGGATATATTTAAATCTTTGGGTGGGCGCCAGGTGAAAGTCCTGCTGTAGGGCTTTAAATGATTTTAGCTCTCCCCCTTCAATCATGTCCCCCAGGGACTCCGTCCCCACTTCCTCTAACTATTTGAGTATTCACACATCTCGTATAGAGTCGTTTCTTTCCATAAATGCGTGGCCAGTGTACTGTGCCTTCCCAGGACAAGGTTCCACTCACACCTTCAGTGTAGCAGTTGCCCCTTGGTATATCGTTGTTTGCATGCATGTGTAGAATGTGTCCCTCTTTTTACAGTTCATCTACACCACACAACAATATCACGTCTTTGTAGCACATGATGCCTTGCTTGATGGGTTTCCCATCTCTTCACCCCCTTCTGATGTCCAACCACACAGCCTTAACAGCAGTTTACCTGGGCACGCACATGTACACAAAACAGTCGCTGTACACAGTTTTGGCACCCTCAGTCTGCACTTTAGATGTGTTGATCAAACAGTGGATCCTGTTGCAATATATCGTTGTACGATGGGCCTTACATGTGGATATAAACCCCGAATTATGAACGTATCCAAGTTTCCGGGGTGGGACACATAACAACAGCCCTGGACTGCAGTTCCCCCCCCCCCCCCCCCCCGCCCCCCTTTGTCACATGAGCTCCTTCGTTGGTTGCTGCATGACTGTGGTTGGACAATGCTTAGTCAATGCACCATCCACAAATATCACCCCGAGGCAATACTGTGGCCCTTCCACAATGTCGCAAACAAACGAGTGTCTTACTGAGAAGCCAAGCAAGGGTCCATCCTTGGGATTGAGATTTCCAGGCTAGGATCAGAGATTTCCGGATTGGCGGTGGAGATCTCCACATACTGTGAACAGGTATGAGCCAATCATACATCACAACAGAATCCTTTTACTCCCAGAATGGCTGAGCATCATAATGAGAGGGCCTCTAGCATTTCCAAAGCAGAAATGAATATTGTTTCTGTGGGGCCCTTGAGAAGTTTCTCCAGTTTTATGGAGGAGGGGGGGCTACAAACCAGCTGAGTAATGAGGCTTGAGCCTAATGCATTACCACAGTCTGCAGTGCTTGTAGCACATACCAGAAATGGGAAGAGATGACCTCTGGTACTGGGCAGGCCTGAATGTACAGGACATGCAGAGGGTATTCTCTCAGTCACATCTGCATCTAGACTGGAGTGTCCTTTGAAGAGTCTGGCTGCCCCTTCGTGCTCAGTTGGAGGCACTGACCATGAGAAAGGTGACAAGTCCTGATCTTCAGCAACAAGAGCCCTCCATGGGACTCCTCCTGGTGGCCGACAGACCTGGGACCCACGCACATCCCCACCGACCACACCAAAACCCTCGGTATCATCATGGACGATAGACTCACAATGGTCAAACATGTAAACTCTGACACTTTCTCCTGCTTTTTCATCCTACGCATTCTCTGCAAAATATTCCACTGGCTCCACACTGATACCAGACGAACAGTCATCCAGGCCTTATCACCAGAAAACTGGACTACGGCAACGCACTCTATGCTGACATCACAAATCAACTCATAGAAAGGCTCCAGAATGCCGCCACCAGAATCATCCTCAACATTCCCTGTGGGAAACAAATCACGCCTCACGTCAGAGAGCTACACTGGATAAAAATCCAGAGGCAATGCCAATACATACTGCTCCACTTGCATACAAAGCTCTCCACAACATCGGACGTGCCTACATCAACCACTGCCGTAACTACCACCAACCCAGCAGGCGACTGCGCTCAGCCTCACTCCTCCTTACGCAAGTACCCCACTTCTGCAGGAGCAAGTTAGGAGGGTCCTCCTTTTCTTACATCACCACCAAATCCTCGAACCAGCTTCCACACCACACCAGGACCTCCCCATGCCTTCTCGAATTCCGCAAGAAGCTGAAGATCTGGCTTTTCAACTAGAGCCAAATAAGCATGCTATACAAATCCACATAACATTACATGACATTAATTCATATCTAATTCATATCAAACTGCATGTATGTTTTGAAAGTATTGGTCAGATAGACCTTTTGTTTACTGAGTTTTTGTATCTCCATCTTGGCTCTACCATGTGTTGTTCTTTTAAATATGCTATTAAATTAATGTATGTTCGTGTTATTTACTATTTTTAAAGAAAAGGTCATGTTAATTATGTTATACTTATGTGTTGGTGCACTGGAATTGTAATATGAGCTAGGCCACTGGAATCATAATTTTGTGGATGCGGAATTTTCATGGACCTGCTGTTATCTGGCACACACTCCAACATCTGCTGCAGAATTTACACATTTTACAAAAAATAATTGTTCTCACTGATGAAAGTTACTAACTCGAAAGTACCACATGTAATTCCACGTAAACGTATATCATTTACAAAGGTAATGGTATCATCTTTCAGCAGCTGATTGCTGTACTCATGGATTTGAGACACAAAGGGGTCATAACACAATGTCATTCTATCAGTGACCACTCTTGATAGTCCATCATTATATGTCCAGTAACTAGTTGTGGGTGTGTCACACATCAATCACCAATGTTTGTCTGTTCATTCGTATCTAATTTAGACATCATAAGTGAATGTAGGCTGACATGTTAAAGTTACTCTAGATATGTGATGTGAAACGGTGCAGTCTAACACATGCTAGATGCATTTTGAGGCGAATTATGTAATAAGTCTTCTGATGAATGTGCTTTTATCAAAAACAAACAAGGTTCCCCAGTAGGCAGTAGGCTAGGAGTTGGGTTCTGAGTTGGAAGTGCTGCAATGACTTAGTCATGCCCAGGTGGCTCATTTCCAATTAAGATGTCCTGCATGTGGGTCACAGAGATCCTCAACTGTGAGGCGGGCACGCGCTTTAAGTTTCAGCTGTCAAGATGAGGCACGTTCCCCCAGCAGGGAGAGTGCGACTGTCTGAAGAGCCACTTGCTCGGGAAACATCCTTTACAACGCAACTAACACAACACACTACCATTACAACAAAACTTTTACAACGCAGGATGCATTACAACGCATGCCATTACAACGCATTCCATTACAACGCAGCTGCTATTACAACGCATGCCATTACAACGTAAGTATGGGTAAGTATTTAATTTAATTGTAACCCCTACACCATCCAACACTTACCCTACTATTACGCCCCCCTGGAGTTAGAATAGTAATTTTAACCCCTACACTATCCAACACTTACACTATAAATTACTTACCAATACTTACGTTGTAATGGCATGCGTTGTAATAGCAGCTAGGTTGTAATGGCATGCGTTGTAATGGCATGCGTTGTAATGGATCCTGCGTAGTAAAAGTTTCGTTGTAATGGCATGCGTTGTGAAAGCATGCGTTGTAATGACATACATCCCACTTGCTCTAAGGTCATTGAGTTGCCTAATCTAATTGATTTCCATTGTTCTGGTCATCAAACCATCTAACTCTCTCTATAGGTTTTAAAAAAATTATAGTGACCTATCTATTACAAATTTTACTTCAGGATACACAGACTTTCTACTGACAGCATATTGGACTTTTAAAGGATATTTTAAGTGAAGACAACACCAGGAATCCTATTAAATATAAACATTCAATCTAATAATAATCAAGTGAAAACAGGCTATATGCAACATATAGGCAAAGATACAAGAGAAGAGAGGGTTTGAAACCTATTATTGAGCAGCATCATCTAGCTGTAGTTATAGTGGCGCTGTACCATCATAAATAAGATCACCGAGCTAGCGACCAGGGTTCGAGCCTCCTCAGACCAGAAATAAGCAACATTATAACAAACTTAATTTTGTAGTAAGTTATAAAGATGTTGTTTTAGTCATTCTGGACACAGTACACAAGATAAAAGATTACCTTGGTAATCCTAACAATCACTTTTCTTTCTCATTCGCCAATAGGTCAGAATACAGGTTCTTCTTATTAACAAAACGTGAGATGTTGTTTTTTCTCCAACAGTACGCATGACACCACAGTCTGTTCTTGTTTAAAGACAAAAAGTTTTTCAGGATAGATGTACACTTGATTTTGAGGCCTATAAAATTATAACATGATTATATAACAAATGATGTTTAGATATTGAATCTGGGCAGCCACGTTTAGGAAAACTACAAACATATGTTTGTAACCTGCGAAAAGAATATTGAAATGTTATTAATAAAGAATTTCTATGAACGCGATGTTCTTTCTAATACATAAAATGTAACCGTTGTATTATTTTCTCTTACATCCTCAGGCCCAAATGATCTGCATACTCAGTATTGCGATTGAAACAATGTTTTAAATCATGCTGAAATTAAATGCATGGCCAATACCTATAAGCAATATTCATAAAGAACCATGTATCAAAACTATGTTCAATAGCAAGGGACATAAGATGATGTTGTAAGTATATACTAAGTATTGAGAAGACTGAAAAGGATCTTCTATATAAAAGTTACAGCCAGCATCAAGTCCAACTTTAATCTCTTCTTCCCTTTTTTTGATTTTCATTTCATCCTTCTTCTTTCTTTTTTCTTTCTTCATCTTTCTTTCTTCCTTTTCTTTTCCTTTTCTCTATCCACTGTTCTCTGTCTTTTCCCTGGATACACTGTCCTTGCCTTGATTTCTTTGCTTCTTCAACTATTAGAATCCCCTGCTGGAGACCTTGCCAGAAGAATCGGCCTGATGGGCTTCCCCTATATTGCCCGGCCCTCCCAAAATGGCCAGAATGGAAAACATTCTTGCGGGATATTTGTGCTTTGTTGTAGGCTGTAGAGGTTGTGGCAAACCTGCCAAGATCATTAACAAATGGGTCATCAACAAGCAAATCTTTTGCTGTGGGACCCACCTCAGCAGCTTTGGATTGATGAGCATGAGAATAGATAGGCGCCTCTCCACAGAGACCGCACAATTGGTGCTGCCCAGTTGGTAAATGGTGAGTTGGACCCATCCCACCAATGGAACTAGACCTATTGGCAAACTTGAGTCCTTCGCTTGAAAAGCTAGTTCCCAAAAAATTGTGAAGGGGCCAAATCCAACAATTTGTCCTGGCGGATTCAGCAATACCATTTTAGTCACTAAAAAAACTTTCATGAATTTAATCATTATAGGGTCAACATTAGCCACCTTCGCTGGCAGCACAGGTCTACGACATTTTGCCCAAAAGCAATTCCGTACCTCTTTTTCAAAACCCTTCCCTAGCTATGTTTACTGACTGTTTGACTGAGTTGTGCAGGGCTTTTGCGAGCCCTTTTTCCTAAAAGACGATCCACTTGATCCTCATAATGTTCCACATACTCATTGAAGTTAGCTCTAAATGTTCAGTCCCAAAGGGATACATGAGGAGAGTCACTCCAAATGAAGGCAGGAGGATTTAAATCCAGAAGTAAGTTCAAGTGTGGAGGGAGCAAGCCTTCACCCCTTGGCAGAGGCGCAAGTAGAGCCAAATTTCGGGGGGGGGGGGGCTAATAAAAATTTCGGGGGGGAGGGGGCTAATTCTTCCAGCAATGGAAATGGAAATGGAAAGGGTCTTATAATGCGCAACTAAACCCGGAAGCATCAAGGCGCCTAGGAAAACGATCAGCAAATGCCAGATAACAAGCATTACAGGTATGCCTTAGAGAATAACCATGTTTTCAGGGCTTTCCGAAAGGTCAGGACTGACGGCTGGGTTTTAATTCCAAGCGGCAGGCCATTCCAAAGTTTGGGGGCTACTGCTGAAAACGCCCTCCCACCCCATTTGGTTCTGCGGACACGTGGAACCACCAACAAACTCTTGGTTGACGATCGGAGTGCTCTCTCCGGGACGTATGGATGTAGCAATTTCCTCACGCCCTCAGCCCCCTTACCAGTAAGTGCCCCATAGGTCATGCAGAGTGTCTTAAAGACAATTCTAGACTCAATAGGGAGCCAATGTAAGGTTTTCCTGGCCGCCGTGGCGGAGGATAGTCTAGGAGCATCCAGCACAAATTTGGCCGCCGCGTTCTGTACTGTCTGGAGGCGCTGCAAAATGTAAATGTAAATGTAGTATACTTGTAAAGCGCACAGCTGCCCCAGCAACGGGGCGTCCCGGCGCTGTATAACTCTGGGGAACCCGTCCTGGCTTTCCCTGTGGGATGGTCCCTTGCTGGGAGTCCCCAAGGTGGAGCCAGGCATCCCCGGAATTGGTGGGGCCGTTGTGGAGATTAGGCAAGCTAATGCCCAGAGTTGCCGAGTGGAACCCCTGATTAGAGTAAGCACCAAAGCGAGAATTATCGAGTCCGCTGACCAAGGTCCACGACCCTGCCGCGTCGGGAATTGAACCCTGGTCCCGTGCTGACCTCTGCTCTCAGGCCTGCCGCCTCTAACCAGTGAGCCACACTACTCCACTACTCCAAAAGACCTTTGTTAGGAGATGCAGGGGCTCTAAGAAGGGGTGAAAACACAACAAAGCCTCATTAACAATTAAATGGTTTTTTGAAGACCTGTGAAGTACTCGGGTGCAGCAATGTGTGCCCGGGAAGCTGTCTCACACGCTGTGATACACACGACGGATGGGATGAAGCCCTTTGAGCCCAATGGGCATTGCACGCCTGCTCCTAGACATCTTGCCTTCTATAAATTATGTTAACCCCAGCCAATATGGCAGATAGGTCGGCCAGATGGAAACAAAATGCTGACATCAATGCTCCCCACTAGCGTGGTCTGCGCACATGTATTTTACCTATCACGAGGAGCGGCGTAGCTGAAAGCGTTCAATTGATGCAGATCCTCTGGTGCACATATCCACTCACCGGAGTAGGCATAGAAAGAGTACTACACTCCATGATCCAAGGCGATCTCCCAGCTCAATCTCCACAAAATAAGACCACACAGGCTGTCACGGCATCAAGCACGCAATCCGGGCATGCGCTATGGTTATTTTGCTAAAATCAAGCAAAATAAGGCAATTAACAAATCTCGCACATCAATCAAATTCAACACTCAATCAGAATACCGAGAACACGAGTATCTGAGGACTTCAATCGTGATACACAAGCGTTGTATGTAATATCAAACCATAACCATACCCCATGTGAAAAAATTCAAATATGATTGGAAATTACAAATATGGAGCCAACGTGAGAGACACTTATCTTGACTGCTGAGCAGCAAAGAAAGAAGCAGCAAGATGGTTATGGTTGATGGTAGCCCCATGCTGATTGGTGGATGGAGCCATGACTAAATGTGAACGAGGTAGGAGTCAGTGGCAATGAATGGTCTTCTTGCACTGCTTTCCACAGCCACCTCAGCACAGGTGGCCAAGACCAACAGTGGGGCATCTGGCTTCTGCTTCAATTTAAAGTCTGGGATGGTCAAATTGGAAATGAGAGAATGAATGTAGAATCTGTGATAGGAATGAGTGTGCCTTTGCATGGTAAGGCAATGCAGATGTGAAGGCCAAGCCTTTCTTCACCTTTCTTCTGTGGAGAGAGGACATGGCCTTGCAGTTCGGTGTGCATTGCCGCTTTGGAGTGGGGGTGGATTATATACAATTAACCACATGCATGCTGGTGACGGAACATCTCCATCACCAGCCACGGACGCGCTGTGCTGATGACGGAGTGATTCCGTCACGGCCCGCTCGGCGCGCCTGCGCGGCGCGGATTCCACGCCTGCGCTGGACGTTCCATTGAGCGGGCGGGGCCGTGACGGAACCGCTCCGTCATAAGCACAGCACCACCGAGGCTCGTGACGGAGCGGTTCTGTCATGAGCATGGGAGCGCCGCGCGGCCGCCCCACCCCCCTAGCGCTGTGGCGGCAAAGGGGTTAAGCTTCTCTCCTAAATTCAGAGTATGCTAAAGGTTTACTGCTGACATCTGCTGCTCTCTGCAGTACCACGAGTTCTATTCTATTCTATTCTGGGTTTGGTGAAGCGCAACAGCTACCCCAGCAATGGGGCGTCCCGGCGCTGAGAGACAGACACACTCCTTGAAGGACGGGGAAGGGGAGGGAAGTTAGAAATGCACTAGAGGGGGGGGGGAAAGGAGGGTCTTGATTGTCTTGCGAAAGACAGAGAGACAGTCAATGGAGCGTATGCTGAGGGGAAGATCGTTCCATATTTTTGGACCGAGAACCCTAAAGGATCGGCCACCAGTGGGACAGAGCTTAAATCTGGGAACTTCCAAGAGAAGTTGACTAGAGGAGCGTAATTTACGGCCAGGGACATAGGGGCAGGCCAAGTTTCGCAGCAACGGGGGATTTCCCATTTTGACGATTTTAAAGATCGTGATGAGCGTTGAGTTGAGCAATAGAAACACCTGGGCCATATTTATGAAAATGTGACGCGATGCAGAAGGTCACCTAACTGCGCTGTGTCACGGGGAATAGGCAGGAATGCTCTTTATTTAAGGCAATGCAGCGCACTCCGGTCTTTTCCCTTGCACTGTTGAACAATGGGCTGCCTAGCGCCAATGCAAGCACCCCTGCACCATGGTGCAAGGATGCCTGTGTTGCATGCAAGGTTGTTTTTGTGCAGGTAGTGGTGCACCATTCTATGAAAAAAGAATCTTGCAAAGTTTTTTCCTCTTTCCATGTGTGCTGCACCCACTGAAAGAGGAAAAAACTTCACTTCACTCTGCAGCACAGATTGAAAGAGGAAAAATTGAGGAGAAATAAACACATTTCTCCTTATTCCTCAGAAGGAATATCTCTGGGTGCATTCCCAGGTTTACAAGTACTTGTAAATCTGGGAATGCTGCAAAATCCATGGATGTTGCATGGGAACACCCACGTAACACCCATGGAAAAGCGTCCGTGGTGCAGAGTAATGCAATGCAGCAATTTGCGTTTTGTTACATCACTCGAGATTAAGGTGGCCTTGCCTGACTTCATAAATCTCATTTTCCATTTGCGTTACTCTTGCACTATGTTGCGTGATGCAAGAGCTTATAAATATGTCCCCTAGTATTTCAGTGCTTAAAGGAACTAAAACTAGGTATGAAGCACTGTAAAATATTATTGTATTGAGTATGTCACCCATGTATTGTGGCTTTTAGGGATATGTTTGAGTAGACTGGAGAAATTTGATCAAGTCGAAGAGGACAAATGAGGTTTTAAATGAAATATCTCACTGGATTCAAATGGAACAACTGAACATAAGGTATTCTGGTGGATTCATTTGAGGAAGTGAGGATTTTTCTTCCAGTGACCACTCCCTTCCCTTGCTGGGGTGACCAGGGTTTACAGAGATGACACGCGTTCTCTCTTTAGCTTCAAAGAGATGCTCACAGGGTCAGATGACTGCAGTGCCCAGGGAATGACTGTAGGGAGGGAATGGGTGAAGTATGTTGCGGCCGCAGCAGGCTTCGGATGAAAGAGGATCTTCTCTCTGACCCTGGCCTTTTTTAAAGCCTGACCATGAGAAATATTCATATTATGAAAGAGGTTTGGGACATCATGTTCCAGCCACTAAGGGCTTCAGTTACAAGAGGCTGCACCGCCGGAGTGTCACGTTTTTGACCCATATCTACGAAGTCACATAAAGCCACTGTGTTTGCCTCTTAGATATGGAGTAAGGCAATACAACGCAAGTCACTGCGTTGCCTCACCCGGCGTCAGGGAGGCATGCCATGAGGGATGCAGTGGATTTTGATACTTTGCCATATTCACAAAATCACGTAAACCTGTAAATGTGTCCAAACTGTATGCTTCCCCAGGGGAGGCGTAACAAGGAGAAATATGTTTATTTCTCCTTTTTTTTACTCTTTCTACGTGTGGTGCATTCTGAAACACAGCTGGAAAGAAGAAAACGCCTCCATTGATTGTTTTTGTGCAGGAAGATGTTGTTCCGGGTACCGGGAAAATCACATATAACACAAAGAACTGATAAAACTAATTTTCTAGTGCTGCGTATCGCCCTATGTGGCAAGCGTCGAAGAGCCGCCAGGCAATTGAACCACGTGGGGGTGTGAGGGCCTGGGCAGCTGGCTGCTAGAGGGGAGAGGGAGGAGAGGGCACGTCCCTAGTATTTAGGTGTTGTGGGCAGCAGGATTAGCGATGGGGCACGCACTGTTGATGGTGAGGGGTTCATGTTATCGGGCCTGTGAGTTCTATGGCCCACCGTCAGCAGAGAAAGGATTAATTCCCTGCAAGGATGCGTAAAAACTGGCGGGATTGCAGGGCCAGTTCCCCATGCTGAGGCGGTCCGCATACCTACGTGTCCAGGGAGAGGGGGTGACAAGGGTGGGGTAAGAGGAGTGGAGGCGGCGGGGAAAGTTTACCTTTGTGAATACCAAAAAGTTGTAAAGTTAGACTTTTGTTCTAATTTTACTAAAAAGTATTAAAGTTAGACTTTTGGTCTAAGTTTACCTATGTGAATACCGAATAGTGGTAAACATACACAAAAGTGTAAGCATATCTTTGTGAATCGTGCCCTTAGTGTGGAAGTATAGTGACAACATCCCACTGACACCATGGTGACTGCCTCCTCTCTGAAGACGAAGAGGCACGTTGCCTTGGTTACTCGGCATATGAGAGGTAGAAGTGATGGCAGTCGGCAATCCCAAGTGTAGTAGTAGACAGGCCAATGGGGGCACCTGAGGGACTGGCACTTTCATGAAACAAGTGCTGCGTTGAGGTGCCCTTGTAGAGTAGGTGAGAACAGCACACCACTCTGGGAGATCCTTGTTTTCACCTTCCTATTCTAGCCGCACGTCACATCTTGGCTTAATCCGTGGGTGCCCCATGTCCTCACGATATGTCTACCCAAGGGGTGTACTTACTAGCGGCCGTCCCTAAGGGAAAGAGGGAACGAGTCTACGACTGGATGGATGAAAAACGTGAGGAGGCCCTGGCATAAAACATTCGGGTACATGCACAGGATGCATCTCCCACGTAAACCTGGAACCATGGGCGTCCGCAGGGGGGGCAAGGAGGGGCGCTTGCCCCCCCTGGAGCACCTCTCCTTGCCCCCCCTTGCACACACCCATGTGCACAAATGCATCCCGGAGGGAGGCCTGACGCCGGGGACATCATCCAACCGTCCGTAAATTCATAGACAGTCCATAAATTGGACCTCACGACCGTTGTCCTTGAGGATCTCTGTTACAGATGCCTTAATTTTAGGCATTGCAGGGAACAGAGCTGTTCCCCCGGATGGGGCGCCTCGCACTCCCCTGAGCACAAGTGCAGCCGCACCCGCCCATTATCATTCTATGTGGGGCTGATTGCCACATACAGAATGACAATGGGTCAGTCTGGGCAGGCACAGCATGTGGTGGCCTCCTACAGCCTCAGTCCATGGCACAGCATTCTGTCAAATGGAAGTGCAAAAATGCCCATGCTGCTGCTAGATGAGAATCCAGTTAGCCAAAGGAAGGCGGTGAAAGAAGTTGAAAGGAAAGGATTATAGAAAATACCAGAAGGGCGGCACATTATATTAAGCACAGATTTTGAGTTTGTGTTTTAATCCACACATTTTATTACATCAAACACCCTTTTGGAGAGACCCCCCCTAGTTTTTTCATCCCACTTAAAGCTCTGGAAAACACCATGTCACATTCGCCCCACGTCAAGGCACTGTGCATCATGCATGACTCATGCCTGCCACTTTTTCAGATTGCCTATGTGCTGGGGCATAGTGAACCCTGCTCCACTCCAACCCTTGCTTTAGGAACTACAGCGAGGGCAGAGTTCTTGATAGGTCTCATAATTAATGTGAAAAAGTGAGTGAGTAAGTAAGTGAAGGGATGGGTGGATGGATGGCTGGATAGATGAGTGAATGATGGATGGATGGATGAGTGAAAGGGTGGATGATGGGCGAGTGAATGGGTGGATGGATGAGTGAAATGATGGATGGATTGATGAATTGATAAGTGAAAGGGTGGATTGTTGAATTGGTAAGTGAAAGGGTGAATGGATGGACGGATGAGTGAAAGGGTGAATGGATGGACAGATGAGTGAAAGGGTGAATGGATGGACGGATGAGTGAGTGAAAGAGCGGGTAGATAGAGAAAAGGATGGAAAGATGAGTGAAGGAGTGAAATGGTGGATGGATAAGTGAAAGGATGGATGAATGATATGTTCAATGGATGGATTCATGAGTGGATGAGTAGATGGATGGGTGGGTGGATGGAAGGATGGATGGCTAAGTGAAAGGGGAATTGAAAGAGGAAGGGCAATGGGTAAATGGATGACTGAATGGGTGAATGGCTGGATGGATGAGTTAATGGATGGATGGGTGGAAGAGTGGATGGATGAGTGTATGGATGGATAGGGTGAAAGGGTGGATGGATGGATGATGGATGGGTAAAAGTGCGGATTGAGGGATAGATAAGTGAAATGATGGATGGAAAGAAACGTGATGGATAGGTTTGTAAATGGATGAATATGGACATTGTTGGGCACACAGATGGAAGGACAGAATGAATGGTGAAAGACTGAATGATGGATGAAAGTATGATTACACACTGTAAGCCCCATTATCTTAAGCAACATTTCCTATACATTGACTTTCCCATTTATATGAGTGATTGTCTCTATATAATCTGTGTGTGTTGTAACGCCTCCAAAACTCTGCCCCACATACTTGGGATGACTAGCACTATAGAAGAAATGAAATACACATGAGAGAGGGTCTATGTGAAGATGAGGGGCGCCATTGGAGGGTGGTATCAAGGCCAGATTGGCCGGACCGGGCATCAGGTATTTTCTCTGGGAGCTGGAAAGGTGGGGGCTGTTTTGTTACCACAAAAAGACCTGCACATTTGCTTAAAGCTGTGCATATACTGACAAATCATGAAGTGCACAATTGCCTCAACCTAATAAAACCTTATTTTCACTTGTACTTTAGTGGTTGTCTATTTACTTACTTATATACTATTGCGCAACCTTCTCTGATGTGTCTGTAAACCTTACCTTTTGTCCTGTATTTTGACCTCCTGTTCTGATTTTGTCCTGAATTTTGACCCTTTGTCCTAAATTTTTACACTCACTGTCCTGAATTTGCACCTATGCCAGTTGGTCACCCTAGACATCCTTCAACCCCTCCAGGTGCCGGTGATTGGGGGGTGGGGGGGGGCGGTGATCCTCGGTGTTCAGAAGGAAGCAGGGGGCTACCAATGACAGAGGCGACAAGTGCAGGTGCCCTGCAACCCACTCATCACCACCACATGAAGGAAGAAAATAACTCGATCAGCTCGTCGACCCAACTTCCAGAAAAAACTTTCAGACGCCATGAAAAGGCAGCAGCATTTGCTGTCGTCTGTGAGTCTGTCAAATTAGATTTGTACAATAAACTCATTTGAAAATGAAACTGCATTAAATGTCTGCTCCATCACGGTCACCACTCTGCGTCTTCAATCCCTCGTTCACCCCTCTTTTAAACCTCACCTCAGCTCGTCTCCCACAAATTTCAGGAGGGGGGGCTAATGCATCCAGCCAAATCCATGTGCAGAATGGAGATGCAGGGGCTCTAAGTAGGGGTGAAAACACAACAAAGCCTCATTACCAAGTAAATGGTCTTTTAAAGACCTATGTGAAGTACTCCGGTGCGGCTGTGTGTGTGTGTGTGCTGTGCCGGGTAGCTGTCTCAGACAGGCACACACATTCTTATAACATTCAAACCCCTCAGAATGACAAATCACCACTTCTACCTGCCTCGTCATGGGGCGGGAGTGGGAAGATGTGCACAGCAAGGGGAAGGGATGGCCAGTGCAGGTGACGCTTTTCTTTTGTATAGGAATTTCTGCTGGCATCATAGCCCATGGTTTGCTGTCTGTGCACTTGTATAGATGTGTATTCCATACTAGTGCACAGACAGCACACCCTGGGCTATGACGCCAGCAGGAATTACTTTACAAAGGAAAAGTGTCACCTGCACTGCCATCCCTTTCACCCTGTTGTCTGTGCACCAGATAAATGGTGAACAGTGCCATGGATCTGTCTCTTTTTGCATCCAAGGGCACCGACGAAGAAGCAGAGGAGGCCCAGGCAAGGAGAATCCAGGAGACATTTGACCCACACCTATCTAGAAAGTGAGACCTTCGAGAGGGGCTGGATGCCAGGATGATAGTGCTGCTGATCAGCCAGACTCCACTGAATAGTATCAGAAGAGCAGGCAGCAGTTTTTAAGTAAGTTCCAGTAACTTTAATGCATTCTACAGCATCACCAGCAATACCTACTGGCTGCATATTTAGGTTAGTGTTTTAGACTTACATGCATGGAAACGTCAAGGAGGACAGTCCCCTCTGAATATGCAAATGTAGTGTAAGCTTGTAGGGGCAGATTTACAAGCCTCTTGGGCCACTTTTGCGTCACTTTTCCCATGTTAAAAGTGACGCAAAAGTGGCGCTAGGGGCTTGTAAATCTGCCCCGTAGTGTTCAGGTTTTGGGATGCCAGTGGGGTTAATTTAGGGTTCAGGGTGGGTATGGGTTTTGGGGTGGCCGTGATAATTTTAGGGTTCAAGGTGGGTATGAGTTTTGGGGTGCCAGGGGTAATATTAGGGTTCAGGGCGGGTATGGGTTTTGGGGTGCCAGGGGAAATGTTAGGGTTCAGGGTAGATATAGGTTTTGGGGTGCCAGGAGTAATGTTAGGATACAGTGCAGGTATGAGTTTTTTGGGGGCAGGGGTAATTTTAAGGGTCGGTATGGGTTTTGGGATATCAGGGGGGTAATTTTAGGATTCAGGGTAGGTATGGGTTTTGGGTTGCAAGGTGGGGACATTTTAGGGTTCAGGGCGGGTATGGGTTTTGGGGTGCCAGGGGGACAATTTTAGGGGTCAGAGCGGGTATGGGTTATGGGTTTTGGGGTGCCAGGGGGCTCATTTTAGGGATCAGGTGATGTATGAGTTTTAAGGGGCCTGGAGGGTAATATTAGGGTTTATAAGTGTGCTCTAATTGTTGTCCAGCTTCAAATGCAGAATTTACCACTTTTTTTCTCAGCATTACCCGATCCTGATTTTCTGCCATTTTAGCCCCGCCCTATTGATTAACATTAGCCACGCCCCTTCATTTGCCAGGTTAGCCCCCCCTGGAAACATTTCTGCGGATGCCCATACCTGGAACTGAGCCACCAGGACAGGTTGCACCAGGATGAGCCTGGTGCAGCCTGATAAATGTGCTGGGAGTCATTCCTTTTAATGACCTGTTCAAGATCCCGCCAGTGAGATGAATCACTACCTGCCCCCATGAGAGCAAACGTATCCCCTTGCTGGCTAGTAGAGGCTGCTACCGACCAGGGGTGGTGGGGCGGGAGGGTGGGGGAGGTTGGGGTGAGAAAAGGGGAATGAGGGAGGGGGGAATAATAAAATAAGCTGCACTCACCTGTTTACAGCCGGACGCCACCTATTCTTTCTACGTCCTCATCTCTCCAAGAAGCACACAGCCTTCCAGAATCCCTGACCAATCACAATACTGCATTAGCAGAGTTGTGATTGGTCTGAGTACCGTGTTTGGGCTCTCAGAGAGGGGTTGGCAGGCTGTGCATGTTCTCCATCCAGACTATAATACTGCCTGTGTGGAGTACATGCAGAGTGCGCATGGCTCTTTGGTCGGCCCGAGACGGCCAGCCAAAACTTCATGCACACTTTAGGTGCTGCCACCACTCGTTCCCCTGTGACGCGAGGAGCCCAGCACCTCCGGCCTGGCTTCAGCTGCAAGCTGAATATAAAAAACGAAATGATAATAACAGAAGTTATTATAATTATTTTTTTTCAACTTGCAGCTGAAGCAGTGGGGCAATGCTCCTCCGCCTCAGCAGAGGAGCCGTCACTGTATGCTGACTCCCTCTGAATTTTTCCTTCATAGATATTTCTGGACTATTGGTCATAGCTGCGTCTTTACTAAACACGTGTTCCTTCTGACCAGGAACAGATGTTACAAATTTGCTCCAAGTTAGGGTGTGTGCAGCCTGAGCTTATCTTTTATGTCATTTAGCTTAGTTTAGTATTTATAAAATGTAAAATAGATTCTATGTTGCCTTAGTGCTGGCACATTAAGGAAGACTTGAGACGAGGCTATTGTGAAAGAAGAAAAGTGTTAAGTGTCTTCCTGAAATGGCGATAAGAGATGGTGGTTTTAAATTCAGAAAGGTGGTCATTCAATAACTAGTGACCAACATGCAAAATGATTTCCCTCCAAAGAAGGATTTGTTAAAACTAGTTCTGAACAAATAGGTTTAGTAATGATAACCGAAGAGTGCACAAGAAACAGTGCTCAGTTTGTAAAAAATTAAGGGCCATGGGCCATATGTATTAAACTCTGATTTTGTGATTCTCAAATTGCGATTTTTTGTGAATCGCTATTTGAGAATCGCAAAACGCTATGTATGTATGATTTGTAAATAACTATGTGAATCCTACATATTCCTTAATTGCGAATTGCAAATTCTGATTCGCTATTATGGAATACCTCCCCATTCATTCCTAGAGGCCCATAGGAATGAATAGGAAGACATTCTCAATTTGCGATTCTCAATTAGAGAATCGCAAATTGAGAATGCAATTTTGAGGGTGCCAGGGTGTCAAAAGGACACCCTGTTGCACCCCTGAAATGTGCATGTGTGCACATGTGGCACACAAACATGCATTAAGGGCATGTATGTGTGCCTCATGGCACTTTGAAAAATGAAAAAAAAAGTGCATTTTACAGGGAAATCGCAAATTACCACCAACTTGAAGTTGGTGGTGATTTGCGCTTCCTTAAGGCCAAATTGCACTTCTTTCTGTGCTTCTTGCATTGCATTGAAGGAATAGCAATTTGCAATCCCCATAATGAAATTGCAAAATAGGGAATCGCAAATTTACAATTCCTTATTTTGCGAGGCAGTTTTTCTTTCATACATACCACTGAGCCCAATTGCGATCACAAACGCCGAAATTCTGCGAATTTCGACATTTTCCATCGCAATTTGGAATTATACACATGGCACCGTATGTCCAAATGCATTTTTGCAGTTGTAAATGGCACAGTTAACAGAATCGGACCGTTCCAACAGCGAAAATGCTTTTTCATCTGCACAAACATGGCCGGATTCGCCATAGCGGGCACCGGGCGTTACCCCAGTGGGCCGGAGGGGTGAGGGGGGTTTTGTGGGCGTCGGGACTGGTTTTTTCACGGGTGCCGGTTGTGCAGTAGTGCAAGGATATTCCCATTCAGTAACGGGCTACTGAATCACAGTTTGTGTTTGCGATTCGGTATTTGGAAGGGACGTACTTAGGGCTCTCTTCCAAATACAGAATCACAGTTGTATGTATGAATGTTTTACGACCGAATTTCTGTCGCAAAATAGTCATATTTTACTAACCGGTGGTAAACATTCGCAAATGAGAAGGGTCCCTGAGGGACCCCTTCCCCTTTGTGAATGTTGAAATGAATATATTTTAAGAGCAGGCAGTGGTCCCACACACCACTGCCCACTCTTAAAAAATGAAACCTAAATGCTTCATTTTATTTTTTTAAATACATCCCATTTCCCTTTAAGGAAAAGGGACTGACTCTTAAAAACAAAAAAAGATTGCTTTATTAAAAAGCAATCACAGACATCATGGTCTGCTGATCCCAGCAGGCCACCAACCCTGTGATGGCTGCAATTACTACTGGGTCACAAACTGTGACCTACTTCATTAATATTCATGAGGTAGGTTGATTAATGATCCACTAGGAATCGCTTTTTCAGACTTGTATGTTGTCAGACATTATGAATTACGATTTCCTAATTTGCGATTTGTAAGAATCGCAATTAGGGTATTGTAATCCTTATTTTTTTACATATGGTCATAAGTGACAGGCTCCAAAGTATTTCTCAGAGGTCCACTGCATCTAGTGGCACCCCAGCTCATGTCACTGCTTCCAAATGTCAGTGAAAACAGTACCTACCTGTTAGTTTTTAAAAAGCATATCAAATCGCCATTGAGGCATTCTCCTCAGAAAAAAATATGCACCTAGACCCAACATATTGTGTGCTAGTGTTTAAAAAAAGATGTTGTGCAGAGAACCAGCAAACACCAGCACAAATTACGCACTGACAAGAATACACCTGTTTTTCTTGATGCTGAAGAAATGAGGGGCCTTTCAAAACAAACACTAATGCAGGAGACTCAATGGGGCATATTTACTAGGAAGTTGGGGGATAAGCAAGGGGCTTGTAAATATGCCCCAAACTTTTTTTAAAAATCTTTTTATTTAGAACATAGGCTCTCGTGACATTGACATATTACATTGCAATCCATGGCGGGTGGACACACATATGACAAATAGGTACATACAAATCAGTGCGAACATCATTACTCTGCATAATCAAACCATAGTCCGTACATAATCTTATGATTGCATAGAGACATTTTGCGTGTCCCACACTTCCCCGCTATAACTCCTCCACGCCCCATATCTTTTCCCATTTCCTAGGGCACCCCCTACTCTTGTAAATCACTCTTTCAGTCCTTTGGCACCAGTCCAGGTCGTGTCCCCATTCTTCCACAGTATGCCCCAAACTTTTAAAATGTTCCTACCACGACTGGGCCACCAATGTAATTCCTCAAGGACAGGACTAGGTTTCGTGCAATGAGGTGCCGACACCTTGATGCTTTTGTGTCACACGGCTGGACAGTTGGATATTCAAAGAAAAAGTGACTGACAGGAGTCCAATCTGGAGCCTACTGTGGCAGCTGCTTCTGTTCTTCAACCCTCCATAGAGTGGCAAGGAGAACTGGTCTGAGCTTGCACATCTGCAAAGTACAAGAGGCGACTCCTGCAGAGACCTCAGTATCCATTTTGAGTTTGGAATATAATGAATTCCTTTTAGCGTTGGATCTTGGTTGGGACGGGGAACAAAGGGCAGTAAGCTAGAGTGCAGACCGCCAAGCAGAAGACTACCACTAATATCTCAATATTTTCTATGCTAATTTGAAACTACTTTCTTAAAATCATGACTTAGCCGTTGACATAATCCCACAACTGGAAAGGAATATAGCATGTTACAACGCATGCTATAACATTGCGTACTATTATAACGCGATCATTACAACAACCGCGTTGTTAGTACACGATGCATTTATATCGCAAGTCATTACAACGACTTGCACTAGGGGGCGTGCTGGACGTAGGAATAGTATTAATTATTATTCCTACTCCAGTTTGCGCAACAGTAGGGAAGGTTTTGGAATTTATTTTCAAATATCTGAGCGACCCTAGTGCAAGTTGTTGTAATGACTTACGATGTAAATGCATCACGTACTAACAACACAGTTGTTGTAATAACCACGTTGTAATGGTAGCGCGATGCAATGACAGCGTTGTAAATGCTGTTTCCCACTGCTGAGTCTAGAAATCAGAATATTTTTGCCAATGGTGTCAAACACTGCCGTCAAGTCCAACAAAATCCGCGCGCTTGTATCGCTGCAGTCTGCAAGCATCAGAGATCACCCAGGACCAGCAACAGAGCGGATTCTCTGCTTCTGTTGGTGTGAAATCCCAATTGTGTGTCATCAAAAACATGAGGCTCCTTAAGGGAGGTTGATAACCTCTTAGCCACCAAGATTTCAAGAATGTGTGCTGCAGGTGGAAGAAGGGTGATAGGTAAATAAATAGACTCCATTTCACAGTCTAGTGTTGACTTTTTTCAAACAGGGGTGACTACGTCCACTTTGAGTTCACTTGGAATTATACCGGAATTCAAAAATAAAGGGTAACAATGTGAAAGACACCCTTTCAGGTAAAGTTTAGGGACACAATCTTTCTGTGCAGGATTTTTATAGGAATTGACTCGAGAGGTGAACTCGGTTTACATTTCTTGATGAATGTCAAATGTCAAGTGATAAATTGTGGAACTAATTCAGAAAATAGATGAAGGTTTTCTCAGGGCCAGTATTATTAGTGAAAGCCGAGCAATTGCATGTTTTTGGGTAATTTTGTCTAAAATGTAATTGGCTGGTTCATTGCAGACCGTGTGGGTGCACACATATCGAGGAGCCAAATTCCAGCGATTAGAAACTTCATCAATATTTGCCAGAGTTTATTTTTCTCTATTTTAGAAAGCAAATATATGTTTACTTTAGAACTCCTTCAGCTTGAATATTTTTTATAGCACATAGTTTATTTTTATAAAGTAACTTAAGTTCTCGAGAATAACCCCATCACCAGGTACATCCAGCTAGTCTTGCCTCAAGTTTTAACTTCTGTACAGGTGCCTAAAGCAGGGTGAAGAGTTAGATACGTCTCTCTGTCATTGATCAACTTGATTTAGATTTGTCTCTCTGTCGTTGTTGATCGAATTGAGGGGTTTCCTCCTTTTTTACCCCCTCTCACCTCTGTTCGTACTTAACCTCTTCCTGCCTCAATCAATTCATCTGTGTTTTTGGTAATCTTTGCCAGGGACCCTGACCTCGATCTCTTGGGAACCTGAAAACCACTGACAAAATGTGATCCAAAGGGTTGACTGAGACCCCGAAAACCATTATTCGAGCGTCTATTCTGATGTTGCAAAACATCTCACTCCCAGTTTGCCCACAATAGCCCCGCAAGACCTCAAGCCCCTTAAAAAGTACTCCTGGCAGAGGTTTGCTTTCAGGTTGTGATAGCTTTCTCACATTGTGCTCTTTTGACTGTACTACACCCCCGTGTTGTATGTACTACATTGATTCTAATTGCACCCACTTGGCATTGTGCTACATTTTTATGGGTCCACTCTTTTGCAAGGTATTCAACCACAAATGCATGTATATATGTATGTATGTTTGTGGTATTTGTATTGTGCAGACCTAGCCCAAGGGCAGTGGTGGTTCATAAGTATCCCCATTCTTGAAAAAAAGTCTGTTGCTAAAAGTGTAGCAAAAACTCTCAACCTCCCAGGAAAGCTTCTTCTGGCAACGGGTGTGATAAGTACCTGTTCCTGCAATGGAACACCATGTTGTCACAACAAGTACCAGACAGCATTTCTTGGGTGTAATTTAAAGAGCTTTCATCCTGTTTCTAAGGCGCTTTCTCCAAAACGACAGAACCTGCAGTTCACAAGTGTGTCTGGGGGTCACCTTGACTCCTCAAGCACCTTGCTCCATAGCTGGTCTTTGCTTAAAAAGTGTCTGATGACAGGTCAACTAAGGTAATACCGAGGTGCCTCCAAAGTGTGCACAGAATTTATTTAAAAACCGCAAATAAAAGTCACCTAGTTCTACAAAGATTCCTACAAGCCATGTGTTTTGTGAAGAGGCGAGCCGCGTGGGAGCGCGTCAGCACTGAAAGCGTTAATGTATCCTATAAACTGCCCCACTGAGGTTAGGATCAGATTCCACTTCCAGTAAATGCCACCTCCTGAAGCCACAGATCAGTTTCCGTCACGAGAAAAAGAGATAGATTTAATGAGAAGCCGCTTTATGAGGCTTGCGGTTGACCAAGGCCAAGCCTTGTTCTAACCTTTTGCTACTGTTCCTCTGGAAAGTTGCCTCATCAAAGGCGGCTGAGTGTTTATCCCAGAGACAGGTGGATGAACAAACCCACCCCATCACGAAGTGGAAAATTCCATGAAAGGAGTGTGTTTTGGCAGCAGAAGACAGGCTTCATGTATGTATGGATTGTTTGCCCCAGAAGATGGGTCCACACCCATCTGAAGTCTTTCCCAGCTGAGCAGATATTTGTGTCTGGAGGCAGGAGGAATGTGTTCCGTGACCAGTTACACTCCCCCCCCTTCCTTGTACTTGTCCAGCTGGGGTCTCATCTTTTTGTTGTCCGTCGTTTCTCTAGCTGGGTGTCCGCTTCTAATTCATCAGTACGCTGTGGAAGCCAAGAACTGGCCGCGCCCCTCTTTCACTGTCCGCAGCCTGGGATACTGTTTCCATGATATGAAGGGCCAGATGGAATTGATATCTAACAACATCTGCATTCAGGCTTTTCCTATTATGGGTTTGGTTTTATGCCACTTCGGTCAGTATGGGAGTTTCCTGGTCGACGCTGTCTTTATCTGTGTTCTCTTTCGAGGAATTATACTAAAATACCCATCCTACAAACGGAGTCCAGACATGTGCTGGATGATCCTTTGCGCAAGTAGGAGATCTGCCAATGGGATGGCGCCTCTGCCAGACAAATCGAGCTTTAGACGAGACGTTGGTCATATTTAAGGAAAACCTGATGCGCCTGACATTGCCCCAGACCTACCATCCTTTTAGAAGTTGGGAGATAGCTGTGTTTCCCTGAGGACCTGTGGAGGAAACATGCCACTACCAGAACAGCCTGTGGGCGTGTCTTCTTTTCAGGTGGTGTTATTCAACTTTCCACCAATAAGGGGCCTCTGTAGAAACACATCTGTCTAGAGGCCCACAGAGCATTCTTTGCAACAATTGGTCTGTGAACTAAAGGAGGCTGAGCGCTATGCTGAATATCTTCAACTGAGTCAACCTACCTCTCAGGGCCACCAACCTGAGCCAGAAAGTCTTTAGGGCAGCGTCTGGTGACTACTGAAAACACCTAATCCTATATGTCAGCTATTGTGTCTGGATATCAAAAATGCTAATCACAGCCTTTTGTTTGACCTAACGGGCAACTCCTCCAGCAGGTCCCTCGCCAACGTTGAAACAGCTGTCTTTCACTCCACTCCATGCTCCCTCTAACACTACTATGTGTGACAATAGATTAACACCAAAAAGACAGAACTCTATTAAAAAATTCACACTTACTTTAGGACTGATGGACAGGAACACGTACGGCAACCACTGAGACCCATACGACCATGCACACGCACAAGCCACATTCTGATGCGCACATGCTCTGATTGGTTAAAGCTAGCAAGATCCAAGGCCACGCGGAGACTACAACTGGGATACCCACACAATGGCTGACAATGGAATTGAACAATGAGACAAGAGCAGGAAGACTGCAACACCCAATCAAAAATCCACACAAGGTCTTTCAGATGGACGTCAACAAATCAAGATCGAGAACCACAGTAGCATGGTGGACCGCAGTAGCGTAGGACGGTTGCCATGGACCCTGATGTAAACAGTGGAAATTGCCCCTTTAACTGCTGTTGGGATAGAAAATTAATCAATTTACAGCGTTCAATGGGCAGCACAGGACCCCGGTGTCACTGCACATGCCGCACCAGTGGTAGCTATGCCCCTGGTGGACAGGGATGTAAAAGCATAAGTTCTGTGGAAGCTTATAATGATACAGTCATAAAATTTATATAAAAGATGTGTAACACATTATTCTAACAGATCTTTGTTAATATCTTTGTGTCCCCATGGACATGGCCTGCAGATGTACTAGTAGGATGTAGATGCTGAGGGCTCCCCAAATCTAAACTCTTGGTAGAATGTCTCCTGCATTGAAGTAGCAATGAATCCTAAACTGGAATCTGGAGAGAGCCCTTTGAGCTGACGCTCTTTCCAGGGAAGAGACCTGGGACCTATTCTCAAGCCAATAAAATAAGCCTGGACGCTACTACAGCAGGCCTGCCTTTCCTATTGGAGGAGAGGTGTCCAAAAATCGACTAGAGACCTACAGCGTAGCGACTAGCAAGGAACACAGGGGCATATTATCAACAACTAGCGATATTTATCGCTAAATAAGCTTAGCGAAATTCTTTTTATTGCAGCGCATCGCTGGATTTTATCGCAGAGATAAAGTGCTATTAGCAACGTTTATCTCTAAAGTGATAACATTTACGGCGATATTGGCAAAATGCGTGAATATCGCTGAAAATCCAGCGATATTCAGGCATTATCGCTAATAGGGACTTAGCCTGAATATCCAACTCCCATTGGATATACAGGCTAAGGACTGGTCTGAGCAGGTGTTAGGTTTTGGAGATATTCACGCCTAGCGTGAATATTTCCATCACTATGCCTGCGTTGATAAATGGCGATAGCGATGTTAGCGACTGCTTTCAGTCGCTAACAGGTTGGGTACGCCCACTTTGCATGTCATTAGCTATAAATATCCCTGACATGCAAAGCGGGCCCGAAACCCCTCGCTATCGCCTACAAGCTGTCGCTAACTGCTGTTAGCGACAGCTTGCTATTAGGGCAATAACATATTAGCGGCCAAAAACAGCAGCTAAAGCGGCGATTATCTCATATCGCCCGCCTTGGTAATATGTCCCTTAGTTAAGATGTCACTAGCCGAACTAGAAACAGGTATGATTACTCTTAAGTGGCTTAAAGATTTTCTGAATTTGTATAAAAACACTTTGCGAGCCATTAGAAAATGAGAAGCTGTTAGAGTTCTCAAAAAGATTTGGGAGTGTCCCTATGAGACACTAGGAAATGTACCCTCTTAGCTGCTACTGAATTCCCACTTTAACAGAACCCCACTTCCGGAAACGGGGAATCACCAAAGCAAAACTGCAGTGCAGTGCTGCTTTACTGCCTAGCACCCATACCAAGTTAAACACCCTCACTGGCAGCTAATGTCACCAATCCATGCTGATGGACATGTGCCATTGTTAAAATCTGGATTGTGGCGTAAACATTATCGGCGCCATCTTGTCCTTTTCAGATCCATACGTGCGCGTAAGCAGCAACCATTTTGATTGCCATGGCCTCTCTGCCCACTCCCGATAGCCAGCGTCTCTCTCTCCCCCTCACTTCCCAGCCTCGCAAGCATCCCCGACAACCCCCGGTCTCTCCTGCTTTGGTCATAAACGCACCTCCAGCGCGACCTTACCTCCGAGCCACATCCCGTGCTGAACCCCCCTCACTGTTTCATCTCATTCATAGAACAGGACCTTTTGATAACCTCTTCCTCCCTGCCCGATTGTCCGGCCTGACCCCAGGCCATCACTTAGCTCAGCAGATGCAGTTTATTGCCCCCTACAGTAGGACCTCGCCCCACATCAAAGGAGCGGGGATTAATCAATGCCTTCACCCTCCCCCTAGATCCGACCGATCGCCCACATTCCTGTTCTCAGCGGAATGTCCAGCTGCGCGATAGCCATCATGCTGTGATTTGGGTGGGGACCTCTACTGTAGAAATGTGTGAGAACGGGCCTGAACCAGGGATTCCAAAGATGCCTTTGTGAACTTCAAAGCAATACCACGGATGTCATAAATGTAATAAAGCCATAAACATGTGTATAAGAGGCCAGGCCTCAGAGATGCGGTTAGAGCACCTCAGAAGATACCCTGTTGTCTGATTTGACGTGTTCTGTTTCCGTCGGAAATAAACTCCTGTTTCCCGCTTTCCAGTCTCCAGCACCTGCCTCTTTATTTGATAATCGTGAGTTGGGTGAGAAGCGGCTAACGCCGGGCAAACCTAGAAAAGGGGTAAAACGACCTGATCTGCCTGAACCCTTTTTCATCAATTGGCGTCCCAAACGTGGCGCCCATCAGCGACACGTGGATCCAGTGGGAGAGGTCCCGACGACGGAGTGAACGACTGCAACGATCGGGAAGTGCACCTGCCCGATAGACCCTCGTCTGGCAGCCGATCATCCGAACTTCACTGGTTCCGAGCAGACCTCTCTCGAGTGATCTACGGTCCTGACTGGGAACCATCAGGAGTGCCACAGCAATTACGGAGAATAGAGGACGATCGGGCGCTGGAAGCGGAAGACGAGAAACTGTCCATACGGTCCGGGTAAGGTCGTGTAACACGACAAACTGGGAAATATTTGATTGTTTGATTGGAAAATACTAGTATTACTCTCCGAATTGTTGGTTCTCTTGGAGATTCTCTGGCTGCAAACTGAGAGGGATAAAAGTATTCTCTCTTCCTTTGCAGGTAGTGAAGGGTAGGTAACGCAGGCCTTTGCCCCCGTTGTAATCCGTCGTGCCTATCTTTCTCCCCCACTGATTGATTGTTTGCCCGAACATTGTTTGTTCGAGGATTGTTTTCTTGGAAATTTTCTGTCTACAAACGGGGAAGGATAAAAGTATTCTGTCCTCCTTTGCAGATAGTGAAGAATAGGTAACGCAGGCCTTTGCCCCCATTGTAACCCGTCGTGCCTATTTCTTTCTCGCCACTGATTGTTTGATTGAACGGACATTAATTGTTCGATATTGGTTCTCTCTTTGGGTATTCCCTATTTGCGAATACTGCAGAATATAAATATTCTGTCCAGTCTTCACAAAGTAGTGAAGGATAGGTAGTGCAGACTTTTGTCCCCGTTGTAACCCGTCATGCCTATCTTCTCCCCATTGGTCAGTAGTTGGTTCAGCCCGGACCGCTTATTAGAGGTGGATCATCCGGCTCCTCTGGAGGGCACCCCTAATAAGGATATGTTTTTAAAATATGGACTAGTCGCCGTAGCTTATAGTAAGTTATGGAATAAATATACTAAAAAGGATCAGGAAAGTCAGTGGCCACTGATAGGATCCTTCGATGACACAAAAATAAGCGTGCTGGAAACAGCCCTTTGTAACAATAAAACCACGCCCACTATACTTGATAGTTTCGGCATGTGGCGCAAAGAAGCAGAGCAACGAAAGAAAAGAGAAGAAGCGAGAATAGGAAAAGAGTTACGAAAGGCAGCCCACCTGGCCACTAAGAAACTAGAAGAAGAGATAAAAGAAAGGGAGGAAGCCAGACAAAAACAGGAATCTGAGTCGACAGGCCAGTGTCCTGTTAGGACCCCCTCTACGCTCTACCCTGAGCTGACCTCCAAACAACGGGCGAACGATGAGCTGCTGCTAGGTCCTCCGATCATCTATATGCCCCCCCCCCATATGCCCCCTCCCAACCCCTAGTACAGCACTTGCCAGCTCCGAGTGCAAATGAGAATAACCTTGAAGCTAGTGCCCCAGCCCTCACGGCCTCCGCTCCGGCCGCATTAGTAACAACATCAGATGAACCCGAGACTAACAAGCAGCCACCGGCTAGACCGAATAGATTGAGCAAAGATGAACGGGAGGGAATTGACAAGATAGTAAAGGCACTGGTAGACCGGAAGGAGAGCGAAGAATACACAATGGATATGCACAATTCACATGCCGGTAGCCACAGACGGCATTTCATTTTACGGTTTAGTTACCACTCTCTGAACGCATATGAGGATAGGTATCAGAATCGGGGTCCTGCTAAACTGACAGCGTTATATAGAAAAGTCGATATTGGAGACGAGGCCGAGCGTGACGCAGCGGACCTCTTCATGCAAACGCTTGAGGTTTTCCGCCACCTCACGGAACAGAAACCAGAAGTTAAGAGTACAGTTCCCGAGACGACGGGGTCCCCATCAGAAGTAGGCAACACTATGATGCCTATCAGAGAAGCCGCCCCCTACTGGGTTCCCCCACGAGGTCAGGGAACGAACGACGATATCAACCATGCAGATGCAAAGGGGAGGGTTGTGTACAACTGGGTTTATCAACCATGGGATCGGCAAGATATTTTAACTTTTAGGCAAACCCTACCCGATTTAAGAAAGAACCCAACAGCATTTTATACAGAACTAGGTACAGCCTTGGGCTCAACCATAATGACTCTAGCGGACATTGACTTGTTTTTCGGGTTATGTCTGCCGGCTGACGTGTGGAAGCAAATCCGGAAAACCGACCACACAGATCTGTTCGGACATACCTGGAATCAACTCAGTGAACTAGATAGGCAACGGGAGCCCGGAAAGAAACCGGTAAAAGACATACTGGAACTCCCGGACAAAATAGTTCAGAAGCTAAAGACATTGATCCCAGAGAAGAAGGTAGACTGGTCGGTAGTCACGGCTTGCCGTCAGAAACCCCAGGAAGACGTATCAGAATACTTCTCCCGATTTGAGACGGTGTTCTCCGACTACAGTGGCCAAGACATGACCACTGCAACCGGACAACACCTATTCGTGCAAAACTATGTAAAGGGTCTATCGCAAGAGGTCTCCCAAAAGTTACAGACGAGCGAGAGTAGTTGGGGGGCCTCCAAACCTGCAGCTATCCTTCAGATGGCTCAGTATTACGAACACCAAAAGAACGAGAACAAGAGGGCGACTGAGAAAAAGAAAAAGGACTTGAAAGAACGAGTGATGATTGCTCAATTGCAGGGAGTGATGACAGGAAGGGAACGGTATAGAGGAAACTACCAACCAAATGCACCCCCTAGAGACCGCACACCCACACCCGGCGCTCCACGAACAGACCTCGATGAGAACCAGTGTGCGTTTTGCAAAGGATTTGGCCATTGGAAGTCTCAATGCCCGGTCCTCCTGGAAATGATTAAAAATAAAGAGACAAGGGACATGGCAAATGGCCCCAAGACTAGAGGGCAGGGACGAGGGCACACCCACGACACCAACAATGACAGACCTGGCAGACCGAACACATTTGACCGCCCCCGACAGAATCAGTGCCAACAGTCTGACTGCGACAACACTCACGACTTTGCATAGGACTGCCAAGGGCAAGGAAGGGATCCAGTCGAGCTCTATGTTGACCAGCAAGGTCCTTATGTCACCGCTAAGGTCCTAGGTACGAAGTCTCCATTTCTGGTAGACACTGGCGCGACACGTAGTGCATTATCTAAACGACTGATTCCAAGGGCACCCTTGTCTGGCTCACACATAACATCAATAGGCTTTGATAGAACGCCCTCCACTAACCCTTTATCCGCACCGGTTTCCTTCGACTTGGACAGTAACCCCACTGACACGACGTTTCTGCTTTCCTCCAACACCCCCGATGCCATTATGGGACTTGATTTACTAAAGCATTTCCGAGCTACTATCAGGTGTTCACAGGACGGGGTTCAAGTCATTCTGTACGATAACCCGACTCTGCTCAGACATCATCATGCACGACACATGCTCTCCATCTCTGACACTGACGCATCCTTACTTGACTCTCTACCTCTGTATCTATGGGCTAAAACTGACGCTGATGTAGGACGAATGATGATCGACCCCATGCGCATAACTGTCCGCCAAGACGCGATGCTCCCAAAACTCCCACAATATCGGATATCGCCCGAAGGTGAGAAGGCATTGGTGATGATAATCCAGTCCCTGGTAGAGGCAGGAGTGGTAGATGAAGTAGTCAGCAATATTTGCAACAGCCCTATCCTACCCATTGTGAAGAAGCAGGGCGAAGGAGATGAGAAAGCGTACCGCTTCATCATCGACCTTCGAGAGGTCAACAAGGTAGTTGTACCTCAGTACCCTGTAGTCTCAGATATCGCCACCATTCTGACCCTGATTCCTTCCACAGCCACCACCTTCACTGTAATAGACCTCAAAAACGCTTTCTTCTCCATCCCCATCCACCCGGACAGCCGCTACCTTTTCGGCTTCACGTTAAAATCCCGCTCATATAGATTTTGTAGAGCTCCCCAAGGTTACACAGAAAGCCCCAGCATCTATAGTCAGGCCCTCAAGAGGCAGCTGGACGCCGTTCAGCTACCGGAAGGAGTGGTGTTGGTACAGTACGTCGATGACATCCTTTTGGCGGCCGACACCACTCCACTTGCGGTCACAGCCACCATCCAACTCTTGCACTTCCTTGCGGAAAATGGCCACAAGGTCTCCAAGAAGAAGTTGCAATTCTGCCAACCCCAGGTCACCTACCTAGGCCACCTCTTGTCCAAAGACGGGAGAAAGCTTACACCCGATCGAATTCAGGCCATTCTAGAAACCCCTGTCCCAAAGACCCAGAAACAAGTCCGCTCCCTGGTAGGCCTCACCTCCTTCTGCCGGCAGTGGTTGCCAAATTTCAGCCTCATTGTAAAGCCACTACTTTCCCTACTAGCCAAAGATGTCCCCTTCCCACTCCCTTGGACCCCCGAATGCCAATCCTCCTTCAAAGAGTTTCGAGACGCCCTTTGTTCTGCGCCAGTCCTAGGAACCCTCGATTACACCAAACCCTTCTCTCTCTACACTCACGAAAGGGAGGGGTGCGCTTTGTCTGTCCTGACGCAAACTATTGGCCCCAAGCAACGACCATGTGCCTATTTCTCTGCCACCCTTGACCCCGTAGCGAGAGCCTTGCCTGCCTGCCTTCGAGCCGTAGCTGCCGCTGCTGTCTCTATCCGACAAAGTGAGGGGATCGTACTCTCGAATTCCCTCACGGTATTAGTGCCCCATGCTGTTGACACCCTCCTAAACCAGACTAAGACGCAACACCTGACCATCGCACGACTGACCGGGTACGAACTAACCCTGCTTGCACCCCACATTACGCTGAAAAGATGCACCACACTGAACCCAGCCACCTTGTTGCCCCTGCCCGAAAACGACCAGAACGTCCCCCCTATACATGACTGTGTGACCCTCACAGACGAACAGACTAGGAGTAGAGTTGACCTCCGGGACACCGCCTTCACAGACCCTGACGGAGAGCTATGGGTAGACGGTTCTTGCATAAAAGTCCCCGACGGCACCACCTCAGCTGCCTATGCAGTTACCACAACCCAAACCGTAGTTGAAACTGCCCGCATCGCGCAGCGATCCGCACAGGCGGCAGAACTGATTGCCCTCACACGAGCATGTATTATAGCGACAGGGACTACTGCAAACATTTACACGGACAGCCAGTACGCCTTCGGAGTGGTTCACCATTTTGGACTCTTATGGAGGGAAAGGGGATTCTTGACGTCCCACGGCACGCCCATCCTCCACGGAGATTTAGTCTCCGCCCTGATTGAAGCAGTTCTCCTCCCCAAACGATTAGCGGTAATCAAATGTCAGGCACACAAGAAGGTGACAGACTTAGTCGGACAGGGAAACGCGCTGGCCGACATCACTGCCCGAACCACAGCTGAGAATAGGACGACGACCCGCATGTATGTGACCAGGTCACAAGCAGAAAAATGGACTGTCGCTAGGGAAACGATTAGGGACATCCAGATGGCCAGCTCACCACACGAATTGACTGAATGGGCACGGGTGGGATTGAAAGACGAGGAAGGGTGCTGGCGGACAAAGGACACAAACAAATGGTTGCTACCCAATTCATACCTGATCCCCATACTGACTATGGCTCACTCCCCTGCACACATAGGATCAGCCCATCATGATCGAACTCATCTCCAAGGTCTGGCACAACGACAAAATCCCCGACTCAGCCAGACGCCTGGTCCAGCAATGCCTTATCTGTTTGCAACACAACCCTGGGAAAGAAACTGTGGTACCCCGGGGAGGGTTTGGGGTCGCCGACCATCCTTTTGAGGTCCTCCAGATGGACTACATCCAACTAGAAAGATGCCAAAGCCTGAAGTATGTATTAGTCATTGTGTGTGCTTTCAGCAAATGGGTAGAAGCCTATCCAACCCGTGATAACACTGCCATGACCACTGCCAAGGTACTGCTGAAAGAGTTTTTCCCTCGCTACGGTCTTTGTCGAATTCTATGGAGCGACAACGGCCCCCACTTCATAGCTGAAGTTATCCAACTAATCCTGAAAGGGTTGGGTGTAAAACAGAGGGTTCATGCAGTTTTTCACCCCCAATCTGCTGGCTTAGTTGAGCGACACAACGCCACACTGAAACTAAAACTGTCAAAGATAGTGGCCACCACAAGACTTAAATGGCCAGATGCCCTCCCACTGGCATTGCTATCGATGCGCTCCACTCCCACTAAGCACCATTTGACCCCCTACGAGGTTGTATTTGGGTGACCGATGAACCTCTGGACTGCCCCTAAACCGACCTCCATTCACGACGTCCCGGACGTCCTACTGTCTGATTACTTGTGCAAATTGACTAAAACGTTGTCTGTCATTCATCAGCAGGTGCAGCAGGCCATCCCCGATGCTTCCAGGGGTCCGGGTCACGATATCCAACCGGGAGATTATGTGCTGATCCGGAATTTCCAACGGACAAAGAGTCTGGAACCCCGGTGGACGGGCCCCTGGCAAGTACTGATTACCACCCGAACGGCTCTTCGAGTGGAGGGGAAGCGACACTGGCTGCACACACACCACTGTAAGAAGGTCTCCTCGACCCTGACCACGACAGAAAACGTCAGCACCCAAGAAGAACTGCTGAACAAAGACCGGCCATCATTGAACTGTTATCCTGATACCGAGGTACTCGAACTTGCAAAATTCTCTGATCCCACTGTGCCATCCAGGGAAGGGTATTTCCTGCGTCGAAAGGAGGGAGCTTCGGCTAAGTAGACCACAGACTAAGTTGAATCTCAGAACGGTAGCCTAAACACAACCAAGGGTTACCCGAAGAGAGGCTAAACGAAGTCAGCGGTTCTGCCCACTACCGAGCACCTTGAAGATGATGGAAGCGCCAGATAAGAAGATGATGGAAGCACCAGATAAGAAGACGACGGAAGCAACAGGAAATACCCGTTATCGAAACCCAAAGACTGACAGTATACACAAATCGAAGACAATTGCTCTTTTCATTGTCCTCCTCTTTTGCCTCCTCCTCATGACTTCCTTCTGGATCATGGAAGAGAGCGCACCCGCTCATCAGATATTGCTGACCACTGCACAGCCAACCACTATGAAAGAACATCACCTGATCTTCCTTTCGCCTCAGCTCCGAGAAAGGCGTAAGGAGTTCCGGAACAATTCCTTCGTACAACTGTTGCACCAGCACAACCTTGCCGCCAATGCCACAAACTGCTGGATCTGCGGGTTGCTCCCGCATGCCACTGGACACTCCATCCCTTTCATCCCTTCCCCTTTCTCGGTTCACGGTTCTTGCCTTGCCTGGTTGACCCTCTTGCAAGAGAGCTACAAGGACAACGCCACTTCTGGTCAAACAGTGTCGCACTTCTACCACGGGTTCTGGCTGAACAAAACCGGAAGGACTTCTGCTCCCTTTTGTCCTTTGACCTCTGGCTCCTCTTTCCAGATGGATATCCCTGCCAAGGAGCGAGTCGAAATGCAGGTGTTCCATAATCCAGCCAGACCCACCTTCTCCTACTTACGGAAACGAACTGCTGCCACTCTGACGGTGGCTCTGTCTGTTATCAATGTCACAGGCCTCGTGTGCCACGAAGGCTTGGGAACACAGCCGGTGGGTCACAGTTCCTGCCACATCACCAGAACATTGGACTCCATCGACCCCCCCTCCTTTGTTGCTTCTCCGAATATGTACTTTGTTTGTGGCACCAAAGCTTACACTTGGCTTCCAAAAAGTTGGGGGGGTACCTGCTACGTCGCCTTCGTTCTCCCTCCAACGTACGTGGCTCCAGCAAACCATCACCGGCAGAAGCGCGCAAGAGACATTGAACAAGCCGACTCCACCGGAGCACAGTTCCTGGATGCAGTGAAGGGACTTGTTCCTCTGTGGGGCCCAATGGCAAACAGCCGCGCCATCCGACACCTGACCCAGGCAGTAGAAACGACCATGAACATCACGGCTGGCATCCTCACTAACAATACAGCCGAGCTTCAGGCAGTCCGCCTGGTGGCTCTTCAGAACCGCCTTGTTCTAGATGTAGTTCTAGCTGACCGTGGAGGAGCATGCCGCATCATCGGATCCAGCTGTTGCACCTACGTGCCAGATAACTCGCCCTCAGTCTACAAAGCAATCAAGCACCTCCACAGACTTTCCTCAGAGGTTCACCAGGAGCAAGAAGGATGGTCGCTTGGGAGCTGGTTTTGGGGTACTTTGAAGGACTGGGGATGGAGGTTGTTTACATTTATATTGATACCGGTCGTGGTACTGTGTGGGTGTTGCCTAGGTATTCAATGCTTGCCACCTTTGTGCTCACTCATCGCTAACTGCATGTGCCCTAAGACTCCGAATCTCGACACTGAACGTATGAACGCTTTGTATGATATCGAAATACGTAATATAATGGGGATAGACATAAATTGACAAGCTGGCTAGATATGTTGAAAAGGGAGGACTGTTAAAATCTGGATTGTGGCGTAAATATTATCGGCGCCATCTTGTCCTTTTCAGATCCATACGTGCGCGTAAGCAGCAACCATTTTGATTGCCATGGCCTCTCTGCCCACTCCTGATAGCCAGCGCTCTCTCTCCCCCTCACTTCCCAGCCTCGCAAGCATCCCCGACAACCCCCGGTCTCTCCTGCTTGGGTCATAAACGCACCTCCAGCGCGACCCTGCCTCCGAGTCACATCCCGTGCTGAACCCCCCCTCACTGTTTCATCTCATTCATAGAACAGGCCCTTTTGATAACCTCTTCCTCCCTGCCCGATTGTCCGGCCTGACCCCAGGCCATCACTTAGCTCAGCAGATGCAGTTTATTGCCCCCTACAGTAGGACCTCGCCCCACATCAAAGGAGCGGGGATTAATCAATGCCTTCACCCTCCCCCTAGATCCGACCGATCGCCCACATTCCTGTTCTCAGCGGAATGTCCAGCTGCGTGATAGCCATCATGCTGTGATTTGGGTGGGGACCTCTACTGTAGATATGTGTGAGAACGGGCCTGAACCAGGGATTCCAAAGATGCCTTTGTGAACTTCAAAGCAATACCACGGATGTCATAAATGTAATAAAGCCATAAACATGTGTATAAGAGGCCAGGCCTCAGAGATGCGGTTAGAGCACCTCAGAAGATACCCTGTTGTCTGATTTGACGTGTTCTGTTTCCGTCGGAAATAAACTCCTGTTTCCCGCTTTCCAGTCTCCAGCGCCTGCCTCTTTATTTGATAATCGTGAGTTGGGTGAGAAGCGGCTAACGCCGGGCAAACCTAGAAAAGGGGTAAAACGACCTGATCTGCCTGAACCCTTTTTCATCACCATCTTTGGGTGGTCAAAGAGCGGCTGTAAAATCTTCACCTTGCGTAAGTTATAGAACTTCACTCACCTTCTCCAAGGGTCAGTTTCCTGACTTCCCTGGCGAATTTGTGAGAACTGTGAAGAAACAAGACCCCAGGTAAATGTTTTGGAATATTCCAAGGTAAGGGCACCATAAACACAGCTCAGCTTAACAAAGGAACAGCGATGGTGAAAGAAGAGAGTACAGGAGTATATATAAGGGCCTCCTCATAACGATGATGTCAGTTTCTTTCTTGACGCAGTTCCCAAAAACGCAGAGCCAAAAAAAACAATGATCTAATTTGGGACATTTTTAGATAGAAATGGAGAGGTGGGAGGGCATTGAGGAAAGTGCGGTTAGATAGCGTATTCACCAGAAAGAGCATTACCGAAGATAAGTAACTTGTTCATCTGATGCATACCTATGACTGCAGATTCTGAACATTTAGAATAGATACCAAAGAAGTACATCCCGTGGAGGTGTTTCTGTGGAATAGCTCAAGTCAAAAGGTTGCAGGACCAAGTGGGTGAAATGCCCTTCATTTTGGACCTGGCTCTCAAGGCAGTAGTGCTACATTAACATATTCACTGATGCCAACGTTGCAGACTGACAATAACCCAGGACAGGCACTCCGCATGCCAACGCATTGGTAGCTGCCTTGGCCCTAGTGACAGTGCCCTCATTCTGACTGGAGGCTTCTCCTTGCCCAGCATAAAACAGATCCTAATGCAGAGGACTAGTCACTGGACAAAGTCATTCAGTGTAAAATTTGATGCACTTTTGGGGTCCAAATGATGCAGCCTCTCCTCCTCTTTGGAGGGACGACGTGGAACAAAAAACATTAGAAGCGTGATGGACTGTCCGACATGAAAAGGTGTCATAATCTTTTTTTTAAAAAGCAGCTCTAGTCCTCAGCACCAGTTTGTCCTGAAAGAAAGTGGTGTAGAGTGGCTGCACTGAAAGAGCCTGAATTCCACTCATGTGCTAAGCTGAGGTTATCATGATGAGGAAGACCGTCTTCAGACTCTAGAGACATAGAGGGCAGCTGTGCACCGGCTCTAAAGAGGTTCACATAAGGAAACTAAGGATCAAATTAAGATCCCACTGTGGCTTTACAAAGGGTTCATATGCATCAAGCTTTCAAAAAATGGCACCACATCAGGTAATTTAAACAAGGATGACTGGTCTGGCAAGTGCAAAAAGGCCAAAAGTGCCAACAAATAACCTTTAACAGTGCTAACTGCATACCCTTCCTGAGCCAAAGGCAAAACAAACAACAATACATCCAACAGTTTCGATTGCAAGGAAGCATAATGGGAGCACGACACCTCAAACTTGTTTCAGCGTGGGGCGTAAACAGACTTTGTAGGACACCTGAACACAAGGATGACATCCACTTCTTAGGGAGGGAGGTTGAAAGCAGTCAAAAATCACCATTTAATTCCCATGCATGGATGTGTAGATTGTGCATGCCCGGATTTAAGGCCCTGCTGCTGCTGCAACAGAAAATCCTCCCAAAGTGGCAGCCTGATTGGAGAAGTTCGGGTGCCACAGTCTACTGCCAATCTGGAGCACTAGGATGACTTGGGCCCAGTCATTCCTCATCTTGTTCAGAAACGAGGGGCGGGAAGGGCGGTGGTGGAAAAGGGTAGATGTATTCCATGCGCCATTCTATCTGAAAAGCAATTCCAAGAGAAAGTTTTAATGGAAACATTAGTGCACAAAAGTAATAACATTGCACATTCTTGGCAGTGACCAAAAAGGGATCTCCACATCACTGAAAGATGACCTGCACCACCTGTAACCGCTATTCGTGGGTCACTAGGCATCACTCTTCCGCACTGGTGATAAAAATCCCGCCAGGTGTTGTACAGAAATGGAAAGGCCTTAACAATTCAGACAGTTTCAAAGATCCTCTGGGCACAAGACCCATGACCACAGCCTTGGTGCAATACCACATGGTAATGATGTTGTCCAGGAGGACATGAACCAGCTTTTATCTGATAGACGGCAAAAAAGCTTTCAACGGCAAGCGAATGGCCTGCAAATCCAACAGGTTGATGTGGAGAAAGGTCTCCACTGGAGACCATTGTCTGCTGATCTTGCCACCTCTCCCAGAGGACCTCTCAAACGCAATAGTGATGCGTCTGTCCCCATGGCCAGTTCTTGGTGGGGAAGGGAGAGGGATCTGCCACTGGCCATTTGCAGATGAGCAACCACCATTGTAGATCCACTGCAGTTTCCTCCAATACCTGGATGGAATCTGATGGAGTCCCTTGGTGCTTGACTCCTGATGCCCCCTATACCATCTGGCATGGTTGATGAAAAATGATGCAGGAAGCCAAAAGGCCTCAGGGGTATCCTGAGACCCAGGACCGATGTTGCAACATCAGGATCAAAGCCCGAATTCTCTAAACCTTTTGATCTAGAGAAAAGGCCGGATAAACACACAATATCCAGGATGGCTCGAATGAAAGGGAGTCTCTGTGAATGAGTGAGGTGTGACTTCGGCATGTTAATGGTGAACCCCAGGGATCTGAAATAAGAGTCTCTATGAGGAAGGTAATACAGTCTCCCTGTCTGTTTTGCTGACCACAAATGGTGCAGAATCTCAAGGCAAATGGAATGGTTTCTCCTTATACCTTTTACTTTTTATGTTACCCCTCCAACAGTTGTTGGGAAAACTTTCTAGGCCTGATAATATTTCAAGTAATAAATTTACCATCTGAGAGGTCAAGTTTTCTGCCTATGCGGTTGACCTTTTGTTATTTATTTCGAAGGCACATTTCTCTCTTCCAGGTTTATTTGATGTAATACAGTTTTTTTCAAATGTTTCTGGTTTCAAATCAAATATTGGCAAATCAGAAGTTATGCCTTTGAACTAATATTGCTTTAAAGAAATATTCAATGAATTTGGTTTTACTTAGAGACCTAATGAAATAAAAATGCCTTGTGATTTGGTACTCTGATTCAGTTCAACAAACCCTTAAGTAAATATTGACAAACATAAAACTAAGGGGCATATGTACAAGGATGTGGTGGAGTGAGGCGTTAAAAGTGAGGCGTTAGCCGTCATGGCTTAACGCCTCACTCCGCCACTTCAGAAACGCAAGGATGCACCATATTTACAGCGATATGGTGTAACCTTGCGTTTCCCCCTGTTCAGGTGCTACACTTAGCAGTGTAGCGCCAACTCAGGCACCCTTGCACCACAGTGCAAGGGTGTCTGCGTGCAGGGGAAAGATTGTTAATGTACAGGAAGGTCGCACCTTTCTGTACATTAACAATCTTTAAATGCCATTTTTTCCCTTCGATGTGTGCTGCTTAATGCAGCACGCATGGATGTCACAAAATGGCATTTTATTTTTAAGTTTGTTTATGTCAGGAAGGGAACCTTCCTTTACATAAACAATTCAAGGCATTTTGCTTTTTCCATGTGTGCTGCACAAGCTTGCACACATGGAAAAAACAAAAAACGAGGAGAAATAATACATTTCTCCTCAATTCGCCAACTTAAGACCAGGTTTTCCCTGGTCTTAATACTAGCGCTGCCTCCTGTTTACACCACCCTCGTAAATAGGGAGGCAGCATCAAAATTAAAGGGTGTTGCGGTGGAACGCCCACTGCAACACCCACTGCCCGCTACTTTCACGCTAAGCATAGTGTGAAAGGGGGCCTTATTTACAAGGCGTCTTTAAGCCACATTAAGCCTTGTAAATAAGGCTATGCCCCTATCGCCAAACTACGTCGTAAAAAGTGACGTTGTGGTGGTGATAGTGGCTTGTACCTATGCCCCTAAATGTAATCATCTCACCAAATAATGATCCCCTCTTTTTTATCATGGTGGAGAATATTAGACAATTAAAATGATGTACCTTCCTATTATCATTTTCCGTTTGTCCATGCTCCCAGTCAAACCTCCACATTTTTTGATCCATTAATAGTGTACTGTCAAAATGATTGTGGAATAAGAAAAGAGCTTGTATTTCCTTATATACAGTTAAACGAAAAATATAGACGTGGGTTATTTTACAGATGTACTTAAATTTCGTTCAGCTTTAACCCTTAAACAGATATGGAATATGCTATCCAATTACACTTTTATTTCCAAGCGGTCATTTAAAGCGCTCTGATACCTTTGGGTCGAGTTCGCAATACATAAAACTCTAAAAAAATGAATTAAAATAAAAGAACAAATGGCAAGGAATGAAAAGTTCTATGTTTAAACCCTTTCCTTATTTCACAAAATCCTAAATGATACACATCCCTATCAATTATTCACGTATGTTAGTTAACTGTCTGCTCTTTCATACAGTATCCGATTCTCCCATATTGAATAACAAAAAAATCCGTATTCATACAAAGTACTACTTTGTCATGAATGGATTAATAAAGCGATTAGAAATATTAATCACTTATTAAATGAGGATTGTATACTTTCGTCTCAAGAATTGCAGCATGAGTATATTATTACTAATGTTTTTAAATCGAAGTATGATATATTAGTATTCTTTGTTAAAAATAACACGTCTATTCCGTCTAGTGTAAACTCCCAATTGTAATGTTGATGTTAAAGACTCTTTTTTATATCATAGGTTTTCGTGCAAGATGTTAAAAGGGTTTAAACCCAAGACTGAGTTGTAATGGGAGCAAGATTTAGACTACACATTTTCAACTTCTCTGTGGGAGAAGATTTGGGTTAAAATTCATTCCTATATACCGTTCAGTCAGAACAACTCAAACCTTATCTTATTTTATAACAGACTATTCTTAAAACTATTATCTGGATTAATAGTGATATGAGGGGTTAATTTGTAGATCTCCTTATTGCCATTGCTTTACACACCAACCTGGAAAAGCACTGATAGGATATATGTTATGAAATGGGGGGAATTTACTTTAGCATAATCATTGGTTTGATACAACACCGCTACCAACAGTACAAAAAGCTATAAAACGCAATATTTTATGGATGACCGTAACTTCTTATTTGTTAAATTCAGGTAACAGAGTTCAAAATACTACTTAGGTCTTTGGTACTCCTTGAAGTTTTACAATTATAACTTGTCTTTAATAAATAAATCGTTTTTTTCTTATTGTAGAATTGTTTCATGAGTTATTAGTATGTTTCACCCCTGATAATAATTCTGCCACATTTATTCTATATATGAAATTGTATATTATATTGTCTTACCACTGTCCCCCTCTCCTGCTTGCCCTTGGTCAATCTTCTTACTGAAAGCCTGAAAATGCTTTTTGTTAACTTTATTATATCTACTTAACAGAGTATTTTCTTGTTCATTATCATTGTTTGTACTACATTATAGTATGTAACTATTCATATTCTTCTGGGAAGTTAACTGCATTAATTATTATTAATGGATAACTAAAATATGTAATGTTTTTCTGTTCTCGACAATATTTTAATCGCAAAGAAATAAGGTTGTGACTTTTATACGGGTCCACGCTCAACAAAATACTTTAGTTATATGCTAAGGTATAGCTTTAAACGATGAAGGCAGCTCATACATTCATGCATAGCTCCATATTCTCAGTACATACTCATTAAAACATGTGTAAAACTATGGGGCATATTAGCAAGAACCTCGTTAAAATTATTGCTGTTTTAGGGGCAGGAAACTGAAGCTAAATCGGCGATAATGGGCTTGCTAATATGCGTTATAGAATTCCAACAGAAGCCCAGGTTAGATGTCCTGCACATCTAACCTGGGCTACTTTGAACGAGGTTCTTGCTAATATGCCCCTATATACGCATAGCCTCACATGTTCAAAACCGTCTTGTGTTCCCAGTGAAGCCTCATTAAGGCAAATATAGCCACATATTTCTAGCATAGCCTCATATGCCCAGTGCAAGATACTATTTGCAGGCATTGCAACATATGCCTGGTGCAGCCTCATGAGTGCAAACATCATATCATATGCTCCCGGCAAATTTCCCTCTACTGTTCCTCAATCCTGGGCCCTACTGCTGTGATGCCTCGCCCTTTTCAGTGCAGGAACCAGGAAGTAACGTCAAGAGGCTGCAGTGCTTACCTGTGTAGGCAGCCTCATCCCTGTCAGGCATGGAGAGCACTGTCACTCTTCCCTTAGCATTTCTCTGCCCTTCTGTTGCCTATTTTAGTGTGTGAGGCACCACACTGTTGTCAATGGCACAACTTTTCAACTCACTATGGGATCCCTCTAGAATGGGTCTAGAGGTAGTGTGAAAAACACAGGGATGTTGTCATTGTCCTGAATCCCCATAGACATAGTTATAGGGTGGAAAAGACACGGGTGTTGTCATTGCCCTGTATCCCCTCAGGTCTAGAGGTAGGGTGGAAAACACAGGGGTGTTGTCATTGTCCAGCATCCCCTTGGGCCTAGAGGTAGGGTGAAAAACACAGGGGTGTCGTCATTGCCTTGTATCCAGTTGGGCCTAGAGGTAGGGTGGAAAACACAGGTTTGTCGTCATTGTCCTGGGCACCCTTGGGCCTAGAGGTAGGGTGGAAAACACAGGGATGTTGTCATTGTCCTGTAACCCCTTGGGTCTAGAGGTAGGGTGGAAAACACAGGGGTGTCGTCATTGCCTTGTATCCACCTGGGTCTAGAGGTAGGGTGGAAAACACAGGGGTGTTGTTATTGTCCTACTTCCCCTTAGGCCTGGTTCTAGGATGAAAACACAGGGGTGTTGTCATTGCCCTGTATCCCCTCAGGTCTAGAGGTAGGGTGGAAAACACAGGGGTGTTGTCATTGCCCTGTATCCCCTCAGGTCTGGACGTAGGGTGGAGAACACAGGGGTGTTGTCATTGCCCTGTATCCTCTCAGGTCTAGAGGTAAAGTGGAAAACACAGGGGTGTTGTCATTGCCCTGTATCCCCTCAGGTCTAGAGGTAGGGTGGAAAACACAAGGGTTTTTGTCATTGTCCTGTATCCCCTTGGGTCTAGAGGTAGGGTGTAAAACACAGGGGTGTTGTCACTGGCCTGTATCCTCTCAGGTCTAGAGGTAGGGTAAAAAACACAGGGGTGTTGTCATTGCCCTGTATCCCCTCAGGTCTAGAGGTAGGGTGGAAAACACAGGGGTGTTGTCATTGCCCTGCATCCCCTTGGGCCTAGAGGTAGAGTGGAAAACACAGGGGTGTTGTCATTGCCCTGTATCCTCTCAGGTCTAGAGGTAGGGTGTAAAACACAGGGGTGTTGTCACTGGCCTGTATCCTCTCAGGTCTACAGGTAGGGTAAAAAACACAGGGGTGTTGTCATTGCCCTGTATCCCCTCAGGTCTAGAGGTAGGGTGGAAAACACAGGGGTGTTGTCATTGCCCTGCATCCCCTTGGGCCTGGAGGTAGGGTGGAAAACACAGGGGTGTTGTCATTGCCCTGTATCCCCTCAGGTCTAGAGGTAGGGTGGAAAACACAGGGGTGTTGTCATTGCCCTGTATCCCCTCAGGTCTAGAGGTAGGGTGGAAAACACAGGGGTGTTGTCATTGCCCTGTATCCTCTCAGGTGTAGAGGTAGGGTGGTAAACAGAGGGGTGTTGTCATTGCCCTGTATCCCCTCAGGTCTAGAGGTAGGGTGGAAAACACAGGGGTGTTGTCATTGCCCTGTATCCCCTCAGGTCTGAAGGTAGGGTGGAGAACACAGGGGTGTTGTCATTGCCCTGTATCCTCTCAGGTCTAGAGGTAAAGTGGAAAACACAGGGGTGTTGTCATTGCCCTGTATCCCCTCAGGTCTAGAGGTAGGGTGGAAAACACAGGGGTGTTGTCATTGCCCTGTATCCCCTTGGCTCTAGAGGTAGAGTGGAAAACTCAGGGGTGTTGTCATTGCCCTGTATCCCCTCGGGTCTAGAGGTAGGGTGTAAAACACAGGGGTGTTGTCACTGGCCTGTGTCCTCTCAGGTCTAGAGGTAGGGTAAAAAACACAGGGGTGTTGTAATTGCCCTGTATCCCCTCAGGTCTAGAGGTAGGGTGGAAAACACAGGGGTGTTGTCATTGCCCTGCATCCCCTTGGGCCTAGATGTAGGGTGGAAAACACAGGGGTGTTGTCATTGCCCTGTATCCCCTCAGGTCTAGAGGTAGGGTGGAAAACACAGGGGTGTTGTCATTGCCCTGTATCCCCTCAGGTCTAGAGGTAGGGTGGAAAACACAGGGGTGTTGTCATTGCCCTGTATCCTCACAGGTGTAGAGGTAGGGTGGTAAACACAGGGGTGTTGTCATTGCCCTGTATCCCCTCAGGTCTAGCGGTAGGGTGGAAAACACAGGGGTGTTGTCATTGCCCTGTATCCCCTCAGGTCTGAAGGTAGGGTGGAGAACACAGGGGTGTTGTCATTGCCCTGTATCCTCTCAGGTCTGGAGGTAAAGTGGAAAACACAGGGGTGTTGTCATTGCCCTGTATCCCCTCAGGTCTAGAGGTAGGGTGGAAAACACAAGGGTTTTGTCATTGTCCTGTATCCCCTTGGCTCTAGAGGTAGAGTGGAAAACTCAGGGGTGTTGTCATTGCCCTGTATCCCCTCAGGTCTAGAGGTAGGGTGTAAAACACAGGGGTGTTGTCACTGGCCTGTATCCTCTCAGGTCTAGAGGTAGGGTAAAAAACACAGGGGTGTTGTCACTGGCCTGTATCCTCTCAGGTCTAGAGGTAGGGTAAAAAACACAGGGGTGTTGTCATTGCCCTGTATCCCCTCAGGTCTAGAGGTAGGGTGGAAAACACAGGGGTGTTGTCATTGCCCTGTATCCCCTCAGGTCTAGAGGTAGGGTGGAAAACACAGGGGTGTTGTCATTGCCCTGTATCCCCTCAGGTCTAGAGGTAGGGTGGAAAACACAGGGGTGTTGTCATTGCCCTGTATCCTCTCAGGTGTAGAGGTAGGGTGGTAAACACAGGGGTGTTGTCATTGCCCTGTATCCCCTCAGGTCTAGAGGTAGGGTGGAAAACACAGGGGTGTTGTCATTGCCCTGTATCCCCTCAGGTCTGAAGGTAGGGTGGAGAACACAGGGGTGTTGTCATTGCCCTGTATCCTCTCAGGTCTAGAGGTAAAGTGGAAAACACAGGGGTGTTGTCATTGCCCTGTATCCCCTCAGGTCTAGAGGTAGGGTGGAAAACACAAGGGTTTTGTCATTGTCCTGTATACCCTTGGCTCTAGAGGTAGAGTGGAAAACTCAGGGGTGTTGTCATTGCCCTGTATCCCCTCAGGTCTAGAGGTAGGGTGCAAAACATAGGGGTGTTGTCATTGCCCTGTATCCCCTCAGGTCTAGAGGTAGGGTGGAAAACACAGGAGTGTTGTCCTTGTCCTGTGCCCCCTTGGGTCTAGAGGTAGGGTGGAAAACATAGGGGTGTCGCCATTGCCCTGTATCCCCTTCGCACTAGAGGTAGGGTGGAAAACACAGGGGTGTCGTCATTGCCTTGTATCCACCTGGGTCTAGAGGTAGGGTGGAAAACACAGGGGTGTTGTTATTGTCCTACTTCCCCTTAGGCCTGGTTCTAGGATGAAAACACAGGGGTTTTGTCATTGTCCCGTACCCCCTTGGGTGTAGAGGTAGGGTGGAAAACACAGGGGTGTCGTCATTGTCCTGTGCCCCCTTGGGCCTAGAGGTAGGGTGTAAACCACAGGGGTGTTGTCATTGCCCTGTATCCTCTCAGGTCTAGAGGTAGGGTGGAAAACACAGGGGTGTTGTCATTGCCCTGTATCCTCTCAGGTCTGGAGGTAGGGTAAAAAACACAGGGGTGTTGTCATTGCCCTGTATCCCCTCAGGTCTAGAGGTAGGGTGGAAAACACAGGGGTGTTGTCATTGCCCTGTATCCTCTCAGGTCTAGAGGTAGGGTGGTAAACACAGGGGTGTTGTCATTGCCCTGTATCCCCTCAGGTCTAGAGGTAGGGTGGAAAACACAGGGGTGTTGTCATTGCCCTGTATCCCCTCAGGTCTGGAGGTAGGGTGGAGAACACAGGGGTGTTGTCATTGCCCTGTATCCTCTCAGGTCTAGAGGTAAAGTGGAAAACACAGGGGTGTTGTCATTGCCCTGTATCCCCTCAGGTCTAGAGGTAGGGTGGAAAACACAAGGGTTTTGTCATTGTCCTGTATCCCCTTGGGTCTAGAGGTAGAGTGGAAAACTCAGGGGTGTTGTAATTGCCCTGTATCCCCTCAGGTCTAGAGGTAGGGTGGAAAACATAGGGGTGTTGTCATTGCCCTGTATCCCCTCAGGTCTAGAGGTAGGGTGGAAAACACAGGAGTGTTGTCCTTGTCCTGTGCCCCCTTGGGTCTAGAGGTAGGGTGGAAAACATAGGGGTGTCGCCATTGCCCTGTATCCCCTTCGCACTAGAGGTAGGTTGGAAAACACAGGGGTGTTGTCATTGCCCAGTATCCCCTCAGGTCTAGAGGTAGGGTGGAAAATACAGGGGTTTTGCCATTGCCCTGTATCCTCTCAGGTCTAGAGGTAGGGTGGAAAACACAGGGGTGTTGTCATTGCTCTGTATCCCCTCAGGTCTAGAGGTAGGGTGGAAAACACAGGAGTGTTGTCCTTGTCCTGTGCCCCCTTGGGTCTAGAGGTAGGGTGGAAAACACAGGTGTGTTGTCATTGCCCTGTATCCCCTCAGGTCTAGAGGTAGGGTGGAAAACACAGGAGTGTTGTCCTTGTCCTGTGACCCCATGGGTCTAGAGGTAGGGTGGAAAACATAGAGGTGTCGCCATTGCCCTGTATCCCCTTCGGTCTAGAGGTATGGTGGAAAACACAGGGGTGTTGTCATTGCTCTGTATCCCCTCAGGTCTAGAGGTAGGGTGGAAAACACAGGGGTGTTGTCATTGCCCTGCATCCCCTTGGGCCTAGAGGTAGGGTGGAAAACACAGGGGTGTTGGCATTGCCCTGTATCCCCTCAGCTCTAGAGGTAGGGTGGAAAACACAGGAGTGTTGTCCTTGTCCTGTGCCCCCTTGGGTCTAGAGGTAGGGTGGAAAACACAGGGGTGTTGTCATTGCCCTGTATCACCTCAGGTCTGGAGGTAGGGTGGAAAACACAGGGGTGTTGTCATTACCCTGCATCCCATTGGGCCTAGAGGTAGGGTGGAAAACACAGGGGTGTTGTCTTTGCCCTGTATCCCCTCAGGTCTAGAGGTAGGGTGGAAAACACAGGGGTGTTGTCATTGGCCTGTATCCCCTCGGGTCTAGAGGTAGGGTGGAAAACACAGGGGTGTTGTCATTGCCCTGTATCGTCTCAGGTCTAGAGGTAGGGTGGAAAACACAGGGGTGTTTTCATTGCCCTGTATCCCCTCAGGTCTGGAGGCAGGGTGGAGAACACAGGGGTGTTGTCATTGCCCTATATCCTCTCAGGTCTAGAGGTAGAGTGGAAAACACAGTGGTGTTGTCATTGTCCTGTGCCCCCTTGGGTCTAGAGGTAGGGTGGAAAACACATGGGTGTTGTCATTGTCCTGTATCCCCTTAGATCTAATTATAGGGTGGAAGCACTGGGGTGTTGTCATTGCCGTATATCCCCTCAGGTCTAGAGGTAGGATGGAAAAACAGGGGTGTTGTCAATGTCCTCCTTCCCCTTAGGCCTAGTTATAGGGTGAAAAAACAGGGGTGTCGTCATTGTCCTCTACCCCCTTGGGGTAGGGTGGAAAACACAGGAATTTTACCATTGTCCTGCATTCCTTTGGGTCTGGTGATAGGATGGAAAAGACAGGGGTGTGGTCATTGTCCTGTACCCCCTTGGGACTTGAGGTAGGATGGAATACACAGGGGTATCGTCATTGTCCTATAGCTGCGTAGGCCTAATTATAGAGTGGAAGTTCAGGGGTGTTGTCATTGTCCTGTAGCTCCACTGATCTAGTGATAAGGTGGTTAACCCAGGGGTTATAGTTATTGTTCAGTATCTCTTTAAATAAAATGATAGGGTTGAAAAACGAATGAATGTTGTTATTGTCCTATACTCCATTTGCTCTAGTGATTTATCGGTTAACAAAGGTGTATTGTTAATTCCCTGTCTTCATTACACTAACACAGTTGCATAATTCCACAAAAATGCCATTTAGGCTGCCCAAGATGGCCTTGCTCAACTAGTGCCCCCTGCCCCCAAACGAGTGGGACCCCATCTGCATTCTAGCGGTGAGAATGGTTTCCGCTGTACCCCTGCTGTAACACAAGAGACACGGCCTAGTAGGGCTTTCCAAAAGATATAATAATAATAAAATAATACTGAGCTTATAAAGCGCCTGGTTACACTAGCCAGTGTGTCCCCGCGCTGTGCCGCTGAGGAACCCATCCTGGCCTGTTCCTGTGAGGTGCCAACTCCTGGGCACCCCAAGGTGAAGCCAGGCATCCTAGCGGTAGGGCCAGTGTGGAGATTAAGCAAGCTATTGTCCAGAGTTGCAGAGTGGGACCCATGATTAGAGTAGGCACAGAGGTAAGAGAATTATCGGGTCCGAGGACATTGAGCCCAAGACCCTGCCGCGACGGGGATTGAACCCTGGTCTAGGCCAGACCTCTGCATCAGAGTCTGCCGCTCTAACCAGTGAGCCACACTTCTCCATTCATATGAGAATCAAAAACCTGCAATTCAGACTCTTGCTGATCCTGAGAAACTGACCATAATTTCCCTTTCCTGAAATCACCCTACAGATACAAGTCAGAGGATTGGAGCCAAGGCCAAGGATATCTTCCCAAGATGCCCTCGCTATATCCCTCCTGTAATCTCAGCACCAACTGAGCCAGACCAACAGGATCTACACGTGCCCTGCTGCTGGCCCCTGCTGGAGTGAGTCCTGATCCCCAAGAGGTGCCCCCAGGTCCTAGACCCTTGGCTGGCATTAGATGGCTTCAGAACCAACGCAACACAACGCAGGACCTCTCACCTCCTGATTGGCGGCCTCATTAGAACTGACTCAGCACGGCACAGAACCTTGCATTGAAGCACCTTGCACTTCCTGATTGGTAGGCCCATCAGAACCGACGCATCTGAACACAGCACCTTGCATTGCAGAATCTCGCAGCGCCTGATTGGTGGCCTATACAGAACCAACGCAGCACAATGCAACTTGATGCATCACCTCGCAGCACCCGATTGGCACCTCCATTGGAACCGATGCAACTGGACACAGCACAGCGCAGGACCTTGCATTCATGCCCAATTTCAACTAGGTATATTGACCAGCGGGTCAATCTCAGTTCTGCACCCAGCCCATGGTCCATTGCAGGTAGCTTGAACTTGTGATTTTGTTCTGGTCCAGCATGACCACATAACCTTGTTGGCGCTACTTCTACCTAAGACTTTAGAATTGCATATCTCCAGTTCTACTGACTGGAGTTTTGTTGTTATGGTATAATTTTTTTAATAAAATGTACTCTGTTTGTTACTGCTAGAGTCCTGCACAAATGCTTTACACATTGCGTCTTAGTTTAGCCTGACTGGTTTTGTGCCAGGGTTAAACACAGGTTAATTTAGTGATTTTTGTGGTTCACCCTGACAGGGAGTGTGGTTGTTGCTGGAGAAGGGTTAACGCCCACCTCAACCAATAACCCAGTTTCTCACACCCACCCTCAAACCTTTCATTCTGCCAGGCCCTTTTTATATTACCCGGATTGAGCTAATTGTAAGGCTGCCGCTTGCTGGAGCCACGACCTGTTTAATCTGAACTGATCGTGTTGCCTTTGCAGTTTGCCATATTTTCTCTGGCAGGTATTACTCACTCTAAAGAGGTGGTGTGACGAGCCTGTTGCATTCCTTTGTAATTAATCGCTGCTGTAGCCACACCAATTGATGCATTAACAGAGGCAGACATCAGTACATATTATTCCCTTTCTACCGGCAACAATGGCTCATTGTGTGGCACCACACCCCGGAGTGACCGGATCCCATGAAATGTGTTTCATTATGTGACACAATCGCGTGAGGGTTGGTCCGTTCACAGTTGTTACTTGGACAATGATCGCTGATTCACATAAATGATAAGGTTTGGGAATATTACACTGAGCCGCCTTTGACACCCAATGACATCACCAGATTTATCCTTTGTCACATCCTCAACCATCAACAACCTCCTATTTAATTTACTATGGAAGCACTAGATGATAGGTAAGTAGTAGAAACTACAGAGTACATATAGTTCTTTGAACCCGTCTTACTTTCTTTGTCACTGCCATAATGCCCCTGATACCAGTAGTAGGTATGGCAGTATCAAGGGTAGCAGCTGCTATCCCAACTTACCCTCAATTGACGTCATGGTCCTATGCCATCGTGTGTACCTTTATCCAGTCTTGTATTTTTTTGGCTAACAGTAATTAGTCACATACACCAGCACTCCTTAACCCCTTGGCCATTGCGGTAATTCCGCCGCGGCGCTGCAGGGAGGGTGGCCCGCGCGGCGCCGACATGCTGGTGACGGACCACTCCATCACCAGCCACGGGTGGGCTGTGCTAATGACGAAGTGGTTCCGTCATGGCCCCGCCCACCTAATAGAACACGCCGCGCAGGCGCGGCGGCCGGGCCGTGACGGAACCACTCCGTCATTAGCACAGCCCACCCGTGGCTGGTGACGGAGTGGTTCCGTCACCAGCATAGAAGGGGTTAAACTTAGGCCTCGACTATGAGGTTCCTCCTATTTCCAATGGGGCTAACAGCAGTAACTGACCCCATCATCATCGTAGATCTCCAGGAACACCTTGGATCTGTTTGGTTTCATTCAAGAACAACTAAAGAGTATCTTTAACTACAATATTCATAAAGCACAAAAGGAGGAAAGGTGAGACAGTCAGTCCACCACCACCCACAAGTGCCCAACGCAAAGAATATTAGCTGTGTCAAAAATTAAAGGTTGTGAATTCTCAGTGAGGAAAAAGGGACCCTCAGGCACCCACACAAGGTAGGTAGCCGTTTGTCTTCATCGGGTTCCTGTTATTAGTACGTGTAGAAGTACAACAAACCAAAAAGGTGCAATTAAAATGAGTGTAGACCACTCCCTCAACCAACACTTTTAATAGAGGGGTGATTCGAACTCAATTAAAAAGTGTGAATGAACGGACAAAAAAGGGTTAAGTAAATTTGAACCCCCTGTCCTAAAAATCGGTCGACATGTTTCAGCTTTTGAGTCCTATTCGACTCAGCATTCCTCAGGACCAGTAATTTATTCTCTCCCAAAGTGGCAGAGCACACCCTAGAGTGCCTACTCACATTGAAAGGAAAGTTGTCAACTATAGATACACGTTTACCAACTTGGAATCGCTGCACTGGTAAAACTCTAGTGTAAACCCCTCTGTTGTACGAGGGATATGGAATCTGAAATGAGACCAACAAAGCAAAATAAATAATGAACAATTACGCATTTTCCTCACTTACAAGTTTTTTTTACATAATTATACCTTTAAACTACCCATCACACACCCAGTGACACAGTCAAATCAATGTGTACAGACACATTATATACCCCTATCCGTTATGTAAAGGGCACGTTCAAAATTCGAGCCACTAAACTACCAACTTGATAGTAGTGATCTTCGTCTTACTCAACGTATGCTTTCACGCATTATCCTGAAGCATTTGTTGTGCATAATGCATCTAGATCCTGGCTTGACCTTCTTGCCCACGATCTTCATATAATTATAAAGTTAAAAACAACAGTTTTCCTTTGAGAAGTTGAATAGGGTCCACCAGTACTGCGCACCCCCATCAAAAAGTACACATTAACATCACGCCTTAATAACTGGAGGACTCTGGTGCATGTATTACGACTTTCGTCAGTCTATGAACTTACTCAGTTTGTTTTCCAACTGCTTCCTAAATACAGGGAAGGAGAAACCTTCACCTCAGGATCTGTTTGGAAAAAACTTCGAATCATTTTCTTTCTCAATATCGTCAAGATGGAATTAGTCTAAATTCGACTTTAAATTCGCTTATAAAGTCTATAAATATATATATCTGTTTGGTTTCACACAGACGAAAGGGAGGAATAACTAGGGGAATTGGACGTGGATTTACAGGCTCCTCGAGCAATGTCTCATTTGTCTGGGCCAATGGGTAACCTCCCAGTAACTCAGATCCCCACAGTTACTGCCAGCATTGGTAACTGTGATGGGCAAGGCAACGCCAGGGCCTAAGTGATATTTACTAAGCCACCCAATGCAATGCAAATCGCTGCCTTGTGTTATCCTGTGTTGGAAAGGTGTTCCAAGAGTGGAGAGTGGGGGTACCTACGCATCTACCCATGGATTTTAGAACATTCCCAGATTTACTACGGGTAGTGAACCTGGAAATGTGTCAAAATGCTAGACCATCCCAACAGAGGTGTATCCAGGAGAAATAGGTTTATTTCTCCTTGTTATTTCCTCTTTCTGCATTCAACAGCACACATAGAAAGAGGAACATGCCTCTGAGGATTGTTTTTGTGCAGGAAGGTGGTCCTTCCTGTGCAAAAAGAATCCTGCCTGCAATGCAGGCACCATTGCACCATTGCACCATTGCGTAAGGGTGCCTGCGCTGATGCTAGCCTGCACCCAGTGCACCAGCGCAGACAGAGAGCAGGAATGCTCCAAATCTTAGTAAATATGGTCAATTCCTGCTCTCTCCATTTGATGCAGCCAGTTGTCTTGCTGTGCCACATTGAGTCAAACTGGCCCTAATTGTTTCAAGAAGAAAGTCAAGTCAGACTGAATGAATCAGTTTCCAAAGAGCAGTGACTGAACTGCGAGTACTAGAAGCCTTTATTCCAGTTATGAAAATCATCCGTTTATGATTTCATTTTCTTTTCCATAGTTCTCCCTTAATCTGAAAGATGAAGCAATGTCAACCACCACTTCATCATGGAATAACAACATCCTAACTATAGCAACTGCGAGTATAACAAGTGTTCAGCCCTAGTAAGGTACTGGCATGATGGTGAATATTGTTTTTCGGTCTGGCCTAAAAACAGCTTTAGCTCTCTGGCCAGCTTAAATTTCTCCAAAACAATAATAATAAAGGTACATGCATATTGGGGGCTTATAGTTAACCTCTTTATCCACTGGGCTGATCAAATATCACTCAGATTATGCTCCCTCCCACCAGACCACGCCTTACGTCAATAAGGGCCAGATGTATCAAAGGGTTTTACCCATTCTGTGTCTATGGGAAAATGTGTTCATACATATGGCCCTAAATCAGATTAATTCAGCTACAGCAAACAACATAGGACAATTGACTTCAATGTAAACAGCTGCAAATAAAGGCTCGCATGTACAGTGCCACCCAAAAACAGTTTGCTTAGAATAAGGTTGAAGGCACTTGTATTTACCAGCGGCTGCTTGTATATATGTGTATAAAATGTAATCACAAGTGTTCCACAGAAATCAGGACATTTATCGAACATTGCATGGGTTAGGTTTTCCCAAAAAAGCAATAATAACGGTAACAGCTGTAATAACATCAACAATAATAAAAATAACAACAAAAAGAATAGTAGTAATGTTATATACATGTATTGGGCTTGTCGTCAACTGTCTTTATTCACTGGCTACTGAATAATGGCTCAAGTTATGCTCCCTCCCGCCGCAGCATATAGGATAGGTCAATAAGGTAGTTCATTTAAACCACTGGATACCTTCAATTTGAGGGAATGCAGTTTGCTTGAACAATTCAGTACATGGGCCTAGAAAACAGTCCCTCGGTGTTAGATATTTGAAGGCACTTGTATTTACCAATGAGGGCTGCTACCTATATATAGGGGGTTTTACCACTTTGCTAAAAATCAAGGAATTTATTGAAATCTGAAATATTGACTCAATACCATAAACCAGTTTCACAAATGTGTTTATCCTATGGAAAACAAACGCAAATCATTAAAGTGGGAAATGTTTGTATGGGAATCTATATGTCGATTTGTAGAGGCCGTTTGAAGCACTTGTACCTCATCAGAGTGGGATATTTAGTAAAGACTTGAGATACTGCAGCTGGGAGAAGCCTTCAAGCAGTTGGATGTGCCTCGATCTTCATGTCTAATAACCACTTCAAGCACTGCAGCTTTGTGAAAGACTTATCAGGCCTTTGCATCTGCTCCAAGAGGGGCATATAGTAACACCTTGAGGTATCGCAGGTTTGTGAATGTCTAGCCCTCCTAAATAAAAAAATCATAATAAAACCATATATATAAATAAATGAACAGTTTGTCAAATGTCTTTAGTGGTTTTATCAACTGACGTGGACATTTTGCTTCTTCCAATCAAAACAGACGGCAAAGGCCAATGGAACAGCACAAATCACTTATCGGCCATCTTTATTATACACTAATGCAATTTAGTGATACACGTGTATAGTGGCAGTGAAAAACCAGAGGGTAAGGTGTAAGGCACAATATTGACTCATCATTATAAACAATAGGAAACAAACACAATTCATTAGAGCAGCAGAAGTGAATATATAGATTTTTATGTTGAGGCCACACCCGCTGTGCTTTGTGAAGGGCATTCGAAGAAGTTTAATTCAACTCAAGAGGTACATCTTGTAAGTACTTGAGGTACTGCAGCTTTGTGAGGACTTCAAGTGTGGATCAGACTCGACAGGGACACACTGTAAAGACCCGAGGCACTGCAGCTTTGTAAGTGGTTGCTTCTGACTCGAGAGGGACATCTAGTAAAGTCTTGAAGTGCAGAAGCTTTGTTAAGTGCTTCAGGCTGTTGCTTCTGACTCGAGAAGGACATTGAACAATAACATGAGGTATTGCAACTAGGCACATTTTCTGACCTATTGGCTTTCCCAGTGCTTGTTTGCAAAGAATGAGAGCAATCCACATCATCGGAGGCCGGTGGTCTTATCCCTAGCAACAGAAGCCAAGGGAATAATTTAAATCTCTCCTTAAATGGATCTATTGTGTTTTAAAGGCTTAACGTTGTTACAGAAAAGCAGAAAAAAACAAATCCCAGCAGGCTTAGTGCTTTTGCCTAAAAAGCTACCAATTCCTACATGTGCTCACAGTGAAACAGTTGGCAAGTCTAGACACTTGATTAAAAATGAAAGTAAACACAGTAAATGGTACTCAGGGATGCAACTAGAACCGACCAACGGTGGGGAGGGAGGCAGGGGCTACAAGGTCAACTGATAGAGGCGTGGCTATCTCTTCAAAAGTAGGTCGGAGCTAGCCTTAGTGCAAATACAAGAACATAGTGATAAATTGTGCATTTTAAACATATTGGTCAAGCCCGATATGCCTACAAGAAATATGTTTTAGTGGATTTGACAACGTTTAGAGGCTACACATGTTTTAGTGGATATAGCCATGTTAAATAGGCTACTGACAAAGATGTTTAAAAATGTGAATGAATGATTTGACATCTAAAAAGCAGCTTCTACTGATTTCAAAACAAGGCACTTCAGAACCAGTTCTCATAAAGTTGCTTCAAGGCGAAAGGCCATTTTTAGTAATGCTTAAAAAATTCCTTCTGTGAAATGACTGTGATCCGATTAAATGTTTTTAATTCCATCTTCAGAACCGCTCTGCTGCCTGACTGTTGACAATAAGGTAGATTTTCAGTTTGCTCATCATATGCTTGTCTGAGGCTGCAAATGTACTGGCCTCAGAAAGAGCTGAGTGGGTGAAGTTGACTGATTTTGGGATGTTTAACTGGCAAGTCACCTGTGTGATCCATAATGCCTCTTTCACTGTTCCTGTGATTGAATAAGTGAGTGGCACTCAGTGGGAAATATTACAGCCTGATTATTACTCTGCCAGCAATATGTGCTATCCTAAACCAAAATAGCATCCCATGTTGGGCCACTTCTGCATAGACACCATCCTGGAGAAAAACTCACAATGCATATGTTAAAGCAAATTATATGTTTGTCTTGAGGAATTGATCACAGAAGTGTATGCTTTGGGGGAAGAGGTATGACTGGTTACACATAAAAATTACACGTACAGGCTTCCTATGGCTGAGCAATATCTCGGTCCGCCGATAGGTCAGGTGCAAGACACCAGAGCTATCTCTCAGATGACAATGCCCCATCACCAAATGACAGAGCGACATTGATTTCTTCTAAAATTGCCACCAGCCATTCGTTTATTGCCTGAGGGTTTTTACTAAATATATTAAAAACCTCTATATACAAGAAACTAATGAATTTGTTACTTAAAAAGCGCAATGAACGCATTCAAGTATTTTGCAGATGAACTGACTAACAACAACAGAAAAGATTTGAAGATAATCTATTAAATAGATGTATTTAAGAGTTTTCTTAAATATAGAATGCTCCTCTATTTAGTACAGGCCAAATGGAGTGCATTACAAATAGAGGGTGCAACAAAATGAAGGAACTTCGTGACAATTAATGTTGCCGTATTCTGAACACTGTGAAACTTGTAAGTGGCTGACTCAGAAAAACCAATGTAGCAAGCATTGGCATAGTTCAATCTAGAAACGGTGGTGGTATTAACTTTCATGTGGACCAGAATAAAACAGAAGTTTTCCTTCGGGCTCCTCATTTGGGGGAAATAATAGGGCACAACTGCAACAGCAGAATGATGCAGGTGAAGATGTCATCACCGTTACCTTATCTGACGGCCATGCAGGGCCTGAACCGCATCTCATGCTCATCTGGCAGCAATAACTGCTGCTCAGCGAGATGTTCGAAAGCCAGTGAGTTAGAAAGTTTCACTAATTATAGTGACTTCTGGCAAAAGAAAGACGAGCCCACAGTTTCTGTCCTGTGATCCAAGTTTGTCTCCTCTACAGGGGTTTGGGAACCCTTTTCTTTCTTCCACTTGGGACAGAAGAAGACAATTGTAAAGGATGAAGGTAAAGGAAAATGTAATAATTGTGTCGCCCTGACTAGACATATGTCATCTGGGGAGCTGACTTTAAAGAGGTAAACAAGGAGTAAACCTTTAATAATAATAATAATAATAATAAACGTTATTCGGATTATTTGGAAATCCATAAAAGCGGTACACAATAAAATATGCAGTGCAAAATAGATTTACAGATAACATGAAAAATTACATATCTAATTTTTAAAAAATCAATTAATTTGTTCAATACTGTTAATTTAGAGATTTTTTCTGTGTCTGTATATACACTTCAAGAAGTTGAGGACATGGTAGCAGGTGGCTTCAGTGTCCAAGAGCTGCAGGCTCAACATGGCTGGTCGACATTGTCTAAGACCCCAAGATTTTAGGAGAATCAGTAGCCAAACTTTACGGAATTCCTGATAAAATTTGCAGAACAAGACGGTATGAAGGGTGGTTTGTAATGATTTTTCGTCACATGGACATAAAGATGGATTTGAATCCCAGACATTTGGGGTTGGAAAGGCTACCAGCTTATGAAATATGTTTAGTCTGAATCTTATCAGAAGGTAGCGATCAAAAGTACCAATGTTGAGGGTTAAGTAGGGCTGAATTAAAAAGGTGGATTGAACCGTTATTGCGTGTTGAACGGACTGTTTCCCTACTTCAGATTGTAATCTTAAATTTTCCAAGTGTCCCAGAGCTAATGTTTTTAGGTTATTCTTTGTGAGTTCTGCGATTTTCTCAGGATTTAGGTAGTATTGCTCTACTCCGAGGTCGGTGAAGAAGTTCCTAATGTAGGCCAGCCATTTAATTTTTAAAGCATGGTCCAAGGACATTGCATCAGCCAGGATCGCCTTGGTAAGTTTGTTCTTTTCTGAAACCCAAATGCGGCGCCATAAGAGTAATGGTTGTATTTTTGCAAGATCTTCGATGTGTGGGACGCCCAGTTCTGTATGGCAGGCATAGATCGAAGATCGCTTTGGGGCTGACAGGAGAAATCTAAAAAAGTTATTTTCTGCTACTTGCAGGGAGGTGACGTCCGTGTGACCCCATAAGCCTGCTCCATATAGAGCTGTTGATTGACATTTAGCTTTGTATATTGTCAACAGTTCCATGGGTGGTCGTTTTCCCAATTTTTGTGTAAACGTCACCAATGCTGCTAATGCTCTTTTAAAGCAGTGTTTCCTGGCTTCCACGGCCTTTTTCCAGGAGAGTTTGTTGTCTATTGTAACTCCTAGGTAGCAGTATTCGGTTGTGGGGTCTATTTTTTGGGTGTTTAAAATAATGGTTTTCTGATGTTTTCTCCCGACCCCGGCTGACATCACGAAAGTCTTTTTCACATTTATGTGAAGATCTAGGGTTCTCATAAATTGGGAGTATCTGTTTAGAGACTTTTGAAGTTCGCAAGGAGTTCGTGCCAGAAGGACAGCGTCATCCGCGTAGAGCAGAGCGGGGATCGGGCGATGTTTGGCCTGTGGGAGATCCCGGGCGCCCTTCAAAAGCTCTACCTCCAGGTTGTTAGTGTAGAGGGAGAAAAGGAAGGGCGCCAGGACGCATCCTTGTCTGACCCCACGCTCCACTCTGAAAGACGCTGTCAGTTCTCCCTTTGTGCCGTATCGAATTCTTGCCGAAGGATTGGAATACAGTTCCCTTAAAAAATTCAACAGCGGGGGATCTACCCCCATTTGGGCTAAAAGGGACCATAGCTTAGTGTGAGAGACACAGTCAAATGCCGCGGACAAGTCCACGTAAATCATGTAAAGTTTTTCTTTTTTGGCTTGCACATATTTTCCAAAAATAACCGAGAGGTTCAGGGCTTGTTCCACGGTTCCTAGTCCCTCTCTAAAACCGAATTGTAGGTCAGATAATATACTTCTCTCCTCCACCCAATCCTGAAGTCGTTCCAGGATCACTCTGCCTACCATCTTCCCCAATGAATCCAGCAAAGAAATTGGGCGTTAGCAACCGGGATCCTGGCGGTTACCTTTCTTAAATATCGGTACCATAATGGAAGTTGTCCATGAGTCCAGGATTCCTTTCTTTGCAGTTGCAGTGCACACCCTTGTGATGATCGGGGCCCAAAGATCTATTTTATATTTGAAAAAGTCAGCCGGGACTCCGTCTGGGCCTGGAGCTTTTCCATTTTTGGCTGAATTCAGTGCCAGAAGGATCTCAGAAATTTCAAAGTTTAAATCTATAGGGTATATTGGAGTTATTTCTTTTCCTCTTCTGTTTCTTCGTCGGAGAATGATTTTTGAAAGATTTTAGTAAAATGAGCTACCCATTCTGCTGCCTCTATTGCAACTTCAATTTTTGGGAGCGTGTCATCAGCCAGAAAGGGAGTTCTTAGTATTCTCCAGAAGGCTTGAGTGTTTTTCTCCTGTGCACTGACATGGAGTTCATTCCAAAGGGTTTGCTTAAGTTCCTCTTTTCTCTTTTTTCTGGTTTTATGGTATTCCCTTCTTAGGATAGATATAGTGCGAGGGTCTCTTTCGTCTTTGTTTAGGGCTAGTTTAAGTTTTGTGTGGGCCTTGGTACACTCTTGGTTAAACCAACCTTTTAATCGATGTGGTCCAGCTTTATGTTTTGCGGTGAGTAGAACCTTTATTTTGGCCATTATTTGAGCAAAGTTGTTTAGAAGTTCCTCATCTTCTATCGACATATCCAGGCAGTTCTTAATTTGGGGATACAGTGACTCTATCAGATCTTTAGTGAGTTCCTCTGGATTTATCTTGCCCCACTTTATTGAATACCCGTTTAGCTTATCCATGCTTATATTTTCCTGTGTCAGAGCACTAGCTATTATCATAGGAGGAGACTGTTGATGGTTTATTATCACTTCCATTTTTAATATGGCGTGGTCACTTTGGGAGTTCGGTATTACTTCAAAGTTTTTTACTCTGGATTGTAGGGTAGCTGATATTATTATGAAGTCGACCGTAGTGCTGAAACCTCTTCCTATATAGGTTGGTGCTAGTGAGTTGGTTCCATAATCCAAAGTATTTGCTACTTGGAGGTCCAGGTCTGATAGGAGATCATTCATTATTCTGCCCATGTTGTTATGTGAGAAATGGATAAGGGAAAGACCTTCCTCTGTCACCATATCCGGACATTTTTGCTTGGGTTGGGTGCATGGATGTAGGTTAAAATCGCCTACCCATATTATAGCTACCGCACCTCTTGCTCCTTGTTTCTGTCTAAGGGTAGTTAGTTTTTTGTGGAGGTGAACCAGGATTCTCTGAAAGTCTGGTTCGTCCAGGTTATTATAAAAATTAATAATGACTACGAACTCTTTTTTCAGTGAGGAGAGACCGAGGATCTGGAAGTTAGAACCCAGTTCAATGATATTTATTTTGGTATTTTGAATAGTGTTAGCTACATAGATGATTAGTCCACCCTTTGGTCTACCCCTCTGTCCAACTGACGCAGGGGAAAAGTATGTCTTATACCCCTGTAAATGCTGTTCTAGTTGCGACCACGTCTCCTGTAGGCAGATTATTTGATGTCTGTGCGCATGGTACATGATTGTCCCATCCTCCACCTTTGTCCTTAACCCTGCGACATTCCAGGAGATCAGGCTTAAAGTTGTTGGTTTATTTTTAGTGATTTTAACTTTTTGAAGTCCTTTACAAATCTCTGGGTCTACAGGGGTTAGAGAAGGGTCCAAAGATACCATTGGGTCAGTGCTATTTAAAAACTGTTCTTCTGGCTGTGGTGGTCAATCGACACACTCTAGAGCACTATACTTATTTGTTAGGAGAAGGCCGTTCCAACCATCCCAACGTGGGGGGTCGCTGCGATTTCTCCACTGTTCTTGTCCTCTCCATACGTCCCTTTCTCTGTCTTGATGATTAAGACCTAGTGGGTTGAAAGGAGGGGGCCGTCCTTGCCACGGTTGCTGCCACTGGTGAGTGGAATAATGTGTGGGTTGAGGAGGGTGCTGCCACTGTTGGGAAAAAGGATAGGAGGGTTGTAGAGGTTGAGATGGTTGTTGCCACTGGAAGGTTGTGTGTTGTGGTATTTGTGGTAATCGTAAGGTATGTGGGGGTTGCTGCCACTGATACGTGGTGTATTCTGAGGGATGTGACAACCCCCTATTTGCTGGGAAGATGGAACTGGAAAAATTTTGTCTTGGGGGTGTGGGTAGAAAATAACACAAGGGAAGTGGGTTTATTTGGGTGGCAGGTCCACTGCTGGGTGTGTTGTAGATATAATTTGCTGCCCCTATCTCCCTAAATTTGATGGTAATAACATCACCCGCTATGGTCTTCGTGTTCCTGCCCACCCAATCGCCTCTACGTACAGAAAAGATCTGACCACTAATATGAGTGGGTAAGGGTTTGTGCAGTTGAAGCCACTGCGCACATTTATTCCTTAGCTCTGCGAAAGTTTCTCTGACGTCCTCCTTCAGTGGAGGTACGGCCGTTAAAACGACCACGAAGGGAGAAGCTTCCGGCGGCAGGTTGATTATTTTAGAGCGAACCTGCTTTGTCTTAAGTTCTTGAGGATTATCTAAGGAGGAAAGTGCTGCTGGAGTGGTGGTGTAACCATTTATACCCTTAACTTGGTGGTTGACTGTTTTGGTTGGACCTGTTGAAGTTTTCAGGGCTGTTTGAGTTGCTGGAGCTGAGCCTGCGGGAACGGGGGTGGATGGGGAATGATCTAAATTATTCCCTTTTTGGGTTTGAAGGTGGACAGCTGGTACCTTGGTAACTAGTGAGATATTGGACTTGATCAATGTGTCTGTTACCTGATTGGTACGGGGTGTGTTTTTGGGAAGTACTTCTTTTGCCCCGTGCAGTTGTGAAGGCCCAATCCCGCTTGACTTGGTACCACATTTCAGATTAATAAGTGACGTAAGTCTGTCAAGCTTGGATATTAATGGCTTGATTTGTGCAGCTATAGTGGCTTCGAGATCAGATTTAAGGTCAATTACCATGTTTTCAACCCAGCAAGGTATGCCTGACACAGAGTTGGGGATAGGTGAGATCAAGTTGTGATTTCTTACTTTTGCTTTAGGTTTTTCCTTAGTCTTGGGCACAGCCTTGATGGAAGTGGTAGTGCCTCTCCCTGATTCTATCAGTTTTGGAATCATTCCTGTATCAGGTATATGGGGATAGCTAAGTGCACTCTGCTCTAACTTATCAGGTGCTTGGCATGCTTCTAAATCTGGTGTAGCCTCAAGGTCAACGTATGACAGATCGAAATCTGAATGAGTCACAGATAGGTCAACGGCGCTCAGGACAGTCAATGTGGGGACAGCCGTTAAGGGTAAGGGTAGAGAACAATTATTAGCGGTCTGGTGGGAGAGGGAGCTTGCAGTTGCAATAGAGCCCAGAGATGAGCGTTTAGCGTTCATGAGATCCAGGGAGACTCTTTTTTCCAACAAAATAATGCTCTTGTCAATGGTTTCATTTACCCGGGAGATGAAGTGATCTATGGGACCGGTCACTTGTGCCACGGACGTGGCTTTTTTAGTATTGCTTCTAGTTCTAGTACGCATGGTGGACATCTGCAATTGGAAGCAAAATGCTGCGACGTGGGCCTGACAGGAGGTAGGCAATAATTCCTGTGGGTAGCCACTCTATGTTATAATGTGAGATGAGAATCACTGGTCCGCCTACCTTACGTGTAATGGAGAGGAAAAGGATGCTAGGGTTCTGTGCCGAGGCCGTCGTCTGCCGTCCTCGAACGGCCTCAAACGGCCCTGTCTTTGCCCAGTCTTCGCCCGGGCTGCGTCCCGCGCTGCGGGAGTAGGATGTTGTTAAGTAGGGGGCGTAAAGGGCGGGGGGCGGGCCAGCAGGGAGAGCGGACCGGAAGCTATACGTCGGTCTTGCAGGGACTTCTGGGAAATGAAGTCCCCGCACGCTCGCAGCCCCGCTGGTGCCTCACGCCCCTCACCGCCTTTCCGCCTTGGTCCGATGTTAGTACTCCCAGGTGGTGTAGGGTCCAGCACCTGCTGACGAGGCGGCACCCGCGAAGCGGGTGCGGCGAGAAGTGGGCTGGAGGAGAGAGCTGGAAGTCTGATGCACTGCTGTGCCTCGTGAATCTGGCCAGGTACGTCTGTTTTAGTAAATAGGCGTCCCGCTCGCTACAGGGCAGGAACGCTCTTAAATGCCTTTGATGGGCGGGGGCGGGCCAGCAGGGAGAGCGGACCGGAAGCTATACGTCGGTCTTGCAGGGACTTCTGGGAAATGAAGTCCCCGCACGCTCGCAGCCCCGCTGGTGCCTCACGCCCCTCACCGCCTTTCCGCCTTGGTCCGATGTTAGTACTCCCAGGTGGTGTAGGGTCCAGCACCTGCTGACGAGGCGGCACCCGCGAAGCGGGTGCGGCGAGAAGTGGGCTGGAGGAGAGAGCTGGAAGTCTGATGCACTGCTGTGCCTCGTGAATCTGGCCAGGTACGTCTGTTTTAGTAAATAAGCGTCCCGCTCGCTACAGGGCAGGAACGCTCTTAAATGCCTTTGATGGGCGGGGGGCGGGCCAGCAGGGAGAGCGGACCGGAAGCTATACGTCGGTCTTGCAGGGACTTCTGGGAAATGAAGTCCCCGCACGCTCGCAGCCCCGCTGGTGCCTCACGCCCCTCACCGTCTTTCCGCCTTGGTCCGATGTTAGTACTCCCAGGTGGTGTAGGGTCCAGCACCTGCTGACGAGGCGGCACCCGCGAAGCGGGTGCGGCGAGAAGTGGGCTGGAGGAGAGAGCTGCAAGTCTGATGCACTGCTGTGCCTCGTGAATCTGGCCAGGTACGTCTGTTTTAGTAAATAAGCGTCCCGCTCGCTACAGGGCAGGAACGCTCTTAAATGCCTTTGATGGGCGGGGGGCGGGCCAGCAGGGAGAGCGGACCGGAAGCTATACGTCGGTCTTGCAGGGACTTCTGGGAAATGAAGTCCCCGCACGCTCGCAGCCCCGCTGGTGCCTCACGCCCCTCACCGCCTTTCCGCCTTGGTCCGATGTTAGTACTCCCAGGTGGTGTAGGGTCCAGCACCTGCTGACGAGGCGGCACCCGCGAAGCGGGTGCGGCGAGAAGTGGGCTGGAGGAGAGAGCTGGAAGTCTGATGCACTGCTGTGCCTCGTGAATCTGGCCAGGTACGTCTGTTTTAGTAAATAAGCGTCCCGCTCGCTACAGGGCAGGAACGCTCTTAAATGCCTTTGATGGGCGGGGGGCGGGCCAGCAGGGAGAGCGGACCGGAAGCTATACGTCGGTCTTGCAGGGACTTCTGGGAAATGAAGTCCCCGCACGCTCGCAGCCCCGCTGGTGCCTCACGCCCCTCACCGCCTTTCCGCCTTGGTCCGATGTTAGTACTCCCAGGTGGTGTAGGGTCCAGCACCTGCTGACGAGGCGGCACCCGCGAAGCGGGTGCGGCGAGAAGTGGGCTGGAGGAGAGAGCTGGAAGTCTGATGCACTGCTGTGCCTCGTGAAGCTGGCCAGGTACGTCTGTTTTAGTAAATAAGCGTCCCCTTTGTCAGTGGGAGAGCTGTTATAGGAGTGACAAAAAGGGGGCAAGCTTGTAATTATGCTGCATGAAGGCAATACAATCATCAATGGCCTTGATCTTTTTGAGGGAAAAAAGGCAAAGTTGTCACTAACAACTTGGGAAGGGGGAATAGTCATTTTGACATGGGGCAGATTGGTGAGACTGGAGACTGGCTGGAATAGAGCCCTGGAGAATATCAGAGACCTGAGAAACTGAGGGGCATATTACCAAGGGGGGCGATAGACAATTTTCGCCGATTTAGCGGCCGTTTTCGGCCGCTAAGCAGCGATAATTCTATCGCCCTATTAGCAAGCTGTCGCTAACTGATGTTAGCGACAGCTTTTAGGCGATAGCGATCGGTTTTGGTCCCTCTTTGCATGTCAGCGATGTTTATCGCTAATGACATGCAAAGTGGGCATACCCAACCCGTTAGCGACTGAAAGCAGTCGATAATGTCGCTATCGCCTATTAACAAGGCAGGCGTAGCGTTGGAAATATTTGCGTAAGCGCGAATATCTCCAAAAACTAACGCCTGCTCAGACCAGTTCTTAGCCATGTTATCCAATGGGAGGTGGATAACATGGCTAAGAGCATTTTGTCGCTAATGCGTGAATATCGCTGTATTCTCAGCGATATTCACGCTATCACCGGAAAATGTATCGCTCTGGAGATAATTGTTGCTAATAGCACGTTATCTCAGCGATATTTTCCGGTGATGCTTAGCGATAAAAAATTTGTTGCTAAGCCTAGTTAGCGATAAATATCGCTAATCGTTGGTAATATGCCCCAATATTTTGCTGTTTATCAGACCATGCTTGGTGTTGTCTTTAGCACTATACACTGCATGATGTCAGCTTCAGGGGGAGCAGAAGCAAAGACAGAGGTAAACTCTGGGCTTCATTCAGAGTTTGACCGCGCAGGAGCACCACCACAGCTCTGCAGTGCCGCCGCTCTACTTAGAGTTGGCGGAAGAGCCATGTTTACAATGATGGAGCCTCTGCCTATGTAAACCTCAGAATTGGCGGCCCGTTTGCCAAGGGGCTGCGCGGTCACAATAATGGCCCCCCCACTCGTTTGAGGGTGGGGAGACCATCACTCATTTTCCCTGCCAAGGCATGGCAGATACAAGCAGAGGATATGTAGACTGGCCCCAGATGTTTATTTTCTCAACACAAATAACTTTTCCAAGTTAGGGGCATATTAGCAAGGTCCTGCAATAATTATCACTCAGCGTTTTTTAGTGCGAGGATAATTATCGCAGGCTAACGCTGGATTCTATCGCAGAGATAGCGTGCGATCAGCAACGCTTATCTCCCAAGCAATAGGAATCCATGTGTTAGCTAGTAAACAGTGTGATTATGATTTTAGCCATGTAATCCACCTCCCATTGGATTACATGGCTAAGTCAGGTCACAAGCAGGCGTTAGAAAAGTAGCGTTAACTGTGGTTAGCGCTACTTTTCTTAACGCTCTGCTTGTTTGCGTGCAGCGTGATAATTGGAGAAATGTCAGTTAACGACATTTCTCCAGTTATTTTGGCACAGAATGCCCACTTTGCATCTCATTAGAGATGCAAAGCGGGGCGTTGTTGAAAGGGGCGCTAAATCAGCAAAACACGCGACTTTTCGGACGAAAACGGCCGCAAAAGCGGCAATAATTTCATATCGCCACCGTGGTAATATGCCCCTAAGTCCTTTAAAATTAATGCCCGCTCAGCAAGCCTGCAGTGTCCGACGGGGTGCCCCTGTCGCAGATGTCCACAGCACAGAAATCCCAGCCAGGCAGGTGGGGATCTCTCAATATAGCATGAAACAGCGATGCATCAGATACTTGAAAAAATATGGCTTTTGGAGTACCTCAGTTTTGAAGTGGGAAGATATATTGGGAACAACATTCCCAATCTTTTCTAATTTTACAAGAACAGTTCCCCGACATTTGAAAACAACCCTTCCAGACAGATAATGCCATGCAACCTTCAGGAGCCTCTCGCTCAGTGGCATAACGAAAGTTTAAAGGGCCCCGTGCAATGTACACGCAGGGGCCCCGCTCCGGATTTTATCCGGAGCGCTCAGACCTGAGTACTGTGCTGAGGGGGGCCCCTGCAGCTGGGGACCCCCCTCACAGCGGGGGATGCAGGGACCGGTGTTACCCCCTGCTCTCACTGACAGGGTAGGGGAGATGTTTTCCTGTTCCTTGAAACCAAGAGAGAGGCAGACAGAGAAAGAAGAAACAAGCCTTCTGGCAAAGTGCCTGAAAGTGAGTGGAATTGGTTAAATTAGAAATTCTAGAGGCTGCTTAGAAGCCAATAAAGGGTTTTAATTGATGGAGTCATTTGAAGCTTCATTGTGAAAACGATATATTCTATTGGGATTCATGCTAGTCATTCTAAAAATGTTTGCACTAGGTAAAGTCTGATTACGTATTATTAAAAGTATGTACACACTTGTTTTATGCTAAACACTAAGGGACATATTTGCTAACTTCATTCAATACATTGCAAACACCAGAGTTTCTGTGCTGCGTTGCGTGAATCAGAGAACAGAATAGCGTCATATCTTCTCAGATGCAGCACTGTCTTCCTCTCTCCCTGCACTACAGCACTTTAGGCGGCCTTGCACCAAACACACACCCTTGTGCAAGGGCACCTGTGTGAGCTCATGCATAGGTGTTGTACTGAATAGGGATCCTTACAGTACACAGTGTATGCTCTAATACTTTCCCACTTTGTATATGTGCTGTATGGTGTATGCAGAGGAAAAGTTTCAAAAAAGGTTGGTGATTCTTTAAAGTTGTTCCACTCTTATGCCAGTCTCGAGGCGTGTACGTTTTTGGCACAAATCCCTGCCAATCAATGTTAGCAGATAAAGTTTTGTGACAAAACCCATGGGTGATTCCACGGAAACGCTCATGTACCACCGGTAGTAAGCCCCCCTTCTGCAAATTAGTGCACAGTGCTTCTTTGAATTACTTTAGGCAACTTCTCAACTCCAATCATGATTTACGTTTGAAAGTAAATCCAACAACGCTTTGTGTTGGGTTTGCGTCACAAACCCAGCGCAAACTGTTAGAAAACCTTGGCCTAAATCTCTATGGACATTTTGCAGCAGTCTATCTTATACTGTGTGTAATACAATGTTTAAATAATGACTTGCATATTCACAGTGCTTTCAGTCGCAGGATGAGGCCTTGTAGCACTATAAATACACGTCACTACTCCCCAGTGCATCAACCGGAATTCAGTTTTGTGACTGATTACACACAGATATCGGCAGCAAACACATTAACCAGCTAAGCTTTCATAGCATAAAAGATTGCATTTCTCCTGCATTACTTTAACACAGTTCCCATACTTTTTATGCACCTCAACCCTGGATGGCTGCAAGATGAGGCTGTGACAAAGGTCCAACCAACCCCGGCACTGCACAGCACACATCAGCTGAAGAACAGTGTGTATCCTGGAAGCTGCAGCAGCCCAGGTTCAAACACAGGACGGGTGCTGGAGAGGATGGGTGGGCTGGGGGTTTGGTTGGAGTGGGGGAGTCTGATTGGCCAGCAGCCCTTTTAGCTCAATGGACGGTCCGCGCCTGTGTCCTGTTTTCCTACCTAGGAAGCCCAGTGTCGAGTCTACTTTCCAGATGTTGAATTTCTAACCTGCTTATCACCGCTTGTTTCATCAGCAAACGCCCAGCTCACTGAGCCATCGTGTCTGCGCTCGGCTGTTCCTTGGGGTGGGTCAACACTACAGGTAGCAGCGTAAATAAAAAAAAACTGAAATATGGTGTATCAGTGATGTATCGAACACATTAAATTAAACAGTTTTATAAGAATGGTTATGTGCCACCCCTCTGGCAGGTCAGCCCGATAGGGCCCCTCCAGACCTGACATGAGCCCCCTTAGACCCGGCAGCACGGTGGGGCGTCGAGCCACACAGCCCCACCACACCTCCCAGTGCAGAAATAGCACCTCTGCTCCGGTCCCCGCAGCTGTTATTTCTGCTCTGCAGCTGTCGTTTCTGAGCATCGCATTCCTGCCAGCCCTGGCAGGTACACCAGCAGCTTACCTGGGTCCTGCGGCAGAGAATTAATTGCATTTTTGTCTCACATTGTCGCTTCTCTACTGTGCCAGCCAGGGTTACACGAGTTCAGCCAGCTTACCGCGCCGTGTTTGACATGCACTCCTGCAGGGAGCCAGCCGGGTGCCACAGCTTGAATTGTCACTCACTGGGGCAGTACACAAGCTCTGCCCAGGGTTTCACAGCAGGGCAAGCAAAGCTTCATAATTGGTTAACCAGTCGAATCCAAGTCATTAACGATACCCTAGTCCAGTCCAGATTTTCCTGCTACAAAGCACAGCACGTTCAATCGGTTCCTTAGAGGTGACCTCGCACTACATCTCCCAGAATCCTCTGAGTCAATAAATAAATGCGCAGAATTCAAACCAGGTGCCCCCTTATCCAGCGTGACCGTGTAACATTCCAAGCAAGAGTTTATACCTTCCAGATCAAAGACAAACATTTTAGGAGCGGGCCGGGAAGGTGAAGCTGGACCTGATAGCGGTCCGCGAGCAATGCTTCCAGAGCGCAGGGCCACCAGGGAACGGGCAACGAAGCCCGCGAACAACACACGCAGGCGGTTCGCCAAATGCGTCGGACAGCCGGGGGCCGTCCGATTTGCGCACGCGTGGAATTCGCCCCACAGCGGGGAAATGTGCACCGCATTGAAGCGGTTAAATGGCCCAATCCATGGCCGCAGATTGGGATTGGCCTAAGGGGGGTGCGGAGACAGCACACACACATAGCCAAGGAAAGCACAATAGCCTAGAAAGAAAAGCTGCTCAAACACTGTCTTTGGGATGCCTTACAGCAGGGTCACTGAGAGCAGGTGATGGGCCAGCTGCAGGCAGACACAGCGCTTCCGGACCAGGATAGGCCAGACGGCTGCCCACATCAGGGCCGGACTGAGCATCAAAACCGGCCCTGGCAAAGTGCTCGGCTGGCCCCTTGGGGGTGCGACCGCGCTCGTTGACAGGGCCGCTTTTCGGCCGATTTTGTTACAGGGCCGATTTTGCAGCTATCCTGCAAAAACGGCCCTGTAACAAAAACGGCCCCGAGGGCCCAAAACCGGCCCCCACCCTCGCGGCCGACCGGGGGATTGCCTGGTGCCCGCAACGGCCAGTCCGGGCCTGGCCCACATGCACCTCAGTAGCAAGGGAAGTCTCGAAGCCGCTAACGCTCAACACCAGAAAAGAGGCAGTCATGCAGGGCAGTGCCGAAGGTGCTGTCAGTAATTAAATATGGACCAACAAAACCAGATCTGCTGTATTAAACTTGAAAGATATGACTGATGTGATGAAATATTTGAATCCATGGAATGCGAGTGACCAATAAGATGTGAGGTCTCATGTCCATGTGTTTATGTTTGAATAAACTGCAGCTGTTAACCCCGTCCATGAGGCCCCCGGCCGTCCAACGTCACGGTGGGCGTGTGCGGAGTATGGCCGGGGGCCGTCTGAACCCCGCCCACTCATTATTCCGCCAGCACCGCAGCAGAATAGGCGCCACAGTCAAGCGGTTAAGCACCAACTCCCCTTGTCTGTTCACTAAAAGGGGAGTGGGTGCATTTGGATGACCGAGAGGGAACTGGTGGCCTCTCGCACATATGGGAAGGGTTAAGCCTTTCATATACCACAACAGTGAGTTATATTTTATTATTCGGGATTTTGCAAAGCGCTGAATGCCGCAGTGCATCAGGGCACCTTCCAGTTCCTTTGAAAATGGAGAAAGCTATAGAACAACTTGTGCTAGACAAGGGTGTTTTGCTTGTATAGAGACCTCTACAAATATTGTTATTACAGGTTAGACACCATGGGGCATATTTACAATAAAGTGGCAAAGCGTGTCATTAAGCTAAGAAGGCTAACAACATGCCACGTCGCTTTAGAAACGCAGGGCTGCACCATATATACTAGAGTCTGTCACAGCCCTGAGTTTCCCCCTGCGTTGGCGCAAACTTTAGCTACTTTGCGCCAACGCAGGCATCCTTGCACTATAGTGAAAGGGTGCCTGCGTACAGGGGAAGATTGTTTATGTGCAGGAAGATCCCCCTTCCTGCACATAAACAACCCTTAAATGCCATTTTGTAACTTCTATGTGTGCTGCTTAATGCGCACACATAGAAGTTGCAAAACTGCATTTTTTTTTTAAATGATTGTTTTATGTGCCAGAAGGGGGATCTTCCTGCACATAAACAATCATAGGCAATTTGCTGTTTTCCATGTGTGCTGCGCAACGCAGCAGACATGGGAACAGCACAAACGAGTAGAAATAAAGCATTTTTCCTCGTTTCACCAGTTTAAGACCAGGTTTTCCCTGGTCTTAATTTTGGCACTGCCTCCTACATACGCTGCCCTTGTAAATAGGGAGCAGGGTCAAACTCAATGGGTGTTGTGGTGGAACACCCGACACAACACCCATTACCCTCCCTTTTCACACTAAACACAGCATTAAAGGGTGCCGTATTTACAAGGCAGCGTTAAGTCAAGTGGCTTAACGCTAGCTTGTAAATAAGGCGAAGCCCCTATCGCCATCACAAAGTGACGTTGTGGCGGCGATAGGTGCTACTAAATATGCCCCCATGTCCCTTGTCTTGCTAGAGTTCAACACTTCCCATTTCATATAAAGCGGTTGCAGTTGCCTTCTATTTTGAAGACTCCAGCTGACCAGATACACGTGATTTCCACTGGATGTAGATTCTGCACTGAGGGTTTTTGACAACGGGGTGTGCAATCGGTCTCGTTGAGCAAAGACACAACCAGGAGCTCAGCTCCAGCAATGCATTTCAATCTACAAAGCCCATTGACACCCAAAAGCATGCACTGTTGCACCAGCCAGCATGACAGCAAAGCTTAGCTGCTGAATTAGGATGGAGAATACACAATTTACGTGCATACACATAGAAACATTGCTGTGCAAGGGGTAAAACGAGACAGAACGTTCCTTACAAAGAGAGCAACACACTGATATAAACAGAAAAACCACAAAGACCTATGGGCGGCGAGGATTTTAAAATACGCCTATGTAGGTTTTTAAAATAAGCGCATTTCAGATACTTTTTGTAGTTAGTTTTTCATTTTAATGAACTGCACATGCCTTGCACAGCAGGCCCCCAATGTCATTTCCTGTTCTGAGTGGCGACTAGTGGAATTAGAAAGTGGTAGGGCGTAAGATCAATTATTGAATTGAAATGGGCAAGTGAGCCTAACGTTTCTCACAAGGAATTTGGGGGGAGGGCGTCTCCAAGAAAATGTAAGAAAATTGGTGTATATAAGTGCACTTTTCTGCACTATTTCTGTGTGGCGCAATAAAAATAACCCCTGAGAATTGGAGGACAAATAAAGATCCCTGAAAGCTGTTCTTGCTCGCCTGTCAGTCAGCCCGCTCGTGTCAGAACGCAAATGACATCCCTGAGCACGGCGCCCAGTAAAATGTGACCTAAAGCTGGCACTGCATGCACTGCCTCTTTTTCTCCACATTGCACTAATCTACAACTCTTATGCCTCTCCTGAAGGCACCTCCTCGCATCTCTGTCACTTTACCATCCCCAGACACGCAATGCACCCACTCACGTGTCAGCACTACATTTTTGTTTCCCTTCGCCTCATCAATATTTCGACAATTGTGTCCCTCCTCCACACACATTTGCACTACATCTGCAACTAGAACACATGAACATTGCTCTGCAGAGAGGCCAAGGATTGGATGAGTGTGTATTCTGAGTTCCATTTTGACACCCTGGCACACAATGTGAGAAACTTGCACTGCCTTCAGCCTCAACCTCAATAGTGGCCCTTATAAATAACAACAACAAATTACAGAAACACAACATTCTGGAAATAGCTACAACTTTTAGGGACTGGAGGATTAAGTAAAAATGTGAAATCAATCAATCAATCAGGCTTTTGTTAAGCATGACCACTCGCCCGTAAGGGTCTCAAAGGCGCTGGGTGGGGGTGTGGTTAGCAGGCCCCAGTCCATCAAGGGGGGGGGTCTGTGGAAGAGCCAGGTTTTGAGGTTTCTTGCAAAGATGGGGAGCGATGTTGTCTGTCTGAGGTGGAGCGGCAGGGCGTTCCAGGCTCGGGCCTCGAGGAAGGAGAAGGATCGGCCTCCCAATCGGGTCTTTCTGGTGCGGGGGACCACAGCGTAGTAGAGCTGGGCAGATCAAAGGGTCCTCTGGGGTGCGTGGAATTTGAGTCAGCTGTTCGGGTATGCTGGTCCGGTGTCATGGAGGGCCTTGTGGGCGTGGGGGAGCATCTTGAAGGTGACTTTAGCTTTGATGGGGAGCCAGTGGAGTGTGCGCAGGTGCTAGGAGATGTGGCAGTGTCTTGACAGGTTGAGTTCCAGTCTTGCGGCTGCGTTCTGGATGTTCTGTAGCTTGCGGGTGAGGTTTTTGTTTATTCCAGCATAGAGTGCGTTGCCATAGTCGAGTCTGCTGGTGACCAGGGTGTGAGTGACGGTCTTTCTGTGTTCGAGGGGGGATCCATTTGAAGGTCTTACGTAGGAGGCGGAGGGTGTGGAAGCAGGAAGATGAGACGGAGTTGATCTGGCAGTCCATTTTGAGCTCGGAGTCCAGGATGATTCCCGGGTTGTGTGCGTGGTTCGTGAGGGTAAATATAAATCGGAACTAAATTGCGAACATGCCTTAATATTTTTAGCATTCACTGTTCATCAGTTTTACTTGTAAGAAAGCTTTTGGTTGTTTACATCACATTTAATGTCCCTGTGGCTCACACCGGAGGTGCTGTGAGGATCAATGAAGGGGAAAGGATGGGTGAAAGGTGATCCAGCGGCTACCAACCTGCAGACATCTATCACTATATACTCATCTGGGCCCATAAACACACTCAGTCATATAGGCCGGTGAGCACCGCTAGGGGATCAAGTTTAGGGCTAAAATTGTATATTCGTTTGCTTGTCAACTCTTAAATTTATCACTGATCCGAAGCCCTCTTTATAACTAATGGATCTATTTTAGTTTATTAGGATTTGATCATTATAACATAGATCTCATTTATCTGATTTTCCTTTGCATAACCACAGACTCTGGTAAGTTTTAAATGTTTATCTAAATTAATCATAAGAGCAAACAAATTACAGTGTTGACTCCATCTTTCGGAGGAAGTAAAATCGGTTTCTCTACATTTTAATAAGATTTACAACGACAAGTACCTCAGGAAGGAGAGAATAGAGAGAGAAAGTACATTGACACAACACACAGAGTTATATTAACCTAGGACGCTGCGAAAAACAGACCCCTCTGGCCAAGAGTAATTGGGCCCCATAGAAAGTTCATATGACAGGTACTTCAGGACAGGACAGGACCAATGACCTTTTCTAGATTAGACGCCTGCATCTCACCCCTCTCTGATCCTAATTTCCTCCTCGTTTCTTTCGCGATCTTCTTCTAATTGTATTTTTGCTTTGGAAATTCTAAGTCTGCTTCTTCAGGTATTCGATCAGCATTTGGGCAGCATCTCTGTCTCTCAGCATCTGGGTGAAACTGCTCTCTCTAATCTAACTAACTACCCCAATTATACTATCTTAATGGCATGTACCACCCCCAAATGTTTCAACCGTATGAAACTCCTATTTCTGATTGGACGAGCTGAGGGGATGATCATCACACCATGCTAAATTGTAATACTTTTCTTAAGTTCAATTGTTTAAGTTCCCGCCCATTAATTTGTTCTCCGAAGCTTTATTTCCCACCCATATTTGTAAACTTTATCGATAACAATGTGTACAATTTCACAGTTGTCCATTGAATCTTCAGGATGTTTAGTTGGTTGCCAGGACATGTGTGGAGAACGTCCTTGGACGAGTCCCTTGACTTGAGCTCACTGTTTCGGAGTTGTCCCTCTTGCGCATACGGGCAAACCCACGTGGGCGTCAGACTTTAGCATCGTTCAGAGGCCCAAATACGAACTAATAGAGAGTTCAAAAGACGAAGTATTAAATTCACAATAAAGTGATTTCACTGTACACCACCTATCTCTACTCTAAACCCATTTACTTATAAAAAATATTTATGCATTAGCACTTAGTATATAACTCGGTTTAGTTTCAGCAAGGCAGATGCTTAGCACGTGAGTTTCCAAGCGGCCATATTAGATGCTATTGTGCAGAAGCAGAATTTTCCCTCGAAGAGTTAAGACGTCATGCAGCTGACGCATGCGCAGTACATTTTTCCGCGTTAGCAGCCATCTTTAAACACACTCGGGTTACTTGTTGGTAAAACACATAGGCAAGCTTCCTCTATTCTAGAAATAAATGTAATGTTGTGCATAATTAGTATTACAGACATTATTAATACTTTGTTATGGGATTATATGAGAGGATTACGTCCGAGTAAGTCTCTTTTATACGAGTCCTTGCTCCATCAAAGGGTAGGGGGCTCGTTGATCATGCTGGCATAATTTAACTGTAAATGCATTGGGAAACTGCCCATTTTTAAGACCCAAACTGTCCTAAGTCTCAGCCGTGTTCCCTGTTTTTTTTTTGTTTTTACACAGACCACATAAGCTGCAGTCCCGGGCTCACAGCATGGCTGTCACTCATTGAACGCTCACACCCTGTTAAACTGCAGCCACCGCAAATCTGTTTAGAAGCCGGCACTGACTTGAAAATGGATCCAGACGCGCTCGGCCCCCTCATCCAGCAGGCGCTGCTCTTTTTCCTCCTGGCATTAGGACCCCCGCTGCCCGGGCTCACCGTACTGCGATGCAAGGTTCAAGGTTCGGCATGGCGCAGCCACATCTTGGCCCTGTGTCCAGGGCCTGGGAATGTGCGGGGAGCTCAGTGCAGTCCGTGCAGGTAACAGCGGTGGGGCCACTTAGGGGGGGATGTCGAGGGACAATGCAGAGGGAAAATTAAAAAATAATTAATTTTCCCTCTGCATCGTCCCTCCATACCTCCCCCCGCCCCCCCTCCTCCCCCACAAGGCCCTACCACCACACCGCTGTTACCTGCGCGGACCAAGGCTGGGATAGCTGCGGTCTGCCGGGAGTACTGCTGTGTGCGCACCTGCGCAGGCCAACCGCACCCCACCCAGTGACGACTAGGGAACGGATGGGGTGTTGAGGCAGCCTTACGAATAATTGACAAGCAGCCCCTGGAAGTACAGGCTGATGCTGTACACGCCCGGGACTGCTTCAAAATTGGATGCTGCTTCCCATCTTTAATGGGCAATCTCTGAGGACCCCAAAGTATTTATTTACTTTTTTTAATCTATTTATTGATGACATTATGCACAAAATACAAACAAAGTGACACAGTATTGTACAGAGCATTACATTGGGAGGACCCCCAAGTATTAAAGACAAGGGCTGGCACTATGTCAGCCCACATACTACCAGTGGCGGCTGGCATCTATGTGGATTGCTGGCGCGGAAATATTAATATTAAAAAACAAACAACTTACCATAACTGACGTCCTCCACTCCAGGCCTCGTCTGAGGAACTGGAAGGTGCAGTGCAGGCACCAGTCCTGGCGCTTCTATCATGCTGTTAGAGCAGCACCCTGACTGGAGGGAGCGGCCTCACTTAGCGCTCCCCAGCGCTGCACTGGAGGCTTGCACTTACTGTAACCCAGCTGTCTTAAGACAGAGGTTTCAGACTACGCATGTCAGGTTGGCCGTCGCAAGATGGCCAGCTAAAGGGACATCCGCATTTTGAAAAGTGCATAGCAAGCACACCCTCCTCCCTGCTGCTATCACTCAGCAGCGACCCCTCCCCCATCCTGATGCTCTATTCGGGACGGGGGATAAAGAATAAAATAGTAATAAATCACCATTTTATTTTTCATCTTTGGGGTTAATTTTTGTGAGGTGACACTCTACCGCTCCAATGGAGGAGCCATTCCTTTGCAGGAAGTTCCATGATGGGACATCCTGTTTCAGGTAATGAAGTGGTAGTGCTGCGTCCTCCCTCTGAGCACCGGAAGGGGAGCTAGAGTAGTGCAGGAGTTGGTGGGGGCATGAATGGGGTTGGCCCCATGGTGCATTTCGATTATGTTATGGCTGGGCGGGGAGAAGGAATAGGTAGATGTGGTGCCCGATTTTGTGGTGATCCAGCACATTTCGTTGAATTTTACCCTCCATCCACCTGTCAGTCATAAACTACTGTCAACCTCCTGATTCAATAAGCATTGGGGCCACAAACACACCGGTCAATCGCTTGAGTCACTAAACATTGGGGCCACAAACACCTCTGTCAACCTCTTGATTCAATAAGCACTGGGGCCACAAACACACCTGCCAACCTCATGATTCAATAAGCATTGGGGCCACAAACACACCTGCCAACCGCTTGAGTCAATAAGCATTGGGGCCACAAACACCTCTGTCAACATCTTGATTCAATAAGCACTGGGGCCACAAACACACCTGCCAACCTCATGATTCAATAAGCATTGGGGCCACAAACACACCTGTCAATCTCTTGAGCCAATAAACATTGGGGCCACAAACACACCTGTCAATCTCTTGAGTCTATAAACATTGGGGCCACAAACACACCTGTCAATCTCTTGAGTCTATAAACATTGGGGCCACAAACACACCTGTCAATCTCTTGAGTCAATAAGCATTGGGGCCACAAACACACCTGTCAATCTCTTGAGGCTATAAACATTGGGGCCACAAACAACTCTATCAACATCTTGATTCAACAAGCACTGGGGCCACAAACACACTTGTTAACCTCTTGATTTAATAAGCACTCGGGCCACGAACACACCTGTCAACCTCTTGACTCAACAAGCATTGGCAAAACCAATATATTTTGCATTGGCTTCTATGAAGGATGTGATCCTTATGAAAGGGTGGACCGTCATTAGTAACAGTGAAGTTAGCCAATGGGTGAAGTGGGCTGCCCTATTACGCTAAGATGTAGTGGGTGGAATAAAAAAGTGATTGACACAGTAACAGCCTAATTGATGAAGAGGGCTCGCTGATAGCCCCTTTAGGTACAGTACACATATAATTTTAGTAAAATCAAAAGGACATGGCTACCACCAGATCTGAAAATGCAGATGAAACCAGGCAATTAAAAGGGTGATCCCATTAAGGAGTAGGGATATTGAACACTTTTTTTGATGTGATAGGCTCAAAAAATCAAAGGAAGCCTTTTGTTTGTCAGGAGGGTGAATACAAGTAGAAAGAGGGTCACACCCACCAAATGTGGGTGGGTAGACAGGTGTGTACCAATGAACTGCGAGGTTCTAGACCAGTGCATGAGGTTGATGATACCAGCCCTTGTATTGCCCAGAGTCATTCTATATATTTTAAAACAATTAATAACTACGCACTTCACCATCACTACCCACAGTATTTCTTTTTATGATGCAGTTCCAAACCTTAAGGCTGTGAAACTTTGTACATCATAACAGGACACGCACCCAATGGGAATGCACACATGCCAACAAATGTACCGGAGTGGAGAATCTCCCAGAGGGGCACGCAGTCCATATGAAACATTCTCCAATAAAAGATGACCACATGAAGGGCAGAGGAGGGCGTATTCCTTGATATGACTATGCTGTTACAGGGGCTTCTATGTACCCCTCGCTAGGGCATATCCTATATGACGTTTGATGGTGTCCTCAAGCCCTTACACATATGAGTGATGCACTACTTTCATATCCAGGACCATCTTCTGCAAGACTGAAGAGCAGAGGTGACACTGACTTTTCCAACAAGGACCAGCCCGCAGAGAAGGAGGTGAAAGCATGTTTTTTCCCCAGGTTACATGATGTGTTGTTCCACTGTGCATGACAAGAGTCATGGGTGGGTGGTACTGTGACCTCAATGAAGTGTGGTGCATTCCTCGTCTCCCCCGTGATGTGCATTGACTGCAGTAGGATTCTGTACCTGCTTGTACAACGCATGTGAAACAAACAATCTGTGGCAATGACAAATAAAAAGGGAGTGGCAGATATAGGGACAGAGAGGGAGACAGACCAAGGCAGTGGAATAGAAGTCTGCTCCAGCCTGCATCGGACCAGAAACTAAAGGCTGCGACCTGAATCGTCCCATGAAGGCATGGCTGAATCATAGCCGCCCACCCCTCCTATGAAAGTAGCGCCCCAGCCATAGCAGCAGAATGGCAGTCCGACCCTGCGGAGATGCAGTGCCTGCAGCATGCTGGGAGCCTGGTTACAGGCAGCGCCGGAAGCTGGGGCATGAGGACCCACCGGAAGCGGCGGTAGAGGTTGGACAGCTAAACTCACATCCGTTTATGCTATGGAAGCGAAGCTGCGGGTTCTAGTGCTTACTAAGCCACAGTGCGGAGCCATGTAAACATTCACTGTCACTAGGGGTGTGCGAGGTTTACACTACACCACTGTACACCACACTGTAGTTATGCACAACCAGAAATATTTTGCCTACTCTTAGTTAGCCAGAGTTTTCTGATTTTACAGATTACGCAGCTACAACAATTTCTGTCTGAACATGAGGTAATTTCAGAAAGGCTGCACGTGTGGCATACAGGGCTAACATACTGGCACCATTTTACTGGTTGTGTATGGAGAACAGAACAACATTGCACCAGGGCAATCCTGGCACAAACTCATTTCACACTCCGGCAGAACCCAGATCATCCGTCACCCACCCTTCCGCTCAAAAAACACCGAGATCATCTGCGGTGTTCCACAGGGATCCTCCCTCAGCCCGACGCTGTTCAATATCTACATGGCGCCGCTCGCCCACATCGCACGACTACATAACCTCAACATCATCTCCTACGCCGACGACACTCAGCTGATCATATCCCTCACCGAAGACCCCCACACCGCCAAAGCCAACCTCCACAGAGGAATGAAGGCCGTAGCCGACTGGATGAAGGACAGCAGACTGAAGCTGAATTCAGACAAGATGGAGGTCCTCATTCTCTGACCCACCCCATCAGCCTGGGATGACTCGTGGTGGCCCACATCGCTAGGCTCAGCCCCGGAACCCACAGACCACGCACGCAACCTGGGGGTCATCCTCTACTTCACCCTCTCCATGACCAGGCAAGCCAACGCCATCTTCGCATCATGCTTCAACACCCTCCGAATGCTCCGCAGGATCTTCAAATGGATCCCCCCCGACACGAGAAAAACCATCACCCAGGCCCTCGTCACCAGCAGACTCGACTACGGAAACGCCCTCTACTCAGGAACAACAACCAAGCTCCTGAAACGATTACAACGAATCCAGGACACCTCGGCACGACTGATCCTCGACGTACCCCGACGCAGCCACATCACACCCCACCTGAGAGGCCTGCACTGGCTCCCTGTCAACAAGAGGATCACCTTCAAACTCCTCATCCACGCACACAAAGCACTACACAACACCGGACCCACATACCTCAACAACCGACTCAGCTTCCACACCCCCACCCGAAGCCTCCGCTCAGCCAACCTCGCCCTCGCCTCAGTTCCTCGAATCCGGAAAGCCACCGCCGGCGGAAGATCCTTCTCCTACCTCGCTGCAAGACCTGGAACGCTCTCCCCACCAGCCTACGACAGACCCAGGACCTGCTGGCCTTCAGAAGACTCCTCAAGATCTGGCTCTTCGATCAGTAGCAGCCCCCTCTCCCCACGGCGCCTTGAGACCCTCACGGGTATGTAGCGTGCTTTAGAAATGCAGTGATTGATTGATTGACTTTTGCTGTCTTTACAAAATATAAAGTGAAGAGAATAAATGTTTACCACTTTTCTAACATAAAAGTTTGGATTTCGAGGAAAATTCAGTTTGTTCCATTTTTTTAAATCACATAAATAGCAAAAAAGGATGCTAAATGAGCTTGCTCTCTTTTTAAAAAGCTTTATTTCGGGACAAAAATTTCTTTAAAAAAAATATGTATATATGTAGATATTTATGTGACTCATATGAAAATGATTTATAAGGAAAACAGGTTATTATACATGTTCGGCGAAAGCTCCTCTAGTTAGTTGTTTTCCTAAATGGAGTGGGACCAAACTTGCTCCCATTCTTTGTTACACAAACAGAAAAATTGTGAAAAATGGGTTTGCTTTGATCTTTTTTTTTGTTTTTGCATCAGTGCAAAATTTCTGCAAGAAGGTTACGAATTATCAAAGGCCCATTTCAAGACTTATCTCGTAACTATTAGATGAGTGGGGTGAGGTTTGTCTTAGTTCCCGCATCTCCTTAACATAAGATTCAGTCTAATGCACAATCTAAGGTATATACCTATAATCCTTAGTACACCTATTACTCTTTTGCCCTGAGTATAGTAGATTTCGGAGAAAATGGATTGTTCCTCTTTGCAAGAACCAGGCTAATAGGAGCTACCAGGCTACTTTTCTAATTCTGAGTGCTATTACACAACAGCTCTTGTTTTTTGGCGTGGCATCATTTCGTATGGCAATCTGGATAAGTTGCTCTAAGTGTCAATAAAATGTGGGAGCTGTGGGGTGGCCTTCAGCTTCATCCCATGAGCAAATAATGTAGGGACGTGCTTAATGGAATCATTGTTTAGACTCTTTTTTATTGTATATGTGCCTTGCTCACACAATATGTTCTAACACTGCATCTTCTTTTATGATAACAACTGGTCTGTTTTTTTACCTCTTTTTGTGTTATGTATATTGTTTTTATTATTTTTACTTTGTTGATCTGTTTGATTGAAAGAAAGTATTTTGACTGACTGGTATATTCCGAGCAGCCAGGGCCAACAGTATTAGGTTTTGCATGTCAGATCTTTTATTACCACAAAATGGCCGTCTCACAGTGCTTTATTAACCCCTTGCATGCGGCGCGAATGTTCGTGCTGCGCTGGGGTTTTACAGAGTGGGCGGGATTCGGGCGGCCGGGGGCCGTCCTGCGCACACGCCCAACGTGACGCGTGCCGGCTCCCGGCCGTCGCAAGCATGCAAGGGGTTAAAGCTGATATTCACAAAAGTAGATCACCCCTGCTGCTTTGACCGAGTGATAACCTATCTAAAATCTGTTAGTCACCATTATTGGCAACTGGGACCGGCTGAGCCTCTAGACCAGGGAATGGTTGAAATTTTAAATATGCCTGCATAGTTGGCATATGTAGAGCAATTTTGTGAATCATGAAAGTACAAAGTTATCCAAATTATCATGAGGCTGGCATAGTGCCTACTTTAGTGTTTGCAGAAGGGTTATTCCATCACGAACATGACGGATATTCTATCCTCCTTATTACATATAGAAATATAGATGGTAACAGTGTATCAAGTGAATTTCTTTCACCAAGGGGTTCTGAGTGACTTCAAATAGACAATTAGAGCAAAGCTCGAGTTGTCCATGATAGCACTCAGAACCCCGACGTGAAAAACATAAGTGTAATTCACTCTCTGCCCAGCTATAATTTAATGTCATGTATGTCCCCCAAAAACATCTGCCTCTGCTTTCAGCAGCTGCACAGGGGCAGAGGAGTAATGGGAGAGAAATACATGACACAGAATCTCCTCTTATCCCAAATGTAGAAGTAAATACACCCGCCCTCTACTCTCTGTGCCTTCCCTCCACCCCTTCCCTTGTAGCTCTATGCTCTGCGCTCCACAGTTGACCTAACAAGCTCTCAAAGAGCTCATTCCTTAGGGTGACCAGATTCTCAAAGCAAAAAACAGGGACAAGTCATAGACATAGAAGTAGGACTACGGTTTGCAGTAACCATCGACATAAAAGTAGGATTATTTGACAGTTGTCATAGACATAGAAAAATGACTACAATGACAGCTCCCTCCACAGGCCGAGACAAAGCATTCCAGACATCAAATATGAGGTATTTTATTGGCGCCTCTCTCCTTTACACAGCAGCATTAGTACTTCTTATTACATTTACACTTTTAAGGACTATAGCACATATTTGCCAAAAATCAATAAAACATCACAGTCTAGCAAATGCCAGTGCAAAGAGAGCATGCACGTGCATGCTCAACCGGAACAATGAAAAACCGGGACATTTCTGTGTTTACCTGGGACACTGTTTGAAAACGGGGACATTTGAGTCACTTGGAGAAAAGTGTCGGGACACGGGGACACTTCTCCAAAAACGGGGACTGTCCTGGGAAAACGGGGACGTCTGGTCACCCTATCATTCCTTGATGATGTAGAATCAGTGGTTTGCTTCCATTTGTTTGCTCAGAGCAGTGAATTTCTCTGCTTAAAATCAACGTATTCACCCTAATGTCTCTATAAGAGCCATATATCACAAGGGCATTATATCCTATAGCACTTGTAATAAGACATGTGGGATATCTGCAATTCAGACTCATGGGGCCACCTTTAGAAGCCAATTGTGCCGCCGGTGCGTCACTATTTTTGACACATGAGTGATGCAATGGGTTAGCCCATATTTAACACCTTAGGTGCTGCGCACGACCAACGGCCGACGGCACCACTACCTCCGTAGTGCTGCCGTCGGCCGTTGAACGTTCGAACTGCACCTGCGCAATGGAACGTCCAACACTGGAGCTGGACGTTCCATAGCAGCTAAGGTATTAAAAAACCACGTAAAGTCACTCTGCATTGCTTTTCATGGCCTTGTAAATATAGGCCCCTTTCCCACATTACTCTGCTTTAAAGGGGCAACATTCATGGAACCTGATAGATTACCAGATTTACAATGTTTTGTAAAGCTGATAATGCATCAGAATACACCTGGGCCTGAGAGACAAGGTACCTGCCACACGCCAGCACCTGGGTCTGAGAGACAAGGTCCCTGCCACACGCCAGCACCTGGGTCTGAGAGACAAGGTCCCTGCCACACGCCAGCACCTGGGTCTGAGAGACAAGGTCCCTGCCACACAACAGCACCTGGGCCCGAGAGACAGAGAATTTTTGACCACATTATAAGCCGGTAGGGTTACATACGGCCTTTTGTAAGCATGCCTGCAACAATCGTATGTTTGGTGTGTGGGTTGTCATCGGCTCGTATCTGTGCCCCCCTGCGGCGAGGAGAGGAAAGTGGGAGATGAGAAGAGAAGTAGGAGAAAGGTGAGTCGGACACAATGTATATGTGATCACCAACAGCCAGGCTGATAAAATCACAGTAGTCGCAAGCAGCAACATAGGTGTGTTGTATTGTAATTTGATTTATATAGCGCTTACTACCTCGACGAGGCGTCGAAGCGCCCAGGCAGCAATTATCACCTCTTGCAGTGTCTGATGGATGGCCCCGTCTTGCAGGGCAAGAAGCCAGCACATTTGCATAGCAGGAAGTGCACAGCGGTGCTTGCCACACTCTGGGCGCTGACCTCATGTCTGCTGTGCAGCCGGAGGTATGTTTCAGGTATTGTTTCCCCAAAGTGACGCAATCCCTGAAGGTGTGATTCTTGTCGCGCGGGAATGTGGCGGGGGTGGGGGGGTTCCTGTTGAGTGCAGCAGGGCCCCGCCTGAGCAGCTCAGGTGTTTGAGGCTCCGAGAGTCTCTGCCGGGGCCGCGCACCTGAGGGATGCTTGGAGAGCTTCGCATTCCAGTGTCTACCTTAACTGAAAGCGGCCCAGACACTTGGCTACCGGAACCCTGAGCTCCAGCGAGCCAGGGGACGGCGGGCTGCCGGCGACCTTTGCAATAATCCGTGCATTGTGCCGAGCAGACATTCCGCTCATAGCAGCCCGGTGAGGAGACGTCTCAGGTGTGTTGAAAGCCAGGCCGCGGCGAGCGCGCGCCGCGCAATCAGGGCCGGCTTCGGCCGCGCGCTGCGCAATCAGAGCACAGCCTCCGCCGCGCGCCCCGCAATCAGGGCCCGGCCTCAGCCGCGCGCCGCGCAGTCAGGGACGGGTGTTAACTCCATGCATGTCAACAGCAGGTGTGACTCCATCAGCTGAGAAATATTAATGACAATGAAGGTGGTAATAAAAGTAACAAAATGAATATAGCAATAATAGGGACAGTAATAATAATCATACTAACTGTAGTAAATATGCACAACACAAACAACAATAACAATAAGATCATAATCATGAAGAATAGTAAATAGTTTTTCCTGTAGCACTTGTCACCACTGTTGTGTGGCTTTAGGCGCTTCAAAAACAACAGTGCCTGTATGCTAGACCCATAGGGGCATATTTACAAGATGGCATAGTGCTAAGCTGAGCCAAACTTTGCAGCGTCGGCGCTCTGACATTTTCAGAACGCACCCCTGTGTTTTTCCTAGCGCTAGCATTAAATGTAGCTGCCTAGCGCCAACGCAGGCACCCTTGCACCAGGCACTAGGTGAAGTTAGACTAAAAATCTAACTTCGACCAAGAGTCTAACTTTACTACTTTTCAGTATTAACAAAGGTAAGTTACTACCAGTAACTTTACTACGAGTAAGCTTACTAGTAGTAAAGTTACAAGTAGTAACTTACCTTTGTGAATACAGAAAAGTAGTCTTTTGGTCTAACTCTACCTTTGTGAATCAGGTCCAGTGTCATTGTCAGTGAGATATACATTTTGAGTTCGATGTATGAACACCCATTCACAAGGATGTTTGATTTGCAAACTGTCACACACCAACCACTCTGAGAACTATTGCGCAATTTGCAATGCAACCTATGTACTAATAGGTTTGCCCATTCGCCGGGGGGGGGGGGGGGGGGGGGGGGGGAAGGACGGAAGGTTGGGGGTGAGTGGGTCACAAAGCAAAATACCTCTGAATATTTATTTAGTCGGTCTCAGTTTGTGACCCAGGTGCTTAAATACAAATGCAAGTATAGATGCCTCTAAAGGACAGCAGACTTCTGACCCTGCCTTGTCATTCCCAAACAGAAAGTCGTTTTACAGATGTTTCCAAAATGTTTTACTGATTTGGTAAGATTTTGGCAGGACCAGCTTCCGGTGCACTGCCTGTTTCCGCAGAGGCTGCAGTCAGAAAACAGCTCCTAGGGGGAAAGGTGTCCAACGGGGATTGCTTCCCCTTGGCGTATCAGTTATCACCCCAACATGGTGGTGGATTACTGATCAAATAATTTTCAACAGCAACTTTGATCACAAACAATTGACACATAAATTCATGCCCTTTTCCAAGACCCTTCCTATTTGAGATTCTGAAAAAGTTGCAAAAGAGTCAGAAAGACGTTATTGGGGCAAAAGGACTCCGTCCATTGTTACAAGCCTTTTTGCTGTTGCAAACCCTGTGATTCTGTGAATTTTTAGACCGCAAAAAAGCTTTCTCTCTTTAGTCTGCATGATGTAGAAATTTGAAAATTTGGAAACTCCACTTCTTCTCTTAAAATGCAGGTAACTAAACAAGCACTGGCGTTGCCAATAGGTCTCGCATTAGGAAAGTTTGAGGTATTGGTATTGTAAATGACACAATTTTGATTTATGTTTTGGTTTTGAAAATTGCGAAATTAATAGCTTTGTCATTTACAACACCAATAGTTTTGACTTTTGCAAACGTGACACCTATAGCATTTGTACTGCAATATGTGTTGTATTTACATGACTTAGATGTATTAATATTACAAATAACAATGGCTTTTTTTTTTAATAATTAATACTTAAATAAAAGTTATTGTAATTTATAATGGCAATAGCTTCAACTTTTGTAAATAACTTTTGGGAAGATTATGTTCAGTGCATTTTATTGTGATGAAAATCCAAGAACAGAAATGAAATATTAACATCTTTTTGTGACATTTGTAACAAGATGGCAAGAGAGAGAAGGAAGGGGGGAGAGAGAGAGTGAGGAGAGGGAGGGAAGGGGGAGAGAGAGAAGGAAGGGCCGAGAGATGGAGAGAGGGAAGGGGAGAGGGAGCAAGAGAGAGAGAAGGAAGGGGCGAGAGAGGGTAGGTAAGAAGGAGGGGGAGAAAGAGAGAGAGAGAGAGAGGGGTTGGAGGGAGGGAAGAGGAGAGAGGGAGAGAAAGAAAGAGAGGGAAGGAAGAGAGCAAGAGAGTGAGGGAAGGAGGGGCGGGAAGAGGGAGTGGGAGAGGGAGAGAAAGAAGAGAGGGGGGGTCTAAAAAAATTACTCTCTCTCTCCATCAGAAAATACTTAGAAGGTCCCAAAAGCGAGACCTATTGTCTATGCCAATGCTTGTTTTATTTTCAGTGGGAAGAGGCTCAGAGGAAGCAGCGATGGAGGAGCTGGGTGTTGGGGATGTAAACAAATGGGGGGGGAAAGCATTTGGTTGGAAGAGTAACATAGAGAGCAGGGGCAGGGATGTGAATGGGCAAGCAGCAGATGGCGAGGAAAGAGCAAAGCCAGAATTGCAGAGGAGCATACGAACTGTCCCTGAGGTGAAGCCGGGCACAGAACTCTACCATGTTTTGTCACAATCATCATCTAAGCTGGGTAGCAGTGGTTATTTATGGCGCTTAAATAGGGAGAGTCTTGCACCAGCGTTATATGTAAATACATTATTCTTTCTATAATGCTTGGTTACCGCCGGCTTCCTTTGTTAACACAGAGCACACTGTCTGCTCGTGTGCAATGGAATATTTACTAACTCATCTCATATAAACATAGCGTTAAATTCCCTTTCATCAACACATAGAAGCTGCTTCATAGGAAGCGCCTAGAAAGCAATTTTATCCATGCAAACTCTGTTTCAAAACATACTGTATTTTAGATTGTCCTTGCTGCCTCTGGGCGATAGCAGGCGAAAGGAGATAGCTGATCTCTCTACCTTCTCCCAACCTTCCTTATATCCATATGTTGACGAGTCGTAAAAAGCGCCTAAGGTTGTCTTTAAGGCGGTTTGGAGAAGAGCGCTTGTGTACAGCAGAGTTCTTCACTGGGGGTGTCACTGTGCGGGGGAGCACACCCGCCTGGCAACATTTCCCATGCAAATATGATTCGATCTGTAAGGGGCTCTTTGACAACTCCGAGCAGCGCTTGGAAGGCCTGCCAGATTCCGGGGAATTATGGGGGAGGTTAAAGGCGGTTGTTGATAAATGCGTGAATGAATCAGATATCTTTTAAGGTGTGTATTATACTCTAAATAAAGGCGGCCTCTTAAATGTATTTATTCACCTATAAAGTAAAATACAGCAACAGATGTTCATACAGCCACAAACATAAAATAGGTACGTTTGTTGCATTTCCTCATGTATTCCACTGTTCAAAACATAAATGCCAAAGTATTTAGCAGTATTCGAACTGTGCCATTACTAACGAGCATAGCACGGAACAAGAATGCAGTACCAGCCGCAGACCCCTTTGAGTTTCTGACACCACAACACAAGTGACCTTCCTTCAACAAATGTCCCACAAAGAGCAGCGGAATCTGGCATTGCTGTGGAGGGCGGGCGGCCGTGAAGTGTGAAACAGTGGGTGGGGAAGCAGATCCCTTTGAAGCTCTCGGAGGCAGGAGGGGGGGGGGGCAGGGATGTGAATCGGCAAGCAGCAGATGGCGAGGAAAGAGCAAAGTCAGAATTGCAGAGGAGCATACGAACGGTCCCTGAGGTGAAGCCGGGCATAGACACACCAGTCAGTGTGGGGGGTGTGGCATACGTGTATTGAATTAAAGCGCTTCAAAGCCATGCCAGGGGTAGCGAGCGCTATATCAATGCAATTACAATACATGTACGTAGAATCAAATGCTGCTTTGTTTCTAGCATTTTAAACATGTACAATAACGTCGTACTGCAGGTGTGAATTATAAAAAAAGCCTGTAGGGTACAGGGTACTTACCTCCGGCTTGCAAGCCTCGCTTTGGCATTGCCCCTGTAAGGGCCTTTATGCTGTGGTGTAGCGCTCTACATGTGCTCGCCTTGGAAGTTAGCCGCCCATTTAAATGGAGGTATAAAGTGAGGCCATTTATTCTATACTGGCGTGCTATTACCCACCTCGCGCCCACCCCCGTAGGCGCACAGTACAGTTGTGCTGGTGAGCTAATGGCCGGGGTCGATGTAATCACAGTATACACTGACCTCTGGGGAGTGCAACGGGAGCCCCTTTAGGACTGTGCGTTGCTGACCCCGGTAATTACAGGAGGTCAGATCTCGGTAGCGGTGAGGAAAGAAGTTGAAGGCTGTGCTTAAAGTGAGCTAGCAGCTCGATCGGACGGACAAAAAAATATAAAATGTAAAGAAAAAAACTAGCGCTGCGCGCCTATGGATGCAGGGTCCCGAGGCACTCAGATTCCTTATGTTGCAGCACCACTGACCCATCCTAGACAATCCCTAGTGTGGGGTTGTCTTGCAACTTGGTGAGCAGAGACCTCCTGTCTCTGTGTGTACCATTGAGCACCGATGTTGGGCTTTACCTCTGCCATGTGCAGTGCACTGCACGGCTCCGCTGTTGCGCCCGGTGCACACCGGATAACTTTATCTCTGCTAATAATTGCCTTTTTATTGCGGCGCCTTCTATGACTTCCTGTTTCCTCCTCTCCCTGGGGCCCTGTCTGCAGGGCTTCTTTCAGTGACCCTGTCCAAGCAGCAGATGGCGAGGAAAGAGCAAAGCCAGAATTGCAGAGGAGCATACGAACTGTCCCTGAGGTGAAGCCGGGCATAGACACACCAGTCAGTGTGGGGGGTGTGGCGTACGTGTATTGAATTAAAGCGCTTCAAAGCCATGCCAGGGGTAGCGTGCGCTATATCAATGCAATTATAATACATGTACGTAGAAAGGCTGCGTTTGCGGGGAGAGAGAGGGGAGGTGCTGGAGTGGGAGGGGGGAGGTGCTGGTGTGGGAGGAGTGCTGCTAGGGCAAGGCTGTGTTTGCGGGGAGAGAGAGGGGAGGTGCTGGTGTGGGAGGGGGGAGGTGCTGGTGTGGGAGGAGTGCTGCTAGGGCAAGGCTGTGTTTGCGGGGAGAGAGAGGGGAGGTGCTGGTGTGGGAGGAGTGCTGCTACGGCCTTGGGGAAGCTGGCTGGGGAGGGGGAGGAGAAATGCAAGTTTATGGCCCAAAAGCGCGTGCCTGTGGCCACGTGAACTTCATGAAAACCGCAGCAAAAAGCTAGTGGTTTCATGAGGATTTTGAGCACTTGAATTCTCGATCCCTCAATGCGCTTGCGCGCATTGTAGGTCACGAGACCTAAAAAAGGCATGAAAAAGCATGTACTTAAAAAACTGAAGTACAGACAAAGAGCCCTTCAGACTAAGGACCTGATTTAGATCTTCGTTCATTCTTTCTTTCTTTCTTTCCTTCTCAGGTTCTTTCTTTCATTCTTTTTCTTGCCTTCTTTCATTCTTGCGTCTTTCATTCCTTCTGGCATCTTTTCCTTCTCTCTTTCTTTCTCTTTCATAAGTCTATGTTCTGCTTTCTTTTTCTTTTGCTGACATTCTCTTCCCTTCTCTCTTTATTTCTCTCTTTCCTTCCTTCTTTATCATTCCTCCTTTCTGTCCTCTTTCTTTCTTTCTTTCTCTTTCTTTCTTTCTTTCTTTCTTTCTTTCTTTCTTTCTTTCTTTCTTTCTTTCTTTCTTTCTTTCTTTCTTTCTCTCTTCTCTCATTCCTTCTGTCTTTCTCCCTCGTTCTCTCTTTCCATCTTTCTTTTGTTTTCTTGCTCTCTTTCATTCTTACCCTCTTTCATTCTTTCCTTCTCACTTTCTCACTTTTCATCTTACTCTTTCCTTTTTCTTGGTTTCTTTTGCCTTCTTTCAGCCCTTATTTTCTTCCTTTTCCCTCTTTTTCTCTTCTTTACTTTTCTTTCTTTCTTTCTTTCTTTCTTTCTTTCTTTCTTTCTTTCTTTCTTTCTCTCCTTCTTTCTTTCTCGTATCTTTGTTCTTGCATTTTGTCTTGTCATCTTTCTTTCTTGCTTGCCTTCTGTCTTCCTTTCCTTCTTTTTTTCTCAAAGGCAAGAGGCTAACAGCCAATGCTTGACTGATTAACTTTTTTCGGTCTGTGTTAGCCAAGGCCTTTGGGGTTTCACTACAATTATGGGTATAACATAGTTACTGTTAGAGGTTTCTTCCAGACTTCACCCATTAGTCTGTGGTTGGTATCAATCACGTTTTTCTTCCACCCACTCCAGCATGCATTAAGAGGCAATGTATCACCCCACTTCAGCCATTGGCTGACCTCAGTGTGAGTTACAGCACGCCATCCTTTCATCAGGAACACATCCATATACAAAGTAGTTGCCTTCAGTGCCATATAGAAATATGGTAATGTGTATTTTTTTTAGACTCCACAAAACTTTTTTGCCTTTAGCAATTTTTTTTTTTAATGATTAGGGTCTGACAAACACCCTAACAATAACGTTTTGCAAAACCATGACAAAACAAAACAAGAATTGCCAGAAGGCTGAAGGCCAACACCACACCTATTGGCTTTGCCAATGCTTATTATTACTGGAAAGAGTTTCCTGACAACTCACAAAAAGCACTCTTGATGTACAGATTGCAGGAGGCAAGTAACCACTGCACAGAAGACTATCGTCCCCCTCCCTCCCCCCGGGCAGCATGTACTAACCCAGGAGGTCACTGGTAGTTCACCATGTCAGTAATTAGTGTCCAGCATTGCTGATCAATCTTTGGCAGATCAGTGTGTCTCCAATCCTGGCTTAAATTGCACACATCAAAGAACTATGGGGGCTGCAGTCTTTGGTTCATTACATCAGTTGCATGAATGTACCTGATCGCCATGATTTAAAAACGAATGCTCAGGACCAGCTATATGGTGCCGTGCCAGTATGGAGCAGAGCTCCTTGTAAGAGGAGCTCACGGTGCTTGCAGAAAGCCTTGCAGAGGAAGATGCAAAGTGACTTGGAGTTCATAGGCTCAGTGTCCACACTGATTGTAGCTTGTTCAATGACCTCAGGGTGCATCCACTTCCGGCTGCAGCTAGCCACAGTAGATATTTTTTTACCACAATGCTATTATCTGGATGTCTATTGGGGTCATGTGATCACAGCAGTGTTACTCCACCATCTTGAGATTGGCAGTCCAATGTGAAAAATGATCCTCGTTGTAAGACTGGAAACGAGTGGTCGTATTTTGCTTGTTACAGGGGCGTAACGCAGGCCACTGCAGCCCCTGCGGTGGAGGGGTTCTCCCAACCCTTCAGGGGCCTCCAAGCTCTTCAGAGGGGCCTCATTCCACCCAAGGCCAATGAATATCTGTGAGGTATGTGAGATGCCGGGGCACCTATTCACATTTTGCCGGGGGGGGGGGGCATCATTTTAGGTTATGCCATTGGCTCGTTACCTTACCCCACAGAGTATGGAGGGTAAGGACAACCTGCCCCAGAGGCAACCCTGGACACCTCCTGCAAAGAAAGAAAGGCGAAGCCGGGTTACTTGAGAAATTGGTGTCCAAATTATGTAGCAATCTTCAAATGAACAAGTTGGTGTAATTGTTGCAAGCACCTAAAAGTGCAAAAAGCATAATCAAAACAATCCACTGAACAAGGCAATGCACACCACAAACAGTAAGTCATAGAAACTGATAGCCCATGAGAAAGAAACAATGGAATACAGGAGTAAGGTGTGAAGAGAGCAACGTGGCTGGATCCCTGAAGCTCGGTGAAGCTCTCACAAAGACTTGTCCTTCAGGTCCTAATTATGATGGCCCTGAACCCTGGGATTCTGCGTTTCTCACCTAAAAATGGGGAATGACCACTGGCATAACGAAAAGTGAGGGGGCCTCCCTGCACAGTACTTAGGGGGCCCCCCTCCAGGCTCAATCAGGAGCTCTCCGGCCAGACTCAAGGCCGATGGGGCCCCTTGGAGCTAGGGGCCCCCCCGCACCGCGTGGGCTGCGGGGGCCTGTGTTACGCCCCTGGGAATGACTTGAGGAATTTCATGATTTTTGCATCAAATTCTGCAAGTTTCAAAATTTAACAGGCTTATTAGCCAGTAAGTTTCAGAACGTTTGACCTGTCAGAATGTACCTGGGAAAAAATACAGTAGATTTAGTACTTGCTACAAATTGTATAATTCTGAACGCTGTGCCAACAGGTGTTTGGTGAAGGACCGGAATTTCCGGGTCACTTGTAATGAGGGCATTGTGGGAATTAATTGTGAACAATTTCCTAGTTCAACTGCAAGTGTAAGATAGACATATCAGACCGGAAATCATTCATACAGACATGGAAGGCTGCCATCTTGCCGTGGTCAACCTCCAGCTAGAAGGTGTCGCTGATCCAATATGGCGCTGCCTTCCTTGTACTTCCTTTATATGTCACAGCCTCCTTCTCCGAAACCTCCTCCAAGCCTGAACCATGGGACAAGCCACCACAGTCTGAAAGTATAAGGATCAAAGGACCCTGGCTGAGCAGCCGCCCAGCAGGAGTGGGAAAAAGCAGGACACGACTTTGATGAAACATCTCCTAACAAAGAATTTAAAAGAGGGTGAGACCTATTTGGTCAAGAGAAGAGTGGAAATTACTCCCACCTAAGCTTTGTGCACTTGCACTTTACAGCCAATTTGGATAACGGCTTTTAATGTTTTAACTACCCTATAATTTGTAGCAATTTGTGTGGGTTTTAACTCTTTTTCCTTTTCTAGATTATTGTTACGATAGTATATTGTAACGATTTTAAGTAATTGAACAATAAAGCTTAAAACAATCTACAGCTTATTGTCGGAAATCAGTAGGCCGATGGACGATAGTGAGGAAAAGTGGAGACAGGCGTGAATGAGGATATCCAGTCGTAGTAGCACTGCTAGCCTCCTCTGTGCCCACTTTGTAATTTAATTGCTGACACTCATTGCACTTACTGCTATGGTAGCTGGCTCCTCCAGGCAACACCCAGTCTTCCCAGAGCCTTTACAGCAGTGGATCTTAACCTGTGGTCTCTGGACCCGTGGGGGTCCGCACGGCCTACTCAGGGAGTTCACGGCTGCTTAGAAAATTAAAAAATATTAACAGATTAAAAAAGTGAATACAAATAAAGAAGAAATGCTCAATTGGAAATGTTCAAAACGTTCTGTAAACGTGAAGGAATTTGGAATTGAACGCTAAAAATTAAGTTAGTATCTGCAGACTGACTCATGAGAGCAGTGGACAATGAGTGGTCCCTGTGTTTTGTTTTGCAGCTCAAATAATTGAAAATGCTTAGGCTGGGGCCCTCTGCTTCCAGAAACAACTCAGTGGGGGGTCCATGGATTCCAATAATGATTCAGTGGGGGGTTCCCATGATCCAGTAATGATTAAGTGCAGGTCCACAGAAGTCAAAAGGTTAAGAATCACTGTTTTAGAGCCTTGCCTTTGCTTGTGTTCCTCTGTTAATGAACTTTTGTGCCATTTGAATTCTCGACGGTATTTTAAGATTTATGCAAGTAACACAGAGTGCTGCTCTTTTTGTGCACAAATTAGATTTCTTGCTGGCGCTCCCTTAGGTCCATTCATCTTCTTATCACACTTTTGGTATCCGGGGGACATTGTGAGTCCCATGGCTTGCCATCTCTTTCTAAGAAAACATCTTATCATGGGACAGGAGAAGTTGTGGTCTTTCTCCAAGAAGCATTTTTATCGTCACAGTTCCTAGAAGTCTAGCGAGCCGAGAAGGAGGAGCGCAGACCAGCTAATGAGAGCAGCTTTCCCATCAACACCAATTAGAGGCAGCCGGGCGCTGCTTTCCCTCTGTATCCATAGGCCTGTCCTTGCTTGAAGAGTGAAACAGATAGTCTACCGTAATACTGACTCCAGAATACTGTCCTACCAAAATATGGTGGGTACATTTGGAGAAGGTGAGTGCATGTAGGTAAATATAGGTGTTCTTACTTAACTCCACATATATGTACCTTAACACGCTATTCCACCTTAAAATCGACTTCAGAATACTGTGCTACGAAAATATGGTGGGCAAAATATAAAGGACCAAAATGTCAAGAAGGTAAGTGCATTTATGTAAGTATTGGTTTACTTTACTTAACTCCACAAATATGTTGTTTGACAATATGTATACGTAGTACATGGGATTCTGCAATCCTTGTATAAAAACGTGTCTCTAATTCATTTATAATAGACGACCTGAACACACCCAGCCACTGATTATAAAGAAAATACGTCAAAACGCAACTGTAATTACTTATTACAATTGAGTTCAGACATCACGATACCTGCTGCCAGATCCTGCTGCTGAAGGTAAAGGCAGAACAAAATTGAAGCAGCTGTTTAAGGAACTAAAGAGTAATTGGAGCATCTGCTTTAGGAACAACACAAAACATGGCTTTTTTCCTTTCTGCTCTGTTTTTGTAGCTGCACAGTGGCTACCAGAAAGGAGCAACACATTTGTGGCCACATGTTTATTTTTTGCACTTCCTAGGCCATTGTGGAAAAGTTAGAATCGTTCTGCGTGTTTGTCCACATGCTGAGCTACTGCACCGTTTTAAAAGAAAAAATATACATTGATTCTAGCATCTTGCAACCAATATCGCACAGCCTTTATGATGTATTTTATTTTGCATTAGAGAGTCTATTTTTATTCTTCATGTCTCTAAACACTCTCACTCTTTTATTTGAAACCGCTATGTATTAAGGATTTACGTGGTTTGTGGGAAAGGTTATGTTGTGACCATGTATTATTAGAAAGAAAGTATCCCCTGCCATACACGATAAGAATTTTGAATATCAACTAGTAATCCATAACCTCATAAAGGAATTCTGCATTTGACCTCAATCTTATATGTCTATGGAGCTCCTCAGTAATTTGCAATATCCTTTTAATGTATGAAAGGAGGTACTTTAACCCATATATTATCCAGCTAGAAATGTGAAGTTAAGTAAACCTATATTTACTGCTTTAATTTCTCAACATTTTGGTGCAGTTCTATATATCATCAAAGTATTTAAATGTATGGGGTTAAGTAAACCTATGCTTATATACATTTACCTTCTTGATATGTTGGACCTGATATATATAGAGTAAAAGTACGTAAAGGTAAGGTATTAAAGGTAAAGTATGTGGAGTAAAGTCCACCTGTACTTGCATAAAAGCTCTTTAATTTTTTTTTATTCTGGATGTTTTGGTCATCATACTTAGGTAGCAGGGGCCTCATTTATAAAAAGTGACTCATCGCTGCGAGAAAACAGCGATGCGTCACTTTTCACTGCGCCCTCCTTGCGACACCAATGATGCGTCATATTTACAGTATGACGCATTATGGCGCAAGGAGTTACAGATACGTCAGAATTTCTGACGTATCTGTATGGCGCAAAAGTGACGCATTGCTGGAGTGTGTCACAAAAGTGACGCAACTCCAGCAATGTGTCCTTTCACATGGGGCAAGCCCCATGTGAAAGGGCCTGCGTCATTCTTACGCCTGCTGTGAGGCAGGCATAAGAAATTGGCGCATTTGTGTCCTAGAAGTGGCGCAGTGAAATCTTATAGATTTCACTGCGTCACTTCTACGACCCTTTCTTGTTCCGGAACGCCCCCCCTGCATACATTATACCTGGTGTAGGTATAATGTAGTGCATGGGTTTACAAAGTGACGCATCTACCAAGATGCGTCACTTTGTAAATATGGTGCAACAAGGCACATTATTTACGCTGCTGGTGCGTCACAAAAAGTGACGCACCGGCGGCGTAAAAGTGACGCACGGCCTCATAAATGAGGCCCCATGTTGTTTATGTAGTCATTATCATGACATACAACAGTGGAACACGAATCAGAAGAAACTTCTCCCATACCTCTCTATCCATCATAAGGCCATTGTTGTGCATGCTTCTATTAATTCCTGCCTCGTTTTGCTAAAGCCTTCTGTAGAGGTTTGTCGACTACTAAGAGTCCAGATGGACCAAAATGCATCCATCGGGCTCCTCAATGGTCTCCACATCTGAACTGGCACAATGGCAGAAGGGCAGAAGGAAGCGAAAGCAAACAGCAGTAAAAGAGACTAGTCTGTTTTCTATAGAATCGGCATAACCCGTCTGCAGAGTAATGAAGGCCTTGGGGGAGATCTAGGGACGTCTTCGACAAAGAGTATGTGATTTCCTTTTTGCTGTCTCTAACTGTATCTACTGCCCTCATACATAGCCCCCACATGCTCTAGTCAAAAGAGGACTAGTAAGTATTCGGGAAAAGACACTATTGAGTCCCCTTTTCAGAGAAACCCAGCTCTCTCTTCCTGAAGCCGAGCACCGGAAGTAACAGAGAAAGAAGAAGGTCTGCACTTCCCTCACACTCTCCTTCATCTCTGCCTACACTTAGATGGAGCCATGACTCTCAGGACACACACCACCCCCAAATTCACATGACCCCCTCTTTGGCCAGCTGGAGGATTCTTCAGCTTGGTTTATTTAGGATTTGATTAATCTAAAGTGCCACCTCCCACACTGAGTAGCCTCAGTGCCCGGCAGACATAAAACTATATATGAGCATGCATGTGGGGAGAAAGAAATGTAGCTTACACATGTGAGTAAGTGACACTTGTGAGTTTACTATTACGCTTTTGAGTAACTTTACTAGCTATTCACTGTTTATTTGTCTAAACTTAATGCAGGGAAAACAGAGGTCATCATTTTTGGGAACACGGCTCATTTGTGGACACCTGACTGGTGGCCAGACACAATGGGCGTGCCTCCAACCCCGATGGAAACGGCGAAAAATCTTGGAGTGATTCTGGATTCAAAAGTGGCATATGGAGATCAGATCAGTAGGGTCGTTTCCTCCTGTTTTCTCATCCTCAGAATCCTGCGTAAAATTAAATTTCTCCTCCCGGAAGAGAGCTTGAAAATAGCAGTCACGGCGCTCATTCTTTCACGGCTGGATTATTGGAATGGCTCTTTATTAACATCCAGAAGAGACAATTGGCCAGACACCAGATCGTGCAGAATGCGGCTGCTAGGCTGCTTATAGGGACCCCGAAGTTTATCTCGGTGAGGGCAGGACTCAGAGCCCTTCACTGGCTCCCTGTCGAACCACGGATACAGTTTAAGGCTATGTGTTTAGTTTTTAAAGCCCTCAATGGCATTGGCCCTGACTTCCTGAAGCAATCAATACAGTGGTATGTTCCGGGAAGAGCCTTGCGCTCCTTGCAAGCAAAACAAGTTACTCTCCCGCTTCAACAAAATCAGCTGGGGTGGCAGGAGCTTCTGTTACTGTTCCGCCAAGGCATGGAACAGCCTCCCCTTCCTTCTAAGAAACTCACCAGAACTCCTTCCGTTCAGGAAGGGATTAAAAACCTGGCTTTTCATGTAATTTGCTTTTTCGCCAACTGGCACAGTTACAGTTTTCATCGGATGGTGGCGTATAGCGCCAGGACACCCCAGGGTAACAAGGTGCTTCAAATTTTTTAGTTACATAACATAACATAAAGTTGCTCAAAAGACATTTACAAGTGTAAGAGCAGTAGTTAGCCCAGCACCACACATGACCAACCACTGACTCCAGAGAAAATAATGGCTGCACAGTCCTAAAATAGAACCCATAGGAAATAATGTTTCATGAAATTAAAATATCTTTATCCTCCAAAACTGTGGTTAATACCGCCTGCACCAAATCGCTGGTGGTGCTTGCGCTGTTTAAACGCCACACGCCTTCCCCTGCTACGGTAGAAAGAGGGCACTTGAAGACAGCAGAAGTTCAACTGTTTATTAAATCAGCAGTTCGGGACCGAACACGTTTCGGCTGCTCAACAGTCTTGTTCACATGACTAGCCCCATTTTGCTGCAGGTATACGTACCTTCTTAAGACAAACGTAAAGAAAATACAATTCAGCTCCATTAGCAGTTGGAATTTTATGCATGCTACTTTCTGAAATGCCTAGAGAAATTAACTAACTACTAGATTCAATTTATCCTGAGTGTAAATTAAATCTTTAGTGTACTGGCAGAATTGGGCCCCTTAGAGACAAACTTCAAATTCATTAGACACTTTAGCTGATAGGAGCTAAAAATATTGCAAACATCAAAATAATAAATTAAATGCAAACAAAACAGCAATTTAGAGCAGCCTCAAACAACACAATCTCATTTCTATTTCCAAATGTCTTTGGAGATAGTCTGTCTTCTCTTTTTAACGTAACCAGGAGCCTTTGTGAGACCTTCTTCAATGCCTACAGAACGATCCCAATAAAATATCAGCTTTACAGCCTCCTTCACCATGTCCAAGTTTAGATAGCCAGCTCCTCCATGCCACCACCCAGGCCTGGAATCCATGAAATTGGTGAGGCTCTCTTAGGAGCAAGGTGCAATCCAGCACAGGCCCCATGTACCTGGAACTGTGCATTGTCACAAGACCTTTGTCCATCCTCTTGACCACAGTGCCAGCACTTTTCTCTAGTCACTCTGCATGGGGTGCCTCAACAGAGGCAAAATACCTTTATCCAGATCTCTTAAAGGCCACAGGCTGGCCTCCTCAAACTTAGTCAGGCCTCTTGCGCTCACATGGTTCGTGAGTCACCTTAACAAGAAATCATACTGCGTACTCATCAGAGCTTCTCCTTCCTCTCTGGCTCTGTGAACATATTACTACCCGAGGTTCCATGGGTCATTTCAGAACTTACAGCAAAGGACATTTCCTGCCTTGCTGCATTTTATGATAGATTATGAATAACAGGGTTAAACCCAAAATGTCATTAGGACCTGGGTAGCTATAGGTATGGAAGACAAATGGTCCAAGACAAAGAACATAAACATTCAACCAATCATTCACAAAAATTTTTTGAACAGCCGCGCTACTACATACAAAAAAGGTTTAATCAGTTCTGTATTTTTCTGTACATTAGATATTGTTCATAATATACGGTTCATTGCAACTGAGACAAAATGTCAATAAACATAGGTGCCCACATTCACAACGGGAAGGGGGGTGAAGGTGAAGTGAGGGAAGGATGGAATTACGTAACAGTGAAAGTCATTCAGTGACACAAAATATTACAAATTTCAAGGAAACACTAAACCTGGTCCCCTGGATAACACCAAGGACCAAGAAACAAAAAGCGCTCAAAAAGAGTCAGACTGACAAATGTGCCATCACAGATCCAAAATCCCTGATAACCGTCAATGTTCTGCTTGGGAAAGGGGATTTGGTCGTATTAAATAAAGTCGACGTTTCGACCCGTAAGAAAGGTAGGTATTTGGTCCTTACACGGTGGGTCTTCTTCAGGACAGTATACAGTTGTGGGCGGGCAACCTCCACTATGGTGCAGTGGTAGCTGTACAGCGTCAACGTGCATGGATTGATGTCACGTCTTAAAGTCAAAATCAAATTATCCTGTCACATATCCTCTGATCAAACAGCCGAAAGATATAGCAGACAAAAAGTTCTTGGGTTGCAGGGTCGTACCTTGAAGGAAGTTAATTTTTACCTCGTAAATAGAGCCATTAATTATAGAGACGGTCAGAACAGCGGTGAAACTCCTAAGTACAATCCTCAATCGGAAGGGGTTGGGTAAGTCGTATTGTTTGTGCCTAAATGCCAAACGCCATCAAATAAAGAAACGATTGTGGTTGCCGGTTGCCGATTGTGGTTGCCGGAGTCGGAGTGGTTTCATCTTACAGGGGCACCAAATTGATTTTTACTCAGCAATCAGTCCCCGTGTCTGCATTTCAATTCGACATGATGCATTGGGGAAACGATCGTTTCTTTATTTGATGGCGTTTGGCATTTAGGCACAAACAATACGACTTACCCAACCCCTTCCGATTGAGGATTGTACTTAGGAGTTTCACCGCTGTTCTGACCGTCTCTATAATTAATGGCTCTATTTACGAGGTAAAAATTAACTTCCTTCAAGGTACGACCCTGCAACCCAAGAACTTTTTGTCTGCTATATCTTTCGGCTGTTTGATCAGAGGATATGTGACAGGATAATTTGATTTTGACTTTAAGACGTGACATCAATCCATGCACGTTGACGCTGTACAGCTACCACTGCACCATAGTGGAGGTTGCCCGCCCACAACTGTATACTGTCCTGAAGAAGACCCACCGTGTAAGGACCAAATACCTACCTTTCTTACGGGTCGAAACGTCGACTTTATTTAATACGACCAAATCCCCTTTCCCAAGCAGAACATTGACGGTTATCAGGGATTTTGGATCTGTGATGGCACATTTGTCAGTCTGACTCTTTTTGAGCGCTTTTTGTTTCTTGGTCCTTGGTGTTATCCAGGGGACCAGGTTTAGTGTTTCCTTGAAATTTGTAATATTTTGTGTCACTGAATGACTTTCACTGTTACGTAATTCCATCCTTCCCTCACTTCACCTTCACCCCCCTTCCCGTTGTGAATGTGGGCACCTATGTTTATTGACATTTTGTCTCAGTTGCAATGAACCGTATATTATGAACAATATCTAATGTACAGAAAAATACAGAACTGATTAAACCTTTTTTGTATGTAGTAGCGCGGCTGTTCAAATTTTTTGTGAATGATTGGTTGAATGTTTATGTTCTTTGTCTTGGACCATTTGTCTTCCATACCTTGCTGCATTTTATAGCAGGTCCGTAAAAATGCATGGCTAAAATGTTGTAGTTGGATGCATGGTCTTCACACAAGAGTCCGGAGCCACTCAAGGAGGAGGTACGTTCCTTGATTCTATGTTAGGCCTTACAGCAAGTAGGTCCTATCAGGGCTGCATCCTCCCTCCAACTGAACCTTTCTCTGATGGACCACTCTACACCACACGCCAACAATCGATTACACCATTCACTATCAGCATCCCCCAACACCACCTCCGACAGACAGGGAATGGGGACACATGGGATACTGAAGAATGACTTTATTCTATGCACCTAGGAAAAGATACATGATTAACTATGTCAAAAGCTCATTTCTGCTGGACCCTTGAACAGGTTGGTGGTTTCCCGGGTGGCCGAGGGAGACGGTAGGCCTAAGGCACCTATTGTGGTGGGGAATATCAAAGGCTGTGCAGTGATTGTTAGCAATGGTGCAGCAGATGTCAGCCTGTGAGACTGCGGAGTCAAAGATGGAAGGATTGGCAGGGTGACATAAACCGGGTGAAGATGAAGGACATCAGTCGGGGTCCCTGCTGCAGGTGGGCTCCATAAACGAGGAGCAAATGCAGCACAGCTTCGGAAAAACAGTAATGGAGTTAGTAAAAACCCAACAGTTCAACAGTCTCTGCCTCTGAAGATCCCTCTCAGAGCAGACAGCCTAAAGATGTTTAAGTCCCAAGGGCTACCAGCTGAAGTAGTAGTAAATTCTAATGTTCTTACAGTCAGTAGATGGTTTGTCACTCTTCAAACACTAAATAAAGTAGCAAAAGCTACTGATGTTAATGCAGAAATTGATTAATTTCGATAAAAAAACTAAAAAATGTAAGTGTGGAAACAAAAGCAAATTTTGCTGTTTAGAGGTTGGTCATAACCAAGATCATGGTCAGACTTGGTTGAGTTGGAGTGGTGGTTTTAGAAGCTCTATCTCATTTGTGTTTGACGTGTCCTTCATGAAGCTCCAGTCTCATACTGCTACTGCTAGGCCCAGGAATATACAATTAATGCATTTAATTCAACAATAGGCCCTTGGAAGCTGTGTGCCCTCATGCATCTCAATTAATGGATTGAATCCGACAGCAGACCACTGCTACTATACCCTCATGGGCTCTGGGCCCTTAAACATCTCAATTCATTAATTTAATCCAACAACAGACTGCTGCTGCTTGATCCTGGTACATCTCATTTAATGGACTGAATCCAACAACAGATATTACTGCTTCTAGACCTTCAGTGGCTGTTGGCCCTGATGCATCTCAAATAATAGGTTTAATCCAACCACAGACTGTGGTTTATTGACCCTGATGTATCTTAATTTATGGATTTAATCCAACAACAGACTACTGCTGTCATGCCCTCAGGAACCCAGGCCTCTGTTGCATCTCTATTTATGGATTTGATCCAACAACAGGCTGCTGCTGCTGCTAGCTCCTCAGGAACCCTGGGCTCTGATGCATCTCTATTTATGAATTTCATCCAACCATAGGCTGCTGCCGCCGTTAGGCCGTCAGGAACCCTGGTGCTGGTTAACCTCTATTTATGGATTTGATCCAACAACAGCCTGCTACTGCTAGGCCCCTAGGAACTCTGGGCACTGGTGCATCTCTATTTAGGGATTTGGTCCAACAACAGGCTGCTGATGCTTACCCACCAGGAACCCTGGACTCTGGTGCATCTCTGTTTATGCATATGATCCAACAACAGGCTGCCGATGCTAGTCCCTCAGGAACCCTAGGCTCTGGTGCATCTCTATTTATGGATTTCATCCAACAGCAGGCCGCTGCTGCTGCTAGACCCTCAGAAACACTGGCCTCTGGTGCATCTCCATTTTTGGATTTAATCCAACAACAGGCTGCTGCTGCTAGCCCCTCAGGAACCCTGGCCTCTGGTGCATCTCTATTTATCGATTTAATCCAACAACAGGCTGCTGCTGCTAGACCCTCAGGAACCCTGGGCTCTGGTGCATCTACATTTATGGATTTCATCCAACAACAGGCTGCTGATGCTAGACCCTCATGAACCCTGGGCTCTGGTACATCTTTATTTATTAATTTAATCCAACAACAGGCTGCTGCTGCTTGCGCCTCAGGAACCCTGGCCTCTGGTGCATCTCTATTTATAGATTTAATCCATCAACAGGCTGCTGCTAGACCCTCAGGAACCCTGGCCTCCGGTGCATCTCCATTTATGGATTTAATCCAACAACAGGCTGCTCCTGCGAGCCCCTCAGGAACCCTGGCCTCTGGTGCATCTCCATTTATGGATTTCATCCAACAACAGGCCGCCGCCGCTAGGCCGTCAGGAACCCTGGTGCTGGTTAACCTCTATTTATGGATTTGATCCAACAACAGGCTGCTGCTGCTGCTTGCACCTCAGGATCCCTGGCTTCTGGTGCATCCCTATTTATCGATTTAATCCAACAACAGGCTGCTGCTGCTAGCTCCTCAGGAACCCTGGGCTCTGTTGCATCTCTATTTATGGATTTCATCCAACAACAGGCTGCTGATGCTAGACCCTCACGAACCCTGGCCTCTGGTGCATCTCTATTTATGAATTTCATCCAACCATAGGCTGCTGCCGCCGCTAGGCCGTCAGGAACCCTGGTGCTGGTTAACCTCTATTTATGGATTTGATCCAACAACAGGCTGCTGCTGCTTGCGCCTCAGGATCCCTGGCTTCTGGTGCATCCCTATTTATGGATTTAATCTATCAACAGGCTGCTCCTGCTAGCCCCTCAGGAACCCTGACCTATGGTGCATCTCCATTTATGGATTTAATCCAACAACAAGCTGCTGCTGCTAGACCCTCAGGAACCCTGGGCTCTGGTGCATCTCCATTTATGGATTTAATCCAACAACAGGCTGCTGCTGCTAGACCCACAGGAACCCAGGCCTCTGGTGCATCTTTATTTATTAATTTAATCCAACAACAGGCTGCTGCTGCTTGCGCCTCAGGAACCCTGGCCTCTGGTGCATCTCTATTTATAGATTTAATCCATCAACAGGCTGCTGCTAGACCCTCAGGAACCCTGGCCTCCGGTGCATCTCCATTTATGGATTTAATCCAACAACAGGCTGCTCCTGCGAGCCCCTCAGGAACCCTGGCCTCTGGTGCATCTCCATTTATGGATTTCATCCAACAACAGGCCGCCGCCGCTCGGTCCTCAGGAGCTCTGGGCTCTGGTGCATCTCTGTTTATGGATTTCATCCCACAACAGACTACTGCTGCTAGGTCCTGATGTATCTAAATTAATTGATATACTCAAACTAGAGACTACAAGAGCCTACTGCTGATGGACTCCAGTGGCCATGAGCCCTTGTGCATCTCCATTAATGTATTATAACACCATAGCTGCTCGATCCCCGTGGGCGCTGAGTCCTGATGAATCTCAATTAAAGGATTTAATCCATTGTATTGTATTATTGCACCGTTTTGGGGATTCAGCTGGGAATTTGTGGTCATTTTTAAAAGGCATTATAACCTAGGGCATTTGTGGTAGAAGGAAGTGATATGAGGTTGGGACCTATTTAGGCCTTACAGTAGGGAGGCCTTTCTGTTCTGCAAATTCTTGCTTTTCATAGATTGTCAACTCTCTAAGGGTTTCTCCCAAGGACATAATCAATCTATCGGTCAAGAAAGGCATTTGCTAGCCACTTTTTACCAAGGGTATCAATTGCCCTTAACATCAGCATTAGACTCTTCAGAGTTGCCAATTGTATGCCTTTTCCCTTGAGCAATCAGTTGACCTACCAGGATGGGTATAGTTCTCTTACATGTCAAAGAGGTGGCACCTTTTAAAGTAAAATGGGGTGAACACATCTATTCACACGTGTGCATGAGTGCTGAGGAATGGCACCCCCCCCACTACAAAAAATTAGCTCCACTGATGTAGCCGTTGGCGGCCGTAGCACATAACCTGTGGTGGGGTGGGGGGAGCACGGAGGTGGAATAATAAAAAAATAAAACATACCTGATGCTGCTTCTGCCGCCTCGCACCTCGGTGCTCCTCTGCTTCCTAGTTTCAGCAGCCCCTGGGACAGAATCAGAGACTCCCTGTACAATCCCCTTGCTGCTCTCATGTAGCATGAGAGCAGCATTACCTCCACCCCCTTGGTAAAAGGGAGGTCATAGATGCCCATCTGCATCCGGAAAGGCTGCTCAGGCCTCCACTGGGCCGCTGGAAGCATCTGAACAGCACAGACCCTCCCAATTCGGCCTCCATACTGCCCAGAAAAGTGTCCCACAGATGCAAATCAGACACCGACCCATCGCCTATTACCTGAGTGCCCGCTTACCAAGCCGACCCTGAGGTTGCATGCCCGAATGCATGGCGGATAGCACAAAAGTGTGTTTGTGTTGGTAAGGGCCCGTGGTCCACCTTGTGTCATCACTGGTCACTTGCGCCTTCGCTGGGAGCACAGAACCAAACAGTCACTCAAAGGGGCATTTTTGTGACCAGAATTGTTAAATGTAGCCGAAGGGGATGGGGGGATCAGTTAATGTCTTTCGGCAAATTAATAATAACTGCTATTTTCCCCCTTAATAGAACCCTGCATGTTGACCTAGTCAAACAAATAATGCACTATGGGTTACATGACCATTTCAATTGGAGAGCTCCTGATTGCTACTTTTTGCAACACGCAATTAGGAACTCGCATTTGGGGATGCAGTGCGCGCGAACAAAATTTGTTTTATTTATTTATATGTTTACTTACCTGTAATCCTCCATAATACATAGTTTATTACCCCCATCCTTCCCCTCTCCACGTCACTGCCCAGCAGCTACTCCCACCACCGACCGCTACTGCACTACCATATTGTGATTTTTCGCTGCGGTACCTTTACCTCAGCATTTCGAGTTTCGAATGTCGGGATGGGCAATAACATGAATGGTGGTTTTACCGCATGTTATGACCTCACGTGTCCCTCCTCACCGACATGTGAAAGTTAGAACGGGACGGAAAATTGCTGCAAAAATTCCTATAGACAGGGAGAGATTTGAAGAGATTTCCGCAGAGTAGGGCAATAGGTCGGAAAAAAAAACCAGGCAATATTCGTGATTCAGAATAAAACCGGAGTGTGTTAAACTTTGATGAAGCAGGGGCACACTGGATTATGAAAATCAAAATTTACCACACTATACAAAAAGTGGATGTTATTTTTCTAGCTTCAATACCTTCCTAGACTGTTATCTACGCCAAATCTCTACCCAAAATGTCGTAATAGAAAGTAGCCCTTTTACGCAATGTGGGATGGATGTTGGTTTTTTTTGTGCGCTGATAAGTACTAAATCTTGTCCCGCTTTTTAACTACCTTCTTGCCTCCCTCTATTTGTATGCTATTTTTAGGTCTCACCTAGCGATGCAGCGCATGCGCTGCACGCTTGGCGAGATCTATTGTCATCGATTTTTCAGCGGAAGGGGGACAGGAGATGTGCACGCTTATGAACAGGAGATGTGCACGCGCACGGTTCCTTTCAGCACAACGCACGCATGGTGCTTTTCCTGTCCCTACCTCCCTGTCACATGCACAGCGAAAGGGCATGTTTGTTTACTTTTTCAACGAGCTCCACTCCCCTGAGCTATCGAACTGCTGTGTTCCAAAAACAAAGCTGATCCAGACGGTAGAAGCACCAGAATACGAGATGACAAAAGTAGTTTTTGAACTTTGCACAGGTTTCTTTGTATGCCGGGCCTGAGGGGGTTTGTTTCATTCATAGCACTAGAGGGCTAGGCATGCTTCCTCTGAAGAACACTGCTTGTCGATACCGTGGTTTCAAGCAAGCGCTCGGACAATGCGTTACTCTAAATGAAGCTTACATTTGCTAAAAAACAGATATCTCTGAAAAATGGCCAGCCATCACAGCCCGTGGAGTCCACACATGTACGAGAAGCACGAGAGAGTACTGGTGTGGTACTGGCAAATATAACATTAAACACTGCGTTTAGAATGTAAATAGGGATAAAATAGGGCACACAAACTATTCACACCTGGTATCGTCCAAACTGTGCCCTCTCCATTTTGTATGTATTTTCTGTATTCCGTTGATGTGCACTTCTACAGTACACCAAAGTTATACGATGTGTCCTTAAAGTTCCATTCTGGTGCGGTAATAACATCTAAACACAGCAGTTGCTCCCCTTAACTTTCATGGCTATTTTTCACTCTTCACCCCAATAACTGTGACAATTTACACCAAAATATACCCCAAAATAGCTTTTTGAAAGTGGTATCTCGTTTTCTGAAGCACACAGACACGCTCCCGTGGTTGGTAAACAAGCCAGGCTAGCTCCCCCCTCTTCTTCGGCTACACGCTGCCTGGGGCGACAAGGCTGCCCTCGGGGTGCCATGGCCAATGTTTTACCTGTCTGTGCATTATCAAGCCTGTGTCGTCTGCGCCTTCACTTCCAGGGTCCGGTCTCTTGTCCCATGATTCTGCGAGTCAGAGAATATACTCACATATGGTGGGCGGGGACAGCTGCGGCCGCATGGAAGCCATGTTCCCAGAGTTGTCAGCATAACCCTGTGTGTGCTGCTGGAAAGACAAGATATGTCGTGTAACAAAGTTAGGTATATGAGTCAATAACACTTTGCATTCTGGGATTTGTAGTTTTGTTTGGAAATACCAGCTTTCAATGTTGCCATAAGAGACGAAACCTGGTCCGCCAGCTGTCACGTATAGCATGGTGCTACACGATAGCTGTTGACATACATACTACTCTACATGTTTTTTTTTCTTTCAGAGTTTTTTATAGCGCTTACTTGACCCCAAGGTATCAAAGCGCTTTACATGAGCACTAGTTATGTTACACAAGGACACATTCATTTTTTTGTTAGGCACGGGAGATTAAGGGATTTGCCCAGAATCACAGGATGTTGAGCGCCACTGCCCAGACTCAAACCCGGTTCTCCAGATTAGAGATCGACCGCCCTAGTCCATTAGGCCATATCCTCTAGCCTATGTGGAAAGAATACACATTAAACAAACATTTGCAATGCAATAGGTCTCACATTTACACGAGTTTAAGCTATTGCAGTTGTAAATGACATTGCCTTTTATGTATGTTTTAAAAACCAAAACTTAAAAAAGGCATTGTCATTTACAATGCCAATAGCTCAAACTCGCATAAATGCGAGACCTATTGGATTGCAAATGCTTGTTTGTTGTTGGTATGTACATTTAACTTAATCCTCATTTAGTGTCTTATAATACTAAATCAAATACATGAATTAAAATCTTTTAAAAAATATAAATGCAGATCGATTCTACAATTCTGTAATTTTTTTTCATATTTTGTAAAACAAAACTAAATTTGCCAGATAAAGTAAAAAATGTAGTACATTTTTTTATATGGAATTCTACACATAATAATATTGAGAATACGGAACGCCTTTGCTTCACAGACACATGGTGTGCTCAGGTGTTATTACCTAGTTTTAACTCGTGGTAGTATGTCAGAATCTCAAGCACAAAAATACTGTGCTACAAAAAAATTACAGGTAGAATATTGACTAATAAAATATCTTGAAGTTAATTACATATGGGGCTGTTGGCTTCAATGAACAATTACCTTTGAGCCATGGTTTCCATAGTGATCTGATTGTTGAGTTGCAGAGACACACCAGTGAATGCGCCTCTGTTATATCACTCTAAACACCTCCTATGCAGAATAGTACATGCGCGTTTGCTAGTATATCTTTTCTGCTAGGATAGGCTTGGTGTAACACTTGAAAACAAAAAGTTAGTAAAACCTTCACCCAGGGTAGATCATTTTACAGCTGGTGTGTTTTTACCAGTACGGCAAGCACCCTGACACCTTTCTGTTTTAGATTCTCAGAAATGCAGCTGTTGTGCAGGTGTGGGACGTTGTGTCTTGGTTTGTGTTGATGCTGCAAACAGAAAAGTTGATAGGGGAAGACCGGCAATGGGCGGGGAAGTGTCTCTTTAATTGGTTTGTCACTCATCCACACCCTTTCCACCTCATTGAATACTGAACAGTTCATTCTGACCTTTCACCTCCACTGGTCCCTCTTGACGAATGACGAGAGATATTTCTAGGCAGGCATCCGAAGCATCTTACAAACAACTCGGTGTGTTGGCGGTTGGAAGGAGGACCGCGCTCACCCGCGCAGTTGTTGTGAAAACATGCTCTTACTTTTAAGACCAAAGAATGACATTCTTAAACAACTAGTGAACTGGATCGACACTTTGTTGATGGACACCGGTGAATATTATAGGGGACTTGTACCTTCAATGGGATTTGTACCTTCAACTAGAGTGTCTCAACCCATAACCATTTCCGCTACAATCCCAACATAAGATATACACGGGCGAACTCAAGGTGGCTGGCTATAACTTAGGAACTAAATACTCTTCCTACAATCTTCTATAACGAAATCTATGTCTCCTACAATTTTTTTTGTGAAGGCCACGCATTTCATTGCTTATCTTGAAAACGCCTAAATTAAGATGAGAGTTTTGTTCGTTCACACTGTGTTACTAAGTGGCTTGTCTTCCCAAGGAAACCTCTCAAAAGGCCATATGTATCAACACATTTCCCCATGACACAGAATGGACAAAACCCTTTGATACATCTGGCCCAAAATTACTGATCGAAGGCAATTAGATGTTACAAAATGAGTTAAAACCATCAAAATTCTTGAATTTTCAATTGTTTATTTTCAAAACTTCACCGGGGGCAAGCAGAAGTGTTGTAAAGTTTTTCAATAGCCATCATGCAGCATTTAAAGTATGCCCGGACTTCAGGTTTTGTAGAGAAAAATAGTCTAATTTGAGCAAAGTGGGTCCATTTCACCCCTGGACTCCATGTTAGTACAAGTGACTGGCCAGCAAGAGTTAAACGGAGTGGGAGGGGTATGAGTGTGTAGGCCAAGGAGGAGGAGTAAGGAACATTGGAAAAAATTTGAAGCAAGAGGTGGGAAAGCAACAGATGTGAAAAGTAGGAGTCAGTAGCAGATAGGATGAGGGGAAGAATTAGGGAGCTGAAAAAGGGGAGCTAAATTAGGGGGATTTATGGTACAATACTGCCCTCCTGGTACACATTGTACATTTCTCCTGCAAAAAAACCTGGTAAAGACTTGGATTCCGCATTTTAACAATTTCATGAAATAATCGGATACATTATTTCTGGCTACGTCTCTCACAAACAGTTTGCAGTCCCTCTACCGCCCCTGAATTGATGGAACTAACTCTGATTTCGAGATTTTAGACTGTATGAAGTTGATTCACAAGGAAATTTATGAGTACATGTAGCGGTACCACAGGAGCACTAGCTCACACACTCATGAATGCCTTTGTGAATTTGTCCCTAACTGCCATTCCTATTAGTGAAGGATAAAGAGGGCACCGTTTTTTTCTATTTGTACAGATTGTATAGGACTATCCCCTGAATATTCGAATTGTAGCTGTTTTGGGAGGGCTAATTCATGAAAGGATTTAAGAGAACTTGGAGTAGTACTACAGGAATTCTACTTCATCTGCTCACGAATGTCTTTGTGAATTGTCCCCCTCATGTGTTTGGAATATGATCTGCTTCCATCTGACACAGCTGGGGTTCGTACCACCATCAATGCAATATTAGGCAACTCCAGTTTTCTGTCAACGGGTCAGTTCAGGCCTTTCTATATCACTCTAGTATTTGAATTGTTGCTTCTACTCCAACTCCTTCCATGGGATTTAGCACCCAAACTTAGGGCTACATTTAGGGCCTCAATTATGATAAGTGACGCAACAATGTATGAAAACAGTGATGCGTCACTTTTCACTGCACCCTTCCTGCGACACCAATGATGCGTGATATTTTCTTGTATGACGCATCATGTCGCAAGGAGTTACAGATACGTCAGTATTTCTTGCGTATCTGTAGGCGCAAAAATCAGAATCTGCCCCTTTGCCACTGGTATTTTTGCATTTGGGATGCATCATCCCAAATGCAAAAATCGCAATTTAAGGAATCTCTAAATTGAGATTCCTTAAATTGCGATTGCATTTAAGGAATCCCAAATTGAGATTCCTTAAATGCAATGCAACAAAGTAAAATAATTAGCGATTTCGCTAATAGGGGGAGCAAATTACCATGAAGTTGAACTTCATGGTAATTTGCAAAAACTTTGAAAAATGCACTTTTGTGCATTTCTTAAAGATGTCAGTAAGCCCCCCTTGCATACATTATACCTGGCGCAGGTATAATGTGGCTCAGGGGTTTACAAAGTGACACATCTTCCTAGATGCACCACTTTGTAAATATCGCGCAACAAGGTGCATTTTTTACGCCACTGGTGTGTCACAAAACATGACGCACTGGCTGCGCAAAAGTGACGCAAGGGCTCATAAATAAGCCCCTTAGAGTTTAGTGGACAAGGTCCTCCATCGCCAATGTGACAGAGTACCCTGTTATGTATTGTTATGTTATGTTATGCAGATATGTAGAGCGCACTATTTCCCTGGAGGGTATCCAGGCACTGAGCAGGTGTGAGTGTAGCTACACCTCGGGCCTAGTGAGACTGCATGAAAAGTGAAGTCTTCAGCTTCTTGCGCAATTCAAGAAGTACAAAGGAAGCCCTTGTGTACGAGCAAAATAAAAAAAGGCTCGACCAACGGTCGCACAGATTAATTTCAGGGGTGCAACAGGGTGTCCTTTGGACACCCCTGCACCCTTGAAATTGCAATCTCAATTTGTGATTCGCGAATTGCTAATCGCAAATTTAGAATGTCTTCCTATTCATTCCTATGGACCTCTAGGCCCATAGGAATGAATGGGGAGGTATTCCTTAATTGCGAGTCGCAATTTGCGAGTCGCAATTAAGGAATATTAAGAAATCGTAATTTTTTTAGAGATTTCTTCATGCATAGCATTTTGCTATTCCTTATTTGCGAATCCTTAATTTTTGCTAATAAGGAATCGCAAAATGGATGTTTGATGCATCTGGGGGTATATCTTCTAAGATATGACGCTCTTTAGATCACGCCCTGTGCTATTGCTCATGTGGCTGCGTAGTGCAATATCCGGCACTCCTGCACCATAGTGGTTTTAAAAGCCCTCGCTGGACATCACTGGGGCGCTCCCTGCGAAGAACAGTGAAAAAATAAATGAACGTCTCCTGCCACTCATTTATTATTCGTTTTTTTAAATTTATATTTTCGGTGTCCCAGGGCCGCTTATTTTTTGTAATTTAAGTGGTATTTATCCATATTTATTTTAGCTTAGTGAAAAATGAAGTTGTGTGTGGTATATTTCAGCCTATTGCTCATATGCTAAATTTACACAAACACTTTGATGTCAACAGGGATTTTACAGAGAGAACAAAGTGGGGTATATACTAGGAAAATACATTAATCTGAAAATATTAGCACTGCAGTTGTAGCAAATCTTTGAATCAACTACAATTTAAGTTGCTTCTGGAAATTGTATGTATTTTTTTATTCCCCATGTTGTCAATACACATGGTTATTGGATTGCCTGACATGGCTAATATAATTGAGTGAGCATTCAACATAAGATACAATTTCTGCCTTTTCCATTTTCAAAAATAAATATGGACAGGGATACAGGGTGTTCAACATTTGTATTTATGTGCAATAATCAGCAAAAACAGAAAACTCTGGACATTCCATTCCTTCAAAAGAGATCCTGTCTGCTTTGCTGGGTCTGGTGGCTTAATGGACTAATGCATCCACTGCAGGGGCCTGTGTTTGACCTCATGGTCACAGGTGCAAATCCTGGCGGGTCCACTCAGCCTGTCATCCATTTGAGGTCGATAAAATGAGTACCATTGTGTTGGGTAACAATAAACATCTGTTATACAGCGCCTTGAGAACAAGTGCGCTTTACAAGTACACATGTTATGTTGCCAAGACCTACAACTACATCTGTAGGTTTGTGAACAGATCCCTGCCGTGATCTATTTCAGTCATTTCAATTCCCCGGGGCACCTAGACTCTGCCTCATTTCCTACAGGAGAAAAGAAACTGAATTTCACCAGGTCTTTCCTGCTTGAACTATTTTCACTTCATAAAATGAAGCAATTAAAAATATGGAAAACGTAAAGTCAGAATATAAGAATGATATGGAAGAAACAAATATCCCAATGCAGATTGCACATGACCATGACTCATTCCCTGTCAGTCCTTCATGTATGACCCACAACCAGTCCTCTCCTTCTGTTTGTACATCACTCTGCTGATCTCTACCTAGGTTTGGCTCCCTCTTTCAAAATGCTTATGTATTCTTGACAGAAAATAAGGAGTTTAGGGCCATATGTATGAAGCAAATTCGCATTCCCAAACACCGAAATTCGCAGAATTTCGGCGTTTGCGAATGCGAATTTGCAAAATGGTATGTATAAAGGAAAATCTGGTGCAAAATAAGGAATCGCAAATTTTGCGATTCCTTATTTTGCAATTGCATTTAAGGAATCGCAAATTTTGCGATTCCTTAATTGCAATGTATGAAGCAAAAAAAATTTGCAAATTGTCACTAAGGAATTGCAAATTACCACCAACTTCAAGTTCGTGGTAATTTGCAAATCTCTTGAAAAATGCCCATTTTTGCATTTTTCAAAGTGCCATGTGACGCACATACATGCCCTTAGGGCATGTATGTTCACCACATGTGCACCCATGCTTATTTCAGGGGTGCAACAGGGTGTCCTTTGGACACCCCTGCACCCTTGAAATTATTCTCCATTTGCGATTTTCAAAATGCAAAACGCAAAATTGAGAATGCCTCCAGGCCCATAGAAATGAATGGGAAAGTATTCCTTTATTGCGATTCGCAATTTGCTAATCGCAATTAAGGAATACTAAGAATGCGCAAAAAAAATGCGAATTTGTACATACATACCAATTTGCGATTCTGAAATAGCGATTTCTTAAAAATCGCTATTTCAGAATCGCAAATGGGTACCTTGATACATATGGCCCTTAATGCTGTCACTGAAATTATGGTTGATCCACTAGAAAGCTAAACTGAGGGCACATTTTAAATACATTCTCGATTATCTTCCTCATTCCGCAGAGAAAAAAAGTCTGACATGTTAACTGAGGGTATTTCCACCATCAGCAGAAGTCAGTTAGTTCCTCAGTGTTTCACTGTAGGTTCACCCTAGATTTCTAGTGAGCAACAAGAGTGCTAGTGTTCTACATTTGTGAAATAAGTGAGATACTTGCAGAACAACTTTCTGCTAGACTAGTAACTGTTGAATGTAAATCCCCCCTTAAGGGACATGCAGAAGTAAATGAGCTTTGAGGCATTAATGGTGATATGTAACTTAAGGAGTATATTTGCAGGCCCCTCTCGCCACCGGAACATCACTTGTTTTCTGACACTTCAGTGGTTTAGCGCCATTTATCACATTTACAAGGTGGCGTCAAGCATTTTAGCGGGGTTTAACGCTACCTTGTAAATATGCCCCTTTCCATCGCCGTCTTCTGCGGCAAAGGAGGGGAACATCCTTTACAACGCATTACCATTACGACGCAACTTTTACAACGCAAGTTATTACAACGCATTGTGCTGGGGGGCGCTCTAGGATAGGGAATAGTTCAATTCCATCCAACACCTTCCCTACTATCCACGGGGACTGAAGTTGGAATAGTAAATTAAACTATTCACTATCCAGCGCCCCCCCAATGCAAGTCGGTGTAACGACTTGCGTTGTAAAACCTGCGTCGTAATGGCATGCGTTGTAAAAGCATGCGTTGAAACGTCATACATCCGGCAAAGGAGCGTGCGATGGGTGTTGGTGTGGTGTTCCACCGCAACATCAATTGCTTTTTGATGTTGCCCCAGATTTACAAAACTAACACCATGTAATACCAGGTGTTAGAATGCCGATATGAGGAGAAATTATGAATTTCTCCTCTTTTTTTTGCTCTTGCATGTGGGCTACATTCTGCAAAGAGAGAGCAAATCACCATTATTGATTGTTTATGTGCAGGAAGGTGTCCCTTCCTTCACAAAAACAATCATCCTTGCAGCGCAGGCACCCTTGCAACGTGGCAGCAGGGTGCCTGCGATGGTGCCAGGCAGCTGTTTTGCACCAGCGCTGTGGGAAACATAGGTGTGCACCGTATTCTTGTGACCACGGAGCATCCCAGCATTTTAAAAATGTCGGAGCGCAGTGCTGCCAAATTCGGTGCAGCTCAGCACTCCGACATTTTTGTAAATCTGCCCCTCAGAGTTTCACATAAATGTGAGAGGGAAGTATGGGATTTTAGTGACTTATGCCATAATGTATTTTTAAAGTTCTAAAAATAGTCAATGAGAATGATCCCTAAGTCCAGCATTCCATTTCCGCACTTGCTGATCGAATACCATCTTCAAGATTCTTGAAAAGTAACATTTTGAAAGACAAGCTTTAAAGAAAAATCTATCATTAAATAGTATTGGTGTAGACTCTTGAGAGGTGCAGTGATGTGTGAAGAGGTTTGTGAACCCATGAGTAGCTCCGCCCTCTGAGCAAGCTTTTTTTAGATAGGCAAAAGATAAAAGGTGCTTGAAAATATATTTATTGGCTACAAAAATGTCTCTCTATACTTTATAAATGACTACACTCAAGGATACTTTTCATGTTGGGCAGAGCAATGAGGCAACTATTTTAAAGCACAGTTAACCCCGTCATGCACTACACAGTTGTCACAGACTGAGACTTGACACAAATAATACAAATACGAGGGAAGAAGTATTTTAGGGCATTCATTTATTTCATGACTGCGTATTAACAGAGATATTAAAGATTCTCATGCCTATGTCTTCTGCGCATTAAAGTGAATGATTCTATGGCCCTCTATTACATCAGCACATCTGCTGGTGCAGGCATACTCTGTATTAGATCTCTCTGATCTTCACAGGCAGACTTTAAGGAAAGAACAAGTAGATGTGAGTTAATACTGTAATTTGAAACGTATTTTATTAAATTAACTTATACATCACTCTTAGAATCTTTTTAACGTACTTCTCAGCAACAGGAGAGGATGTAAATTCGAAGGTGGGTGGTTTTCACCCTACTGCCTGCCCTTATGGGACATAAACATTATACGATAACGCAATTCAGACAGAAATACACATAGGGTATACATCTGATGTTATATCCATCAGTGCACAAAAAGGCGTTTCCCTCTCAGTCAAGACAGTTCCCTAATTCTATCTCTTCATTTTCCAATGCACTCTTTTGTCATCTGTATCTGAGCAAAACATGCGTTCAATCCTTTGTATTTTATCAGGATGTTTTTAGAAACTTTTTATTAGTAAATATTTAGATCGTCAATTTACAATTGAGAAAAGTAACATAGATCCAGCCAGGAAACATATTCCAAAGGTTTAAAGATTATGTCTGCTGGGCAAAGGCTGCCACAATTGCTCTTCTTGGGGGGGGCGAGAGGCGGCCAGGTAGTGCTTTCTATAGTGCTTTGTGGAAACTTCTGCTTAGTCGGTCTAAGAATGTTCTTGCCAAGGAATTATACGCCTTGATTTCCACTTCCTAAATCATTGACATACTGGTACTAGAATAGAAGCTATGTATTTCAAAATCTAGTACTCTTTTAAAATCAGCTAATGTGAAATTCCCAAATTAAGAGTTATGAGAAATTCATGAAATTTCTCAAAATTATACAATTTCACATACTTTTTTAGGTCTCGCCCTGCGATTGCAGGCCAAAGGCCTGCTGTCGCAGAGCGAGACTATTGTTATCATTCCGGCTTTCAAGGACTGAAAGGGAGCCGGAGAGGACAACAGACTGTCACGCGCACGCAGCAGCAGCAGCAGCAGCCTGCCGGGATCAGGTCGCGCGCATCAACAGGCTCTTCACAACACATGCACAACACACATACAGCCCCCCCCCGCATACACACATACATACATACAGAACCCCCCCATACACACACACACACACACACGCACACACACACACACACACACATACACAGAGAACCCCAGGCGCTTACACGCACATCCCCTACCTCGTCTCGGCGTCTTCGCGCTCCCTTGCCCCCGCTCCTCTGGTGCGCGCGCACCACAGGTTTCGATTCCCGCGTCGGCTCCTCTACAGCCAATCAGGAGGCAGAACTCCTTTTAGAGATGCTCCCTCTCTGGTCCGCTACCATTTTTTTCTTTTTTAAACAGAAATCTCTCCGTCCTCACTCTTAATGACTTCAACTTCCGGCCGCGGATCAGTGTTGCCGCCGCAGGCCCAGTGGGCGGGCTGGTCTTCTTCTGGGGGGTTGGGGCTGTGAGCAGGCAGAGGCAGCGATGCGCGCGCAGATTTTTCATTTTAATGCGCGCGCATTCGCTTTAATCTTGACACGGCACGCCCCAGCATACCCACAAGGCCGCATGCACCTCACCACCGCACCGAGTATCCACTGGTGGTTGAACTTCATCGCGCCGCCGTTCAAAGAAGGGGGAATCGGAACCTGGACGACGTTGAGGTTGGCTGCGTTGAGGTGGAGTAGACTACTGAGGCAGTACATCGCTCTGCTCACCAGGTGAGGGTGAGGCATGGCCTTGGTCGGCCGCCGGCCTATAAATAAAGCTGCGCAATTAAAGCCAAATATTTTTTCTTTAGGGTTGCTTTCCTCAATGTGACATCTTGCATACGCACAGTTATGCACCACTATGAACGAACTCTCACCGTGTTCATTAGCGTCTTGTGTGGGTCCGGCTGTACACCCTTCTTAGCAAGATGTATCTCCAAGCCTTCTCCAATTGGTTACTGAGATGCAAATCATTCAACATGCCTAAAATAGTCTAGTTAAACATCGATTTTGATGGCAGGAATTTTTTTTGCAGAGTTTTATATAGCGCGAACCAGACCCGAACTGAATCCGGTATCAGAGCGCTTTACATAGTACCAGTTACGTTACATGAGGACACGCATTAATTTTAGGCACGGGGAGATTAAGTGATTTGCCCAGAATCACAGGGGGTTGATTACCCACAGATTTGCTTTCTGATGGGCGTTTTCCACACTCACCATCTTGCCACACTTTGCTATTGTAGATCTGTTTCCATGTTGGTGGTCCACCCCTCAGATCCATTTATCTCAACCATGGCTGCAATTTTGATGTCTGCTGTCTTGGGTTAGGTTTTCATGTTCTACAACAGGGATGACTGCTGACAAATTATCAAGCTTCTTAAGGATGCATTACTCTTTTTCCCTCCTCTGCCCAATATCACTCTGTCTCCCCAAAATCTTTACCCCGACTCAGAGGGGGCCTGAAAATATTCCACTGCCTTTAGGGCTTTTTTTTGGACATTGTACGTTGGAGATCCACTTCTCTTCCTGCTGCTGGTCTATTAGCTACCTATCAACAGTGTCTTCATCCAGCCCCCATCCACGGACTCCCAGTTTGGCACAGCCTTGTTCAAGAGGTTTGTTCTACTCTTGCAAATGTCCCAGTGCTGCATAAAGGACATGTAAAGATTAGTTCCCTCTACAGTGAATAGCGTAGGCGCAATCTCTGACCTTAGCAACCACACTTAGCAGCCAACTAAAACACTTCCTAGGACAAGGGAACCCAACAATGTCATCTGTGCTCAGCCATGTTGGTCAGTAAACCTTGGAATTGGAAATGAAAGCGTTTTCTCTTTTCTGAACACAATGGAGAGCCATTACCTCGCGCAGCAGGATTTCTTACCTTAAAATATTATAACTCTTGACAAGGTTATTCTCATAAATATTTATAAATGCAGTCAAGCCCCTCTCCGGTTGATTTTTAAAATACTGATTATACACGTTTGTTGCTTTATGGCCTATCTTTCAAGTTAAGAAGTTAGAATATTAATAGAATCTTCAAAACAATGCATATTTTAATTTATATGGTATTCTACAAGGGAGGAAGACATACGATTTAGGGCATGCATGGACAGGAACAATGTGAGGTAGTAATGTAAAACCTGCTATGTGGGACGATGGTTTGTGGTCTCTGGAGTTGGTATCTGCGAAAGTGGTGCAAAGCACAACACCATGGTTTGGGGGTCAAGGTTTTTATAAAGCAACTGATGCCTGTCATAACCCCCCCCCGACTTTCAGCTTCTTGTAATGTGCCTGCATTCACCATATACTATGCGGAAGGACTGCGCCATAATCAGGACTAACTATGAATATAAGATCTTATTTTTTGGGAGAGGGGCAAAGATCTGGAGCAGTCTGAATAAACACTCACACACACATAGAGATGTGGTGGTAGAGGTATTTCTAACACCAAGACATTCAATGCAACTTCATGGGGTGGCGCTCCTGCAGCACTGCTGGTGCCTCAAAGACACGATATAGTATGTTATGGAACCACTGATTTATGAATCCTGCTTTTTGTGCTGCCAATTGCTGAGGACAGATGAAACATACATCCTGTGCTAAAAGGGATAAATACATTAGTTTATATATTTAAATCAATATGTCACTTCACAAAACAATAGTCCCACTTTAGCTAATTCAAATTTAAAATTTCTGTAATGGACACATGAAAATGTTCTCAAAAAAAGCCCAAGAGATTAAATCAAGTAGGCACTTGAGAGGTGCGGTTATGGTGGTGAGATCCTGATTTCTGACAGAGCCTTTTGGTTTATTTTTCTCACGTAAGATATGTAAAAGTTGTATCTTTGAACTTGTGACACACAATTAGACTCTGCTAAAAAATAACACAAAGCACATTTGTACATACCCAAGTATTGTTCCCAAAATCATCACATAGAGCACTGGAATATTTCACATGTCCCTTTTTAAGGCATTAGTCATTTTAGCCAATTTATTCCAAAATTGTGCTGTAAATGCACTTTTGAGTTCATCTTTTTCAAAATGTTCGCAGAGTAGGTGGAACCTCCTATCAAAACCTTACTTGAGGAAGGCCCCCTTGCTGAAATTCAGAATGGGTATTACATCTGGCTTTCAGCAGTGTGAATTGAGAGTGTGGATGGCGCCAATAGATTAAGTGGGTGAAACCAGCGGGGGAAGTGGGAGGAGCCGGTGGAAAAGTGTGAGCGGCCTCCTAGAAACATTTGAGCACCTGCACTTAATATTTTACAAATTAAGCACTGTGGAAGTCCTCATAACACGTTCTGCCTGCTGCAAGCTTACACTTTTTTCACAAGGCAATTTCCAAACCACTTCTTTAATTCACAAAGTTCGGATTACACTTGACAAAGCATTTACTTATGTTTTCAGTGCAAGTAAAATTCTTTACGTTGTGCGACATGTCTTGAAGTGTGTAGTACCTACAACCTTACGCATAAAAATTAGAATACATAAGTTACCCTCTCACCCTCACCCCCTCACCCCCACACACCCTCAACCTCAAACCCCTCACCCTCACAACCCTCTCACCCTCCCTCACCCTCACTCACCCTCACCCTCACACACCCTCATCCTCAAACACCCTCTCACCCTCACACATCCTCACCCTAACACACCCTCACCCTCAAACCCCTCACCCTCACACTGCCTCACCCTCACACCCCCTCACTCACCTCACCCCCACAACCCTCTCACCCTCACACTCACATCCCCTCACCCTCACACCCCTCACCCTCACCCACCCTCACACCCTCACACACCACCACTCACACTCTCACACACCCTCACCAGCATAGCATAACAAAACATAGCATAACAAAACACAGCATAACATAACAAAACACAGCATAGCATAACAAAAAAAAGCATAGGTTAGCAAAACATAGCATAGCATAACAAAACAACGCATAGGATAGCAAAACAAAACATAGCATAACAAAACGTAGCATAGCAAAACACAACATAGCATAGCATACCAAAACACAACAAAACATAGCATAGCATAACAAAATATAGCATAACAAAACAAAGCATAACATAACAAAGCATAGCAAAACAAAACATAGCATAGTATAACAAAACATAGCATAGCATAACAAAGCATAGTATAGCAAAATACAACAAAACATAGCATAGCATAACAAAGCATAGTATAGCAAAATACAACAAAACATAGCATAGCATAACAATACACAACAAAGCATAGCATAACAAAACAAAGCATAGGATAGAAAAACTAAACATAGCATACCAAAGCATAGGATAGCAAAACAAAACATAGCATAACAAAACATAGCATAACAAAAAATAGCATCGCATAACATAGCATAACATACCAAAACATAGCATAACAAAACACAACACATAGCATAACAAAACATAGCAAAACACAACAAAATATAGCATAGCTTAACAAAACACAACAAAACATAGCAGAGAAAAACAAAACATATAGTAACATCGCAAAACATAGCACAGCATACCAAACACAACAAAATATAGCATAGCATAACAAAACAAAGCAGAGCAAAACAAAGCATAGCATAATACAACACAACAAAACATAGCATATCATAGCAAAACATAGTATATCATAACAAAGCATAGCATAGCATAACAAAGCATAGCATAGCAAAACATAGCATAGTAAAACATAGCACAGCATAACAAAAAACAGCATAGCATAACAAATAAAAGCATAGGATAGCTAAACAAAACATAGCATAGCATACAGCATCACTCAGCACCACCACAGCATCACTCAGGGGCACCACAACATCACAATGCGCCGCCACTGCATCACTGAACGCCACAGCATCACTCGTTCGCCATCACAACATCACTTAGCGCCACCACAGCATCAATCTGTGCAACTATTCAACAACAGCTGGTTCAAATATGTTGTCTTAATGTTTCAAGCTATATTACAAATGTAACAAAAAGATGTTAATATTTCACTTCTGTTCTTGGATTTTCTTAACAATAAAATACACTGAACATAATCTTCACAACAGTTATTTACAAAGTTTAAGCTATTGCCATTATAAAGTACAATAACTTTGATTTAAGTATTAATTATTAAAAACATTAAAAGCCATTGTTATTTGTAATATCAATACATGCAAGTCACGTAAATATGACACATATTGCATTACAAATGCTACAGGTGTCACATTTGCGAAAATTATAACTATTGGCATTGTAAATGACAAAGCTATTATTTTCGCTATTTTCAAAAACAAAACATGAATAAAAAATGTGTCATTTACAATACCAATAGCTCAAACTTTCCTAATGCGAGACCTATTGCATTGCAAATGCTTGTTTTACCTTAGTGTGCATCTTACAAGATACCAACGGGAGACTGGTTTTACTGCAAATGTGTAATTTCGTAAAACGTTTATGGAATTTCACGTAACAAATGACACCCAGCCTTAATAAAAAATTAAGCGTTAGAAAGGAAAGTATTGTTTTCCAATAATTATCTTTTAGTTTTTTAGTTGAGAACCATGAACATTTCACACCACCTAAACCATGAAAGGTTTCTTCCTTGGCTGCTGCAAGAGAATAATCCCTCCAACAAATTGGGCCGTGAATGGGATGCTTGTAGGGGTGCTGGATGAGGTGAGATTGAGGGCTGGCAGGCAACACCACACACTGAGACCTGGAAGTTGGTTTCCTTTGAAAGAACGCAGTGTTCCCTCATACTCTCTGCTACAAAGGGGTTATTCCAGAAAAAGGTGATTTATGAAAGAGCTTGTGTCCAAGAGAACTGATGTTATAATGGGAAGCCATGCTCCCATTCTGTGTCATCACATGGAGTCATGGTCAGCTGCAGCAATATAAAAACACAGGCTTGGTGGGATTGAAACAACATCTGTCCTTCTCAGTATTTTCAAACATCTGACGGCATCCTTTTGTTTCCAGCCAGATAAAACAGCAATCTCCTGAACAGTTTGAATATTGCATCTGTGGTGACCTAAAAAGGTTAAGCTGGAAACCGCCCTGGCTATTTATACCTCACCTGCTGTGAAAAAGGCGACATCTGGAGAAGGCGGTGATGAGGAAGAGGAGTTGTTGAGAAACAAGTGACAAAAAGTCTGCTGAATGCTTTCAAAGACACATCCAGAAGGACGTCAGTGCTCAGTCGCTTCCGCGCTTGCTTAAAGGCCAAAACTTTTTAAAATGTTGGAGAAAGGATTGATGATGAACGCTTTGTGGTTGCTAGGAGCTAGCCGTAGCGAAGTGACTTCACTCAGGGGAGGTCCAAGTATTAAATTGAACTGGTGACCTTGTGCCACTGTAGATGTACCATTGATACTAAATATATATTGAGGGTGTTTCTGAATCTGATCATGTTCAGATACTGTGATGTCAGGGGCGCTACAAACCACTGCCCATTGCATCATTTGCAGTATATGCTCAGCTACAATCTAGGATTTGTGACCCCTCAGCAGAGTTCTCTCTTGTGATGGAGATTAGTCCACCATAGAGATAGGAGAAAATGCTGTTAATTTAAATTCCAGGAGAGGGTCTATTCCATTAACAGGCCTCCCCATTTTCCCATAATCTGAGACATTTTCAGTAGAATCCTCGAAAATGTAAATCTTTTCTTGCCCAGTGCTTGCTACCTATTTTTAATGGACTTCATCTGTTTCAAATGGATCAGACAAAAGTTTTGTTCATCCTTTACCACTTTTCTCAAGATCTCAAAACACATCAGCCCGGGTGACACTATTCATTAATGGAGATAGCCCATTACTCAGACATTATTGTGAATTCCTTCAACAATTCTCCAGGATTTTTTCCAGAAAATGGCCGTAGCAGATTGCTGATGTTAATTTGCTAATGTTGGAGCAAGAAACTCGAGATATAATTTCTTGTCGGAATATGTTCTATCAATTGAAGGCAGAGACTGAGTAGAATGACAAAGCTGAAATGAAAGATGCTTTGTCACTAGTGATAAATTGAACCATAACGACTGAAGCTCTAATTTGAACTGATGTTTCACAATGAAGATCAGTAGCGACTCCAGGAAACGAAAGAATTGGGCGGGTTTGTCTACTGCCTCTCAAAGAAACAGAAGTTATGCATTATCAGAGGGTACATTAGAGGAACATATGCAGATTCAAAATCTTAAACCAATCCTTAATCTTAGAAGTACAGGATCACTGTTGTAAAGAAGGACGTTGCCTCTATTGTGGGAAACAGGGGCATTCTGTAAAAAAGCTGCCCCCGGTTACAGGAAAACTACTGGACCTGTCCTTGACTCGCAAACACTGGTCTTTCTGCGTCAAAAGAGTTTGCCTGCTCAAGAGCACATTAATATTAGTTAGTTGCAGTTATGACACCTAGGGACATATTTACAAGCCCCTTTCGCCTTCACAACGTCACTTTCAGTGATGTTGTGATGGCATTAGAGGCCTCCCCTTATTTACAAGGCAGCGTTAAGCCACGCTGCCTTGTATATATGGCACCCTTTCATACTCGGTTTAGCATGAAAGTGGAGGGCAATGGGTTTTGTGGTGGGCGTTCCACTACAACACCCATTGATTTTGACTCTGCCTCCTGTTTACAAGGGTGGTGTAAATAGGAGGCAGCGCCAAAATTAAGACCAGGGAAAACCTGGTCTTAAACAGGCGAAACAAGAAGAAATGCTTTATTTCTCCTTGTTTTTACTGTTTCCATGTGTGCTGCCCTGTGCAGCACACATAGAAACAGCAAATTGCCTAATATTGTTTATGTGCAGGAAGGTATATTGTTGGATTTCCTATGTCACTGAACCAAACTTCAAGATAATTGTATTTCTGGACACACTGTAGCATTTGGGACCCAGGCCACCACTTCTTGGCCCTTTTTTTGGGGTAGCTCCCGAAGACCACCACTTTAGTTTCACTCGCATTGGCAATGAGTCCATTCTTTACATTATATGTATATCCAATGCGTTCAGTGCCTTCTGGAGGTCAATTTTGGTGCAGTCTAAAAGGACAATGTCATCAGCGTATTGAATTAGTAAGATTTTATTTTGTCCTGTCCTCGGAGTGGCTAAATTGGTGCTTGATAGTGTCAAGCCCTAGTCTGCTGTGTACAAATTGAATAAAATAGGGGCGAGTACACAGCCTTGTCAGCAGAGGCTTTATTGGTGTAAAGCGACATAATGGCTCTCAGCAGTTTGTTGCCAATATTCCAGTTCTCAAGCTTCTGCCAGATTTGTTGCGTACCACTCCATCAAAGGTGGCGTAGTAGTTGAGGAAACAAGCAAAAATGACCAGGCTGTTGTGGGTGGCTGCTTGATGGGATATATAGGAGTGGGCCACAATGTTGTCTACCATTGGTCAGGGAACCCGGTTTGATAGAATGGAGGCAGGCCCTCTACTGAGACTCATTTGACTAGATTTTCTGATAGGGTGCTGGCGTAGGCTTTCCCCTTGATATCTCATAGAGCGATTAACCTGTAATTTGTGGGTCAGTGTTTTTCACCTTCTAGTGAATCGATTGGAGAAGAGATCCCCGCCATGAATCTGGGACATCTTTATTTATTCTAAATTATGCATACAACATGGCGAAGGCTGCCCCCAAAAAGTGGGGATTGTCTCTAAATAAGGACCTAGGCAGGTCGTTTGGGCCTGGGGCCACGTCCTTTCGGATATTCTTGTGGACCTAGATTCCAGCCTGCTCATCTGTCAGCGGATATTCCGCCTTGAGGTTTGTGTAATCTCGTTGATATCCGTTGCCATCTACAGGGACGATGTAGATAGTTTTTAATGCATTTGTTTGTCAGGATTCTCAGGGTAAAGAGTATTGACATGGGCTACCCAGTGGTCTGCTGGTACCAAGTTTCCCCTTTTGCTCTTACAATGGCATGAAGTGTTCACACATCCAGTGAGAGAGCAGTTACATTCTACTAACGTCTTCACAAGAACGGTGGCCGCTCTCTGCCACCGTATGTGATAGGGAGTTAATGGCCATTAAGGAGGCATTTACCAACTGTGTCACTATTTGGTAGGGGCTAACTATAAAGTTACTGTATGGACAGGTTATAAGAACCCAGGGTTTGTGGAATCCATTAGGTACAATAACACTAGGCCTGCCAGATGGATGCTCTTTTTCTCTAGGTTCCTTATGAGATTTCCTATCATCCAGATAAAAGGTGTGGTAAAGCAGGAGCCCAGACCTGTCCAGCAGGTGTGGCAGAAGAACATGATGGAGGTTTACCCTCCACTATCTTGGCAGTATAACTTAATGGCCTTAGTGAAGAAGAATTTCTTCAACAGATTTGAGGGGCAGTGACTAAGCTTAGGATAAAAACTGTTTACAAGAAGTCCCAGGACAGAGAATTATAAGGCACAATTATTTACTTCAGAACAATAGGCTTTTCATTCCAACTAAGGCATTGCAGAAACATATCGTTGTATGGAATCCTGACTTCCCAACAGCAGGGCATTTTGGAATAACCCAGACTTTAGTACTGCATAACTTTTAGTGGCCTTAAGTATGAAAGGATGTAATACAGTACGTCAAGAGCTGTACCATTATTGAACACATCAGAAATCAGTGGGAGTATTGAAACTATTATTCACTCCTTCTCATCCATGGGCAAACCCCTCTATGGATTTCATATTTGATCTGCCAGAATCTCAAGGCTACACTACAGCGTTGATCATAGTGGATTATTTTACTAACCATGGATATTTCACCCCTTTGATCAAGTTGCCCACTTTCCTAGAGTAGTCTCAACATTTCTTGACACTGATAGTTTGTTTACATAGGCTCCCAGAGATTATTATTATGGATAGGCGATGCCAGCTCAAAGCTAAATTGTGTTAATAAATTGTTGCAGGCTTTGAGAACAGTACATTGTAAATTCACCAGTTACCACCCCCAGATTTGTGGTCAGACAGAGAGTCTTAACTAGTCATTGTTTCAGTATCAGCTAATAATAGAACATCCAGATGATGGGCATCATGGGTTCCCTGTGCTTGGCTGACCTTTAACAACTCCTTGGTTTGAGCTGTGGATTATTTACTTTGTTTGCACTTATGGGTTTCATCCATGATTGTGGCCTTCTGCATATTACTATGGCACTCTCTATTCCAACATCATTATAGCTTCATCAAATGCACAGATCAGCTATGTCACACTTAATCAATGCTAACGCACAATATAACATATTTTCTGGTCATCATCCCACTCCCTTGATAGACGTATGCACCATGTCTAAGCTTAGGCCCTTAGCACCAGGATACCTGAAAGGTGATAGTGAGCTTTATAAGTGTCATAAATAAAATAAATACCCGAAATAGCGGATAAAGTATGGCTCTCTACTGAGCACCTCTCCTTCCCAGGTGTGGTTCTGAAAATCTGGACCCTGTTGTTATCCCGATATCGAGGTCCAATACCCGTGTCACAAAATATCAACGTACAATGACGAATTTGGTGTCCACGAACCGATAATGATTAGGACATCATTCCTATACATTTGCGTCATAGTCGAGGGTCGCCAACGACCCTAAATCGTAGTTTCCGTCCCGACCCCTTAGACTCCATTTTGTGAACGACATCCATCTTACGTCTTGCCCTCATGATAAGTCAATTAAAGGTCGAGCTTGATCTAAAAGGACACGTCCACCTTCCCTGACTTCCCCCTGACCTGTCCCAACTGACTCCATTGCCTTTAGCCAAACCTGTTTGGGCAGCCCCTCGCCCAGTGGCCAAATACGATAGCATCAATACATAACATTCCTCAAACCATTCACTACATACAGACCATGCTTTCTACAAACATGCACCTGTCCATACTCCTTGTTTATGGCCAGTTTTATGACTGGGTGGTACCTTCCTTTATTGATGTTTCATCGATATCTGATGGGAGTTCCGGGTCTGGCTGGGTAATCTATCACGAACTAGACATCTATAATGTGGGCTTGCTTACATGACTTCGCTCTTTGTATTATTATAGAAATATGTTTACAGCCGTATCATAAACTCAAGAATTCTTGCTTGCAGCTATTATTTCTGTATATAAGGAGAAGGCTGGTTCTGTAAAAATGAACAGTCTCCTGAGAACACATGACCCGTGCTTGTCGTGCTTCTAGGACACCTGTTACTTGGTAGCTATCAATAAAACTTGATCTCTGACTGCGACTAGAAGACTCCGTGTTTCTGTGGTCCGAAACAAGGGGAACTCAGAGGTCTTCGGGTGTTATTCCCTGGCACCACCGGGTTCCTAAAAACCCGGCACCTCAGTTGGCGCCCAACTCGGGGCAGTATCAAGCGCGACGGTCCAAGCCAGATGTTCGTGAGGAGCTTCGTGTGAAAATTCCGGAGGACGGCCAGCCACTTCAGCGACCCCTGTATGTCGACGTGGTTCCGAAGGTCTTTGCTGCGAGGTTCCCCGCGTCCCGACGGCTACGAAGGACTGCTGCCCTGACTATCGCCTTGTTTTGGACCCAGTGATCCTTGGTAGAGCGAAACGATAGACGAGTCTTCTAGCGACGTCACAGATCTTCAAATACTTCAGTTAAGTATAAGTGGAGCGTCTCCCAGTCCTTAGTTTGTCCTTAGTTTTTTGTATCCTTGAGATACGACTTGATTTGGTACTTGCAAGCCCCAAAGCCGAAGGACTCGTGTTTTCACGAGAAATATCGTAATAGATAATCTTTTGAAGTTTGAAGCTAGACTAGTGAGCGAAGATGCCTGGTTTTAGCAGACTTGGAAACTTGTTTTGTCTTGGTTGTAGTAAGGACTCCCGATTAGAGGATTCCTGTCCAGTTCCTCCGATTGGAACTCCAACGTATGAGCTCTATGTGAAGCATGGCGTAGGTCCTATCGCATATAATGAAGTGTGGATAAAATACATCCGTAAGGATGGTGTTTTAAAATGGCCTCAATATGGTAGTTTCGACTCAGAAATTTTAGATAATCTAGAGGTCAAATTGTTCAAGAAGAAAGCCCGGCCGGCGATGTTTGACTCTTTCCGTTTATGGCGTAAAGTGGCCAAACAAAAGGAAATTAAATTAGAAAAGAAAAATAAGAGAGAAAGAGGTATTTCAGTAATGCAAGCCGCGATAACATTTAAAGACAATGAAGAAGAACAAATAAGTGAGCAGTTGCACAGGCAACGTAAAATGGCAATAGATAAATGCTATCCTGTTTTACAACATCCTCAGAAAGAAATAATAAAAGAGCGTGAAAAAGATCCATTAATGGCACATCTGCTAAGTTCACCACCGCCCTATGCACAAAATGCCACAGCACCTCCGCAACCTTTAGTTGCACCTCTGGTAGCTGTTATGCCGGCTCCTTTACAGCACTCACCAGCTGCTCTTCAACTGGCTTCTATTTCTCTGGTGCAGCCTCCTCAAGGCTCACCGATTACATCTATTTCTCCTACTGTTCCTCCTACAACTCCGCCTAGCACACCTTCTATTTCTTCTGATACTCGCTCTACGAATGCTTCTGTTCCTACTTTGCGTGACTCTGTTCTGCCACCAGTTATTGCTCCGCTTTCACCTTTCGTCTGGCATAAAATGGCCAGCATTGCTACTAACATTCCTTCACCACTTTTTCGGTCGCCTAAAACGACCCCTAATACGGGACCAAGACAATTACGAAGCCAAATGCCTGATTATCAAGAGAGGGAATCACTGAATAAGTTAGCATGGAATTGGGCTATGGATACAGCGAGATATGATGTAGAGTCCGTCGTGAACGTCTTCCGTCAATGGGATAAACCGACGCAAAGATATGTTTTTGAACAGATGTGTGTTTTTCTGTGTGAGGATTTGGAAGATAATGGTCAAGAGAGCAACGCTCGAGAGTTGTGCAATGTACGATTTAAATTTGGGGAAGGCATGATCATAGGTCCCGATGTCGAAAAAGCAGTTGGGATATTATTATCATATCGAAGTACGGGTGGTAATTCTGGGTCATCATCTGAATGTGGTACGTCTAGTAGGAAGAGAGCGAGACAGTACCCCATGAGAGAGGTTCCTCCGGTTTGGAGGGAAGGTGATGCGAATGCGAATCCACCGATTCTGCCTCATTTCCAGCGTGTATGGGTACATGTCCCCTGGAAAAGATCGGAAGTGTTGGCACTCAAGCAGTCACTACCTGACCCTCGTAAAAACCCGACTGGGTATTATAAGGAGTTATCGCAAACTGCAAGCTCATGTATAATGAATTTAGCGGATGAAGACATGTTGTTTGGGAACGTTGTTCCACATCCTTTATGGAGCAAAATCCGTCATACGGATCACGATCAGGAACTAGGTGACTCGTGGGCGAACATTGCGACTACAGATGCTAGACAAGTCGGTGGTTTTAAACCTGAGCCGTTAATAGCTGAACTTCCCGGTAGGATTATAGCGTACATGAAAACAATAATGCCTGAAGTGCGCGTAAACTGGGACAAGCTATCCGCATGTAAGCAAAAGAAAGATGAGAATGTGTCTGACTTCTTCACGAGATTTGAGGAAACTTTCACCGATCATAGTGGTCAAGATATGGCTACCGAGGGTGGCCAAAGATTGTTTGTAGACAAGTTCGTACATAATTTGCTTCCTGAACTATGTAACAAACTGAAAGATTCGGAGAGTGCTTGGGCTGTCTCTACGTCGGCGCAGATTTTAGCTACAGCCCAGTACTATGAAAATAGGCATAAAGACGAGCTAGATAAAGCAGATAAGAAGACGAAAGATTTGAAAACTAAGGTTCTTCTCCAGCAGGCCTATCCGCCTCGCACGGCTAGTCAGTCCAATTATCAACAACAACAGCAGTATTCGAGAAACGCGCAAGGAAACGAGTTTTCCCATCAGCGTCCTACGTATGGCCCGAATCAATGTGCGTATTGCAAGGAAGAGGGTCATTTTAAAGGTAATTGTCCGGCCCTTGCGCGACATTTAAACGGTTCTTCAGGTGTAAGGGGAAGAGGTGTTCAGCATGCCCCTAGAGGTAGGGGCCGTGGAAATCTCACTCAGAATACGACTTCTTTTCCGCCTCAGAATTCCATGAACAGCTTTGACCAACAGAATAATGCATCGTCCAAGTCAGCCCAGTACTATGCTGACGATTATTACACCGAACACGAAAATGAGGGTAATGATTGCTAGGACAGCCATGGACAAAGAGAGGGAGTTGTTTCAGTTCCAGTAGATCAGAATGGACCTTATGTCGAGGTGATTACCTCAGGAGTGTCAGAGCCATTTCTGCTGGATACTGGTGCTACAAAAAGTTCTATTATGCACTCGAAACTTCCTGGCGCACCTTTGTCTGGCGAAATGAATGTCTCAGTAGGTTTCTCTGGCGCCCCTGTTAGAAACCCGATCTCTAGTCCTATATCCCTTTCTGTTGGCCCATGCGAATTAGAAGCACCCCTCATTTTGACGACAGGTTGCGGTGAAAACTTGTTAGGTTTGGATTTACTAAAAAGGTTGTATGCGACTTTGTACTGTTCCCCCTTGGGAGTACAACTCACTTTAGGCAAGAAGGTCGTTTCTCAAATGTATTTGTCAAAGGAAAATACTCCAACTGAATTGTTATCACTTCCTGATATACTTTGGGCCAATGGTTCTAATGATGTAGGTCGTTTGGAGATAGCACCGTATGTCATAACTTTGAAAGCCAACGTTAGGTTGCCACGTATTCCCCAATATAAGATATCTGGTGAATGTGAAAGAGCGTTATTGACGATTGTTTATGACCTGATTGATAAAGACGTCATCGAAGAAACAACAGGAAATGTTTGTAACAGTCCAGTTTTGCCCGTCTTAAAACGTACTGATCCTTCACAACCGCCTGTATACAGGTTTGTGATCGACCTCAGAGAAGTGAATAAGGTAGTTATCCCACAGTTTCCAGTTGTCCCCGACATTACTGCTTTATTGACAATGGTTCCAGCTTCAGCAAATTGGTTCTCGGTGATCGACTTGAAGAACGCTTTCTTCAGCATCCCGATTGCCGAGGAGAGTAGAGATCTTTTCGTTTTCAATTTAGGAGGACGAAGCTTCCGCTTCAAGTGCGCTCCTCAAAGCTACTGCGAAAGCCCATCCATATTCAGTCAGGCCCTGAAAACACAACTAGACACCATTGTTCTACCAGATGGGTCAACTCTGATTCAGTATGTCGACGATCTGCTGATCGCCGCAGACACTGAAGAAATTTGCAAACAAGCTACACTGTCATTGTTGCGTCACTTATGTGACATGAAGCACAAAGTCTCTCTTTCCAAACTACAATTTTGCAGACAAGAAGTAACCTACCTAGGTCACATCTTATCGAAGGAGGGAAGGAGACTGACGCCAGAAAGAATACAGGCAATAGCAGAACTGAGTGCCCCAAAGACACAGAGAGAGGTTCGAGCCTTCTTGGGCATTACATCGTACTGTAGACAATGGATACCGAATTTCTCACTACTAGCTAAACCCTTGCTGGCGCTACTCTGTAAAGACACGCCCAATCCTATGCCCTGGTCTGAAGATTGTCAGACGAGTTTTCACGAGTTGCGTGATGCATTGTGTTCGGCTCCTGTGTTGGGAAACCCCAACTACAGTAAGCCTTTTACATTATACGTCCATGAGAAGGAAGGTTGTGCATTATCAGTCTTAACACAACACTTTGGGGACAAACAGCGCCCATGCGCGTATTTTTCGGCAACTCTAGACCCTGTGGCTAAAGCCCTACCAAGTTGTCTGAGGGCTACTGCAGCAGCAGCTGTCTGCATTCGACAGTCTGCTGGATTAGTCATGAATAATACTCTGATCGTTATGGTTCCACATGCAGTAGACATTTTGCTAAACAGGACGAAGACACAACATCTTACTAGCGCTCGACTATCGAGTTACGAACTTACACTGTTAGCAAGTCACATCCACATAAAGAGGTGTGATACACTGAACCCCGCAACGTTATTACCCATTCTGACAGAAACAGACAAGATTGATAAACATGACTGCTGCTTTAGGACAGAAGAAGAGACAAAAGGGAGAGTAGACTTACAGGACACTCCCCTTCTTGAATGCAATGACACTTTATGGGTTGATGGTTCATGTTTCAAGCTGCCGAATGGTGACACGACTGCAGCATATGCCGTAACAACATTACACACCATTATAGAGACCGCGCGCATTTCCCATAATTCTGCACAAGCGGCAGAACTTATTGCACTTACCAGAGCATGTGTGTTAGCAAAAGGAAAGCGAGTGAATGTCTACACTGACAGCCAGTACGCCTTTGGTGTGGCTCACAGTTTTGGGAGATTGTGGCGAGAACGTGGTTTCCTTACATCACATGGTGCAAAGATACAACATGGTCAGCTAGTTAATGAACTCCTTGAGTCACTGACCTTGCCCCTACAAGTTGCCGTTATGAAATGCAGTGCACACAAAAATATTCAGGATGATGTTGGCCGCGGGAATGCATTTGCAGACGAGGTTGCGAAAGAGACTGCAAGGAACACAATGAGTCAGGGTAGACTAGATGCGAATGGTTGTTGGGTCGAATTGTCAGAACACCAGCGATGGCTATTACCTAACGCATATGTACTTGCAGTAGTAACAATGGCTCACGGCATTGCGCACATCAGTTCGAAAGGAATATGTAAACTATTGGCCCCAGTATGGCAGAATAGCAATATCCCGAAATATGCAGAGAATATGGTCAGAAACTGTATGGTATGTTTAAAGTACAATCCCGGTAGGGGAACCCCAACTCCAGCTGGTCATTTTGCGCCTCCAACGTATCCGTTCGAGGTTTTGCAGCTCGATTTCATCCACATGGAGAGGTGCAACAATCTAAAGTATGTGCTCGTTGTTGTTTGCGCCTTTTCCAGGTGGGTGGAGGCGTACCCCCTTAAGGACAATACCGCCTTGACAACTGCCAAAGCCCTTGTCAAAGAGTTCTTCCCTAGATTTGGTATGCCTAGAATTGTCTGGAGTGATAATGGAAGTGAATTTATAGGACGCGTGATGAAGAGAGTGTGTGAGTGTCTAGGCATACACCAGAAGTTCCACGCTGCAAATCACCCCCAATCAGCTGGATTAGTAGAGTGCTACAATGGCACGTTGAAACTCAAGCTAGCCAATATCCAAGCCAGTACAGGTCTTAAATGGCCTGACGCCTTGCCCCTAGCACTCTTGTCAACGAGAATGACTGTCCATTCCAGATTAGGACTTAGCCCTCACGAGATAGTGTTTGGCCACCCAGCCAACGTCTGGGGCGTGCCAAGACCAAAGAAACTCAGCGAAATAGAACACCCGTACTGCTTGACTATTTGTGCGAATTGACAGCTAAATTGCGTGTTTTACACCAACAGGTTCACAGTTCCTCTCCACCAGCCTCTGACGATCCAGGTCACTCCATCACACCCGGCACGTGGGTCCTGGTGCGGAACTTCCAGCGCACAAACAACGGACAGCCGAGGTGGACCGGACCATACCTGGTACTTCTTTCCACGAGGTCCGCTGTTCGGGTGGAAGGCAAAAAGAACTGGGTGCACGGAACCCATTGTAAACGGGTCCCTCTGCCCCTTCCATACGACCGGTGGGTCAATAAAGGACTTGCCGACTCTGAAACAGAATCCATACCTCGTTTCATCCCTTTCAGCGATGCATGTTTAAAAGAGACTGGCGCCGAAAAGGAGAGTGATCGTATTTTGCAAGGACTTGTGCCACCGTCTATGCAGTTGGACACTACCGAACCTGAGACATTGTTTGAAGACACTTCCGTACCTGGGAAACGACGGTACAACCTGAGATCTAACCCCAGAGACTAATAAAAGAGCAAACTAATGTGATTTCTTTTCCCCTAAGAACTATTTTTTGATTTTTCAGCTCTCTCGTCCCAGGGAACTAGCTCATTTTTGATTTTCGAACCGCCATCCGGTTCTGCTGCTAGGGTCGCGGTTGAAGTCTGGGGAGTGCAACTGGGGACGTTTAGGTCAACGGTTCTGGTTGGTCCAAGGGAGTTACCCCGGACTGAACAGAGCGCACTCCCTGGGAGAACCAACCTACCACTGCGGGCAGCAAGTAGAGGATGGAGTTTCCAAGGGTAGAGAGACCTGCCAGATTCACGAACTTTGAAAGACAATTGTGTACAATACTGTCCAGAAGAAGATTTTTAATAATATGTGTTTTAATGCTGTGTAGCATAGTAATGTTCTTGACTGGTTATGCTCTATTCATATTTCAAGTTTCCTTATTCCAAAATGACACCCGGCCAACGCCTCCTCCCACTCTCTCTCCACACTCCTTTCACCATCTACCTGAACACGAGTCTGCCAGAAGACTCGAATTTGTAAATAACTCATTTATTCAACTCCTACACCAACACCAGTCCATAATGAACACATCAAACTGTTGGATATGCGGTCTCATGCCGCACACGACCGATAAGGGTATCCCATACTTCATCCTGCCATTCAGTTATTATGGTTCTCTGTGGGCTTTCCAGACCATGTTCCTGTTCGCCCTAGAACCATACCCAACCGGTTCCATTGAAAGCGATTCTAACAACAAGGCACTAGTGGCAGGGATAAGAAACATGAGTAGGGAGTTCGACACATATCTAACGATCCCCAAAGATGAACTCACTCCATACACTCGTTGGAACGTAACTAAATATGGGGTTTACCTGAGTAAGAGCCAGACAGCAAAGAAATCCTGCCCAGTTTGGATAGTACCCCACCGAGGTCACCTATGTTTACAAGGTATTGGTAGGGATCCCAAAGCACAATTAGGAAAGAGCATATGCACGGAAACATATGTGTTCGCTTCTCGAACTTCCCCTATACTCTTAGCAGCCAAAGGCACGTATTTCGTCTGCCACGACCAAGCATATACATGGTTGCCCCCTGACTTCTCAGGCACGTGTTTCATCTAATTTCTGCTGCCTCCCACCTACACGGCCCGAGCAGATTACCATCGGACAAGGACAGCTAGAGGTGTCGTGAGTAGAGACGACACCGCGGGTCAGGAATTCGCTGACTTCGCAAAGGGTTTTCTGCCATTTTGGGGGCCTATGGTGAACAGCAGGAATATTCGCCAGTTATCTAGGATAGTCGAATCCGCCGTGATTACAACGGCCGGAGCACTTGGCAATTTGACAACCGAGCTTCAGTCGGATCGACTTATGACCCTTCAGAACCGAGTTGCCCTAGATATCATACTCGCCGATCGTGGTGGTGTGTGTAGAGTGATCCAATCTAGTTGTTGCATTTTCATCCCTGATAACGCACCGACAGTGTACCAAGCCATCTCTAAACTACACGAAATATCTGGTTCCCTTCACGTGGAAAAAGGAGATTGGTCCTTGCTAGGGTGGTTCTGGGGACTGATCACTGCCTGGGGATGGAAAACACTGATCTTCATTGGGATGATCTTAGCACTTCTGTTTATGTTCTGCCTGTGTGTACAGTGCGCTCCTGCACTCTGTGGCCTCTGTGCTACTTCATGTGTACGGAAGCCTGTGTCAAGGGACGAACTGAGCAACAGAATGATGTTACAGCAGCATCTCCACGAATTCCTTCATACAGATTTGGACTCAGATTAACATGAATTATTGCCTTACATAAGGGCAAAAGGAGGGTCTGTGGTTCTGAAAATCTGGACCCTGTTGTTATCCCGATATCGAGGTCCAATACCCGTGTCACAAAATATCAACGTACCATGACGAATTTGGTGTCCACGAACCGATAATGATTAGGACATCATTCCTATACATTTGCGTCATAATCGAGGGTCGCCAACGACCCTAAATCGTAGTTTCCGTCCCGACCCCTTAGACTCCATTTTGTGAACGACATCCATCTTACGTCTTGCCCTCATGATAAGTCAATTAAAGGTCGAGCTTGATCTAAAAGGACACGTCCACCTTCCCTGACTTCCCCCTGACCTGTCCCAACTGACTCCATTGCCTTTAGCCAAACCTGTTTGGGCAGCCCCTCGCCCAGTGGCCAAATACGAAACCATTCACTACATACAGACCATGCTTTCTACAAACATGCACCTGTCCATACTCCTTGTTTATGGCCAGTTTTATGACTGGGTGGTACCTTCCTTTATTGATGTATCATCGATATCTGATGGGAGTTCCGGGTCTGGCTGGGTAATCTATCACGAACTAGACATCTATAATGTGGGCTTGCTTACATGACTTCGCTCTTTGTATTATTATAGAAATATGTTTACAGCCGTATCATAAACTCAAGAATTCTTGCTTGCAGCTATTATTTCTGTATATAAGGAGAAGGCTGGTTCTGTAAAAACGAACAGTCTCCTGAGAACACATGACCCATGCTTGTCGTGCTTCTAGGGCACCTGTTACTTGGTAGCTATCAATAAAACTTGATCTCTGACTGCGACTAGAAGACTCCGTGTTTCTGTGGTCCGAAACAAGGGGAACTCAGAGGTCTTCGGGTGTTATTCCCTGGCACCACCGGGTTCCTAAAAACCCGGCACCTCACAGGTCCCATCCAAAGTTTACCCTAGATTTATACATTTTTTTCTGATCAGGAGGTAGGGGACCCTGCATTATGCTTGGTCTTACCAAACAGATGTAAAATGTATCCTATTGTACATATATCCCAAGCAAAGGCTGCTCCTCCACTGTCATCCAAGGCCCCACCACCGGTTCTTGTAGCTGGATCTCAAGAATATGAAGTTGAGGCAATTTTAGAATTTTAGACTCCAGAATATGTCAAATAGCCTACAATATCTTTTAGTCTGGACGGTGTCCTGGAAGAAGAATGATGCTTTAGAAAGGTCTTCGGACCCAAAAGCTTTTTTGCATGCCTCCAGACTAGCTAAGGTCTTTCACGCAAGACATCCACATAACCCAAACAAAGAACTGGAGTGGAGAGTAAGCCCATGGGCCATGGGGGTAATGTCAGCATTTCATCAAGGGCCATAAGGAGAAAGAGACACAAGTGCAAGACTGTTTGATTCTGCTTTAAAACATATGAAAAACTGGGAAGTATTGGAGACTATGTAGGACCATCAGCTGGTGGTTGGCTCAAACAGAGGGTCAAACAGCCCTGGGACAGGGACAGCAGAGCGAGCACAGTATTTTCTGGTTCCTACATAAGTGCTGCAAACTAGCAAGATAGTACCTGGCAACTCTGCATGTGTTGTATGGCTCTGGCTTTTACTTAGTTCATCGCTGCATTGCATTGTTTATGTTTTATGTTTTGTTTCTTCTCCGGGGTGTGTTTCCCGTCTTCCCTGTTGTCCTACCTCCTCCCCTCAGTATAGGTCCTTCTCTCCATGGCCCTCAAGCAATCTTCTTGCTCTACTGTCCTCCAGGTGCTTCCAGGCCTCCGGGTGTTTCCTGGTGCCTTTGGGGCTCATTATTGAAATCTCCTTCAAGGTTCCTGGGTCTTCCCCCGACTCTGAAATCACCATTCCAGCACCAGCCATTCCGGGCTTGCAGAGGAGTGTTTTTTCTCTGATGTGCCTCGCTGACATGCAATGTTCTCTCTTGTGCCTTCTCTTACCCCTATACCTATACCCCTCTTTCCCTATTCTGGCAATAACCCGAAAGTATTGTATCAAATCTTACAGACATTCACGAAACCAGCAGCTTGTGAGAGTCCAGAAGTGGCATCGCAGCAACTATGTGATGACATCTCTCTGTTCTTTACAAAAAAAATCGATGCAATTTATGACAAAATTATTCATTCTAACCAAACCAGTAGGAATGATAATGCCCCATTTCTGAGTATGGAAGTACAAACTCCTGCTACTCACTCTCTCTCTGTATTCCCCCCTATCTCGATTGAGGAGGTATTATCACTTATCACACAGATAAAGAGTGGCTGCCCAATGGACACTATCCCTGTGCGTATTATGCCTACACTTGCGAATGAATTGTGACCTGCGATCCAGAGGCTAGTAAACCTCTCGCTAAGCACAGGAGAGGTTCCGCTAGGATGGAAGAAGGCGTTGGTTAGGCCGCTCAGGAAAAACACAGCAATCCCCTGGACTGAGCTAGACAACCTTAGGCCAATATCCCTGCTTCCTTTTCTAGGCAAACATATTGAAAAGTTTGTTAATAGACACCTGTCTAATTAAATCGAATTTGCAGGAGGGCTAGACTATTCACAATCGGGTTTCAGGCCAAAACACAGTACCGAGACTACCCTGATGTCAGTCGCAGACGATCTACATATGTACCAGGATAAAGGCCACTCCGTTATCCTGGTACTGTTGGATCTGTCTGCGGCATTCGACACCGTGTCACATTCCATCTTGACTGCCAGGCTAGTTAGCATCGGCCTGAAGCACGAGGCACTGGCATGGTTGAGGAGTTTCCTAACAAACCGCACCCAGCGAGTGACAATGGGTGCTTACCGGTCAGAGGAGGTTGAAATTTCCAAAGGGGTGCCCCAGGGCTCATGTTTGAGCCCTACGCTCTTTAACATCTATGTGGCACCCCTGGCTAACATCATGAGAACTTATGGATTCATCCCGGTATCCTACGCGGATGACACTCAACTCCTCTTTCCCTTCAAATCCCTTACCACCGAGGTTAGGAACTCCTTTTCCCAGGGTATGAAAGCAGTGGCACACTGGATGTCGTCCAACTACTTGCAATGCAACGTTGGAAAGACAGAAGTCATGCTGTTTGGTGAAGCTAAACTCCTCTGGACTCCGGACTGGTGGCCACAAGATCTGGGCCCAGTACCCGAGCCCAAACAAATAGTTAAAAATCTGGGAGTCCGATTAGATCAAGAACTTACACTCAAACAGCATGGCAACCATGTGGTGGGAGCCTGCTTTCATGTTATTGGCCTGTTACGAAAAATCTTCCCCTTACTACCGGATGCAACTAGAAGGACGTTGGTACAGGCACTGGTCCTGAGTCGAATAGACTATTGTAATGGCCTGCTCCTGTCTGCTAACGAGGGAGTCATGACAAGACTCCAGGTGATTCAGAACACGGCAGCTCGCCTGGTTCTGAACGTCCCCCCTCGTACGTCCTCCAAACCACTGCTAACAAAGTTTCACTGGTTATCAGTCAAACAGAGGGCCAAGTTCAAAGTATGTTGCACAATACACAAAAGCCTCAACGGGCTGGGTCCAGCATACCTGACTAAAAAGTTTGTTCCCTATGTACCTGTTCGGGCACTTAGGTCGAGTGAGCAAGGCCTCCTCTGTGTACCTAGAGCACAAAAAGCCAGACATGGAACCAAAGCGTTATCAGTGGCAGGACCCTCCCTATGGAATCGTCTCCCAACATCTTCCATTTAGAAAACAACTTAAGACCTTCTTATTCCAACACTAGAACGGCTGCTAAACTGGTTCTTCCCCAAACATATGCTGTAGGTGCCTAAAGGCGCGGAGATACTCCTCCGGGAGTCGAATCTAGCGCGGTACAAACCTGCAAATAAACAAATAAAATAAATAAATTCTGGTAATCTGGGAGGTTGCTTAAACCATACCGCCTTTCTGGGAGTCCTTCTGGGAGATTGGTGGTTTATCGTGTGAGTCTAGGGTGTCTTTCTATCTTGCGAGAATGAAGCATTTCTGACAGAAGCTTGCACATGGTTCCCAGCACCCAGCCAGAACATGTCATTTTTTGTGGGCCTTGCTAGAGGCTGCGAAACCAGCCTTTGCAATAATTCCGATGAAAATATTAACATTTATTTACATGTTGGTTTTCATAGGGGGTTCCTTTGTCACTCTCCACTCCAAATGGGCCTGCGGGTCAGGGTGTACACACCCTCCCTCCCCCTTATGTAAATTTTTTTGGGGATGTGGGGACTCACTTAATGGGGCACATTTACTATGAAATGTTTTAGCGAGGAGCTGTGTCAAATATGGCAGTGCCGAGATCCCACATTTCCAAAACCTAGGGATGCGCTGTATTTATTACAATACGACACACCCCTGAGTTTTCCCCAGAGCTAAAATTAGCTGCCTAGCGCCAACACAGTCACCCTTGCACCATACTACAAGGGTGCCTGCGTTTCAGGGAATGATTGTTTATGTGCAGGAAGGTATGCCTTCCTGCCAGGGCCGGAGTGGGAACCGAAACAGGCCATGCCAAACTGCCCGTCCAGCCCTCCTGAGGGGGAGGGGGAGTGGGGCCGAGCTGTTTATTAGGGCCCTTTCAGCCGATTTTGTTACAGGGGGCTGATATTGCTGGCCCCCGGTAACAAAAACGGCCCCCCAAGGGCCCAAAACCGGCCACCACCATGGCGGCCCACAGGGGAAAAGCCCGGTGCCCACTACGGCCACTCCGGCCCTGCTTCCTGCACATAAACAATCGATAATGGCGATTTGTAACTTCTACGTGTGCTGCATTCAGCAACAGACATAGAAGTAGCAAATCGTTATTTATATATATAAAAACGAATGTATGTCTGTTGGTCTGTTTGTCCTTTATGCATTACTACACCATTCATCCGATCGCCATGAAACTTTTGGAAGTTGTTGAGTACACTCCCGCGAAGGTTTCTGGCATAATTTGTTTTACATATCGGCCCCCCAGGGCCCTCATAATCTTTCGAATACTGATGTACGCACCAGATGGAAAAACAACAAATCGTGTATCCACAAGCACTCAAATAAATAAATAGAATTAAAACAGAGTTCATCCGATCGCCATGAAACTTTGGGAAGTTGTTGAGTACACTCCCGCAAAGGTTTCTGGCATAAATATTTTTTAAATATCGGCCCCCAGGGCCCTCATAATCTTTTGAACACTGATGTACGCACAAGACGGAAAAACAAAAAATCGTGTATCCACAAGCACTCGAATAAATAAATAGAATTAAAACAGCATTCATCCGATCGTCAGGAAACTTTGGGAAGTTGTTGAGTACACTCCCGCGAAGGTTTCTGGCATACATTTTTTTAAAAATATCGCCCCCCCCCAGGGCCCTCATAATCTTTGGAATACTGATGTACGCACAAGACGGAAAAACAAAAAATCGTGTATCCACAAGCACTCGAATAAATAAATAGAATTAAAACAGCATTCATCCGATCGCCAGGAAACTTTGGGAAGTTGTTGAGTACACTCTCGCGAAGGTTTCTGGCATAACATTTTTTTAAATTTCGACCCCCCAGGGCCCTCATAATCTTTCGAATACTGATGTACGCACAAGATGGAAAACCAAAAAATCGTGTATCCACAAGCACTCGAATAAATAAATATAATTAAAACAGCATTCATCCGATCTCCAGGAAACTTTGGGAAGTTGTTGAGTACACTCCCACAAAGGTTTAATTTAATTTAATTGCGGGTTTATATAGCGCTAGGAATCGACTCCCGGAGGAGTATCTCCACGCTTCGACCGCTGGGGAACCCGTCCTGGCTCACCCTGAGAGATGGTCCCTGATGGGTATCTCTAAGGTGCGACCAAGCATCCCCGGCGGTCTGGGGGGGCCGTTGTGAAGATGAGGCAATCTGATGCCCAAAGTTGCCGAGTGTGGTTTCTGACTAGAGTAGGCACCGAGGCGAGAATTATCGAGTCCGCTGACCCTGGTCCACGACCCTGCCGCGTCGGGAATCGAACCCTGGTCCCGGGCCGTTCTCTGCTTACGGGTCTGCCGCCTCTAACCAGTGAGCCACACTTCTCCTGGCATAAATTCTTTTTAAATATCGCCCCCCCCAAGGCCCTCATAATCTTTCGGATAATGATGTACGCACCAGACGGAAAAACAAAAAATCATGTATCCACAAGCACTCGAATAAATAAATAGAATTAAAACGACACTTTGAAATGTTTTCCATATTAAAATGAATACGTTTCAATAAAAATGACACAATGTAAATTGAATGTTATCATAACAAGTTTCCTTGAATTTCCTTTCTTCGGAGATCGCAGCAACGCGTGACGGGTAAGCTAGTTATTTAATATTTTTTTATGTGCAGTAGGATCACCTTCCTGCACATAAAAAAATCATTAATGGCATTTTGCTCTTTCCATGTGTTCTGCAAAATGTTACACGCACAGAAAAAGCAAAAATGTGGAGAAATAAAAGTACTCCTTGTTTTGCCATTCTAATGCCTGCTCTTGAATGGAGTTAGTTTTTGGCGCTGCCTCAGATCCCTGTAAATCTGGGGCAGCGTCAAAAAGCAATGGATTTTGTGGTGGAGCTGCCACAGCCACACCCATTGCACTCCACTTTAACGCTACGCGATGCGTGCAATCGGGTTGTATTTATAAGGCGGTGTTAAGCCACAAAAAGTGGCGTAACACCGCTTTGTAAATATGGAGAAGGTCATAGGGCCACTAGAACTTTGCTAAAAGGGACGTTCTGGTGGTACTATCCCCTTGTAAATACACACCACTGTTTCCTGTAGTGGTGGTCGCAATGTTTTTTCATGGTGTTGTGACCAATCAAAGCACTTCGTTTCCATGGACCCACTTTTGGACTCGCGGAACTGAAATGGAAAAGAGTAAAAACATATCTCATTTGAAACAGATTCAAGCTTTATTATAACTTTATAATTTTTGGAGGTCTGCAAAACCAGGTTTGTGGTACTCTGCAAATTAACTATCCTGATATCTCTAAAATGCAATTTCTTCATGGCCATACAGGGATATTTTTAAAACACTAATTTCTTCAAAACTGCAGAACAGATTTTCATCAAATCAAGCCAACGTAATTCATTGAATAATGTTCTACTTTGATTCAATGTTTGTAGTAATTTTGTTCAGCCATTTTTTCATGTTGAGGAGTAAATAATCCTACTTGAGTTAAAATGGGAAATGTTACTTTTGGGACCCCTGCAACATGTGTCACCATTTGCCACATAATTTGCTAAATTTGCAGATTTCACCCAAATTATTTCTATCTTAAATGGATCATGCTAGTTCTTCCAGAAAATGTGCCTCATAATTTGCAGTTTTGGCACATAATTTAGATAATTTTGCCACATAATTTGGGGATTCGTCATGCATAATGCTAGTAGCACTGACGATGTTAAAGCTCTACAGATGTGGGTGCTGTCTTTTTGATGATGACATTCCTATTTTACAGGCAGCTTTGAAATATTTCCCTTATTTCATGGTTTCCTGTGAAATATGGGTGATTTATAAAGGCACCAATAAATCAAAAATATGTAAAAACGTAAGTAATTCTTGCCTGTATCCTGTTCATATATTCCTATCTAATGTAGTGTTAGCATAACCCAGAATGTCCCAACACTTGTTATCAAATGGGAATGTTGCTATATATGAGTTTGAGACTTGCTGTAAAACTAAATATGCATACTATATTATGTGGCTCTAGGAGACCCAGAAGCCATAGGGCTCAGAGTTGTACCTTGCATATTACCTAATAGCCTCGTTTTTAAACTTGGCAAGTGGAAGTGGGATCTTGTGAGAGTAACTTTAGGATTGGACATCCTTTTAGCAACATGTCGTCAAGCATTCTCATTATATGTTAAAGATAGACTATCATGATGCCAAAAACAGCCAGAATGTTGTCGTTAATGCTCAAAATATGTCATGGATAGACCAATTCTATGCCAGGCATAGGCAGACTGTTGCAAAAATGCCCTTGATATGCCAAGGGCGAACCACTGTGATAGTAAAGATATCCACAATGTCTCCACAACTAGACACAATACCTTCCAGTTGGGCCAGGTAGAGTGGCACAATGTGTCAAGGGTGGGCAACTAACATGGTATAGATGCCAGAATGTCACCAGGAATATCCATAATAAGTGAAGGTTGACCTCTAATGTAGCAGGGATAGGATACGGCAGAATGTAAAAAAAAATGCAATAGCAGCAGGAACGTCCCGGCACTAGTGCACTAGGGAGCCAAACCCCCACTTCTTTCTCCTTACTGAGACACCAGACAGCAACCAGCTGACACCCTGTTGAGCAGAAGGGATGTTTTCCTATACTGGAGACTGGAGTGGACCTAACGAGGAGGCAAATCACATGATGTTGCTGAGGACTTGCCATTCTTTTAAACATACTTTTGTATTTCACTGTCATAGGTTTCACCCCAAAAAAATGTGATATTTTTATTGGTATATTTTTAAAAATACACAACTTTGCAGTGCAAACGAATGACATCATGAGGCAATCAGTACATATGTTCAAATCGTAAACAATACAGTTATATGTTAATGTTGGTGTTATCTGACAGCTTGGAGAAACTGCGATTACATAGTTGTCATTACATCGCGCCACCATTACAACGCGGTCGTTATAACTGGGTATTGGAAATGAATTCCAACACCTTCCCTGCCGTTGCGCAAACTGGAGTCCAGCACGTCCCCAAGTGCAAGTCGTTGTAATGACTTGCGATATAAATGCATCACGGACTAACAATGCGGTTGTTGTAATGACCGCGTTGTAAAAGCACGCGATGTAATACATCACAATGTAATGAGCCATATTCCTTACTTGTTTATCATGGATCACCACTATGGATCTGAGCGAGTGAAGGCTCCCTCATCCCCTTTTTTATTTCTATTCTATGGTTAATGGTTGGGGTTCACTGAGTTCACCCCTATTGCTAGTCCATAGTACCTAAGCCAGAGGTCTTAAAAATGTTGTTGGCTGAGCCCCCCCCATCTAGACCTTTTTACACATCGAGCACCCCCACCTCCACCACCACCTGACAAAAAAGTTCTGGAAGCTGGTACTCTGCATCATTGATGGCCATTCTGTCCTGTGGAGGCCAGGTCCTAAGGGCAAATAATATTAAATAAATAGCTCCACTTCCAGTCTTGAGCAGTACCTGGAAACTGGAGGGCTCACAAAATGTTCTAATATATTTTTTGCAGTTCAATTCAATTCAATTCAAAGATAGCTTTATTCGGTATTAGTTAAAAGACCATAAAAGCACATAAAAAAGTTTAAAAATAACATTTAATCCGGAAAATACAACAGTACAGATTAATTCATTATTTTCTTCAAAAAAGATGAACTTAGTCATTTCATAAAAACACTAAAAAGAAGAAAAAAAAATCCAAGATAATTGATTTATACTATTAGGAACATTATGTACAGTACAGTCATTATGCCATCGAAGATCTACATCTTACTACGTATTTCAGAAATTTAACAGCTGTGGTCATAGTCAAGTCGTCTTGTAACATATATAGTCTAATCAAAGCTGGTTTACATTGTCTCAAGCCCCACATCTTTAGGAGGGGCAACAGATGCCTCTTTCTCCCCCAATCGTAGTATTTACAGAAAAGGATGCAATGGATATTTGACTGGGTGGATGTATCATCACATGGACAGTTTATTAGCGCCGGAGACCAGTCATTTTGCGCAGGAAAGGATATCAGCCTGTAAAAACAGTCAGTCCTCATCCTTGTTAGTAGCATTCTGGAGTAGCTGGAAAGTGCCGGGGACAGGTATGGATGTAAACCTGGGCCATGTAGAATGCGGCGATGTGAAATAATCGTACACCTATTTCCATCCGTATACCACCGCCTATCTTCTAACAGCTCAAGGCAGATTTCCTTTAAGGCTTTTTTCGTGATTGATGCACAGGAGCTGGGTGTTACATAGAGTTCTGAATGGCCAATAGAGTTCAAGAATTTTTGACATAATGAAGCCAGGTAAGCTTCCTTACAGCTGATTGGTTCATGCAATCTTGAATCACATCCCTGCTAAAGGCTGTCTCCTTGGAAGTCCATATCTTATGCCACAGCATGATTGGTCTTATCTTAATTAGGTCTGTGATATGTACCCGGTCTAGTTCCTTATGACATATGTTGTAGAGATTGATCTTGGGACAGCTAACAAGTACCTGAAAAAGGCGTTTTCCGCTCGTTGGATTTGTGTACAGTCAGCCGTCCCCCAAATGCCAGCCCCTTATATCGCAGTGGAGACACATTTTGCTGCGTAGATCTTTAGCAGAGTTTCAATGGGTTTTCCCGCCAGTCTCTTCGCAAATTGTTTTACTGCACCAATGGTGCGGGAAAAAGCCAGATTACGTGTAACGATGGCTGTAGTCCAAGTTCCTCTATTATTAAAAGTAATACCTAGATAGGAAAAAGTTTTGGTCAAGCCTATCTTTGACTGATTAACGAAGGTTTTACAGTCTATTTTGGAATTATTTTTTGACGTGCAACACATGGTGAAGGTTTTTCCCACGTTTATCTTAAGTCCTCTGGCGCCCATAAACGTGGAAAAACCGGTTAATGCCTTTTGCAGGCCCACCTGAGTTTGTGACATTATTACAGCGTCATCGGCATAGAGTAATATTGGTACCACCATGCCGTTTATTTTAGGATAATCTACTTCCAAATTAGACAAAAAATCTGCCACTTCGTTGATATACAAATTAAAAAGAAAAGGTGCAAGGATACAGCCTTGTCGAACGCCTTTTTCGATTGGGAATTTCTTGGTGCGTTCGCCATTTTTACCATAACGGACAGTTGCCCCTGCACCTCTATATAGTTCCTTTATAAAATTCAAAACAGATGTGTCTATCCCCAACTTGGTTAGGGTATTCCATAGCACTTTGTGGCTTAAGCAGTCGAAGGCCGAACTTAAGTCGACGAACGTCATATATAGGTTCCCTTTTTTTGCCACCGTATATTTACTAGTTATTAGTGCCAAATTAAGTCCCTGCTCTACTGTGCCCAGCCCACGTTTGAAACCATATTGGAATTTCGAAAGAACCCCTTCCGCTTCGGCCCAAGATTGTAATTTGGTGAGTAAAATTCTTCCTGCTACCTTCATCAAGGAGTCAAGCAGGGAGATTTGCCTGTAACATTTGGGATCCTGTCTATCTCCTTTTTTAAAGATAGGAATTAGAATGGCTTCCTGCCAGGTTGCCGGAAAGCCCGTTTGGCTATATGAATTTAGGACATTTGTAAGAAGCGGGGACCATAGATCCATATTTTCTTTGAATAAATCAATGGGGATACCGTCCGGCCCTGGAGCTTTGGAATTGGCGCTCTCTCGGATAGCCTGCTCGACCTCAAGTGGGGAAAAAAACTATATTCAACGGAAATGTGCCTGTGGTGTGAGATTTATTAGACTGCGGGACAAAGGCAATGTGTGATGGTGTGGCGGGGCAATTTGCCATGGGCAATTCGTCATTTTTATATAGTGCCGTGAAGTAACTAACCCACACGTCTTCCACTATAGCTACCTCCAAAGAATCAGTCTTTCTCTCTGCAAAGAACGGGACATTAACTTCTTTCCAGAAGGAAATATTGTCCCGAAGGGCGCTAGCCCTTATTAACGCTTCCCAGGCAAGATCTTTAATTTCTTTTTTCCTATTTTGGAGTGCCTGTTTGTAGGCCAGCCTGGCTGCTCTGACTTCCTCGAGATCCTTCGGCCGGGCCTTTACTGCATGCAATAGGTCTTTATGGGCTCCAGTGCAGGCAGAATTAAACCAGCCATTTGTTCTGACCCTCTCGTCGACTTTTTGTTTCCTGGTCAGTTTATCATTGATAGTGACTACAATCTTGTCATAGGCCACTACGATCTTGTGGGGATTGGGATGTTGTTCCAGGCATGTCATGAAGTGCCCAAGGTCTTCCGTTATTACCTCCTTTAAGAAAGTTTTTGGGTCGACCCTGGCCCACTTGATAGCATACCCATTTCTTCTAGCCAGGGAAATTGAGTGACGATATAATGTTTCAGGCAGTCTTGATGCACGGCTATCATGGCTGCCTGCAACAAAACTGATACTAATTGGAAAATGGTCACTCAATACTAGGTCTTCTATTTTAAAGCCCTGTACAGAACCCTGTTTGCCATTTGACAGCAACATAAAATCTATGATGGTACCTGACCCCCGTCCATGAAAAGTTGGTTGGAAGTTAACCATTGGCTCGCATAGTTCATTTGCGTAGCCTAGGTCCCAGTCATGCATAACTTGGTTCAACAGATTGCCGAAATTGGTGTGTTCGAAATGCGTGCTAGGTTCACCTTTAAGGTTTGCTATGCCACAGATGTCTAAACCACTATAAGGGCATAAATGGCAGTTAAAATCTCCCGTTATAAGTATACAACCTGCCTCCTGCATTCCCCTATTTAAGATATGGGTTTAGCATCTTCTTTCATGATGTTGTTATATAAGTTAATTAGAAGAATGCTCAGCCCTTTCCCTTTGACAAGGAAACCCTGCAAGGAATTACACGTCCTGTTATTGACCCCCGCATACTCTAGACTCTTCACTGACAGATTTGCCAGATTAGAGACATAGGTGCAGAGGCCGCCGGAACCCCTGCCTCGGTTACCCTGAATAGACTGAAGCCCTCTATATGGGACTCCTCTTGATCCCAGCACTCCTGAAGACATATAATGTCAAAATTATCGGCAAACGCTAGGAATGTAGGGTCCCCCGCCTTCTTAGCCTTCTTAGCGAGACCTGCAATGTTCCATGTAGTTAAGGCCACGCTGGCTCTCCTCGCGGTTTGTGTTAGGTTTATTTCCCTCGAGTGTGGACTCGGACTATTTCCTTCACTAGGCCCTATTGTATCTAAATTTCCCATATTAATTTCGTCAGGGGGGACATTACTTTTATATTCCTCGTTGGAGTCTATAACATCGGGCCCCACACAAATGGAACCCATGGTTAATTGGGATAAAGGGGATGATACTTGTACCCGGGGAAGGAGAAGATTGGTACTTAACAGGGTTGAGCTGGTTTGACAGGGCGAGTGTTTTTTATAGCACAAGTTGGAATCTCTCCCTGGGGATGGAGGAGCAGTGGAGGTTCTATGAACCTGTTCTGCCCTGGTTGAATTTTCTAATGGTCAATCGACCATTTCTAGGCAGTCATATCTGTTTCTTGTTGGAATACCCCTCCAGCCTTCCGGATTGAACTGCTCCCTTCTAGGAAACCAGGACCGAGTTTCCCAATCTCTATTCCTATTCCTGTTCCAGCGACCCACTTGGTTCCAGGTCCACTCCAGACCTTCCTCCCAATGTTGGTTGGCTCCGTATACAAAGATGTTCGTTGGTGGGTAGAAAAAGGAAAGACGATGGGCATCAATCCCCCCCTTTTTGCCAGGTTAGGCCAAGAGCAGATGTAATCAACCGTGGCGGGATCGTCACAGTTGATTATAATGCAATCCCCCTGAATATTTTTTCTTACTTCGCCAATCCACGATACTCTGCGTACCGAGGAGATTCTACTGGGATTTGGTGACTGCAAGGGTCTATTAAGGCTCAGCCACTGCAGCACCTTATTTCAAAGGGACCAGGATGGTTCGTCTGTATTTTCAGGCAGCTCTGGGACCCCTGTAAGGATAACGGTGAAGGGACTCGCTTCGGGTGGTAGATGTATGGGACGCCTGAACCTCACTCCCTTCTTTCCATCACCCGAAGGCTGCGAGGCCATCACTTTAAGTGGTATAAGAGGTGTGGCTTTTAGCTTGGCTGTCTGATTTGGACCCTTCAACACACCAGGGGTGGCCTGAGAAATGTCTTGTGTTATGTTGGACTTTGCCTACCCAGCCTCGGGGGGAGCCTGGGGGGTGACTAAGGTTATATTCCGCTCTGGTTGCGGGTTAACAACTTTAGCAGCTTGTGTTGGTTTCACACGGGAATCACACTGAACTAATTGAGCCGATGTACTAGTTACCTTGGGGTTTCCCCCCCCTGAATTAGTTGGGCCTAATGTTTTCTGAATAAAAGGTGGTGTATCCAGCTTAGCTAGTTGTTTTTCGATGTTCATTAGGCTTCGTTCTACAGGATGTAGGTGACGTTTGAAGAGCTCCCCTATACTCTTTAGCAATTGAGTGTTAGATGCGCATACATTGCATGTACCCACCTCTGCCCCCATGGTATTTAAATCCTGGGACGTTTCTGAGAGATTAATTAGAGGAGTATTGCTAGCATTTAGAAGACACTGGGAGGTCTGATTTAATCTCTGCACCTGAATATTCGGGGAAGATATACATTTATTTAAGTTAGAATTCATCTTTTTTTTCTTTGCCCGTTTTGATATGGCGCCCTCCCTTCTCCCCTTGACTTTACTTACTGGGAGTTCTACTTGTGTTTGGGACCGATGTAAATCGGGAGTTTTTTCTAGGTCATCAGATAAATGTGAATCAAGGGAAAGCTGGGTGGCAGAGAGATCCACAGTGCTAGGGACAGTGTGGATCTCTACTATAGCTTCAGATGGCAACAGCAGGGAGGCGATCGGCCCTGACTGAGTCGGGGTTAAAGCAGAAGCAAGGGGCCCCATCGAAGACCTTCTCGCTATTGCCAGCTCATGAGAAACCCTACGCTGCAACAGGGTTATGTTCTGATCTATCGCCTCGTTTGTCCTAATGATAAACTGATCTATCGGGCCTGTTAGCTGTGCAGCACTCAGCGCCGTTTTACTTCTGCTCCCTCTAGTCATGGTGGAAACGGGAAGTGATAGATTGAGCTGTGCTATCAGAAAAAAAGAAGAAAAACAAATGGATGTAGGGGAAGTGTGTCAGCAAGCTCTGTGACACAATGAAAGTCCGGTAACTAATAATAGCAAAAAATAGATGAAAAAAAAGCTAGGGCTTCTGGGGATTGTAGTCCGCCCCTCGCCGGTCTCCACTCGGCGGCCCCGCTCCAGGTGGACAAAGAGCGGCAGGGCAGCGGGAGACAGGCGGGCGGGAGCGCGAATCATGCAGAGGGTCAGTAGAAGATTTGCAGGTTCTGGCGTCAGCAAAGGCAAAGAAGTTTCCCCCTCTCAATGGTGATAGTGACGCTTTTAAGCGCCTCCTGGCGCTTACAGGTGATGCGGCTCACCGCTAGGGCTTCTGGGGATTGTAGTCCGCCCCTCGCCGGTCTCCACTCGGCGGCCCCGCCCCAGGTGGACAAAGAGCGGCAGGGCAGCGGGAGACAGGCGGGCGGGAGCGCGAGTCACGCAGAGGGTCAGTAGAAGATTTGCAGGTTCTGGCGTCAGCAAAGGCAAAGAAGTTTCCAGTTAAATACAGAGCGAACATGACCCAAAGGTATTGGAGCACTTTACAGGAGCTACTTTCACATTACACAAGCATACATTCATGTTTTGTAAGCACAGGGCAATAAAGTGATTTTCCCAGAATCACAGGATGTTGAGCAGATACCAAGAATTGAACTTGGTTCCCCAGCTCCACAGTCATCAGCGCCACATCCTTGCCCTAGACAAGATATCAGAACAAGCAATAGCTCTCGGCAATCAGATATCTATAGGCGATGGCAATGTAAGTGCATTTGTGTATGGCTCAGGGGCTGTTTTTATTGATGTACACAAATGTATTACCACTGATTGCTGAGACCTATCAGCTTTGCCAATGCTTGTTTTAGAAACAGCAAACGTGTCTGGAGTTGTTCTCACTAAAGGCAGGTCCCTTTTGGAGGGGAAGGAATGGCCTTTTCAGCAAAGAGATGTGAGGGCTCAAAGACCCAGGTATCTGTGTCTTTGTGCCCTCACACATGCACATCTGTGCGTGTGTGAAGCCCACACACGCACAGAAAGATTATCACAATCCCTCAGCAGACCAAGCTTCTCTTTGCTACATAGAGGATGTTCACAATCCCTTGGAGGAGCCAAGGCTAACTCCCACAGAGTGCCAGGCTATGTTACAAATTGGTTGGGCAGGGGGGTTATTGGAATATTTATTTTATTTATTTATTTATTTATTCCATTTGTATGGCGCAACAGCTACCCTGAGGGTTTCCCGGCGCCTTGGATCGAAACATAAACCAAGTGGAGTGGACTGTGAATCTTAATTTTGGTCGAAGAGCCATGCCTTGATACGTTTTCGAAATGTAATATAATTAGGTTCCAGTCGTAGTTTTAGTGGAATTGAGTTCCATAAAGCTGGTGCCAAATATCCGAAGGAGCGTCCGCCCATTCGTGCTAGTTTAAATCTGGGAACAACAAACTTCGCCAAATGTGTTGATCTAAGAATACGGGCTGGGATGTATTTCTGAACCAGCTTACGTAGGTACGCTGGGGCTTCTCCGGTGTTTATCTTGAACATATAGCATAATGCTTTAAACTTGGTTCTGTTGGCCATTTTGAGCCAATGTAAATTGCGTAGATGTTCAGAGATATGCACCCTCCTTGGTAGTTTTAGAAGCACCCTCACTGCTGAATTTTGGACGATCTGTAGCCGTCGTATGGTTTCTTTATTGGTACCAAGGAGAAGAATGTTCCCATAATCCAGCCTTGAGCCAATCAAGGCCTGTACTACAGTTCTTTGTGCGCCTTCAGGAAGTTGCCATAGTATTTTCTTTAGCTATTTTAAAATGGTGAAGCAGACTGACGCTGTTTTGGCTACGTGATCACGCATCGTCAGTTTGTCATCAATCAGAATTCCTAGATTTCTAGCCGAAGGAACTGCTATTGGCGGGGGACCCATTTCTGTGGGCCAGTGTGTTTGTCCCCAAAGCTCTTTTTGTTCTCCGAAAATAAGTAGTTCTGTTTTGGCCCCATTTAATTTTAGTTTTTTGGAGTGCATCCACTTTGCTATGTCCTGTAGCCCAGAGCGTAGGGAAGAGATCTTACTGTTGTCAGAGGTTGAAAGGGAGAATACTAATTGAGTATCGTCTGCATAAGAAAAAATAGTGAGTCCGAATTTTTCTGCAATACTCGCTAGGGGGGTGATGTAGATATTAAATAATAGTGGGCTGAGGATTGATCCCTGTGGGACTCCATAAGGGGAGGACATAGTATTGGAGATGTTATTTTTGGAAAAGACCTGATAAGATCGTTCGGTTAAAAAATTACTAAGCCATTCCAAAGCTAAACCTCTCACCCCTATTTCCTTCAGGGTTTCAAGTAGCATTTTATGGGATATGGTGTCAAAGGCGGCACTCAAATCTAAAAGAATGAGTGCCCCCGTGCCACCAATATCGAGCTTTTGACGTATCGTTTCCGTCACTCCTAATAGGGTGGATTCGGTTGAGTGCCCGACTCTAAAGCCCGACTGTGAGGAATGAAGAAGGTTATTGGAGTTGACGAATTCTGCTAACCGTCGGTTAACATGTTTTTCTAAAATTTTAGAAAATATCGGGAGCAATGAAACCGGTCTAAAGTTGGCAAAAAGTTCTGGGTCACTGTTTGCTTTTTTCAGTAGTGGTACTACCATCGCATGCTTCCATTCGGTAGGTACTACAGCTTCTCTTAGTGATGCGTTCAGCAAAGTTCTAATGACATTAAGGGTGTCAGGGTCAAGCTGTTTGAAAATTTCCGCTGGCATGGGGTCTTTGGGTGATCCTGACTTATTAAGTGTTGTCACAAGAGGCAAATCGGAAGAGATAGCCCAGACTGAGCGAGGGGGAGCAGGTTAGAAACAGAAAAGTGAAGGAGAGACCCTAACAAAAAAGCACAAGGATGCAGCGTGGGCGTAGCGTGGGCTGGCTGAACAGGAATTTGGTAGGAATTCAAGACTCAGGAAATAAACAGCAGGCTAAACGATAGACATATTTTTGCAGTTGACGTTGAAAGATGGATTTTACAACCTCATGGGTATGTGAGTGGTGTATCAGGGAGACGAGATGGGATAGTTTCACCATGTTAGGATGTAGTTATGTGAGTTTAGGACTACTTCTAAACCGAAGGCTATTGTGTTTGTGCACTCAACTTGCTTCTGAAACAAAGACCTTTTTCACAAACTGTAAATGTTTCTGTAGTCAATCTCTGTCAGTGTTAACTTCCGAGTGAGAACCCAGGCATGCATGTAAGCACCATGCTGCTCAGTGTCGGCATACTATGCATTTGCAGGAACTTTGACCCTGATGGCTGGTGGGAATTCCGTTAAAACAAACATTCCCAGAATTCCCCTTCTTTGTGCACCTGTGTCCCTTGTGTCCCTCTTTGCTTTAAGCATTTGGGTAGTCACTGGAGCTAAAAAATAAGCATGGTCAGTTTCAGTGTTTTTATTTAACGCTGACCTCTATGGAGAAACTAATATGCTCGATCTCCAGCTGTCTCCAGTGGTTCCCCCAACCTAGCCCAGATGTCATGCAGGAGTTGATGGTGCAGAGCTCTGCCCCCCTGGACTCCTGCAAAAGTGCAAATCCCAGATGTCATGCAGGGGTTGATGGTGCAGAGCTCTGCCCCCCTGGACTCCTGCAAAAGTGCAGCAACGATTTGTTTGCCCACCACAGTTGGCGACTCGGTGCACCCAGCATTTTTGACAGCTGTAATGAATCTAGCAGCTTTAGAATTATTAATATTGTAGTGTTGTAATTGCATTTATATAACGCTTACTACAGAGGCATTGAAGCGATTGTCTTCACACCCTCAGTAGCCCATAAGGGGGTCCTAAATATGTGCACATGCATTGATCTGTTCCTGAGACATATGGTGCACAGTGTACATGAGACCCTTGTATCTAGTTTCTATCCTACCCTATGAAAGAGGTTTTAGGGTAGGAGAGGCACACAAAGGTGATAGCCAGCTAGGCTGTTGAGGCAGGAGTAATAAATAGCAAGAAAGCCCCAGGCTCCACTAACTTGAGGTTCATTTTAAAAACAAATACCCCAGCAGTAGGCACCCACATAGACGCCTGACGCCATCGCTGCCCCTGTGAATAAATATAACTGATTCAATGTCAGTTTTAAATAAATGGAGCAGCGGGAACAGATACTGTGACGTAAGCAGTGGCGGGAGCGGATAATGAGGCGTAAACTGAATACAAGCAGCACCACCATGGTACCATCACCTATTCCCACAACTACATCCACCACCACCATGGCATCTCCAGTGCATAGCACTGAACCACCCACGGATGAGGCATTTGTGACCTGCAAGACTGAGACTGAGGTATACACAGAAATAGTCACTGAGCTCGTTGAGGAAGAAGCAGAGTACTGGGACAGCGTGAGCAGCACTGCCCCACCACTGACTACAACCGAAACCTACACCATAAACATTGGAGACTTCGAAAGCGCCTTCTATCCGCACCAAAACCGGTGCTGTTTTTTCACAGGTGACTAGAAACTACATCAGCATCTCTGTCATAGAGCAGGACCCGCACACTGTCTTCTTATAAGTCAAGGGTTGTGGAGAGGACAGTGGTTCTTATTTCAACATCTGCATGGCAATTTGAAATCATAGTCATCCCTCAGTGAGATGGGAAAGGGCAACCCCATGCATCTATCTTACTAGTATTTCCAGGGAACACCACAAATTCCACTCATTTTAATGATCAGGTTACAGACATATTGTTATGAACGCTTTCATTGGCAATGCAGGTTGCCCCAAGTGAGCAACGAGAGTCCTAGAATGTCTCCCATCTTTTGGTCTCCTTCTTGCAATTTATGCTCTCAGTATTCTGAGACCATCCCCTTCATTTCCAGGTATTCTGCTTGGAGTTTTGTTCTTGGAGTGTGTGATATACTGGTTCTTTGGATCAATCAAGGTGGCACGGGGTAGCTGTCATACACAGGAAGCCGTGCACTATCTGGTCTCTACCAGTGAATGCCTGATTTCTGCCTACAATTAATCATAATTCCAGACCGTTAGTGCATCATTTTGCCGAAATTCTAGGGCATTAAACTACTTGATGTAATTATCCTGTGGAATGAAATTCTCTGAAAGTCTTTGATGTCAACAGGTGTTATGTTTACTTTCCAGGTAGGGCTGGTGCTTGTTGCAATAGGTCCAACAACCATGGAACGAGGTAGAAAAGATGTATACGTTAGCCCCTCCTTTGCGAGAGTGGATTTTGTAAGTGTTTGTAGCGAAGTGTGCACCAGTAGTAATATAAGGAACATTTTGAGCCTTTAGACTAGTCTTTTGGGAGTGACGCGCATGTCCCTCTTATGCTTAAACCAAAGTCCAGGGATGATCCAAGCAATTAAAGCCATGGCAGTAATTCAGTAAGGCAGGAAGTTATCGTGCATTTTAAATGACTTGCGTTCTATCTGTTCCAGGTCCTGTACAGTGCCTTTCAATTGACTCACTAGTGCATCCACGTCTTTGCTTCCTGTTTGTTTGAATGGTTATGTAAAGGTCTCTGGCCTGTCTGAATTCTAGACAAATGGCAGACCTGTGTAATCTGTAGAAATGTGCAATTTCTTTTTCACTCCAGCAGAATTGTTGTATTTTCAGAAGCTGGGGAATAATTACAAAGTCCAATATTTGTGTAATTTCAAACTAAGGTTTTTACACCCATCATTGTTTCTCCTCCCATATGTTTTATTATTTTCCCCTATCTCTTTCGTCTTTCCCTTCTGCCTCCTACTTTTCGCTCACCCTTTCTTCTCTTCTACAGTCTATCTCTTTTGTTCTTTTGCTGTTTCTTTCTCACTTTCTCACACTCTTTTGGGCTCCCTCCATGGTCTTAATATCTTGTTACTGCCTTAACCCTCTCTCCGTCTTACAATTGACACATATTCACTTGACTCCCTTTGTGCCCTCTATCGCTCTTTTTTCCAATCCATTTAACCTCCCTTAATGTTTCAATGCTTCACCTCCTAACTCACTGTCACCCTCTTACCTTCTCTCTTCCCTTCCTCTTATTCTTTTTCTGCCCGATACCCCTCCTTTCTTTTCTATTGTGCTCTAATTGCACCTTTACTCTCTGCTCTATTCTGCCCCTCTTTTTCTATACACCACCATTGTTCCTGCTCTACGTCCCCATTCCTTGATAATTTTCAGTGTTTTTTTTTAAAAACCTTCACTGTATTTTGCAGTTTTTCGCAAATTGAGTGAGCAAAAAAATGTTGGACATTCTGTTGCATTGAGGTGAGACAACTTCACATAGCTGCCACCTGAGACCAATCCTTGCCCTTTCGGTGTCTCAAGAGAAGCTGGCTGCTGGTAGGTCAGCAAAGTGCAGCCCAATCCTCTCCCAGCTTTGATAATGTCCACTTTCTAATATGTCGCTCAAATTCAACATGTGAACACTGTGTACCGGAAACTGCAATAAAAAGTATTAAAAAAAAAATAAGGAGAGCAGTGGATTTCCAAGACTCGCATTTGCCATTTCCTTGTAAAAACTGATGCGCACAATGGCTCTGCATCCGAATTCCGCCTTGCTGTCAAACGTAAGTAATGCAGAATGGGGGCCCAGGGGGTACTGAAACCAGAAAACAAGTTTACAATACTATGTAAATATGCACATGGTCTTGTGAAAGACCTGTGAAAAACTCGGGCGTGCTGGAGATTAGACTCCAGGCACTGCCCAGCCAACCCCCCAGCAGCAGCCCAGGCTGAGACACGAAGGAGGGGCTGAAGCCCTTCCAGCCTAATAAGCGTTGGTGCCTGGAAGCAATAATTAAAGGTGAAGTGGTAGGGTGGAGTGCGCGCCCCCCCTGAGGGGATGCTGCTCCCCCCCCAGGGGGGCATGCCCCAGAGTTTGAAGAGAATTTCTTTGGGCATCCTCTGATGATTATATATATGTGTGTAAAAAAAAGAAATTATATATATATATGTATTCTTTGTAATAAACATGTTCTAATGTACCGCATTGTAAGGTCTCCTTTTCTGCCCCCATGTAAAGGTCTATCCCAGTTCTCCATTCCGTCACTGTTGGGGGATTTGGGGCGGCCCAAAACATAGGGTTCAAATTTACCCTAGATAGGTCTTTGTCAGGTTAACTAACAAGATGGACCACTGTAATGTCAGGGGTAGAGCGAATGTAAGTCGCAACTCAGCTTAAACTAGTTGCTATGCACTGCCTCTGAAATATGTGCATAAATATTTATATATGTTAACTATGGGAGAAATATGTATCTATGGATCGTGATGTATAAGCTGTGAAGGAATTGGGCCAAGGAGGGTTAGCCTCTACATTGTTCGAGCCAGGGTCCCTCCCATCTTATCGTTCTTTGCCCCTCAACTGGACCATGAAACATCAGTAATGGGCTTGCGCTTCGGATTAGTTCCTTTGAAGTCCTATTGGTATGGCCAAAGGAACCTGGATGACACTGATAGAAAATGTCACCTCTGGGTGTAGGGGGAGGGATCACTGACCCATGTACTCTGTATATGTGATGAGCTGCTCCAGCTAAGGAAGTCTTGGCCCTGACCAGTCTGGCTCATTTTATATGTCGGACCTGCCGAGGCACCTAGAAGTGTGCCTGAGGGGTGAATACGCACAGCTAGCTGCCCGCTTTGTGAAATTCATGAAAGCTGCAGTTGCTTTACTTGCCTCTCGGCAAGCCGAAAAGTCTGCCCCATGCCGAATTTATACTCTCAGCATGACTAACTTGTCAGTGCCCATTTGGCCTATAAATTGTAACTGAAGGGGGGGAAAGGGGAGCCTTTTAGTTTGTGGAGGAACCATCTGCACACTATTAATGTCCTCTCAATGCATTTGATTTTGATGTTCCACACCTTTTATAATGTTCTTAGTCAATGTTTTACAAACGTGCTTTTTACTGTTATTAATTTGTGTAGCTTTTCCCCTGTTCGGGGCCCCCAAAGAGTAATGATTTTAATGAATTGTGTAATAAAGTATCTATCGATCTATCTATCTATCTATCTATCTATCTATCTATCTATCTATCTATCTATCTATCTATCTATCTATCTATCTATCTATCTATCTATCTATCTATCTATCTGTAAATAATGTGCTAAATATTTATATATGTAAAAGGAAGTCATATATGTTGCCTCTCTCAGGAGGTGGATTCACTCAGACCAATAAGAAGAAGGGAGAGGAAGAAGGAATCCTTTTGAGTGGATGACCTTGGTATCCAAAGTACTGATACTTACTTACAAGATACTAAAGCAGTTCTGTGTCTATTAAAAGATCTCCAATTCAATCCCATGTCCAGCATCCTCATAGGTTTGGACGTGGAGAGCCTTTACACAAGTCTCCCACATAAAGAAACACTAGAAATCCTGGAGGAGGTACTTTTTAAAAATGATTGTATCTACCACACCCCCAGACATGTAGTCCTGGAAAGCTGTAGGCTGGCACTAACAGAAAATTTCTTCAGGTTTGAAGAAACCCTGTATCACCAAAAGCATGATACCAGTATGGGGAGCACTTTTGCGCCGAGGGTAGCCGGTCTCTACGTGCACCACCTTGAAAAACACAAAATACTAAACAATGACAATCCTCACATGAAACATGTCCGACTGTGGAGAACGTACATAGACGATGTACTACTCATTTTGGAGGGAAATGAGACTGAAGCCAGTAATTTCGTGGAATGGCTAAACCACCAGGACCCTTACCTCAAGTTCACGTTCACAATGAGTCAAACACACCTTATTTTTCTAGATCTTAACATTTTTGAGCGGAACGGGACTCTAGCTATCACAACCCACTTCAAACCCACGGCAAAGAACTGTCTTCTTGTCTATGACAGCTTCCATCCAAGACATTTAAAAGACAACCTCCCATTCGGACAATTCTTGCGTTTGAGGAGGAATTGCACTGACAAAGAAGACGATAACCCCCAAGGTAATTATCTGACTAAAATATTAATGTGGCGGAAATACCCCAAATATCTGGTGTCACAAGCCAAAAAGAGAGGGTCTAATAACCATAGAGAAGCACTCCGAGAACACAACCCAAGGGAGACCAATAACGAAAACAAGAGACCTATTTGTATCACTACTTTTAACATTGCATCAGACAAGGTGACTAAGATAGTCAAAAAACACTGGCGCACCTTAAACAGTGGGGGCCTGAACATACCTGCACCAATGTTCAGCCACAGAAGGGGTAAGAACCTTAGAACCTATCTGGTACACACATGCCCTAATGAAACACCAGAAAAAGAGGGGGCTTTAGGAAGGTTACACCCACTCCCTCACGGACACTACCCGTGCAGTAACTGTAGTGTCTGTCACCTCACTGCAGCCACAAAAAAAGTAAGATTCAACAGCAACACAACATGGGAACTGAGGAATTTCACTAACTGCAACACAACAGGGGTAGTATAGCTGATCACCTGCATGTGCAACCTCCACTACGTGGGGATGACAACCAGAAAAGTCAGCACTAGGATAGTGCAACACCGTAGCAACATAAGGTGTAAACGCGCTACTACAAGAATGACTACCCATTTCCTTGAGAAACAACATACCCCCAATGACATGAGGTGGGTAGTACTGGAGCACATCAAGTGCAGGGAGAATTTAGAAAGAAAGTTACATGAGAAAGAACAATGTTGGGTGTTCAAATTACGTTCAGACAACCAGGGCCTGAATGACGATATCCCGTGGGGACAGTTCTGCTAGCTCTAACTTATATACTGATGCTTGCCCTTCCAACCAACCCTTGAATTAAATTTCCAAGCAACCATAGGGGAGTTTGACCAATATCTGTCAAACTCTTGGAAAACGACCAAGTATTTTTTTTCAAACAGACATCCCTGGCGAAGGATCCAACCCATATACCTATGGTTCCCTTACATGGCTGACACGATGAATCAACAACGGCGGCTACCCTGGGAATACCACTGTCTTCTTAGTAGACAGCCATTATGGTCTGCTTACCTTTTTTATTTTTTTCCTGACTGACCAACTTGATTCAGTTTGGTTTATAGTCTCACTGTTATTGTTAAATTCCATGATCAAGTTCCACTGATCAGGCAGTCATAGTCATATTTAAATTTTTATTCATTTTCGAACTTAATCCCGTTATTAATAATCAATTAAATTCTTATATTTGTTTTCAGCCTCTAGGCACATTAATCACCCCTTACTGCTCAACCCCTATCGAGGTTTGAGTACAGTACCAAGAGAACACGCGGAGCCCACCCGTGTATTCCCCTAAGGTGGCCTACATCATAAGCCATAGTGGCGGCCATTTTGTAACAGGCTCCCGCGTTCTAGTCATTCATTACAATGACTTGGCGGAAGCAGGAAGTATTTATTCGGTCTCCCACCACTGGCACGCTAAGATGCCGTCCGGTGGGGAGACGAATAGGTATTTTCCTGCGAGGCGTTCTCTTTTGAAGTAAGTGTTTCCGTTCACAGGCTATCCATGGCAGCACGTACGGGAGATCCGAACTTCAAAGACTCGGGCACCCTTTTTTCCCAAACTAACGAGGCAATTTTCTCCCCGTTTCCCGCTTCCTCCATTTTCTCAGACATTGGACTCAGAGATCCCTCGAACCCCATGGTTCATGAGGCATAATTGTGCTTCATTAAAGTATGTAATATTCGACAAGTAGTTACCGATATTGTTGTCTTATATGTGTGTGTCTTTTTTAAGTCACGAGGTGTGTGTTTTATATGTCTTTTAAAATTCATTCACTAGCGGCACCATTTTCCAGCATGCCTTTTTTCCTACACAGGCTAAAACCACTCACAGAACTGAATTACTCCATGCACCAATAAGGAGCAATATAGAGTATGGAAGCACATTCAAGTGTGAATGTATACCCACCTACTCTGTGAGAGAGAGGGGGGCCTTTGTTCCCCTAACCTTATTTATTTTTTCTATTTTTTCGATACTGCGTGATAAAAGTCTTGATCGTATGTATATAAATAACGTATGCTTTATTAATTGCAGCGTTCACTTCATTTGTTTAGTATCTAGATTGCCATATTTAGGCTGATTAGGAGTGGCATACACAGGGCTGGTCCCTGTGTGGTCCTGATGAAGAGCTTGGGGTAGGCTTGAAACATGTTGATGCATACCAAGAATCTCTAACCCATTATAGTTAGTTTTACTTGTATTACACCCTGTTTTTAGACATACCAATCTAGGAGCAACAATAAAGTATTTTCGCCCACTAGCAAGGTATTTTTAACTCACTTGAGCCCACCCCACCACACTTTTGCACTACCCATAGGGGCACATTAGAATGGCGGGCGGACTGATGCAAAAAGGGACCGCCCGCCATAAGGGCGGAGGTCCCGTGGATGCGCCCCCAACAGTGGCAGCGCATCCAGCATTCCTGACATTGTGGCGGGCGGTGCAGTCAGCACCGCCCGCCCGCCACAATGCCAGGAAGGCATGTTGTGCACTTCCATAAGTACCCCCCATGTGCACCCCCCTCCCCACAGAATACCTGGGGGCCCGCTACGGGTCCCCAATGTGAAGATCCGCCTGCCTTTCCGTGGCAGCCATGGAAAAGCACATCCCAGCCTGCATAGTAATATGGATGGCGTGTCTACCAGACACCGCCACCATATAAACTGCTTTTCCGCCCGGTAAGCAATCGGGCGGATTGCCTACCGGCGGAAAACATTCCCGTCCGCCAGGGTCCCCCTTGCCATGGTAATGTGGCGGGGTGGGAAATTAGAGGCAGGTGGTGGTTTTTGGCGCCCGGATCGCCACCGCCACACGGGCGGTGGTGATCCGCCCGTTATCATAATGGGCCCCATAGTCTTCCACAAAAGTGCTCCTACGTAAATCTCGCAAGTCGCAGCACGCCTCAGTTCGTAGAGAGCTGAGATAGACCCTATGATGAAGCATGTCACCGTGGGGAAACCCTGGTGAGTAAGGGGACTCAAGAAATACATTTTTCTTTCCTGTAGGCATTTCCGGATCTCATTGATTAGATGCTCTATCCCAAACCAATGACTAGGGGCCCGATGTAGGTAATTCTTATTTACCACTTCTTAAATACCGAATTTTACCGATTCGGTATTTAAGAAGTGGTAAATATGAAGGGGGGAGATGTAGGTATTTCCAGATGTGTAAATACCGAATCTTTAAGAATCGGTATTTACCGAATCTGGAAATACCGAATCGGTATATCCTATTGATTCCTATGGGCTGTGAAGCCCATAGGAATCAATGGGCAATACCGATTCTGTAATTACAGAATCGGTAAATACCGATTTGCACAAGGGTGCAGGGGGTGTCACTTTGACACCCTCTGGCACCCCCAAAACAGGCTCGGGTGCCATGTGGCAGGCATACATGCCCTAAGGGCAGGTCTGCCTGTCACATGGCATAGGTGTGCATGCACACCGGAATCGGTATTTTACCATCAAATTGGATTTGATGGTAAAATACCGATTCTGTAAGGCCTCTGGGACTCTGAAGAGTCCCACCTACATCTGGGTGCCTCAGAATCGGTAAATTTACCGATTTTTTATTTTACAGAATCGGTAAAATTACCGAATCAGTAATTTTACCGATTCGTTAAAATAATGCCCCTACATACCTGTCACCCATATACCGGTCGGTAACGGCCGAAAATACCGATTTTCGGCCGTTACCGACCGACCTACATCTGGCCCTAGGTCCTTTACCCGACACCTCGGGTTTTAGTTTCAGTAACCTTGGTATTTGTCATGATGTGAAGCAAAAAGTTTTCTCAACTTATTCTATGCATTATTTTACTTGATATCTTTGAGATGCCTGTGCTGAGCATTGGCCGCATGGTGAATGCTGTGCAAGCAATCCTTTCAAATGAACTTTAGGAGAAACTATGAAAGATTAAGCAAATGTTTGTACCATACGCCTGCTGTCATTCATCTGTCTGATCCTTCTTCCAAATCCACACCAGCTTGGATGATGCGCGTGGCCACATTTAAAATCCCCTGACTCCCATTAGTAGTATTTAGCACCAGGAGCCACAAAGCAAAGATTTGCATGTTGCTATGTTCTGAACATCCTGTGGTGAAGAAGGAATCCAGCCCTGCTTATATAATGAGATAGCTGCATGGACTACCAATGAATTTACCCCAGCATGGATGGTTGGATGCAAGTGCCTTCTGGTAACCTATGTTTTCCTGTAGGCTTCCTGCCCATGACTATGCCAGAACTCCGTTTTTCTCGAACACCGATTTTGTGGAAAGTCTGTGTTGTGTTTTGGAAAGTACGGTGGATGCTTCAAACACCGGGGTTGATTCCAGAGACTCTAACAGCATGAATGAGGAATGTTGTTTTCCTGGCAGTTCATTGCCCGCACTGGCAGCCATGTTGACCACTCTTGATACACAAATGAATACATGTGGTGAAAAGGATGTGGAACAGAATACTTCCTCATGAGCTTCAGCCAACCCAATGGAATTCTTGAAGTTGTGTGCCAACCTGAGGTTTGGATCCCTTGAATTATGTTCAAAGTTAGGTCAAAGTCGTCTGCAGGAGAGCCACTTTTACTTTCATGGATTGTCAGACCTCCATGCATGTTTCTCCTAATCAGGATGCTTGTGGCTGGAATCGGTCATCTTGACATTACCATTGGTGTACAACAGGAAGACCAGTCCTACCAGAAGAACCACTATTATCCACTGTCTGTATAGTTAGGAGCTGGGAAACTGTATTCGTCACCTACAAACAATATGGAAAATGTTATATTCCGTATGCATGTGCGTATGTGGTGTTTGTATGGCACAAACCTAGCTGAAAAGCATCAGATAACTGCACAGGGTCAGAGGCAGGGACCGGTCAATTAATGATTGGAAGGATAGCAGAGTTCAGCTGTAACATGATGTATCAGGATATTTTACTATATCATGATGTACTAGTCCCACCTTTGACTCCTAGTGAACTCTCCCAGGCAGTTTCAGTGTCTAGTAGTCCAAGTCTTAGTCTGAAAGAAGTATGAGTGGCCTCTTTCGCTACCATCAACACTAATCAGCGCTAAGCAAAAAAGATTCCTCCAGAAGGAGCCACATGAGGAAAATCCACAGGGCATAAAAACTCCAAGAGATGTTCAAGCTCCCATGTTGGTATCAAGGTGGAAGGTAGAGTAGATTGCATGACTGAAAAAATGGAAACTGGAGTAGTAAACTGGAGAAAAGGATATGGCAAGAAGACAAGGCTGGAGCTGGAACTGCTGTAAGGTTGGATCTAGGAGTGAGAGAACATGATGAGCACAATTGAAGCATTGCGAATCAATGAATGCCTGGAATCCCTCCCTTAAATAGGCCCCAAAAAGGAAAAGCAAACAGAATCATACAAAACCCTCCATAACAGTTTGGGATAACATAAGAGTACAAATGGTGTCGGCCATCTTGGATTGGGTTGTTACATATTCTTTCAGAATCCCAGCAGAGGAACTCTGGGAAGAAGACTGCGGGCAAAATGGCCCCATGAGGACTGACTGCTCTACCCAAGGCCCAGGACATCCCCACTAAGTAATGCACTGGTGTGCCAAGCACAAGGTAAGGCAGGGGAAGTGAAGCGCTGGCCCACCATAGCCAGTAGAAGGCTGGTACACTCACGCTGTGAAGAGACAGCGCATCCCGCTCGCCTGAGGGGAATGGATGGGACGTGAGCAGAGAGAGAGGCCCAACAGTACTGTTCTTTAAAGTGGTGCAGCTTAAATTCTTTCTTAAATTAGAACAGGTATGGGATGCTACTGATAGTTATGGGGAAGTTGGGTCAGAACCTGTGTGCATAGATGGAGAAGGCTGGCTGCCTTGTTTTCCCCTTCTTTGTCTTTAGTTTGATGGCATCCAGGCAGAAGATGTGGAGAGAACCATTGGTGCTGCAGAGCTTGTTCGACCGAAAGGTTGAGATGCTGCTCATGAGGGCTTTGTAGATGATGTAGTTGGTTTATATGCTGGCAGTGGGAGTCAATGGAGTTCTTTCAAGATGTAGATAGATGTGGATAGTGCGTCATCTACAATGCACTTAAAGGAGTCCAGTGTGGAGTCTGGGAGACCATGGCGCTAGGTGTTGTGACCATCCATGTGATAACAAGAGGGCTGGAAAGGCAGTTCTGAAGTCACATTTTGGGAGGAACAAGTTCACTTCATGCCATACAGCAACCTGATACTCAAGTAGCTTGGTGTTCTTGGCAAGGCTTTATATGCGGTCAGTGTCTAGATTGAGACCAAGTGATTTGGTGTTGGGTGAAAACTGGTTTTCAGATCTGTCCAGCTCCATGTCATTGGGCCAGGTTTGGACTACTTGCTATTTGTTGTTCTTGGCGACTAAAAGGAATTGTGTTTTGAGTTTAAGGTAGATGCTGGACATCCAGCTCTGACTGAGACAATTGATGTCAGCAGTGGGAACTTTCAAGTAGAGTCGAGTTTTGTTGGCATATTGGTGAATTCTGGTGCTGTTATCAGTAAGTAGCGTTACAGCTGGCTCAATGTAAAGGTGTTAGATGATGGAGGACACGGGAAGTCCCCAAGGGTTGGAACTTCTGGGAACTGGCGTTGCCCAGGTGAATGACTGGTATAGGTTGAATAGGTTCGAGAAGAACCATTAAAGCATGTTTCCACTGAATCCCACCGAGACTTCAGGGTATGAATGAAGGAAAAATGGTTGATGGCATCAGATGCGACAGAGAGGTTGAGTGGTTTCAGGAGGCCGGGGTCGTCTTTATCTGTGTTTAGGAGGTTCATCATCCACAGTTCTTTCCATGACCCCAAGCAGCCTGGACCAAGCGCCTGGATACCCTATGGGTGATTAGGGCGCTTTACAAATCTGGATAGATTGATTGATTTCTAGACCAGTGGCCCCTCGGTTGTGCATTCCAAAACCAGGGACTTGGGTGGATGCAGTCTGACATGTTATAGAAACTCGTGTGCTTGCATGAGCGAGAGGGAAAGAAGGAGAGAGTGCGAGAGTAGCATGGTGCAACGCGTGCTTCTTCCCTCATTTAACAAACAAAGGTTTTCACATCCTGTGTTACAAGTAATGTTGCCAGGGTCTAATATTTTTGCGTCACTTATTTTATTTCATAGTTTTCTGAGATTAAGGAGCTATTTCTGGCCCTCCAGTGTGATCTTGCCTGCTGATCCGCTGATCAGTGGGTCCCACATCCACCACAGAGCATCCCGGCAGGATGTGCTTTCATCATTTCAGTATGCTCTGTGGGAGGTGGTCCCTGCCAAGCCAGCCTGCCAAGGATGAGATCACCGCGGGGCTTACTCAGCCACGTGCTCTGCTGCAGCAGAGCAAAATAATTCTCAAGGTGGGAGCAGCTCAGCAAATCTAATTAAACTTTCCAGCAGGGAAAGGTAAATTATCTCTTAAAAAACAAACAAAAAACCTGGATCGGTCGTATTATTTTGCAGCCCAACGTATAAGTCAACAAGAGAAATGAAAAACAAGACATCGGTGAAGGAGGAAGTGGGATTTATTGACTCATGGCTAAGTTTACAACATTTATTTGGTGGAGGAGATTTGAACAGGAAAGCGAGGCAGAACTGACAAAGTGTATAGAGGTTTGTCTCATGTACGGTGCATTCGCACAGATATGCAGAAGGTACATGTACTCACTCACACATAGAATAAAACAAATGCAGACAAAGAGGCGCCTATGCCCACAGACCAACAGACATAGATACACTTGTGCACGCAGGCCAACAAACATACAGGCACCCATGCACATTGGTCAGCAAGCATGCAGTAACCGATCTATTCAGGACATACACAGCGTCATGTGCACAGACAAGCAGACATTACAGGCACCCATGCATATAGACCAACAGGCATAAACAAATCCGTGCACACAGGTCAACAAATATACCAGCACCCATGCACATTGGCCAACAGGCATGCAGTAACCGATCTATTCAGGACGTACACAGCTTCAAGTGCACAGACAAGCAAACATTACAGGCACCCATGCATTTAGACCAACAGGCATAGACGGATCTGTGCACACAGTTCAACAAACATACAGGCACCCATGCACATTGGCCAGCAGGCATGCCGTAACCGATCAATTCAGGACATACACATAGTCATGTGCACAGAGAAGCAGACATTACAGGCACCCATGCATATAGACCAACAGGCATAGACTGATCCGTGCACACAGGTCAACAAACATACAGGCACCCATGCCCATTGGCCAACAGGCATGCAGTAACCGCTCTATTCAGTACATACACAGCTTCAAGTGCACAGACAAGCAGACATTACAGGCACACATGCATATAGACTAACAGGCATAGACGGATCCGTGCACACAGGCCAACAAACATACAGGCACCCATGCACTTTGTGTAGCCGGCATGCAGTAACCGATCTATTCAGTACATACACAGCTTTATGTGCACAGACAAGCAGACATTACAGGCACCCATGCATATAGAGCAACAGGCATAGACGGATCCTTGCACACAGGCCAACAAACATACAGGCACCCATGCACATTGGCCAGCAAGAAAACAAGTTACTTACCTGTAACTTCAGTTATCCAGTATTGGTATCTTTCATAGATTCACATGCCTGAATCATTCCCCGTCGTCGAGGCGGGAGTCCCACGGTAAATAAAAAAGCAGTGCCAAAAGCACTTTGCAGTAGTAGGCCCTAGAAAAAAGGCCTGAGGCCTATATTATAGTAGCCTATCTACCTCCTTATGCTAAAAGACCCAAAGTCTTTGCTCCAACCAATCAGCTCACAGCACCCTCTAGAACCTTCCCTGCAGAGCCAGCTCTCCTCAGATTTTCGTAGCACAAGTGGGAACAAGTATCCCAAACTTAGAGAACTGACTCTCCGGGGAGGAGGGTGGGTTGCATGTGAATCTATGAAAGATACCAATACTGGATAACTGAAGTTACAGGTAAGTAACTTGTTTTCTTATCCAGTATTGGGGTATCTTTCATAGATTCACATGCCTGAATCAGAATAGCAAGCAGTAAACCTGGCAAAGTCGGTTGCGGATGGTGGGAGACTTATTGTAGTGCACCCCCATGAATGTACTGTTAACAACCAACAATCGGCTAGAGATTAACCTATTGACAAGTCATCTTCCGAAACAACATAGAAATCATGCAATTTCCTACAGTAGAGGAACCTTAGTATCATAGAAACTCAGTATATGATAACACATGTCTGTATATTATAAACAACAACTTGAATTATATATACTTATAAAGAAAGAAACCAATGTTAGAACCTGAATGTATTCCTATGGAAACATGTTTGGCCCACTGCCGCATCATTCTGATTTGCGGATTGTAGGCAGTAATGTTTTGTAAACGTGTGGACACTCTTCCATGTCGCAGCACGGCAAATGTTTTCAAGCGTCACCCCTGCAAACAAAGCTGCAGATGCTGACACAGCTCTTGCGGAATGAGATCGAACAGACCTTGTCAAAGGTCGGTTAGCCTTGATTGTGACAGAACTGGATGGCAAAGGCTATCCATCTAGAAAACGTAGCTTTAGTGACCACTATACCCAATGTAATCTGGCCATAAGTCACAAACAGATGATCTGATTTTCTAAAAGTCTTGGTTCTCTGGTGTAGAAGTTTAAGCATCTTTTGATGTCTAAAGAATGCAATGTTCTGTCAGCTGGGGTTGAAGGATTTGGAAAGAAAACATGCATGTCCTTAATCTTACCGGTTCGTTAGAGCGAAATTGTGTCGGTACCCTAGAAATGAACCCAGGATCCGACCAAAGGGTGACATAGTACCGAGAAAAATGTAAAAGTGAGGTGTTCATTATAGTGAAAGCTTAGATTTCACGAACCCTATTTGCCAAAGTAAGAGCCAGTAAATGGGCAACCTTCCAGGTGAGGAATCTGAGAGCTGGTCTACGGAACAGCTCAAATGTACACTGCATTAACCGCACTAGCAATGCAGAGTGCTCACTCTGGGAGGGTGCTCGCACTGGAGAGAAAGGCTCGGAAAAGCCCTTTCATAAACTGTCTGACAAGCGCCGAAGAGCAGACAAAAGAACATTTTTTAACATTTCCTAATTCTGGAAAGAGCAGCAAGACGCATTTTGTTTGTTGAAGAAAAACTAAGCCCAGACTTGGCTAGAAGAGCAGATAATGGAGAACTTGTTCTGCAGTAACCGTAATTGAGTGAACTGCTATCACCTCACACTAACCGCAAAATCGCTTCCATTTGAGGCGATAAGCCTTGATTGTGCCTCGGGCACGAGAATTGGTCAAAATTTCACAACAGTTCTTTGAAACGTTGATGCCCTTGAACTCTAACAAATGATAAGCTGTGCGTGCAATAGTAATGACTGTGGATCCGACAGAACCACTTGATCTCCGTCCCCTGACAATATCGTAGGCCCAAGCCGCAGCCGAATGGGCTTGTCTATAAACAATAGCAGAAGTTCCGAAAACCAATATTGGCCAACGGGTTGCAATCTGAATCAGATGGTAACCTTGCAGCTTCATCTTGCAGAACACCTTCGGAACCAATGGTATTGGGGAAAAACTCATTCGCACAAAACCCTGACCCTTGCATGGACAGGGCATTCCCTCTGGATTCCTAATAAGGAAACCTGCTGGCATAATATCGGCCGTCCTTGTTCTCTCCGAATGCAAATGGATCCCGTGCCAGATGAACCCAAACTTGGAAAAAAAAAAAAACTGGGATTCACCTGTCCCTTTTCCGGCGTCCACTCGTGACAGTCCGACTGAGACATGTTCAGAGCATTGTGGAGAGCCCTGACGTGTTCGGCTCTCAAGACATCTTGTGCAATGCAACTCCTACACACAATTCCTGAATCTCTTGCGAGAGTATAGCAGATTTAGTTTCTCCTTGTGTATTGATAGAAGACATGCGGATGGTGTTTGCGGTCTGTACTGGCACAGACAAACCCTCAATCCTCAAGCGAAATGCTTGGGAGGACAGAACAGCGTTGTGGAGCTCAAGCCTGTTGATCTGCTGTTGTCGTTGTCTTTGAGACTATGTTCCTTGAATTCTGCAAATCCTGCCGATGACCTCCCCATCCTTCCATGGAGGCATCAAGCGTTAAAACAAACCCTGGAATGGTTTGCAGGAACGTGCGACCCTGGGCAATATTTCCTGTCTGCGACCAGCAATGTACAGGATTGATCATGCACGGCGTAACCTTGATGGTATCGTCGAACGAACCCATTGGTTATTGATCTTGAAACTGTAGTTCTATCTGAAAAGGTGTCATTTTGAGCCATGCTAATTGTACGAGATGTACCACTGAAGAGCACATCTTCAGGAACGAAACAAACATTTGAACTGAAACTGACCTTATGAAGTTAACCTTGCCCATTTTTGAAAACACAACTGGTGGGCGTGTGACAAGAATGCTTTGTTGCGGATTGTGTCTAAACCTGCTCCGAGAAAATACATTTACTTGGAGAGGGCCTAACTGCAATATGCTGTCGTTGAGAATCAGCCCCAGAGAAAAAATGAGATGGGTACATCTACTGTGGCAATCCTGATTTCGTGTTCAGAAGGACCTTTAAGCAGCCAATCGTCTAGACAGGGGAACACCTGCATTCCTCAAGACCTCAATGTTGCTGCCACTAGTACCAAGTACTTCGTGAAAGGCTCTTGGTGACGATCTTAGCCCAAACGGGAGCACTACGCACCAATAATGGGCGTCAGCCGTGTGAAAGCGAAAATATTCGTGCTGTTTGGGGTGCACAAGTATGTGGAAATTCGCACCCTCTCCATCCAGAGAAGCCATAAAATATCTTTTGGTGAAATAACATAATTGTTGTGAAAACGAGGATGGGGGGGACCCCTGGGCCTATTAGTATATGGCTGACTGATGAATTCCATGGAATGGCCATTGGTTACTAGGTTTAGAACACATTGGTCCGACATAGTTCCTTGTTGCTTGGAAAACAAAAACCTGAAACCTTCGGGACCACGCGAGAAAAGGATAAAATGATTGGAACCTTGTGGTGATCATGGCCTCCTGTTAGTGTCTCAGTTTGGATACTAAAATCTCGTTCGTGACAGGAGAAAGTAGACAGACTATCTACGGAAAGATGCCTGGCTGCAAGGCTGTACTGAGATTGATACTGTTCATCCGTTTGGTTTTGGTATCTTCCTCTTGATGAAAACCCCATTATTACGCTTCTCTGAAAGATCCGCGCCCCTATTAAAGGGTGCTTAATGATCGTGCATTATCAGTCCCCTGTTTTATAACTAAGGGGGCATCATTCAAATGTTTAGCAAACCGACAACTCTTCATCATAGGCCATGCCTAGAAACTTCGCTCAGGGCTGAAGGTAGCGGCTTTAAGCCATTCCTGGCATGCACCTTCCAACAGAATATTTCCTGCATCCCGCTTTCGGTCCTCAGGAATGAGGTCATTGAAATTCGCTATGTCCAACCACATTGGACGATCATAGAAACCGATCAAGGATAAAATATTGTCAGCTCTACTAGAGGCTACTGCCAAAGTAGAGAAATTATTGTTAATTTTTTTTTTTTTTTTTTTAATAAGGTTCAGACGACATTCTTCTTTGTAAGGCGGTGTGGAGACAGGTATTGCAGGATTTTAGATTGCTAATGAGCAGTCTGTGAAGTTACAGAATCTGGTAACGGTGGCCTATCAGATTGGATGGGCTGTTAGTAGGAACACATTATTTCTATTCTATGCGCAGAAAAACTGCTGGAATAGACTTAGTCTATTATATGTACCACTCTTGTGATGCATACCTCCTCGAAACAATGAAGGACATATTCTGTTTGCCTGTAGTTGGCAGTAAAAATCTAGCTGTTGCCCACTACGTTAAAAAAAATATATACGATGCTCTTACCGCTGAAGCCATCACAGCCAATCTCATGATAGATTTTGTCGTAGACAAGGTCATGTAAGCGGGGTAATTGCAGACTAGCACGACGTCATAGATGACCGTCATGAGCAACCCTTCCAAACGAGGCTGTCAGACGACAGCTATATACAATGCCATTGAAGATGAGGCATTCATAAGTGAGGGCATCCGTAGATGAGGGTAACAAACGGGGCCATTTGCTCTTCGTAGATGAGGCAATCGGTATATGCGGTCATTGGTAGATGAGATCATCAGGAGATGAGGCCATTGGTAGATAAAACCATTGATAGACAGAGCCATTGATAGACTAGGTCATTGGTAGACGAGACCATTGTAAGACAAGGCCATTGGCATAAAAGGCCATTATACGAGCAAGCCCTTTACAGAGGAAGCCATTGATAGACGAGGCCATTGGTGGTAAACGTGGCCATTGGCAAACGTGGCCATTGTTAGTGAATGATGCTGTCATAGAAGACAGTCATAGCAATGCCATCATAGATGAGGTTAAAATAGGCGATATCCTCCGTAGATGAGGCACTCATAGATGAGGCAATTGAATGATGGTCAGCCATAGATGATACCATGCATAGATGGAGCCATGTGTAATATAGACCATGCACAAATATGAAGCTATCATGATAAAACTGTCATAGACGTCCGTCGTAGCTAGGCATTGCCATTGTAGATAACACTATGAAAAAACAGCAGTCAGATATGAGGCCGTCATCAATGTGCGGCCTTTGTCGACGACCGTCGTAGACGAGGCCCGCCGTAGACGAGGGCCGTACCGTAGACGAGGGCCGTCGTCGACGACCGTCGTAGACGAGGCCCGTCGTCGACGACCGTCATAGACGAAGCCCGTCGTCGACGACCGTCATAGACGAGGCCCGTCGTCGACGACCATCGTAGACGAGGCCCGTCGTCGACGACCGTCGTAGACGAGGCCCGTCGTCGACGACCGTCGTAGACGAAGCCGTCGTCGACGACCGTCGTAGACGAGGCTGTCGTCGACGACCACCATAGATGAGGCGGTCGTCAACAACCCTCGTAGAAGAGGCCATCGTCGACGACCATCGAGGAAGAGGCCATCGTCGACGATCATCGTAGATGAGGATCATTTTGGTGAGGCAGAAATATTAGACATGGAGATATTTGGTATATACTCCTAATGTCCGGTCAAGAGGGCTTCCCTGATGTAGTGCAGGGATGAAAAAAGGGAGTTGTATCCTCTGTGAGAAGTGCCTATAAAGACTCAAGGTGAATCTTATGGCTTTTATGCGCGCTCTCAGTAGCGCGACTTCTCCCTTCGACCTGACCTCATCCTCCTCAGAAGTGGCAGGTTTGTATGCGCGCCCTCAGTAGGCTCCTGGCGCGACTTCTCCCTTCTACCTCTCCTCATCCTCCTTAGAAGGTAAAAGTCTCTGACCCAAAGCGGCCTCATCTCTCAGAACGTAAGAGTTACTGAGGAAAAGGTTAGACATAAATCATAGTCTATTACCTTATTTACTGCCATTCTGCCATATTACCGCCTTAATTGGGTCAGAGAAATGAAGTACGAGCTTATAATCCAAAAAGAAATAAAACTGAAGAAAAAACTGAGCAGAGCTCAGGGAGACTCCCTTCACCCACGACGTGCGGTGAAAATCTGAGGAGAGCTGGCTCTGCAGGGAAGGTTCTAGAGGGTGCTGTGAGCTGATTGGTTGGAGCAAAGACTTTGGGTCTTTTAGCATAAGGAGGTAGATAGGCTACTATAATATAGGCCTCAGGCCTTTTTTCTAGGGCCTACTACTGCAAAGTGCTTTTGGCACTGCTTTTTTATTTACCGTGGGACTCCCGCCTCGACGACGGGGAATGATTCAGGCATGTGAATCTATGAAAGATACCCCAATACTGGATAAACATGCAGTAACCGATCTATTCAGTACATACACAGCTCTATGTGCACAGACAAGCAGACATTACAGGCACCCATGGATATAGAGCAACAGGCATAGGCGGATCCATGCGCACAGGCCAATAAGCATAGAGGCACCCAGGGACATTGGCCAGCAGGCATGCAGTAACAAATCGTTTCCGGACGTACACGGCTTCATGTGCACAGACAATCAGACATTACAGGCACCCATGCATATAGACCAACAGGCATCGACGGATCCATGCGCACGGGCCAATAAGCAGACAGGCACCCATGCACATTGGCCAGCATACATGTAGTAACACATCCAATTCAGATAAAAGATGCACATGCTGTAGTGTCTTTGATAATATGTGCACCAGGACCCTCGAGGTTCTGTGCGTACTCTAAACAGGAATTATGTGGTCTGCTGAGGGGTGTTGAGGTGAGACTATGAAAGTTATGACGTAATGAATACTGAGTGTGATCCTATGCTGAAGAATAAAGATGTCTGTTGCAGAGCTGTGTGTGTGTGGCGTGTTCATTTGCATGCTCCCGTGCCTGCAAAGACGCAACACTTGCCTTCATGTGCGCAGATAATCAGACATTACTACTTGCATATTGACACTACCTGTGCTATGGGCAACAACATAAGGAGGGGTTTCCATCACCATTCGACTGTGCCTGCATCTCAAGCTGATTAACTATGTAGAGGACAGTGCCAACTATGTGCTGTCCTCTCTGTAAGACAGGAACATGGTGACACTTGCAGTGGTTGCACTGGTCCATATGAAGGAAAAGACCAGTGTCAAAGTAGATAACAAGTGTCTAATTTCTGAGATGGCAGCTCTGCCCAGGGCATGCCTCCAGCTGAAGACTAGGTTTCAGCCAGCCTGAACGTGCCACAAGACAGATAGAGGAGACATCAGAGTGACACCAGCTGGGCAAGGAAAGCCCACTACTCTGCTAGAATCATTGAGAAACTAATCCCAAATAAAGGCTTTTAAAAATCACCAGAGGAACATCTGGGCAGGGTGTGTGTGGAAAAACACACCCCCTGCGTTAAAGAAACAGACAAAAGACTTTATGACCTTCTTCAGGTCTAGAATTTTGAGGATCTGTAAAAACATTGCATTGAACCAAGAGATCTCTCGTCCACAAAGTCGTCTCGTGCATCTCCAGCTGTTATAATCTACTGTTTGCCTTTCCCCTTGCCTTTGTATCTCTTCTCTACTGCTCAGCCAAAATGAGTGTTGGAGTGCTTGGAGATTGCGGATGATTAATGATGTCGTGAAATGCATGGGTGCCTGTTGATGTTGGGAGTGTCACAGCAGGGATGCTGCTCCTGGTGGGGCATCACCTGGACTTTACATCTTGCAGTAATTTATCTGAAGCTTTATCTATGAATAAACCTACAACCTACTTATACATGACTTGGCTACAGGACCATCTTTTATTTACAACACTGGCGACGATTTTAAAAGAACCTGCGTGTTATTGAAGGAATACTCTGCTACTGGAACAAAGGATTTTACTAACTAAAGGAGTTTAAACTTATAAACTGGAACCTCAAGAAAAAGAATTCCCAAGAAATAGGATTACTACAGATACTCTCTGGTCAGCCCCACCAGTGTCCTTTGTCAACAGGACAGCCTGCAGACCAGCGCGTTTGACTTTTGTTTGACCTTTAACTGCTGGTTTTTGTGCAGCTACTGTGAAGACTGCTGCCATTCTATTGCTTTGGAGTTGCTCTTGCCCAGCTGTTTTTTCTACATTCGCAGGATAAGCTTCTAATCTGGTCTGGCAACAGAAACTGGTGCTTGGGAATTGGCACCAGCGATGTGTGCTAGGAAAACCAGCACCCTTGTGAGGCATTACACCTTAAAGGATAACAGTTAGAGGCTGGTTCAAATTTCCTGAAGTACAACGAATTGAACGTTTCCTTGCGTCCCACATTCTGCTGTGTTCTATCTAATAGAAGCCAATTTATTAGATGCTGTGGATTTTAAGCTTTTGACCCTACGGCACCCCAGAGGATTCAATGTTAACTTGTGAGCCTATACATTTATTTAGGATGGGAGGGAGCGTTAACTGTGAGTACTTTGTAATACTACTTATTCTATGCCTAAAGATTTTAGTGCGGGGACGTCTCCCACCAGGAGACACCTTCATGTCAGACCATGCAGCGTGACATGTCATTTTTAAACACTACTTTGCCACTATTTTACTGCCTGTGTGCCACTATGGCAGTTGCACCGCTACGCGCTTTTCAAAACATGCCACGAGCGGTGCACAGCGGGTGCTCACTGACCGCGTGCTGTCCTACCTGGCTGCAGCTGTTCTTCCATCCGTCCAGTGGATCTTCTGTAATGTGTTTTCCCTCTCCAAGGCCCCTTGCTGGTATGGATGTCTTGGTGCACGCTGTTGTCGCTTGCCATCCGGTGAGGAGTCAGGGTTGGGTATCGCCATCTTGAGTTTGGAGTTTCACTGCAAGTTCTGCTCTCCAGTTGCCAACCGCTTGCCTAATAAGGTTTGCTGAACGTTACAAGGTCCCGGTTGGCTACTGTTTGTGTCATCGTGGGACACAAAGGTCCCGGTTCTCTGCATCTCTTGGCTCACAGGTACAGCTACCTTTTTATACAGACTCTGCCAACGGTTGAAATTTCAGCAAAATCGTCGGGCAGCCACTGGGTTCGGTGTGGTTTAAAAGGAATGTTGACCTTTCTGATTTGGACAGCAGGACACAGTATTCCTTCAATTAGCATTCACACTCATTGTAAGGAATTCACCACACCACACCACACCACAGTGTGATGATGCAGCAGCTACATTAAGATTGTGGACTAGTTTTCACTTGGATTGACGTACTCGGGTGAGAGATCGCTCACTGGAGACTTTAATTTAGTTTTTAATATTAAACACTGTTTTAGTGGGGGGGGGCGAAATGTGTACCCTTTTATGTGGACCTTGTGGTGACATTGTATGAGGTTGTGGGGCGGTTAGACTATTGTGTACCCTGGTTTGGGGATGTTTTATCTTACCATGGGGAGATCATTTGTTTTGTTTAGGGGACGTGCGTAATGTCTTTGCTTCTGTTACTGTATAGAATAGAGGGGGTGAGTGTGTACTGTCCCTGGTCACCCTAGTGTACGTAGTTGTGATAATACCCTTTAAGTTGCCTAGTGCGCGTAGTTATGATAATACCCTTTAAGTTAGTGGTAGAGTATTCACCCCATGAGTGGGTGAAAGGTTTTTCCCTGTTTGGACTGCGGTAAGAGAAGACACCTTCTTACGAAGCTTCTCTGTGTGTAACTAGACATGAGTTTGTCACCTGTGTGGAAGAAAGTTTTTCCCTGTTGGACTGCGGTAAGAGAAGACACCTTCTTACTAAGCTTCTCTGTGTGTACCCAGACATGAGTTTGTCACCTGTGTGGGTGAAAGGTTTTTCCCTGTTGGACTGCGGTAAGAGAAGACACCTTCTTACGCAGCTTCTCTGTGTGTACCTGGACATGAGTTTGTCACCTGTGTGGGTGAAAGGTTTTTCCTTGTTTGGGTTGCGTTAAGAGAAGACACATTCTTACGAAGCTTCTCTGGTTTTACCCCTGAAGTGTTTGATGAGATTCTTGAAGATTGTAGTATTGTTAAAGCTTGATGCTTTTCTTGAAACTCTTTCATTTTTGAGTTTGTTGTGAATTCGTTGGCCTAATGAATTGTCATGCATTTCATTCGTTTGATATGTTCCTTGATTCATTTGCTCAATGTCTTTTCATGCATCTTTTATAATCTAATGTATTTTCTAATTTGATTGCCTTACATACTTTCTCGGATGGGGTCTCCCTCCCTCCTTCAAGGCAAGTATTGAGACCACACCAATTTTGGATTAGAGGGTGTAACCCTCCCCGGCCGTATTTTATTACTAAATTAAAAAACATTATTTATTAACATCATGTACAATTACGCAGAAAGGTGGGATACATTGTTAGACCGATGATGTCACATGGCTAACCTTAACTCTAATACACACGACACTCCTACTGTCAATCTAACAATGCATATATACACTTTCTGCGTATCCCCTCTAGAGCCTACGGCAAGGTCAATGACTGGCAGCCTCCTGATCCCAGCAAACTACGCGAAATTACTCCACCGGAGTCGGCTTGCGAAGGGGGTGCAGCTTATCGGATGGATACTTTCCCCCAGGCCCCCCCTATGCCCTGTGCCTTAAACTCCATAACAGTGGCTGCAGAAATTCTGCATATTTGCGCCCTGATGCGCATGCGCGTGCGGGGGTGGCCACAGGCCCACTGGGAAGAATGACTCCCCTGGCCCCCAGCCCCCGACAGCCTACCTACCGGCTGTCACTGCCCCTGGAGTTACATGTTTCAGACCGCTAAGGACCGAAGACTATGCTTACCAATCATGACCTTACCGCCACAGGACAGCATAGTTGCCCGACTATCTCTCCTCCCCCCTCAGCCCACTAGGAAGGTCATGCCCTGTAATTCACCTGCCCCTGGACTCAACAACCCTTTGTCGCAGGCAAACCGGGTCGTTACCCCCTAGGTGTATGTCTACGAAACTATGCTCTAGTTTCCAAATTACGCACCATGGCCTTGGGGAAACTGCAAGCGAACATGAAAAATAGCACATCCGTCAGTGTATTGCCCTACTGACAGCCTAAGAACTTACCCTACTGTACATGATACTATGTAACAGTGTACTGCTGCAAACTTCTCCTTGAGTCACAGGGTCAAGAAGCTTGCAATTCACGTGAAGCAGTGGGCTACAGCATGTGCAGTCGCACATAGCAGTTACAGCACAGATGGTTAGTGCTCCTAACCATCCTCCTAGCCATGGGATAAAAATACATATTTTGCCTACCTTATGAGACTGCGCCCCTCTTGTTCCGCCCACACCCTCAGCCCAGCCTGCATAGGTATGCTACTGTGCGCCACCAAAAATGAGTCAGGTGCGAAAAAAGGTGTACAAAACCAAGGTACTTAGGTATTGAATGCTATGACTTAGGCATCTAATGCCAGAATGCGGCCAAGTATATGCACTGTGACACAAACACGTAAAACCATTGTATAAATGTTCGGGCACTAGGCGCTGTGTGGCACAATTCTTTAATAGTACAAGTGTACGAGCACAAAGGGGGTGACGGACCCAAGGCATTTAAAGCTTAATTGTACAAGCACAAAAGGTGCACAGGTACCGTGTGATACAACACGGACATCTCAACGCCTATGCAGGGGGGCGCAATACTGTGTGAAATAATACGTAACTCCTCAGAAGTGTATGCGCATAAGGGTGCATAGGTACTGTGTCTCATAACTAGCTTCCAATGTATACGTGTACCTGTGATGGGTGCATAGATTCTATTTGAATCAGACTCCTAATTCATACTTGTAACCACCCCCTTATTCCTATGGCTATTTTGATAACAGAGCCCTACTTCATATTTGTAATAGCACCCGCGTGCCTATTGTCTTTCTAAAGGTGTGAAAACGAGGCCTACGTTGTAACAAGCAGGAATATGTTCGCCCGCCCAAGGCTTTGTTTGTGGAACTACAAGAGTCACAGGTAATAATACCGTATATATACCTTGCTGGCTGACCCAAAACAGGGCTTTTAAAACTATACATTGACATCAGAATCATAACCAATTCATAGCGCCTAGCATAGAACCAGTTGCATTTACCTGATGCACATTGAAATACACGTTTTTCGTAGCGTGGGGCGAGTTTTCTTTTAATGACATATCAAGGCTCTCGTTTTAGTAGGATACCGCCATCAATGATTTGCGCGCTCACCATTAATACGAAGGCATTTGCGCCTCTGGCCTCACATGTTTTGAGTAAGCACTGTGTGCCACACTAGCGCACGCTAGAGTTTATTGAATTCTCTCTTTCTTGCCCTTCCGTCTTTTCAGACTCCATATCGGTTGACTTTTCAGCAACCAACTACAGGAGATCAATGACACCGTAAAGTTATTAAGGAGCCAATATACAGAGATTGAGGATATCTTGCACGTACGGGTAGAATCAATACCCCACACAGACGTTGTCCTTCCTAGTAAGTTATTCCCCCACATCTTACCAAAGTCCATCACAGAGAACAACTGAGGTCACTTTATGTAACACAATGATTACATATTTGATTACAGAGACTGAAGAGCGGCTTGCTGCCCACCTCAGACGGTCATTAACAGCCGTTTCTGAAGTAGGTACCATTTTCAGATACCTACTGCCTGATTCACCACAATCTATCACACATACTGAACGCAATTCATTTTTTCAGGTGCTCCACAACACTACCTTGTCCTGACGAAGACCCCACAATGAGGAATCAATAACCCCTTACTTTCCGGGGTCGAAACGTAGACTACCACACACGCTCAAACCATAGGAAAGGAATAAATTGATTTATCTTGACCTATGTGTTATGATTATAGGGAACTAATGACCAAAATTAGGCTGTAAAGGTTCAACTGTATATAAGTAAAATCGTGTTTATGCCACACCACCTTTACCCAGTCCCCCACCAATCCAATCGCCCCAATTTCCCTCAAAACCTTCTTTTTCTATTTTTCACTGAGAGCACTGTAAATATCACATGCGATAAAATGTACCAAATATAGTTTCATGGATCTACATTAATGCTTTGATTAACAAGAGCATAAAATGAATGTTCAATTTTGGTAACAAATATGTGTTCGAAAGAAGATACATGGAATAATATGGATGCTTTGATTCACAAAAGCATTGAACTATTGTTTTTTACGTTTTGTAAATAAATCTGTTGATGAATTTATTAAAAAACTTTTCATGTGGTGAATTGTTGATGCTAATATAAAGTTACAGGGAATACCTTGACCCTATCTAAATGTACTACATTGAAATCAGACTGTCAGTTCCGACCGCCTAGCATGGCCTTGGTTCCATTACATAAGGGACATTGCATGTGACTTTAAATGAGAACGCCTCGCATAGCACCAGTTGCATTCACCTGAGGGACATTGAATTCAGACTTTCTATTCAGACCGCTTAGCATAGCCTCTGTTCCAATACATAAGGGACATTGCATGTGACTCTCAGTGAGAGCACCTATCAGACTATCAATGAGAGTGCCTAGCATAGCATCCCCAGTTGCATTACATGAAGAAGAAAACAAGTTACTTACCTGTAACTTTGGTTCCCCAGTATTGGTACTTTCATAGATTCCCATGCTTTGTATCATTCCCCCGTCGTCGGAATGGGAGCCTCAGTAATAGAAAAATACCATAGCAGTAAGTACAAAAGAGAAAAGACAGGCCTAGGCCTCATCTCATTTTGTAGCCTATCCGCCTCTTTTTGTAAAAGAGACCAAAAATGTTGCAACAACCAATCAGTGTAGCCTCACCCCATAGAACCTTCCTGAGAGAGCCTCAAAGCCTCAGATTTTCGTAGCCGTTGTGTAAAAGTAACTACTTGGGCTAAAGGCTGAGCTTTCCCAGGGGAGGTGGGTGGGCGCATGGGAATCTATGAAAGTACCAATACTGGGGAACCAAAGTTACAGGTAAGTAACTTGTTTTCTTGCCCCAGTATTGGACTTTCATAGATTCCCATGCTTTGTATCAGAGTAGCTAGCAGTAAGCAACAAACGCACATTTTGTTATATGCACATCAATACTAATCCAGCATACGTATTACCATAGATAGTCAAAATACTTTGTAACAATAGATAGGTAATATTATCAAATACAAAATGTGCAACAAAGGAAGGAGGGATAGAAGGGAAAGCTCACCGCTCACTGGAATAAATTCCTCAGGACTGCTTGTCCGACTGCTGAGTCACTTCTTGTGGAAGAATCCAAACAGTAGTGTCTCTTGAACGAATGGGCACTGCTCCAAGTAGCTGCCCTACAAATGTCCTTGATAGGGACACCAGAGAACAAAGCTGTAGACAATGACCCTGATCTCGTAGAATGAGCCTTGATCCGTCCTTTTAGCGGCTTCCCTGCCGCCTGATGACAGAACTGAATTGTGCTGGCAATCCAACGTGATATCCCCTGCTTTGACAGGGGTAAACCTTTTCTTGGAGCGCCAAAAGCGACAAAAAGTTGCGATGTCTTCCTGAATGCCTTTGTACATTGAAAATAGAACTTTAAGCATCTTTGGACATCCAAAGTGTGGAGAGACCTCTCCACCAGAGATGAAGGTCGAGGAAAGTAAGACTTCAGCACTATAGGTTCGTTTAGGTGAAAATCCGAAGGGACTTTTGGGATAAATTTTGGATTTGTCTGTAAAATCAAAGACTCCTTTTTGAACTGTAAGAAAGGTTCAACAATCGTGAGAGCTCAAAGCTCTCCAACTCTCCTAGCTGTTGTTATCGCTAGAAGAAAAGCAACTTTCCATGACACAAACTTCATGTCAGCTTTATGGATTGGTTCAAAAGGAGCCCTCATGAGATGGGCAAGGACCAGGTTGAGCTGCCAAATCGGAGGAAAAGGTCTCACTGGAGGGAAAGCTCTGAAAAGTCCCTTCAGGAATTGTTTGATCACCCTCGCAGACCAAAGAGAAGAACCAGAGGTTGTTCGCCTGAACCTAGAGATCGCTGCCAGATGCACCTTAATGATGGAGTGTTGAATACCTGATTTTGCCAAAGACAATATGTACGGTAAAATCTTATGAGGAGCCGAAGTAAAAGGATGAAGGTTTTCCTTTTGCAACATGCACAAAAACGCTTCCATTTTGCTCAATAAGTCCTGTTTGTAGTAGGAGCCCGAGCTTGAGCTAAAATGTCCTTGCAATCTTGAGGAATATCTAGCTCATTGAACTCCCGGTGTTCAGGAGCCAAGCTGTCAATTGCAAAGAGCTCGGGTCCGGATGCATTACTTGGCCCTGAGACATCGTCTGCAGGGTAGGAATGGGGCGTAGGAGAAGCCGGGGCTATTAAAATCATGGTGCAGGGTTCCGTCTTGAGTTTCCTCAGTATCCTTGGTATCAAAGGAATCGGTGGAAAGGCATAAAGAAATGCGCCTGACCAGGCTATCGAAAGGGCATTCCCCAATGACCCTCGATGGAGATACCTGCTTGCGTAGAGTTGGCATTTCTTGTTCTCTGGGGTCGCGAACAGGTCTATAGGAGGAGTGCCCCAACTAGAGAATATCCTTTCGAGAGTCCTCTGATCCAATTCCCATTCGTGGGAGACCGACCTTAGGCGGCTCAATGAATCCGCCTCCGCCTCCACATTGAGGGAACCTGGAAGATGTTCTGCAGAGAGACAAATCTGGTGATAAATAGCCCATTCCCAGATCTCTGGAGCTTCCCTTGAAAGAAGCTTGGATTTTGTTCCGCCCTGCTTGTTCACATAATGCATGGCCGTTGTGATGTCTGTAGAGCCAGACGAATTGCTCGCAAATCCAGTAAGTTGATGTGAAAGGTGCGAAGCTCTGGAGACCAGTGAACGCTCACTTAAAGATCCTGTAATGTCGCTCCCCAGCCTTCCAGAGAGGCGTCTGTGGTTAGAACTAACGAAGAGGGAGGAACCGTGAAGGAGAGACCTTCCTCGATATTGCTTACTATAGTCCACCACCTGACTGCTTTCTTCATGATAGGATTTATCTTTATCTTGTCCTCGAAGGACCCCTCTGCTTGACGCCATTGCATGTCCAGTTGTTCCTGCAGGGGACGCATATGAAGCCTGCAGTGCGGAATCAATGCAATGCAAGATGACATCGACCCTAGAAGGGACTTGTACTGACGGACTGAAAGAATTTGTTTCCTTTGAAATCGGTTGGCAGCAAGAATCAGTTTGTTTTTCCTCTCCTCTGAAGGAAAAGCTCTGCAATGAGCAGTATCCAGAATGGCACCCAGAAATCTTGCTGACCTGGACGGAAGAAGAACCGACTTGCTTCTGTTTAGACCCAGACTAGATGATTGAAAAGTTGAATACAATCCTCGACTGCTTTTGAAGCTTCCTGAGAAGAAGGAGCTTTTAGCAGCCAGTCGTCCAGGTAGGGAAACACCTACAGAGACTGCCTTCTGAGAAAAGCTGCCACTGGTGCCAATACCTTTGTAAATATCCGCGGTGCAGATCTTAGTCCGAAAGGTAGGACTTTGAACTGAAAGTGGCGCTTGGCTACTGTAAAGCGAAGATACCTCCTGTGGGCCGGATGAATGGGAACATGAAAATATGGGTCCTCTAGATCTAGAGTTGCCATATAATCGCCAGGATTTAGGAGATGCAATATATCCTGGAGAGAAACCATCCGAAAAGAGAGTTTTATGAGGTAGATGTTGAGCTCCCTCAGGTCTAGAATTGGGCGCCACTTTTCTTCCGTCTTGCGAACCAGGAAAAACCACGAATAGAATCCTTTTCCTCGTTGGGTCTGAGGAACCGATTCTATCGCCCCCTTGATGAGAAGCTGTTGAACTTCGAGACGTAGAAGATTTAGATGTTTCGATTCCGTGGCGTGAGGAGCTGTGGATGGTGGAAATTCTTGGAACTCTAGTGTGTGGCCGAATTGTACGATGTTGTTCACCCACCGATCCGATGTAATAATTTTCCAGTTGTGGAGGTATTGTGATATCCTGCCCCCCACTGATGTTACTAGAGGGGGAGGAACAGTAAACAGAGCCATGAAGCCGCTATTGACGTTTAGGAGTATCTCACCCTGATGTCCCTGTCGTCCTCTTGGTGGTTGACGAGAGAAAGACGCCGATTGACCTTGGCGCTGTGAGTATTGGGGTTTGTATGACTGAGAGGACTGTGAGTAAGAAGAGTAGCGCTGTTGGTTGCCCCCTCTGTACGATGAAAATCCTCTCCCTCTCGCACCTCTGAAAGGAACTTTGCGGTAATGCAATGTCCCCAAGGACCTTGCCATTTCTGTGTCCTTCTTGATGTCTCGAAGGGCATCATCTACATCACAGCTTTCCAAACTTTTCATGTTGGTGACACACCTTTTTGTGAAAACAATTTCAGGGACACGGTAACGCGAGGAAGCGCAGCGAGCGAGCCGGAACCACCTATGGTGGGTTCAGGCCCCACACCCCACACCCCACACACACATACCCCACCCCAAACACACCCCACACACAACCCCACACACACCACCCCACAGACACACCACCCCACACACCCCCACAACCACCCCACACACACAACCCCACACACACCACACACACCCACACACACCCCTCCTACACACCATTTGGCATGTCTGTCATCAATTATGCCGATGACACTCAACTTTTTTTTTCTTTTGAGGGCAGGGAAGCGGTCTCTATGGAAGCCTTTCACCGCTGCATGACTGCAGCGGCGGACTGGCTGCGCCAGAACTCGCTCCAGTTTAATGGAGCAAAGACTGAAGTTCTCTATTGTTCATCGGACCGAATGTCCCGTCCTTTACCCGAGGGGTTTTGGCCTTCCTCTACTCTAGGCTCTGTAACGGCGGCAGAATCTGTCCGCAACTTAGGCGTCCTGTTCGGGCCTAGTCTCCAGCTGGATGCCTTCGTCAATAAAACCACGGCGACCTGCATGTTACTGCTCCGCATGTTGCGGAAAATTCTTCCGCTACTTCCCCCCCCGGCAAGGACGGAAGGAGTGCGTAGTATTATTCTCAGTAGATTAGACTACTGCAACGCACTGCTTCTGGGGGCCCCTAACACCTTGGTCATGAAGCTACAGCGGGTGCAGGACATGGCGGCTAAACTAGCTCTCTCGCGGCCATGGTCTGCCTTGTCTTCTCTTGCGCTTTCGGATCTTCATTGGCTTCCGGTTCAAAAACGGATTTGCTTTAAATCTTCTTGTCTGGTTTTCAGAGCCCTGCATGGGCTGGGCCCAGTGATGTTGCGAGATCTATTTTCCTGGTACTCTACTGCCAGACCTTTGAGGTCCTCTTCGGCCTTCCTGGTCACAGTCCCCAGGATAAAAAGGGTGAGGATGGGCGGCCGCTCTTTCAGCTTTACGGCCGCCAAATTCTGGAATTCCTTACCTCTGTCCCTAAGGTGCAAGCAGGATCTCTCGTCTTTTAAAAAGGATCTCAAAACCTACCTCTTTCCGAGAGCAGTGTAGTTAACATCTGTAGGAATGTTTGTGGTCATAGCGCCAGGATACCCTTTGGGTGACAGCTGCGCTCTATAAGTATGCCTACAATTACAATTACAATTACAATTACACCCCACCACCCACCCCCCACCCCCCCACACAAGCCCCCCCCACACACACCCCACACACAACCCCACACATGCCACCCCACAGACACCCCACCCCACACACACACACACCACACAACCCCCCACACACACCCCACACCCCCCCACACACACCCTTACACCCCCCCACACACACACCCCCACACACACCCCTACACCCCCCCCACCCCCCCCCACATGCACACCCCACACATACACCCCCCCTCACCCCCCCTCCACAGCTGTGAGGCACTTCAACTCTTGACAAACAAGCATTGGAAGGGCCTGGGAGAGGACTGTCACACCGCGAGGAAGCTAAAAGTGACACATAATGTATTCAAAACACAGACACAGGATCCATGGGGGACTCCAGAACTGACCAATCACAGAACCGGAGACTGAACTAAATGAACGTCAGAGAACCTGAGACTGGAGTCAAAGATGCGCTTTAATCACCGACTTTATTTAGCAACAGCGACAAGTTCACACTAAAATTTTAAAACTGGCTCAGGTCCATGAAAGCGCCTCATTTTACCGGAAGTCCAAGCCTTTCAGCCCCCAGGGACGGCTGCTCGCCTTGGGGTGAGGCCTGCCTTGCAGATGCAGTCTGGGGGGTTGTTTTCGTGTTCGGCTCCACAATGCTTGCAGAAATTAAAACTGCATGTCATTTCCTGCTCTTGCAAAGCCCCCCCTGGCGAGCCTCCCACCACAGATTTAATATCGGAGAAAGTATGTGCCGCGCTCTGCATTGGGCCCGGGTTCATGTGGACAAACTGCTGACAACGCCCATGGGAAGGGGCGAAATCAGGAACTCCAGAACCGCTTCATTTAGGGGACTCACTGAGAAGAGGTTGATGTAGTCATCAAAGGGTTTCAGCCCCCACCCCCATTGGCATCAGAGGGCTTCAGCCCCCACTCATTCCCCCCCCCCGTCGTGTGTGGCAGCCCGGGACCGCTCACAGCCGCACCCGAGCACTTCACAGGTCTTTAAAGACCTTGTGCATGTTAATAGGCCCTATTAACATGCACAAGGTCTTTAAAGACCTGTGAAGTGCGCGGCAGAGTCGAGCTGCAGGGGCTCTTAGAAGGGGTGAAACAACAACAAAGCCCTATAAGAGGGCTTTGTTGTTGTTGGGGTGAAACAACAACAAAGCCCTATAAGAGGGCTTTGTTGTTGTTTCACCCCTTCTAAGAGCCCCTGCAGCTCGACTCTGCCGATTCCCGGCAGAAGTCTCAATTATCGGTATTGAACGGATGGATTTTCTATAAGGCTCTTTGAAGTCGTAAAGAAAACAGTCTGATTGCACTGTCGTAATCGGAAGGCCAAATCTCTTGGACGCCCTCTCCAAAAGATTATGGAAACCTCCAATGTCTGCTGGAGGGGAGGTAGCAGTATCCGGCACTTGTGAAGCTGGATCTTGAACAACATCATCGTCCCAACCTCTATCCGGGTCATGAGGTGGATCTACCTGAAGATCTTCATCAGATGAGACATTATCATCCTGAATAGTCACAACCTCCTGATGACTTTCTCTTGGTTCTGGTTCTGAAACTCGATAAACCAGAGGCGTCACTGCAACTGCCAGAGCAGATGGAGAAGGAGGATGCTCTTGCTGGTCCGAGGCTTGTGACGGAAACCTTTTCCTGTAGTCTTGTAGCATCATCTGTAAGTCCGTTATAAGAGAGGATGGCATTGCCACCATATCCTGACGTGATTTTTGTCTCTTGTTGAACAAAATGGCGTTCTTTTGTATAGTATTCCTTAGAATCCGAATCGTGATTTTACTTGAAGTTCAGATGGGCTCTAAGCATACCCATAAGGACCATCTTCATCATCATCAGACTCCTCCTCAAGAAGCAAAGTTGGAGGTAAGGGTGTTACACATCGAGGAGATGTCATCTCTGGAGTGATTTGCTGCCTCTTTATAGAGATGTGGACACTTTGAATCGTCGACGACTACGTCGACGGACTCGTCGTCGAAGGAAATGCCGGCGAAATCGTCGTCGACGGGACCGTCAACGGGAGCGTCAACGGAGAGATGGACCTTGTCGACGGAGGATTGATCGTCAACGGTGTCATCGACGAGCTCGTCGTCAGAATCATCATAGCTGTCGTCGACGACGTCGTCGACGACATCGTCGTCGACGTGTCGTTGTCGTCATCGACGACATCGACGTTGTCGTTGTCGTCATCGCTGCCGTCGACGCTATCTTTGTCGTCATTATCGTCGACGTCGAAGATGTAAACACCATTGTCGACGAGCAGGGAACAGGTACCTTAAACATCGACGAAGATACCAATGCAGCCGCCGTCGACGAAGCTGCCGTCGACGGAGCTGTACCGGAACCCAAGTCCTTTTTGGAAGTTGTCGTCGACGTACCAGATGATTTCGTCGGCGACGGACGTGGTTTCTTCCTTCCTGAGGGACAGCAGAAAGTTTCTTGAATCCCTTCTCCTTTTCAGATGGCGGAGAAGCAACAGAAAGGCTCTTCTGTACCTTCTTAGATGACTGTGTCTCCTCAGTGAGGAGTTTGTTTGGGACTGGGCCTTTCAGACCTATCAGAGGTCTTTTGTAAGGCTTTAACATGGGGCTCAGTAGAAGTTGAAGGGGAGGACCTACCCCTTTTCTTGGATCTTCTGGAGGACGCAGCTGAAGAAGAATCCTCACTGTTAGATGACAAAACCTCCTTGCGTGACTTCATTTTCTGCAACCAAGTCAACAAGCGGCCTTCCCTGTCTCTCAAGGTCTTCGTAGAGAATGTTCTGCAGATCTTACAATCTGTGGCCTTGTGATCTGGGTACAAGCAGTAGATAGTCTTTATGCTTGTCCTCAACAAACAGCCTCTTCTTTGAACAGGTAGCACAAGCTCTAAATAACGCCTTCTTCTCCTTGTCAGACATAGTAAAGTTGAAGAAATGGAAAAAATTCCAAACTGAAGAGAAATCTGAGCAGAGCTCAGTGGAGACTCCCTAAGCACAACGTGCGGTAGACAATCTGAGGCTCTGAGGATCTCTCAGGAGGGTTCTATGGGGTGAGGCTGCTGTGATTGGCTGTTGCAACATTTTTGGTCTCTTTTACAAAAAGAGGCGGATAGGCTACAAAATGAGATGAGGCCTAGGCCTGTCTTTTCTCTTTTGTACTTACTGCTGTGGTATTTTTCTATTTCCGCGGCTCCCATTCTGACAACGGGGGAATGATACAAAGCATGGGAATCTGTGAAAGTCCAATACTGGGGCAACCTTGACATCAGAGTTCTAGGGAGACATCGAGAGCGCTAAGCATAATACCAGATCCATTACACGAGGAACACTGTCAACGCACTTTCGAATGAGATCGCTTAGCGTACTACCAATTGCATTTCCTGGAGAAACATTGAAAACAGACTTTCTAATGAGAGCGCTTAGCGTAGCACCAGTTGCGTTCTCTACCGAACATTGAAACCTGGCAATGACAGGCTGGAGTCCACTTGTGCACCATGCAAACTGGGGCCAGAGCTGCCGGCGAGAAAGGGCTGTTTGTTTTAGCATGCCGCTGATGGAAAAATTCATCGCCCCAACGAGATGCTCTGATGCCCAATAAATCAGGCCTATTGTTGATGATCCTAGGAAGTCTGCTACTAGTTGGAACTCTGATGCAGCAATGTTACCCTCTACTAAAGAGGACAGAGGAGTGAGCTAGGTGCAAATAATCAACCTGGAAATGCGAAAGACCCCACTGACTTAAAATTCAACTGTGTCCCTACATCGCTGTGGATTAAAAAGTACCCTATTATGTACAAGTGACTCCTGTTATTTAGTAAGCGCTCTGAAGTCATCAAATCTGGGGCTAAGTTAAATGCAGCATACAACTGCGAGCGTCTGGGATTAAAGCACAAACCTATACTACCTTTACCTCCCCAAAATCAAACATACTCTACAAAAAAATTGGCACCCTATTGCCTATTCATTATTACTTAAGGGGGTTATTTTTCAAACTTGGGTGACAAGAAATGCGGTCCCGGTGATAACACAGTAATACCCCCACAATAACAACCACTTGATAAGACCTAAGTGGTAAACCCACACGGTAACAACCACTTGTTAAGGGTAAGTGGTACACCCACACGGTAACAACCACTTGTTTCGGTTAAGTGGTAAACTTTATATGGTAACAGCCATTTGTTAAGACCTAAGTGGTAAACCCAACAGGTTAACAACCACTTGTTAAGACCTAAGTGGTAAACCATACATGGTAACAACCACTTGTTAAGACCTTAGTGGCAGAGCTTATGTAGTAACCACCACTTGCTAACACCTACGTGGTAATGCCAGGTAACACCCCTGCGATAGCCCCCCCGCTAAAAACGCTTGTGCGGCAAACATAAAACCGGTAAACCCCCACGTGGTAACACCCCATGCGGTAACACCCTTAATAAATTAGCCACTGGTTTCCAAACAGGACTGCTACTGAGATAAGAGCTGGAGAGCTAATGATTGTGGCTGAGGACCAGCGAGCTGAGCCGGGGGCTGGGGGAGGAGGGGATATGCGCAGCGAGGCCTTGCATTTTATTCAAATCCACATGTTAACTTTAGATTGTACAAATATAGGGACATCTGCAATTACCTAAAACGAATCACCCAACAGTGCTACCAATGCAGCAACAATCATCAGCGTCGGTGCCCGTTTCCCAGGCGCTGGAAACAGCCAGCACAACCTATAAGCAGCAAAATTACTAGCAAGGAAAACATGGCCCATAGTCTAGCCTCAGTACACAACACGAAATCCAGTGGGAACCTCACTGACTGGGCCCATTCACAAGTTATCAGCAATTAACAGAATGGCAGTTAGCATCTGATTCGGAGGAAAAGGTCAACTGACCGAGTATGCAACAAAGACGGCTACCACGGTAGAGTGCACACTTAGGAAACCAGGGATCAGGAAACTAGAAGGAGGCCATACTGTACATGTCCCCACTAAGCTAATTTGGCCACAAACGGAAGAAGACAGGGATTGTCCCGAACCTTCGCCAAAGTGAGAACGCAAAACTGCACTTACTTCATGACCGTGCAGACACTCCCGCTCAGTAATCCCCGCGCCTCCCCGCCTAAAAACAGGCTCATACATGGGGTGAAGCATGTCTATCCCAAACCCTGTGAGATGAGCGGTAACGGTGTTAAGAAACAGCAAACCAAACCGCCTACACAGCGTCACGCCCTCTTACTACCGCAAGGAGGACACGCCGTCAACACACTATAGTCGATACCCACCGGATATCACTGCACATTGGAGGGAAAAACAGGACTGTTCGTAAAGCGGCGTGTGCCCCCTGCACTGTGCAATGAGTGACGCGCAACACCCATGCCCACTGATCTGGGACACTGCCCAAAACCCTTACCTGACAGTAGTTGCCCAGCACCCCCTGCACCCAAACATACTCCCATTAGTGCGTCAAGCAAAATGACCCCCAAACATGTTACTCCTGGAAGCGCTTAGCAGTGTAGGCTTGCCGGTGTTGGAGTTCTCACGAAAGGGTCCGACCCAGGAGTACTCCAGAAGGTTTCTGAAATAAAAGAGACACAAATGACCAGTACCGGGCCACACAAATAGCTGATGGGCTGCGGTAACTGTAAGCCCCCCAGCGCGCCCACTGAAATAGAAGAGACACATATGACCAGTACCGGGCCCCACAAATAGCTGATGCGCTGCGGTGACTGTAAGCCCCCCAGCGCGCACACTGAAATAAAAGAGACTCAAATGCCCTGTACCGGGCCACACAAATAGCTGAAGAGCTACGGTGACTGTAAGCCCCCCAGCGCGCCCACCGAAATAAAAGAGACACAAATGACCAGTCCCTGGCCACACAAATAGCTGATGCGCTGTAGTGACTTTAAGCCCCTAGCGCGCACACTGAAATAAAAGTGTCACAAATGACCAGTACCGGGCCACACAAATAGCTGATGCGCTGCGGTGACTGTAAGCCCCCTAGCGCGTGTGGAAAATGACCAGAATTAGGTATATATAAGCGGCGTTCATTCATGTTCACCACAGCCACTGTTGAAAGTAAAGTGAGAATCGTGAAACAGTGGCCACGCCATCTTGTCCCTTTTAGGCCCCATCATGCGTGTAAGTGGCAGCCATTTTGTGTGTCGTGGCCTCTCTGCCCACTGCCAATAGCCTGCGCGTCTCTCCCCCTCACTCCCCGGCCTCGCAAGCATTCCCCCGCGCCCCGACAGCCCCCGGTCTCTCCTGCTTGGGCCATAAGCGCACCTCTAACGCAACCCTGTCTCCGAGCCACATCCCGTGCTGAACCCCCTCACTCTTTCATCTCATTCAAAGAACAGGCCCTTTTGATAACCTCTTCCTCCCTGCCCGATTGTCCGGCCTGATCCCAGGCCATCACCTAGCCCAACAGATAAAGTTTATTGCCCCCTACAGTAGGACCTCGCCTCACATCAAAGGAGCGGGGATTAATCAATGCTTTCGCACCCCGAAGATCCGACTGATCACACACATCCCCGTTCCCAGCGGAATGTCCAGCTGCGCGATAACCACCACATGCTGAGATCGGGGTGGGAACTCTACTGTAGATGTGTGTGAGAACGGGCCTGGCCCGGGGATTCCGAGGATGTCTTTTCTGTCCTTCAAAGAAACATTACGGATGCAGTGTATGTAATAAAGCCATAAACCTGTGTATAAGAGGCCAGGCCTCAGAGATGCGGTTAGAGCACCTCGAGAAGATACCCTGTTGTCTGATTTGACGTGTTTTGCTCCGTCGGAATAAACTCCTGTTTCCTGCCTTCTGTCTCCAGCGCCTGCCTCTTTGTTTGGTAATCTCGAATGGTATGAGAGGCGGCTAACGCCGGGCAAATACTGAAGGGTTCTTGGTCGAATTCGGCCCTACCTTTTCACAATTGGCGTCCCAAACGTGGGGCCCATCAGCGACACGTGGATCCAGTGGGAGAGGTCCCAACGACAGAGTGAACGACTGCAACGATCGGGAAGTGCACCTGACCGATAGACCCTCGTCTGGCAGCCGATCATGCGAACTTCACTGGTTCTGAGCAGACCTCTCTCGAGTGATCTACGGTCCTGACTGGGAACCATTAGGAGTGCCACAGCAATTACGGAGAATAGAGGACGATCAGGCGCTGGAAGCGGAAGACGAGAAACTGTCCATGCGGTTCGGGTAAGGTCGTGTAACACGACAAATTGCGAATTGATTGTTTGATTGTTTGAAAATACTAGTATTACTCATTTGATTGTTTCTGAGAGATTCTCTATTTGCAAACAAGCACAGAGTCGCAATACTCTGTTTAGTCTTTGCAGATAGTGAAGGGTAGGTAACGCAGGCCTTTGCCCCCATTGTAATCCGTCGTGCCTGCTTCCCTCTCCATTTGATTGATTGTTATCCAAGCATTTACTGTTTTGGAATTGGTTCTCTTTGGATCATTCTCTATTTGCAAACAAGCACAGAGTCGCAATACTCTATTTAGTCTTTGCAGATAGTGAAGGATAGGTAACGCAGGCTTTTGCCCCCATTGTAATCCGTCGTGCCTATTTTTATCCCTCATTTGATTGATTGTTTATCTGAACATTGATCGTTCGGAATTGGTTCTCTTTGGATCATTCTCTATTTGCAAACAAGCACAGAGTCGCAATACTCTGTTTAGACTTTGCGGATAGTGAAGGATAGGTAGTGCAGACTTTTGTCCCCTTTGTAACCCGTCATGCCTATCTTCGCCCCGTTTGTTGGTAGTTGGTTCAGCCCGGACCGCTTATTAGAGGTGAATCATCCGGCTCCACCGGAGGACACCCCTAATAAAAAGGACATATATATAAAAAATACGGATTAGCCGTTGTATCATGCTAGCAAACTATAACATAAAAATCGTTAGGGAAAACAAAAGGAATCGAGCAAAATCAGTAGGCCACTGATGGGATCTTTTTGAACCCGCTAAAATAGAAACATTAGGAACAACCCCTCATGAGAAATATGAAACTGGTGAGAAGAGCCGAGCTCGACGCCATGATGGCCGCAAGACAGCTCGGCTCCGTCGCACACCCCGCCCAAATAACGACAAAACACTATGCAAATATTATAAATATATACAACACTCCAGCAAAGTAACATGTTAAAACTTTTTATTAAACAACTATTTACATGGCAGCCGGCTGCAACAACAAACCCAACGCATTCGCCGTCTGCTTAACGCTGTTCCTGTCCCGCCTTCAATGTTGGGCTACTTTGGGCTACTTTTTAGTTGGCTTTGGGCTATAGAAAGTCTACAAAAGCCATCAGCCGGCGAGGTAGCGTCGGTGGCGGCCCGTTGTGCGAATAGGCCGGAGGCTACCCAACGCACCGAGGCCCGTCCCCGGATCGTCCAGAGGTGATGTCCGGCAAGTTGTGTGCGGGGGATGCCTTGCTGATGGCTCCCCCCTTTGTTGCTTGGTCCAGCCATTTTTACCTGCGCCAGGAGATGGCGTGGGGCGCCCGCAGATGGCGTGGGGCGCCCGCGGAGAGGCGGCGCGGACGGCCCCGTCTCCCCCGCCCCCCCCAGGTGGAGGCTCCTCTCCCGCACTAAGACTGCCATTAGCGTTCCACTCAACGAGCCCCGCGGTTGACTGGCCGGGGGACCCGCTCCGGCGGCTGTGGTGAAGGGCAGCTGCGGGAGGGGGGGGGGGCTCTCAAGATGGCGGCCGACACCCCGGATTTGGGCCTGGTCCACTAGGATGGCTCTGGGCTACCATGAAACTCGGATGCTTGCCTGCTCGGGCATGAGCCCCACTCTTGAAGATGTCCTCTCAGTTTGAAAGATTCTACGAGAGTCGTTGGCCCTCGACTCCCGCGGGCTTCCGGTGGGGGCAACCGCCACTGTTGCTCGACTATCCCCCATGGATATGCCGCTGCCCCGGGCGACCGCCGCCTTATCCACATCTGGTGCCGAAGGAAAGACTGATTCAACGCATCTGTGGAGGGATACGCCTGCTGTCCCGCTCTCCGGAGTGGCCACAACGTTGTCACAAGATGGTGGTGCTCTCATGCTGACACCAGCCTTTGTCCGAATTACTAAGAGACACTGTAGACTGCCAACTCGATCAGCTCCGGTGGGACCTCAGCGTGACCCGGTAGGGAAGATTTTGCCTTCCTCGCCTTTAAGTCGCGGTTTATGCCGCCTGTCCTTTCTGCTGGCGTATATGGAATTTCTTTGAACTGCCGAAAGGGATTCTGGTCCGACCGCTAGTTATTGGAGGCATTTGAACTATACTCTGGACCCGCCTGGCCTCGATCAAAATGGCGCCAGTATGGGCGGGACTTGCAACTCCTTATGACGATTCTAGTTACTGAGCCTTGATGTTATGGGGGATGTATGCGGTCTTTGTGCACATGGCGGGTGGGGAAGTGTACTGACTGAGCATGCGGACAACCCTATTGATGTCGGGTTTATTTACTATTGATTATTGTATTATTAAAAGCTCCGAAGTAATGTTACTCACGATACTCGCCCATGGTATGCATATGAACGATTTTATTGTAACTGATCCTGTTATACTTTCAATTATAAAATCAACCTTCACTGATCCTGCAACCGTTTGTCACGTTTAGTTTTTTCAATTAAATGGCTCGCTTGTTACGTACTCCTATACTACAGTGTAATCTCTCCTTACCTCATGCGTTTCCCGTCTGCCCCGTGGCCGGCCTGTATGGTTGGAGGCCCGTATTTGAATGCTGACATTTTTACAATCAAGGTTTCAAAAGAAAAATATATGGAACTAGCATCGTAACAGTCATTTAGATTGATAGGGTTGTTTTTTTAAATACCATGCTCTGCGAACAGGAACGACCCTATACCACCATAAACCTTTTCCTTGCCTCGAATGAAAACATGAATGCGTCACCCCCCCCACCTTATACTGAATACCCCTAGCCTTTGACCCTCTCCTACACGCGGTCTGTACAACCGCCCTCGGGCGATCTATGTAATGAACAGACTACCATTGGTTATCTTTGCCGCACTACCAGTTCCTCTGGGCTTCAATGCCGAGACATAAGGGACTGCATCCCAGAGAGATGAGTCAAGTATGTGGTAGGTAAAAACATTTTCGTGTTTATGCGCACTGATGTGCTTTGAACGCTGCCCCCCCCCCCTCTTTTCCTTTTTGCAGGTTACATCGGAATTTCAGCTGAAGTATGGAGAAGACCTAAAACCGCACCGTGTTCCACGCGAGGAAAATAGGCTAGCTCTGCGAGACGGTACATTATATGTAGGAGCTATCTCTGGGAGCATGAAAAATTGTATGGTATGAATGTGCGCATGGGCCCTGATTTGTACGGTATGAATGCGTATGTGTGGCGCACATCTGGGTCAATAAAAGAATGCTTTGTGTATGATTGAGGCGTTGATCGAAACGGTTAATGGGATAGGAAAATTAAGCCCGAACATGGTACCTGCATGTAAAAGACGAATAAAAATATAGCACTTTCCTTACTTAGGAACGACTCTCTCTGGAGCTAGCGAATGGGAGAGTGGCCTACACCAGAAACTTGAAGGCTTATTTCAGTACAACGAACCCAACCCCAACCGAAATCCCAAATGTACACCCAAAATAATGCGCACCAGTGAGTCAATTTATGTGCTGACTAAATATGAAAAGTTAAGAGTACCCCGGGTTGGGGTTCATCCAGAATCCCCCTCAGCCCAGATATTAGGGATATTGTTATTTTTTAGATTTACCCCTTCTTCTTCCACCCTCATAGAAAAGTCAGAATTGCACCATCGCACGTCCGACTGATACCCCTCCTTTACCTCAACTTGGATCATCATTTTCTAGATGTTGGAAGATCCCACCGTGAGTATAAGCGCGACTGGACTAGTGTCCGACCAATTAAAAAGGAGTAAGTATTTTTGAAGCGAGGTTACCAACAAAAATTGTCTACTATTAGGAAGGAAGGAGAACAAAGAGCTCGACCCCCAAAATGAATTAAAAAGAATACTGAGAATACGCAACATGCATGACAAAGTCCTTTTGCCCAAAATAGCTCTGTGTTCTGTCTTAGGTTTCCGTACTTGATGTATGTACTGTCGCACCCTATCCGGTATTTGTGTATACGTAAACTATGAATTTATGTTTTCCCTCAGTTCGTGTTTTTTACGTGAAACCGACCCGTACTGTTCTATATGTGTGTGCACTGAATAACCTATTATTATACACGTCTCTCTCTCTCTCTCTCGCTCTTTATGTTGTACGTGTATTAATAGCCTATTTGGTGCACACGACGCTCTCTCCCTCTGAGGGCTCCCTTGCTCCCTTTTGAATAAATGACGACACTGTACCTCGTCGGTACAGGTATAATTGGCTTTAGACACGACAGTGTTTGAACAAATTGACAGAAACAAAACGATCGTATTTTGCCATATTACTACCTCTCCTTTCTGTAAAACGATGTAACTTAATTGGCTGAGAAAGAAAGGACAGGTAAGACGACTAATGTCCCCTAATCTGACCCTTAAAAGGGAACTATATGTCAGTGGCTTTTGTTTTAGTGCTTTAGTAACACCACCCTCATCATTTGGATTACCACCGCCCATTGCACAAAAGTAGAATGCCCGAAACGTCCCCGTTTTTCCAGAATGGTCCCAGTTCTGTAACCAGCCGTCCCAGAAAATCTTAAAGACTGTAGCTGATGACCTTGTTTTTAAAGATAAATCGTCCAAAAACTGATAAAAGATTAGCCGTTGCTGTCAGTAAAGAAAAAAATGCTTAACGTATGTCCTTCCCTGGAAAAGGTAGCTGTAAGCCCATGATAATAAGCACTTCACACTTTTTATGAATTAGCAGACCTTGAAGAAAGATATAGCTCAACAGGATTTGTTTTAGAAAAACACAAGTCTCTACTGGAGGAGCCGGTTTGAATTCGACGAACCATGTAATTGTTGGATATCAGACTTCTTGCCACGCCCGCGAATATAACAGGAATAAACACCAGACAGGCATGATGTTTGAAAATAGAAAGATACTTGCAGACCTGCACCACAGCCATGATGCATGAGTTAACAGCATACACCGATGTAAGGGTTACTAAGCATCCACCCTATCGTGACCAATAAACGTTTCCCCAACTACTTGGGGTTGGGAGAGAAATTAAAGTGTGTAACCATCTTCCCCTGCCAGTTCTTTAAGACTTGTTTTTTTGTACTCATTTAAAGATAACGTGCGGTCGTCGGAAGAGAGGGGCCGGATGTGACGCACAGCCTGGCTGCAGATCAGGGAATATCTATGACCTCGACCAAGGTGGAGCCACAGAGCAAAGAGTTGCGGGACAAGGCACCATTCTCAACGTGGAAGGTGAAGGAAAGAAGGGCTGTACAGAAGCCCCTGCATGTTGATGAGCTCGTGCCGAAAGTCCCTGCCCATTGTGCCCGATTGATGGGCCCACTTGCTTGAAATTTCTGCCCTCCTTGGTCCGTTTCAGACCTGATCCCACTCCACCCTCTTTTCCCTCGGCCTCCCAAAGCACGCCCCCATCACCCCCTTTTTTTTCATATGGAGTTTTTGAACTTGACTTAAAGAAGAAACACAGCACAAAAGATAGAATAGGGTTTGTCCCGAAAGAAGAACGGAATACGGGTACCCCGACTAAAGTACCTATGGTAGATTAGTTAGGTAACAGGACAAACAGGACTGTGGTCCGAGAGCAAAGAGTGGCCACACCCTGCAACGCGAAATCTGAATCCGAGCTGGACGCATAGCTCCACCGCCGGTGCTCAACAGTGCCAACGAAAGAAGAAAAGCAATGAGAGCCTACCAGTGATGGCTCGCTGTAATAAGACACTGGAAAGACGAACCTTTTTTTGAACATTGCCACCCCTTGACTGTCCCTTGTATTAAGTTGAATTCCTCTCCCAACCGCTTTGTATTGATTACCACCCAATTGAGCTTTCGAAACCTTACATCGGTCACTTCCAACTGTACATGGATAACTAAGAAGGCGTTAACTCTGTATCTTGATGATTGTAGAATACCAGTTATGCACATGAACATGCTGTCTAGTTTTGACCCCCATGGAGTCCAGACCTCAAGTGATAATAGCCCTTATCCTGCCAGAACATTTTTTTGTATGACATCATGTTTGTATTCGAACGAATCTCCTACATCGTTCAATGTAATGTCCCCGCCTCCAAGGACTAACGTAAGACGCAGCTAATGTAATTTTGTATGCACTGTCTCCCCACCCATCACATTGACTACATATGGTTATGTACGATTCTGTCTGCATTGATAGCAGAATTATTTCCATCTGCCTGTAATGCATATGGGCTACCAAAGCGAATTGTATAACTAATGTCAGCTTGTACATCCTCACCTATGACATGAACAGGAATGAACTAACTTATGATAAAAACTGGGGACTGTGGAAAATGACCAGAATTAGGTATATATAAGCGGCGTTCATTCATGTTCACCACAGCCACTGTTGAAAGTAAAGTGAGAATCGTGAAACAGTGGCCACGCCATCTTGTCCCTTTTAGGCCCCATCATGTGCGTAAGTGGCAGCCATTTTGTGTGTCGTGGCCTCTCTGCCCACTGCCAATAGCCTGCGCGTCTCTCCCCCTCACTCCCCGGCCTCGCAAGCATTCCCCCGCGCCCCGACAGCCCCCGGTCTCTCCTGCTTGGGCCATAAGCGCACCTCTAACGCAACCCTGTCTCGAGCCACATCCCGTGCTGAACCCCCTCACTCTTTCATCTCATTCAAAGAACAGGCCCTTTTGATAACCTCTTCCTCCCTGCCCGATTGTCCGGCCTGATCCCAGGCCATCACCTAGCCCAACAGATGGAGTTTATTGCCCTCTACAGTAGGACCTCGCCTCACATCAAAGGAGCGGGGATTAATCAATGCTTTCGCACCCCGAAGATCCGACTGATCACACACATCCCCGTTCCCAGCGGAATGTCCAGCTGCGCGATAACCACCACATGCTGAGATCGGGGTGGGAACTCTACTGTAGATGTGTGTGGGAACGGGCCTGGCCCGGGGATTCCGAGGATGTCTTTTCTGTCCTTCAAAGAAACATTACGGATGCAGTGTATGTAATAAAGCCATAAACCTGTGTATAAGAGGCCAGGCCTCAGAGATGCGGTTAGAGCACCTCGAGAAGATACCCTGTTGTCTGATTTGACGTGTTCTGCTCTGTCGGAATAAACTCCTGTTTCCTGCCTTCTGTCTCCAGCGCCTGCCTCTTTGTTTGGTAATCTCGAATGGTATGAGAGGCGGCTAACGCCGGGCAAATACTGAAGGGTTCTTGGTCGAATTCGGCCCTACCTTTTCACACGCGCACACTGAAATAAAAGAGATACAAATGACCAGTACCGGCCACAAAATAGCTGATGCGCTGCGGTGACTGTAAGCCCCCTAGCGCGCACACTGAAATAGAAGAGACCCAAATGACCAGGTCCGGGCCACACAAATAGCTGATGCGCTGCGATGACTGTAAGCCCCCCAGCGCGCCCACTACGCCTTATGCGCCACATCAACCGATATTTACAGTGCAGTACTAGCACTCGTGTAGTCAGCAAAACTGTTTGCTTATGGTCGCTGTTTCACCCTTGCTTACACCTCAAATTGAAGGTACAGATGCATCTAATCAAGCCACCTGACTGTGCGAGCAACCGATATGGTGAGCGTCTCAACTTGGCTTGCCCCAAAACAGCTGTTGCCCTTTAGCGCTCCCCCGCGCAGCTAGCGACGACGCTGGTGGTACAACAAATGCCCCCCAAGCACAATTCCCGATTTCTGGTAACGATACAGTGAGACCCAGGATTTGAAAACTTAAGCTTGAGAGTAAGGGTCCTCATGACCCTCACCGTTAGGCCGCTGTGCCTCTCCGCACCAGCATACCGCTGATATGAGTAGTCGATGTCGGTCCCGCCCGGCCGCACAACAATGCCGATCACTTAACTGATGTCTCTGCGATCGTCTCGCTGATCGCCAGGACACCCCTCTGCTGGGGCAGCTGTGCGCTCTATAATATTACACAATAACAATAGCAATCTCAAGCCGCTGCCAAGAACGGAGGACGGACGTGGCGTAAATCCTCTGCTATGATCTTCCGATGTAAGCGCAGGAAAGAAACTCCTCCGAGCACACACCTCCGCGCTGCCGACAGTTCCCTCCAGATCATGGAGGCAACACACCACTGTTCTCTCGACAGTTCACTCCTGGCCACGGCCACCTGAAGTCTCAGGACTGCTACGAAAGACGACCTGCAAAGAGAAAACGAAAAAGAAATGACGGGCTGCTGGTGGCCCGGGTGCTGAGCCCGTGGGGATCTTCAGAACAAGAGACTATTCTGCTCCCCACACTCCCTTTTACAGGGGGGGCACGGGCCAGTCTAAACTGGTCGGACCCTGCTGCTGGGTGTCCGTGTGAACCGGAAGCACTAGAGTGCTTCCGGTTCACGCCCTGCAGTAACCCGCCTACTGGATGCTTATGGGGGAGGTGGGAGTGCTCCCACTTCGTCCTTTCCCCAGAGGACAGGCTCGACCGCCATAAGGCCGGCGCGCGCTATTCTAGCGCTCGGCCTTGTCCATAATCTACTGTTGCCTTCCCCTTGCCTTTGTATCTCTTCCCTACTGCTCAGCCAGAAATAAACTCCCCCAATCCCTAGTTATTGGGTGAAAAGTAACGTCACTCATGTTCCAATTTTGAAATGACAAGCTCAGATGGGCGTGCCCACCTCAGATGATGGATAAATCTACAGCAGCAGCTTCGTCACAAGCAGGGATCTCTGTAGTGTCAGGCTGAGGAGCACATGCTGTATAACTTGCTGGATGGATAGGGTCCTTTGAGGAGAGGGAGTGTGTCCTTCAACTGCCCTTTAAACAGCACTGAACACTATGTACTTTTGCATGAACATTTTTTGGAAAGAGCATTTTGCTGCAAAATGCTAATTCCTGACTAACTATCCAACCGAAAAAAAGCTATTTATTTTGTTAACGAGCATCAGCTGGGACACAGGAGATGTAAACAAGCAGCAATCAACCCGGAAATGCAATAACCCGAGGCCGGTTTTGATCATAAATCAAGGGCGGGCTGAGACGTGGGCCCCAGGCGGGAGGTGTTGCTGGTCCTCGGCCTGAACTCTCAGCCGATCATCAATAATCAGGGACATATTTTGTTTTCAGAGCAGCAATCAGCACCTCCGGCGGCAACTGCTCAGCTCTGACCCCGTGTACTGACCCCGTGCTCTCCTCGCCAAGGAAACAGATCTCAGATTGGACAATTTTACTAATATGGAAAACACAGTGATTTATTAATCCTTAAATCCCTCTTGGATTGCGGTTGCATTGCTGCTGTTCGAAGTGCAGACAGGATTCATTGTTCTCATTCCCTCTTTTTTTGTCCTATTACGTTCTTGTTGACTCTTTTCAGACCAGTTCTCATTTTACAGGGCTACCAGCTTCAATGCAGCCATTTACAAATGTTTATTATTATTTTAGATTTCTTTTCGTAATAAACCATTATAAAGTTCAAGACCACACTGGAGAAGTGGGTAGAGGGCAGAAAAAACAGTCGACCTTTCCGATCCTTCATTGTGAATTAATTTTATGTTTCTGTTTTTTTCTTCATGATATTGATTTGAAACTGATTACACCAAAAAATGGAAATTCATCAGCCTACAAGGAAGTGCATGTAAATGCAGACTTACTGGGGTGTGTGATTAAGGTATCTTACTGTTACAGGGAGAAGATGCTTTGTAGCCCCCAACCCTACCTGGACATCTGATGCTTTTCAAAGCGAGTCAAAGGCATAAGATAAGTACACCTGGGTGCAGGGCTGTGCCAAGCCAGGGATGAGCCTGCACAATGTGGGCGAGGCATGGCGTACAACGTAGACGGTCGTGCATGGTGGGAAGAACCCGTGGAGGGCAATTTATTGCTGGAATTTAAGCTCGCAGGAGATTTACCCCACAGTGAACTGACCTAAAACCTTATCACTCTTTTGTAAGATGGAGCATACCTTGACTGACCGCTATCCATGCAAAATGTAAGGCACTAGGGGCCAGATGTAGGTGGCCAATTACCGGTCGGTAACGGCCGAATTCGGCCGTTACCGACCGGTAATTGGATTTTGAGATGTAGGGCAGTCATTTTACAGAATCGGTAAATTTACCGATCGGTAAATTTACTGATTCTGTAAAATACCGAATCGGTATTTTTGCCGATTCGGTAAATTTGATATGTAGGTGGGACTCTTCTGAGTCCCACAAGCCTTACTGAATCGGTATTTTACCATCAAATTCAATTTGATGGTAAAATACCGATTCCGGTGTGCATGTACATGTGTGCATGCACACCTGTGCCATATGACAGGCAGACCTGCCCTTAGGGCATGTATGTCTGCCACATGGCACCCGACCCTGTTTTGGGGGTGCTAGAGGGTGTCAAAGTGACACCCCCTGCACCCTTGTGAAATTCGGTATTTACAGATTCGGTAAATACCGAATCGGTAATGCCCATTCATTCCTATGGGCTTCAAAGCCCATAGGAATGAATGGGCATTACCGGTCGGTATACTGAATATTACCGATTCGGTAAATGCACATCTGGATTTACCTACATCTCCCTCCTTCTATTTTACCGATTCATAAATACCGAATCGGTAAAATTCGGTATTTATGAGTCGGTAAAATAGATTTACCTACATCTGGCCCTAGCTGGTTAAAATGTATTTTGCAACCTGTCCTTAACTTAAGGGCCTGGGATTGTCAAACTCTCTTTAATGATTGGCCCTTAAATCTTAATGGACTTTTGCCCTGAGTATGGGGCCTGCAAGTCCCCAGCGGCGCTCAGTGAATGCAGTCTCCATCTGTGAGCTCCACCGGCTGCACAACTCGCTCCATTTATGTGAGGAAAGAGGAAAGGTGCTATGGTATGCTGTGCCAGCCTGCATTCCAGGTGCCTTCTTTACATCACCTTACATCAGAGGAGGTGATCCTGCTGGCTCCAGACAAGGTCAATCGCTACTTCGGGCACACGACGTCTGCATGCCCAAGATGTGGGCTAGTTGATGCAGATCTTTTGCACATGCTCTGGTCCTGCCCCTCGCTACACGACTACTGGCGCGCTATGTCGGCCTCCTTGGCTGCAGGTGTGGGTAGGGAACTGCAACACACATGGGAAACAAGTATACTAGGTCTCTACGAACGGACGAAGCTGACAAAAGTTCGCACTAGGTTCTGGGACCTAGGTTTAATTACGGCGAAAAGGTTAATCACTAAACGTTGGAAGAACAGCGAGCCCCCACAGGCGGCGCATTAGCGCAGCTCATTTGATAATTGGGCAAGAGCAGAAAGCATAACATTGCACTTGGAAGAAACGGCGGGACTTCACGCATATCCCATAGCACAGCCCTGGGATGACACCTTGGCCGCCTTTCACCGGGCATGCCTTCAATGTGGAATCACATAGATACACTCCCTTTGACCCAGCCCTCCAGCGTGACACTAGCACAAGGCGTGGTTCAGCGCTATCGCCTTGTGCCTGGATCCCAACAAGGGGAAAGGCCTTTGACGGGGCAAACTTGGCATAGCCACACATTGCAACTCGATGGCTTGGCTCCTAACACGCTGGAGTCCCGCTGCGGACGCGGAGGCCGTTGTCGGCCCCTCGCGCCTCCCCTATCCAAGGAATTCCCCATTAGTGATGACTTCCATGATTGGATGGTGGTGGTGCAGCGCATGTCAGTGAGTTGGCTAGTGGCACACTGCTGGACAGACACTTACCTCTGTCACCTGAACTGCAGGGGCGTTGCCAAGGGGGCCGGGTCATACTGACTTCCCAGTTAACATCGAGGGGTCGCCATGTCTGCAGAGAAAACCTCTCCCTTCACTGAGGAGAAAGCGGTGAGGCTACAATATGAGGGAGAAAGATACAGCCCACCCCACTTACTCTGGAGTTAATAAGAATCCTGGATGTAATAAGAAGGGGTGGGACTAAGAGAAGGTCTTCCTTATGTGAAGAGCACCTTCCAAGAAGCTGCTGGACTGGCCTGAGAGATTATTACCAAGGCAAATGAGCAATCAAAATGAGTGGTCTTGAAAGGATAGTGTCTGTACAGAGCAAAAAAGAAAGTGAAAACTGCTGAACTAACCTAAGGCATTCTTACCAAGGCCTTATCTCTTTTACAGGCAAATGAAGGATTAAAAGTGTGATTCTGGAAGAAGGGGGTATATACAGGAGAAACTGAAACTGTTGGACTAATTGGAGTGTTCTTACCAAAGCCTTGGTGGTAGAGTGACTTTCCACATCACAAGCCCTACATCAGATGTATGAAAGAGGCTTACATTTCTTAGGACATGACTATGAAGTAATAATCAGTGTAACAAAGGGCCAATTAAAGACATTATGTCATTGCCTACTACACCTTCTGTGCTGGTGTTTGTGGGACCATCACGAGTGTTTCCAGGGCAACAGAAGGATGGATAGGGTACGGGCTCCAGTGAGCATCAGTGCTTGGATGTCACTAATTGAGCACGACGCAACAGTTTAACTTTGACTGTGGGCAAGGTAGACATGAATACTTCACAAGGAATGACCCATAGAAACAGCGCTGGCTATTGGTCTACCTTCTAGCTTTGAAGCATTCAGAATTGCACAGAATATGCCCATGCGCATGTTTTTTTGTTTTGCACAGGAAGGATTCTGAAAGGGCTTGGTAGTCGTCACGCTTTGTCTTCAGTGAGTAGTTTATGTAGTGTGGGCAGAGTTGTGTCCAAACTCCATCTTATTTAGATGTCTCATGGCGCTTTCTTCGTGTCCATGCCTCCTTGCTACCTAAGTTGTATGGCTTACCATTTTTTGGTATAAGCATTATAACCCCCTCTTGTTGCCCCTCCCAAGCCCTGTGCAACGTCATGTGCTTTTTTGGTGGAAGTCAGTTTGTCTTGGGTACAGATAGAGTTGACTGATATCTGTGTCATTCTCTCTAACACGTTTTGAGGATATGAGCTATTGTTGACACTTGAGCCTTCATTGTGGAAATATTATCACCATCCCATATGACTCAGCCACCATCATCTAACATTAAAGGGCTATATGCCCAACCCGGCATTAGCGCCTGGTTTGCGCCCCCCCCCCCCCCCGGGGCACCTTGGTATTACAGAAGGGCCGCAGACGCTTGTGTGGCCCCTTCATACTGATAGCGCTGGTGCTGTATGAGGGCATTCCCTCATTTGCATGGGTGCGTGGCCCCATGCACATGAGGGGAATCCCTTTGCCTCTGCGCCCATGCCATATTATTGATGTGGGCGCTACAGTGCGCCCCCTTATAGCCACCCTCTGTATGGGGGAAGGGGGTCCTATGGACTCCCCCAAGACATCTCTTGCAGGCAGGGGCAGTGACTCACTGTACCTACTTGCAAGGAGATCTCTTGTCCCCCTTATAAGTGCAGCTGGCTCGCATCTTTCCAGCACTCAGAGCTCTCAAGTGGCTCACAGTTTAAGCCATGATCCAACTGAAGGTGGCATGCATAACACACAAAGCCCTTCACAATTCAGACCATAAATACATAGCAGATAGAATCTACCTATCAGGAGGCGGAATGGATTCTAGAAGTGCTAATTCCCCCATACTTGAACCACCCAGATTAAAAAAAAAAGAAAACACATAGTGGCACTTTCACCAGATCTGCTCCAAAAATGTGGAACTCCTTACCACTGTCAATAAGGGCTATTACTTCATTCAAGCTTTTCAAGAAGGAAGTCAAAGCTGTACTATTAGAAAGAGATTGTGCTGAAAATAACTATTTCATAACTTTTATCCTCCCATTTGATACTGTGTCCTACTGTGTTATACCGTGCTTGTCAATTTCTGTGTACAACGTATCCTACATGGTTCTTTCTGCACTGCAATCCTCATCAGCTCTCTGTCTGTACAGTGCTCGGCTACCTTTATTGTCATAATCGTAATAATAAATAAATATAAATAATATTATGTGACTTGTAGACTGCATAGATATAAAATCAATCAAATTGAAAATGCAGTTTGCACTTAGCAAGGACTAAGCCTGGGCACTATGTACTACTGTCCCACTGCCTGCCTTTCTAAGACAGGTAAGTGCATTCCAACTTGCTGCACTTTGTGTGACACAAAGGTGAAATTCAATGAAATATACTGTAGTTGAGCAATCAGCAATCAGTTCAATAGTTAATATGTGACATTAAAGGGCTGTGTCTTCCATGGGCCATTACTTGACTCATCTATGTAGCATTTCTAATTGTTCCATCCAAGTTGGAAAAACATTCTAACCAAAGTATACCCATAATTCATACTTGCTTTACGTCACAAATGAGATTTGAGCCACTGTGTTGTCATTGACTTAAGTAAATGAGTACACACTGGTCATACTTATGGCCTGCTAGATGTCATTGTGCTTTATTTGGCTAAGGGCCTTATAAAAGTTACCAGATAGGGTCCTCTGTCAAAAAATTCCAGATATTCGGTGTAGCATATTACAAGTGTATTATAGTCAAACGCTCTGTACCAATGGTGGACGGGGTACATACCTCGTTTTCAGGGGTATCCTATCTGCCAAACTCTAGATACGGTCTTAGGTCTTTCAGGAAATTATTTTTCGAGAATATAAGAGAGCCTCACCCAGTACATTTATGAAGTAAATGTGCACTCACGGTCTAAGGTGTGGGTCACCAAGATGTGTGGAAAATGACAAAATGTATATGCACATAAGCGGTGTTCATTTGTGTTCACCCTCGCCACTGTTGAAGGTAAAGAAAGTCACGAAACAGTGGCCCCGCCATCTTGTTCCCTTTTAGGCTCCATCACAAACATAGATAGTAGCCATCTTTGTGTCATGACCTCCCTGCCCATTGCCGATAGCCATCATCTCTCTCTCACTCTCTCTCTCTCCCTCTCTCCAGTCCCGCAAGCACCCCGCGCCCCGACAGCCCCCGGTCTCTCCTGTTCGGGCCATAAACGCACCGCTAAACACGACCTTGTCTCCGTGCTGAACCCCTGCCCCCCCCCCCCTCGCTCTTTCATCCTACTCATAGAACGGGCCCTTTTGGTAACCTCTTCCTCCCTGCCCGATTGCCCGGCCTGATCCCAGGCCATCACCTAGCCCAACAGATGCAGTTTATTGCTTCCTACAGTAGGACCTCGCCTTACATCAGAGGAGCGGTGATTAATCAAGGCCTTCACACCCCTAGACCTGACCGACGCCCCCGCATCCCTCCCAGGAACACCCTTCCTCTCTTCTGATGGCCCCGCCCCCCCCGGCTACACCTGGCCTCTCGACCCAGTCCCACATCATAAAACTAGGTCTCGTGGATGTACCCCTCCGGCCCCGCATAGCGAAACATGATCTTATCGCCCGCCCAACCTTAGATCTGACCACCCCCTCCTGCCCTCGTGCCCTGTTGGAATGTCCGGCTGCAAATTACAATTACATGTCACATTTGGGAGGGGAAAACAACATCAGAGCGGTCAGCATGGGAATGGGCCTGGAGCTGGGGTCCCAAACATGCCCTTTTTGTACTTCAAAGTGTCTTTATTGCAATAAGGAATGTTTGTACATCATAAACCTGTGTATAAAAGACTGAGCCGTAGAGAAACTTGTTAGAGCACCTCGAGAAGATACCCTGTTGTCTGATTTGACGTGTTCTGTTCCGTCGGAAATAAACTCCTGTTTCCTGCCTTCCAGTCTCCAGCGCCTGCCTCTTTATTTGGGTAATCATGAGTTGGGTGAGAAGCGGCTAACGCCGGGCAAACCTAGAAAAGGGGTAAACGACCTGATCTGCCTGAACCCTTTTTCTACAATTGGCGCCCAAGGTTGGGCCCATCAGCGACACGTGGATCCAGTGAGAGAGGTCCCAACGACAGAGTGAACGACTGCAACGATCGGGAAGAGCGCCTGCCCGATAGACCCTTGTCTGGCAGCCGATCATCCGAACTTCACCGGTTCCGAACAGACCTCTCTCGAGTGATCTACGGTCCTGACTGGGAACCATCAGGAGTGCCACAGCAATTACGGAGAATAGAGGACGATCGGGCGCTGGAAACGGAAGAACAGAAACCGTCCATACGGTCCGGGAAAGGTCGTGGAAACACGACAAATTGCAAATTGATTGTTTCATTGTCATTTGGAAAATACTAGTATTACGCATTTTGATTGTTCTGTCCTGAGAGATTCTCTGTCTACAAACGGGGAAGGATAGGAGTATTCTCCCTTTGCAGATAGTGAAGGGTGGGTAGCGCAGGCTTTTGCCCCCGTTGTAACCCGTCGCGCCTACTTCCCTCTCCATTTGATTGATTGTTATCCAAGCATTTATTGTTTTGGAATTGGTTCTTTTTGGATCATTCTCTATTTGCAAACAAGCACAGGGCCGCCATACTCTGTTTAGTCTTTGCAGATAGTGAAGGATAGGTAACGCAGGCTTTTGCCCCCGTTGTAATCCGTCGTGCCTATTTTTATCCCCCACTGATTGATTGTTTGACCGGACCTTGATCGTTCGGAATTGGTTCTTGGAAAGGATCTTCTCTGCCTACAAACAGAGAGGAACAGGAAGATCTCTCTTTGCAGATAGTGAAGGGTAGGTAGCGCAGGCTTTTGCCCCCGTTGTAACCCGTCGCGCCTATTTTATTCCTCATTTGATTGATTGATTGTTTGTCCGAACTTGACTGTTTGGAATTGGTTCTCTCTTTGGGTATTCCCTATTTGCGAATACTGTAGAATAGAAATATTCTACCTAGTCTCCGCAAAGTAGTGAAGGATAGGTAGTGCTGACTTTTGTCCCCATTGTAACCCGTCATGCCTATCTCCCCCCCATTGCTCAGTAGTTGGTTCAGCCCGGACCATTTATTAAAGGTAGACCATCTGGCTCCACCGGAGGACACCCCTAATAAAAAGGACATATATAAAGAAAATGCGGATTAGCCGCTGTATCGTGCTAGCAAATAAAAGAACACAAGAATCGTTAGGAAAAACAAAAGGAATCGAGTAAAATCAGTAGGCCACTGATGAGATCTCTTTTCAACCTCACTGAAATGGAAGCATTAGGAACAACCCCTCAGGAAATATGAAACTAGTGAGGAAAGCCGAACTCAACGCCATGATGACTGCGAGACAGCTCGGCTCCACAGACCACCCCGCCCAATTAACGGCAAACCCTAGGCAAATATTAGAAATAAACAATGCAATAGCAAAGTAACAGGTTAAAACGTTTTTATTTTGAACAAAAATATATTAAACAACTATTTACACGTCAAACGGCTGCAACAACAAACCCACAATGCATTTCGCCATCTGCTTGACGCCGTTCCTGTCCCTCCTTCCCCAAATTAGCAATATCGGGCTACTTTGGGCTACTTTCTAGTAGGTTTTTGGGCGTCAGAAAGTCTACAAAAGCCATCGGCGGTGGCGTGGGGTGGAGAACCATTACGCGAATAGTCCGGAGGCGACACCACGCGCCAAGGCCTGTCCCCGGGATGAACCAAGGGATCCGTTCCTGGGGCCGTGGCAAAGAACGGCCGGCCGCCGAAGGAATGGGTCCGACCCGGAATGAACTGGTCCTCCCATTCCCTTCTTCTCCCGGCGCCTTGCAGGCCACGGGGGGGGATGTCTTGCATATGCCTCCGACCCCCCCTCTTCTTCATCGCCTGGTCCGGCCATAACAAATGTCAGCGAGACGCCGTGGGGTGCACTGGAAGGGAGAGGCGGCGCGGACGAGCCTCTCCCGCCTCCCCAGGTGGAGGCCCCTCAGCTGCACCCCCAACGCTCCACGCACCTGGCAAAGGGTTCGTCCACTCTTGCGGTGCAGGGACGCTCCACGCACCCGGCAAAGGGTTCGTCCACTCTTGCAGTATAGGGACGCTCCACACACCCAGCAGGGTCTCGTCCACTGTGGCGGTGCTACGACGCCTCACCCAACAGGCTGGAGTCCGTCTGCTCATTTGACCCAGTGACTGCCGGTAGCTGCAGAACTCCTAAAAATGGCGGTCGACCTTGCAGGAACGAACCTGGCATGCAAGGATGGCCTGGTCGCTGGCCAGCTAGAAAAACGAGTCCTCCGTCCAGAAACGTTCTCCTCAGCTTTGAAGATTCTACGAGAGTTGCGGAGGGCCCTCGACCTCCGCGGGCCCCGACCGCCCCCCGATGGGAAATGACTGCCATGATTGCCCGCAGAACGACCAAGACGAAGCCACGGGACGTCGGTGCCCTCATGCTGGCGCCAGCCTCAGTTTTGAATGACCCAAGATACTGCAGACTACCGATTTGATCAGTTCCGGTGGAACATCAGTATGACCCGGTAGGAAAAATTGTTGCCCCTCCCTTTTCTTTGATTGATGGTTCATGTCACCGGTCCCTTCTGTTGCCCCTTAACGCAACTTCTGGACTGCCGAAAAGAAGTTCTGGTCCAACCACGAGTTGGTAGAGACAGTTTGACTATACTTGGACCCGCCTGACCCCACCCAAAATGGCGCCAGTACAAACGAAACTCACAATTCCCCGTTGTGTTCCGGATGCTCAGACTTGATATCGTGAGATATGTATGCAGTTTTGAAGCACATGGCGGGAGGGGATGAGTACTGCTTGAACATTCGAACAATGAATTTGATATTAAGTTCTGACGCATCATTGATTACAGTATTATTGAAAGTTCGAATCTTTTTGACACTGATGGTACTTACCCATCAATAAATTTTCGATATGATTTTATTGCACTTATCGTACCTTGATGAAATAAAACAACCACCGACTCAGTTATGTTTTCCGCAGATAAATATGCCCTCATGTACAGTTCCAGTCTGCTCCGTGGCTGGCCCACGTGGTTGTAGGCCTGCATTTGTACGTCAACATTTTTTTAAAATAAAGATTTTGTGACAAACAAATAGTCGTAGTTTTTGGATTGGTAAGTTCGAATACATAGCCCTTGTTTCCGATCTACGTAAAATATAGGCGAAATAAAGCAAGTCGATTACTGAAAGGTTAAAAGGCAAAGTACCTAGGAATATTGAAAATGCGAACGATCCAAGTAGTTGCGTGTGTTTTTTTACTCTTGTGCAACCTAAGGCAATCGATAAAGGTCCCGATGTTCTGTTTTACTTTGTATGCCACATATCTCAGGGAAATTGTTTCAGATGCCCCTAAACCAGACCCGGTACCATTGTAGACCACCCCGACTCCTCGAAGAAGAACACGAGTTCACCCACTTTACCCTGATTGCCCTTTTGTTTCGACCCCCCCCACACAAGATCCGCAATACCACACGTGGGCGATCTATGCAATGGGCAGTCCATAAATGATTATGCCTCCCGCACCACCAGTCCCACGGGGCTTAAACGCTGAGATGGAAGGGACTGCACCCCGCGGAGATAGGTCGAAATACGTAGTAAGTAAAAAGCCTTTTGGGTTTATGCGCGCGAATGTGTCTTTAAACGCTGCCCCCACCCCTTCTTCTTCCCCTTCTTTCTGCAGGTCGCATCAGAACATCGACTAAAGTGTGGAGAAGACCTAAGCAACGCGGATTTGGGTGATATGAATGCATGTGTGCACGACCGAATGTGTGTAACTCGACTGAATATACGTGCACGCGTTGACCTGATAAGAGAGATGTTTTTGTACGACTTGAGTGATGATTGGACAGCCGATGGAATGGGGAAAAAGGGGGTCTGAACATAGCACCTATACACGATAAACAGACATAGATATAACGCAGTGAAAACACCAAGGAGTATAGAGGGAAAAACAAAACTACGGCGCCCTCCACTCAATACATCATTACACAACCAATGCCGTAGTTTCTGAGGCGTTTCTCAATTTTTGATCTGTAGACAAGCCTGGATGAACCACACGTGCTTCCAGGAAAACTCTAACCTTTAGAGACTTTCAAACTTGTCTCAGTCTTACGCCTTAAATAAAATAGCCCCACTCTGATCCATATACATTAAGACAGCACATGACCCACAAACATTTAACACACATGAAAAAAGAGTGGGGAAGGCGAGATGGCACCTCACGGGCGCACCACCAATGGGACCCCTGGCTGGTACTCACCAGGATGGCCCTGTTCTCATCATTGGTGCCATCAAGCCTTAACGGAAACGTGTCTAAACCCAGGGTGGGGAGACAGTGAATGGTGCAGTGGACACAACTTATATGTGACAATAAGTCACATATTAGGGCTGTTTCAATCTCCACACATAAGGAGAATTTCTTTGAGTACAACGGCACTCTGTACCTCCAAAAGCATGGGACCAGCATGGGAAGCACATTTGCTCCAAGCATAGCTGGTCTCTATGTTCACCACCTGGAAGAAACGAAGATACTGAGCATCAGCAACCCATTCCGGCAAAAGATCTTGACCTGGAAGAGGTACATTGATGACATCCTTATCATCTGGGATGGAGATGATAAGAGCGCCCAACAGTTCCTGACATGGCTCAACTATCAGGATGAATTCCTCAAATTTACCAGCGTCACGACGAAAACCAATCTGGTATTTCTGGATCTGAACATCTTCCCCAAAAATGGCAGATTGATGACAACAACCCATTTTAAGAGCACCTCCAAAAACTGTCTCTTGATGTACCAGAGCTTTCATCCGAGACATTTGAGGGACAACCTACCCTACGGCCAGTTCCTGCGACTCCGTAGGAACTGCACGGAAGTTGCCAATTTCAAATCTCAGTCAGAAGACCTGCGGAAAAAGTTGCAAATGAGGAATTACCCTCCAAAGATCATCGATCAAGCCTACAAGAGAGCAAGGAATAATTGTAGAGAGAGCCTCCAGGAAGAAAAAGTAAAAAAAGTGGAAGAACAGAGACCAATATGTGTCACCACGTATAACACCAACTCTGACCAAGTGAGTAAAATTATTAACAAGAATTGGAAGATCCTTAATAGTGGGGGTCTGGAAATTCCAAAACCTATGTTCTCGCACAAAAGAGCACAGAGTGTCAGAGATATATTGGTACACACCAGACCCAAGGCCAACAGGGTGAATAACATAGGCAATCCAAACTTTGTACAAGGGCACTACCCGTGCGGCGGATGCAAGGTATGCTGTCTGACCAGAAAAAGCAAGAAACTGACCTTCAACAACGGTACAACATGGGAACAAAGAACATTCAGTAACTGTAATAGTTCCAATGTTGTGTATCTCATCACCTGTCCCTGCAAACTCGAACACATTGGCATGACGAGCAGGGCGGTGAAGTTGAGAATAGGTGAGCACAAAAGCACAATCAAGTGTAAGAAGTCCAGCACCAAACTAACAAACCATTTCTTAGAGAGTGGTCACAAACCTGAAGACATACTGTGGACTATAATTGAACAGATTGACAACGAGAAACATCTCCTGGAAAAGGAACAGAGATGGGTTTTTCGTGTCCAGTCCAACAAACATGGGTTGAACGATGAAATTCCATGGGGTCAGTTATAGAACTCTTGTACCCCAAAAAAACCCCCCCTCTCAGAGGCACCACCCCTATCCGTGGCCAATTCAAAAACATAGGTCACACCACATTACTAGAACTACCTGCATGCGGAGACTACCCCCTTTGGAACACAGTGTGACTGTGGTATAACTACTATGTACAATACAGTGGTCATACTTTAAACCCCAAGAAACTATGTCTTCCATAGCTCATGCTATCAGCTAACCCCGCTGTCCAGCCTGTATACCCAACCTTGCTTTCTCCAACCCCGGGAGAAAACCGGCAAAACAAATAGGGCAGTGGTCCTATTACTAAATGTATCTGTTCCCCGTATTTGGCAAGCATACCAATATCTCAATTCAGGTCTTTAGCAATCGACCTATTCATATTATAATGGCCTTAACATAATTTAATGGATATATAATCATCATTGTCATATTTTATTACAGCAATTCCATCAATAATAATTATTGCTAAAGAATTCGCAATGTGCTGGCCAAATTTGAGTAAATAATGGAAATGGAAGCAAGACTTCCGCAATATGCACACCCGCGTTCCATTGCGGGCGGCCATTTTGGGTTAGCGCGCTAGTGTTTCAGGAGAACCCTCACCAGCGCGCAGTGAAGCTTAAATGTTCCACCGCTCCCCACACGCGAGCATTCTGCAGAGCGGCAACACGGGTAGAATTAAGACTTAGGGACTATGCGGACAATGTAAGTTATAGACTTTCACCCAAGGTCTCAAAACAACTGGGTTTTGAGATATGAGTTTCACTCCTCGCAGAGTGTGTCGGTTTACAACGCTAAGGGCGTGGTTCTCTTTCTTTCAGAGCGCCGCGGTGATTTCCTACCGATTGTCAGCTCATGGGGCATATCACGCTTGCCACAGCAGTATGTATCGTCAATCATTTATAAGTTGGGGTGTGCCCCGTTTTCTGGGGGTTTTTATTGAATCAAGGACTAAATTTAAGACCAGTATAAGAAATCCGGTTCCTCGTTTTTAACCCTGTGAGGTGTCGCTGTATGCATTGAGTCATGAGAGTGTGTGTGTGTGGAGATTGAAACAGCCCTAATTACAAGGGGCACCACAATGTTCGGTGATTTTCACGAACAGGCAGGGGATGGCAGATTGAACCATCACTCTGTCCATAAAGTCTTGAGTTTAGGCTTTAGGCAAAGGGCAAATGAAATATGATGAGCGGAATTGTGGCGCAGATAATAATGAAAGCGCAGAGATAAACCACAGCTACTAATATGAACATCTGTGTTTCTCTCCTTTGTTCGGCGGTACTCACGGACAGCCAGGGGATGGCAGATTGAACCATCACTCTGTCCATAAAGTCTTAAGTTTATTCTTTGTGTAATGGGTGAATGGACATGTTGAGTGGAATTGTGGCGCAAACAATGATGAAAGCGCAGAAAAAACCACAGCTACAAATGTAAATATCTGTGTTTTTCCTTTTTTCCTATTTTCTTTACAGAGACCACATTCAGGTCATCATTTTTGATATTTTTGCTTCCCTGGGGCCAGCTCATGCCCTGAAGCATAAACTAACAGTGGATTTTTACTGCTAGTTTGTAGGAAGACAGGCTGACAACACTTAGCAGCTGAGCTTAATTTCAGTAGGGACCAGTAGAAGGTCCTGATGAGTAGGCAGTAGGGGACTGCCTACGAAACATGTAGACCAGGTTGTAGCGATCAGCTCAACCCCAAAACCCCCTTCTTAACGTCCCCAGCTAGGGAAGTGAATAAATTGTTTTTTTCCACTAGCCAGAGGATTTTTAACTTTTGTATTCCCACACATTGTTAGGTCCCTACACTTCACTGACACCACCCACCTTGCACCATCACATAGTCCTGTCACCACATTAGTGCTCCCGCGTAGTCGGTCAGGTCGTAGCACGCCCCGCCCCGTAGAGGGACGGGAAGACCCCAATGATGAAGCATGACACTACTGGATTTTTTTAGTGTGTGAGGGGTATTTTAAAAAGCACATTGCGCTCTCATCTTTACCACCCTAAGAGAGAGTATGTTCATCCAGGCTTGTCTACAGATCAAAAATTGAGAAACGCCTCAGAAACTACGGCATTGGTTGTGTAATGATAGATATAACGCACCCTTACTTAGAAACGACCATCTCTCTAATAATGCAACCAAGAATGACGTGCACCTACGAGTAGATTCTTACGCCATGAAACTCGAAGTTGCCCATTGTTCCCCCAACTAACACCCTCCGTTGCCTTGGCCTGGATACCCGTCCGCTAAAAAAATGATTCAAAGATCCCACCGTAAGTACTAGCCCGACCAGGATAGTTCCCGAACAATTGACGAAAGTATAAGTATTTGCAACAGAGACGAACAGCAAAAGACAGCCAGGCGAATTAAATAGGAAACTAAGGATGCGCAGCATGCAGGAGGAAATGTCTTTGGCCAAGTACTGTTCTATGTTTTGTCTTGATTTCTGTATGTAAATGCATGTACCCCCCCCCTCGCCTGAATTCATGTGTACGTGGTATATGGATTTACGTTGTCCCTCAGTCTGTGTTTCTATATAATATGACCCCTACTGTTTTGTGTTTTGTGCGCACCAAAATGGCCTATTATTGTACACGTTTCTCTCTCTCTCGTCCTTTCCCTTCATGTTGTACGTGTACCGAATAGTTCATTTAAAATGCGAACGACCCCTGCTCCCTCTTCCTCTGTGTGGTAATGTTGTGCCCCGCCGGCACGAGCCTAATTGGTTTTTCGAACACAAAGGTGATCGACAAAAATTGCCAGAAACTAAAACAATTGTAATTTGCCATGTTACTACCTCTCCTTTTCTGTAAAAATGACAGAACTCGAATTGGCTATAAGGAAAGGACAGGTAAGACGACTGATGTCCCCCTAATCTGGCCCTTTTTATAGGAGGACTATACGTCAGTGGCCTTCTGCTCTCAGCTCGTTAGAAACACAATCTCCTAGGCCCAGATTGCCCCACCCCTCCGCACCCAAGTACGGATGTCCAAAACGTCCCCGTTCCTCCCGCTAGACCCCAGCTCCGTAAACTCGAGGTATAACTGATGACCCTGCTTAACTGTTGCTCCCCGAGAAAAGAGTGTTTAGCCTCCACCCCTCTCTCATGATGATAAAAGACTGCCAGGGCTAGGGTTAGAAAGCCACATGCGACATGAATGAACGCCAAATAGACCTAGTTCAAAATCAGTAGACACGCCTGTATACATACTCCACAGTGATAACTTCTGACCGTGACCGATGAAACGTACCCCCAGCTACCTAGATCTGGGACGGAATTGAAATGTATAAATGCCTTCTCTTGCCAGTTCACTAAAAACCTGTTTTGTACCCATTCAAGGATACACAGCCACCGGAGGAGAGGGGCTGGACGTGACGCACAGCCTGGCCACAGATCGTGAGGCGCGTGTGACCTCGACCTAAGATGGAGCCGCAGAGCAACGGGACGCGGGACGATGCACCACTCTCAAACGCAGAAAACGAAGGAATGGAGGGCTGCCTTGAAGCCCTCTACTTGTTGACCCACGCGTGCCAGAAGTGCCCGCCCCTTTGAGCCCGATTGATGGACCTGCCTGCGCATCACCCTTTTGCTCCCCTGGTCCGTCTCAAAGATCCTGTCCCACTCCGCCCTCTCCTCCCCCGATTATCCGACAAAACCCCTTCTATCCTTTCCACGTGGATTTTGACTCCGAGACAGAAATGCAGGTGCCCAGCATAAGGCACCCTTAAGAGAGATTAGCTAGGAAACAGGACTGTGGCCTAACGGCAAAGGACAGATCACACCCTGCGACGTGTAAAGAAGGACCGAGCTGGACCTATAGCTCCACCGCCGGTGCTCAACAGCGCCAACGGAAGAAAACGAACTACCAGTGATGACTCGCTACTAATAAAGACACTGTGGCAAAGACCCCCCTTTTTCTGAACTTTCTACACCCCTTGACTAATTGCTTGTATTGGACTAAATTCCTCCCTCAATCACTTTTGCCTGTAAAATGTTTCATCGGTCACTTTTAAGTACAACAAATGTAAATTTATATGTATTCCACCTCGTATGTTGCATCAACTACACACGGTTATATGTAAGTCTACCAATTTTGACAAACGCTATTTCATTGACTAAACACGACTATATGTATGATAAAAACGGAAATGATCTAGCTTATGTAAAAAGCGGCGACTGTGGAAAATGACAAAATGTATATGTACATAAGCGGCGTTCATTTGTGTTCACCCTCGCCACTGTTGAAGGTAAAGAAAGTCACGAAACAGTGGCCCCGCCATCTTGTTCCCTTTTAGGCTCCATCACGAACATAGATAGTAGCCATCTTTGTGTCATGACCTCCCTGCCCATTGCCGATAGCCATCATCTCTCTCTCACTCTCTCTCTCTCCCTCTCTCCAGTCCCGCAAGCACCCCGCGCCCCGACAGCCCCCGGTCTCTCCTGTTCGGGCCATAAACGCACCGCTAAACACGACCTTGTCTCCGTGCTGAACCCCTGCCTCCCCCCTCGCTCTTTCATCCTACTCATAGAACGGGCCCTTTTGGTAACCTCTTCCTCCCTGCCCGATTGCCCGGCCTGATCCCAGGCCATCACCTAGCCCAACAGATGCAGTTTATTGCTTCCTACAGTAGACCTCGCCTCACATCAGAGGAGCGGTGATTAATCAAGGCCTTCACACCCCTAGACCTGACCGACACCCCCGCATCCCTCCCAGGAACACCCTTCCTCTCTTCTGATGGCCCCCCCCCCGGCTACACCTGGCCTCTCGACCCAGTCCCACATCATAAAACTAGGTCTCGTGGATGTACCCCTCCGGCCCCGCATAGCGAAACATGATCTTATCGCCCGCCCAACCTTAGATCTGACCACCCCCTCCTGCCCTCGTGCCCTGTTGGAATGTCCGGCTGCAAATTACAATCACATGTCACATTTGGGAGGGGAAAACAACATCAGAGCGGTCAGTATGGGAATGGGCCTGGAGCTGGGGTCCCAAACATGCCCTTTTTGTACTTCAAAGTGTCTTTATTGCAATAAGGAATGTTTGTACACCATGAACCTGTGTATAAAAGACTGAGCCGTAGAGAAACTTGTTAGAGCACCTCGAGAAGATACCCTGTTGTCTGATTTGACGTGTTCTGTTCCGTCGGAAATAAACTCCTGTTTCCTGCCTTCCAGTCTCCAGCGCCTGCCTCTTTATTTGGGTAATCGTGAGTTGGGTGAGAAGCGGCTAACGCCGGGCAAACCTAGAAAAGGGGTAAACGACCTGATCTGCCTGAACCCTTTTTCTACAGATGTTCACGGATGCACCCAACTTACTCTGATGTATGGAATTTTGGCAAATGTTGACTGTATTGATTGCCAGTCAGAATCCAAATTCCATCCAATGAGGGGTTCGGCCAAGCACAGTAAGTGCTCCAAAGGTGCCAACAGACAAGTCCATCTGAGCCTCACCAGGCTGCAAAGGGGAGGCATTATTCAAGGTTCACCTGCTCAACTGGCCACCCGTACAATATTAGTGGGGTATCAGAGTAAGACCGAGGCTTGAAGAAATAGTCAAAGCTTAGTCTAGTTGTCATAGGTCGCACTTGTAGGTAGAAGGCAGAAAGTCAAAGTAGGAGTGTCACACAGATCACCATACCCACAACTATTCACAGAGGTCATCCTACAAACACACACCTCACTAACTACGCATGCTATTCCACCAGTAATCATTCTTCACTAGTGGCACTTTTTCCCTATACATATGATAACACCATGAAGGAGATTCCCGAAGTGCTAGATGCACGTGTCTGATTGCAAGAAAATACCCTCTTGCCTGTCTACAGCTTCTTGCAGAATTCAAGAAGTGAGGAGGAGGCTCTTATGCGTAGCGGCAGGTCATTCCATGCTTTAGGAGCAATGAAGGAGAAGGCTCGACCTCCAAAGCTAGTCTTCTGTATATGTAAGATGGGAAACAGCCTTAACCACGCAGCATAAACTATGCATGAATAAACCACGCAGGGGGTACCATACAGGTCTAAACAAAGAATATGCCTTTACCACGCATATGCATGGTTTAGATGTTAGTGGTTGTTAGCGCTCCAGACTCTGAGCGGAGGGTTAGAGAGGTTGCAGACTGGGCGGAGGGTCACAGGTGACTTGCTGCCCAGATGAGGAACGGCTTGGTGAATACGATTTTTCTATTTTATTATTTTATTTTATCAGGGGTTTTAGGGCTCAGGGTGGTGGTCAGGGTACTTTTTATGGCTAGTGGGATAGTTTAAGGGCTCAGGGCGGGAGGGCTGGGGTGCTTTTTATGTAGGGATCAAGGTTTTAGGGCTTAGGGCAGGGGAAGTTGGGTCAATTGAAAGGCTGGGGTGATGGTTTTAGGGCTCAGGGTGGGGGACTTGGGTGTTTTTTAAATCTGGGGTCAAGGTTTTGGAGCTCAGGGCTGGGGGGGTCTGAGTCGCTTTTCAAGGCTTGGGGCAGGTTTTAGGGTCCCGGGCACAGGGGGGCTGGGTTGTCTTAGGGCTGGGGTGGGGTTTGTTTTAAGGGCTGGGGTCTGCCTTTAGGAGTCAGGGCAGGGGTCGGGGTAGAACTGGGGGCAGTTGTCTGGGTTGTAGGACTCAGGATGGGGCTAGGGCAGACCCTTAACGACACTTATGCCTTTACCAATTATGCCATTACAACTAAATTTATTGTAAAGGCATGCATGGTAAAGGCATGTGTGGTTAAGACGCAGTCATTGTTAAGACTGTGTTGTTCAGGGATGCGTGGCTGGGGATTACGTGTTTCCGACAAACAACCGTGTAAGAATTGTGAAATCTTTAACTACGCAGATGACACCCAGCTGCTGGTGCAGCTGGAAGATACAAGGGAGGCTCAGGAATCAGTGAGGAACTTGCTCAGATTCACGGTCAATTGGATGACCAACAACCTCTTGAAGGTGAATGCTGAGAAAACGGAGGTACTGGTGCTCACCAACCAGGCAAATCCTTGGGGTGATCTGTACTGGCCCCCAGAATTAGTTAAAACTCCTACTCCCGGTACGGTGGTAAAAAGTCTAGGTCTAAAGATCGATGCAGATCTTACCATGGCCCCTCAAGTTTTGGCTGTGGTAGGCTCTTGCACGGGTGTGTTGAGGCAATTACGCAAGCTGACCCCTATTCTTTCAGCCTCCACCCTACACACCATCGTCTCTGCTACAGTCATCTCGAGGCTAGATTATGGCAACGCTCTGTATCTTGGTTTGCCACAGAAGTGGCTGAGGAAGCTGCAGGTCGTGCAGAACAACGCAGCTAGATTGATTTTTTCTCTACCGAGAAACTCACATGCAACCCCACTCCTTTGGAAGCTGCACTGGCTGCCTGTGAAGCTCAGGGTTCAGTTTAAATGTCTCTGTGTGGCCCACAAGGCACTCTTTGGTAAAGCCCCAGAGTACATTAAGCAACGCCTGAGGAGGTATGTTCCCGGCAGAACTCTGCGCTCAGGTCAGACCTCCAATCTGACTCAACCCAGATTTAAACTAAAAACGAAAGGAGGCAGAGCTTTCTCAGTGATTCTTCCGCAACTTTGGAATGAGCTACCGGCCAGTCTGAAGGAAGATTCACAGCTACTTTTCTTCAGGAAGAAATTAAAGACGTACCTATTTAAAAAGGCAATACTTCCGGCCTAATCAGAGATGGCAGAGGGTCTTGGGGTGACAGCATGTTATGTTCTTTCTGTTTAAGCGCTTAGAGACCGGCGGTGATAGGCGCTATACAAAAACTTTATAACATAACATAACATAACATATGTGCAAGAACGACTCTGGATGTCTGGAAGGTGTGTGAGAGTATATTTGATTGTTGAGGTATGCAGGGCTAGTGTTATGTAGTGCCTGGAAAGTGTGGGTGAGGAGTTTGAAGTGTGCTCGTTTGTGAATGGGGAGCCAATGGTTCTCGTTCAGGTGTGGTTTGATTTGAGTGTGGCGTGGGAGGTTAGGAGTGATTCTGACACTGTATTGTGAATGGTCTGCAGCCTTATGGTGAGTTTTTTGTTGTTCCCAGCATAGATGGTGTTTACGTAGTCCAGCTTGCTTGTGATCAGGGCATGCATGATGATTTTCCGTGTGCTCATTGGGAGCTATTTGAAAATCTTCTTCAGCATCCTCATGGTACGGAAGCACAAGGCGATGACGGCAATGACTTGGGCAGTCTTGTTGAGTTTTCTACTATTGATGATCCAGAAGTTCTTGCCATCTGTTGGTCCCAGCTCTGTTGGTCACCAGGTGGAGTTCCACAGTGATATATTTCTCCCAAACATCACAGTTTCGGTCTTGTTGGTGATCAGATTTATACAGTTGGTCTCCATCCAGTTGGTGATTTCAGTCATGCAGTCTTTGTACTTGATCCAGGCATATGGCGTCCTGTCCATGGCGGAGAGAATTAGGTGCATGACGCTGGCGTAAGAGAGAATTTTTATGTTATGAGAGCAAATGATGTTGGCTAGAGGCATCATGTATGCGTTGATGAGGGTCGGTGCAGGAAGGATCCTTATAGAACTCTGCAGATGATATCGCGGACATCTGAGGAGTATGATGCCAGGCTGGCTGGATAGGTCCTTCCAGTTAGGAAGGCGCTAATCCATCTGACCTCCCACTCAACATCAGAGCCTCCCCCTCTCTTCTTGAATTCTGGAAAAAGCTAAAGTCTGTATTTTCAATTAACCAACTACCATAGGCAGGGCTAGGCACACACACCTGCTCAACATCGGAAAACCCTTGTGGATCATAGCACGCTTTACAAATACACGTCACCAGATTGAGAAGCACAATCTCCTGCATCAGCCCCGTTTGTCATAACCCACACAGTTACAATGCCATTACTTACATGGTTCTACAATTCTTGTTGTCTATAAACAAATCATGGCTTTGGTAGCTTCCCTAAGCTGAATGGTGCAGAGTAGAAGTAATGTATCTCGAGTCAAAAAAGCCTTCTCACTAACCATCATAGGTCCGTGCATTAACCACCAAGCCAAGCTCTAAAGCTTAGGGTCAGAAATGCCTCTTGAGGTCCAGATCAGGTAAAGGGCCAGGACACCCTGCTATTATGTATTATCTTACACCTTATCGCTACAGATGATTGGACAGTAGAAGTCAGAGCTACCATCAATTTAGGGCTCACATTCACCAACTCTATCCCACTAGGCACCATAGAAAAGCCCCCAAAATACCTCTGTCACATAATGGGGGCACTACACAGTGTCCCAATGTTGCAAGTTATTGTTCTACGTGCCACTGAGGCTGGGCACGTGACCTAACAGCACGCTTTGCAAAATTTAAGGATGAACAAGATAAAATTAAACGCTTGAAGGAGTGCATCCCATCTATGAATGATGACATAATGCAAAGTGGCATATCAGAGCACTACCACTGCTTATTCAAATAAAGCGTACTTTAAATACCAAAAAGCTGCACTGAAAAGGAGACAAAAGCTTCACTGTGCAGAGAAGACATTTAGGAGAACAAAGTGCAATAAATCTGATAGGGAAGAAAGTCTGTGGGTCTAAATCTGATCAAAGAGCTTTGATATCCAATCCAATTCCTCCCTCATTCATACATTCATTAGTCATTCAGGTAGTCTTCAACCTGCTCAAGTAAAACATACAATATAATGTTATTTGTCATAAAGGGCAGTATATCTCCCTACTTTACTTCATGCTTACCTCCACACTCTTCTGCATTGGATCAACACAGAATTGAACCGCTAGCTAGAGGAGGATTGGGAACAGCTAGTATTGAAGATTTATGAGAGAGCTTGGTGTGGGTGTCAAAATGAAACAATGGGAGGAATTGGAGGACGTTTGTGGAGTTCTAGGTAAGATGGACTCAGCTGGTAATGGGATCACACCACCTGCTCTCTCTCCTTGTAATAAATACCTAAAACCTTGGACTATGTGTTGTGCTACAATACCGTAGGTATCAGCTCCTATGGCATGATGACAGAGAAAGCAGCTATGTAGGGCAGGAGTATGCGCTTCACAGGGGGTTGTGGATGCTGCCCAGGAGTATGTGTGTCAAGTGCAAATGCTTCCTTAGTGGATGTTCTTTCAGGCTCTTTCGAATGAGGAGAATACTGCTTGGTCTTTTCTCTGATCATATATCATCTGAGACTATACCAGTTTCTCTTTCTTCTGGAAGGTGCCCTTTCCCTCTGCATACAGCACCCAGATACTCCTTGGAGCGAACATTGCGCTATATAAAAGCTGTTTCATTCATTCATTCATGTTGTTGGATGCTGAGGATGTTAGGCTCAGCCACCTTCTTCTTGGAGATGAGAAGAAAGAAGCCACGGGGCATTCTGACTATTAATCTAATAAGTGAAATGCCCAGTCCGAATAGCCGCATAAAGCTCATAGGGTTGTGATTTACAGCTGTATCTCTACAAATCATGACTAACATTTTCTTCTACCCTTACCAAGGGAAGAACTCCTCAGCAAAGGAATGCTTCATTAGCATCATTGAGGATACAAATATTGAAAGAAGTGAGTTGTGCATGACACCTGCTGTGCTGCAGAACCTTCCACCCACATGCACCCATGTAAACAAGTGGCTGGCTCAGAGTAGCATGTGTGGAGGTGGATATAATACGTGTTTCTAAACTGGGCCGCAGCTACATCCTGCCAAAGCCGCTGATGACGTCCAAGTACACCCCCGAAGGGAGACCCTCTCCTGTAGCTAGGCTGCCGGATTTGGATGCCAACCATTGGTGATAGAGAGATGCCAAGGCAGTAAAGCACCTGCAGAAAGTCCAGTCATTCACTGTGCTAATAGCATAAGCTGAAGGCTGGAGCGAGAAGGAATATTATAGGGACCAATGTGGCATGTTTACAGTCAAGGCTGTAAAATTGCATTTTATTTCAGTGCATGGGGATACGATTTAGCCTCTTTTGGTCACTCTTCACTCGTTAATGGCTGCTCAAGAGCAGCACTGTATGTGACATCTGGTCTAGGGACAGCTTGTCTCACCAACCTCAAGTTTTTATAAAAATACATAAATACATGCATAGGGCTGTTGGTTGGTCCCTCTTCATCCATTGCTCTGTTCAAAGGTCATTCACATTTTGCTTCTGTCTACCACAGCACAGCATATAGCATTGGCCACAGAGTAAGCCGACCTTATCACTTGACTGTCATGCGCTGTGAGCGACGGCACTTTGCTTGATCACAAGTGTACTACTGCCTGAAAAGGACTGTGTAGGAAACTGGGCTTTTGTTACAGTTACACCCCTCCCCACCACCTTTTGTCCTCTTTTTAGGTGCTAGAGGCTGGTTTTCGCGTCTGAGAGTGCACTAAGACCTGCTAACCAGAACTTAGTGCCAGTGTTCCTTCCCTAAAACAAGGTAAAGTCAAATTGTGCTACAAATGGCTAAGAACTTTAGCACCCCTGTAAGTCCTTAGTAAATGGTACTCCAGGTACCTAGGGCAGGGTTACTAAAGAGCATCCCCAAGGGCTGCAGCATTTCTTATGCCACCCTAAGGAACCCACATACCAATTCCACACAGACTGCGGGCGCAGGCTGCTTGACATGGTGTAAACCATGAGTGAAAACATGACATGAGACACTCCTGTGTGTCATGCCAAAGTCACTGCATCTAATATATGTAAGTCACCCCTACAGCTGCCCTTTGAGCCCTAGAGCAGGGTGTATTCTATTTTATGTGAGTACATATTTGCATGAACAGATATGCACCAATTATGTCTAGTTCCATTACTAGATATTGCAAGTGAGCAGGGAATCCATCTTAATATAGGTACTGAGCACTGGTCAAAACAAGTTTCCCCAGCTACTTAATGGCTTCACTGAAACATAGAGTGTTTGGTATCACACATCTTGTATTAAGAAACCCACACTGATTCCAGTGATGGATTTATTAATACTTGGACCGAGAGGGTACCTTAGAAGTACCCCCTGAAACCTACCATCTCTCTAGTGTGCTATCTGTCTGGTTCTGTCCAGTCAGCTTCCACAGACATTATTTCTGACACCATGGGTATCAGCCTTCGCTCTCAGGAGGTCACAAACAATGCCTGCTCTGGGGAGAGGCATTATCACCTCCTGCCCCAGGAATGGCTGGTAAATTAGCATTCCAAAGTAGGGGGCTGCAAAGAGCCCACTGCCTTTGTAATGCAAAGCTGTCTTCTCTCACTGGAGAGGAAGTGGACCTCCTAGTCTAGAGGCCTTTGGCACCTGGACAGGTGGGGAAATTAGCTATCCAGGAGGCTGATTGGACTGACATGCTAGTCACACCTCTAGGGTGACCCAGTCTGATGTGAACACTACCACCATATTGTGTGTTGTGGAATTATGAATTCTGGGACAGGGTGATGCCCACTCACCACAGGAAGTTAAAATTTGTAACTTGAAAATTACTTACCTGAGTCCGATTATCTTGGTATCTAAATGTATATAAAAGTACGTGTTATTTTTTATAAATTGGTGTCAGATTTCTGTATTGAGTGTGGTCTCACTTATTGTTTTTGTGTGTGTAATAAATGCTTTGCATTACACTCAGATATGCCTAACTGTTCTCCCACACTACCACAAAAGAGATAATTTTGTATGTCACTTGTGCTTTAGTAATTCCTTTGGGGTTTACCTGGATTCTTTACACAAAGTACATCTTTTTGGTTGACTATATAAAAAATCAGCTTCCTATAGACTGCATTTCTATGGCAGAGTTGTTGTGTGTGGGCTGCTGGGCCACTCCTTTATTTGAAAAGAGTTTCTTGTATTTTGCCAGTTTTGTTAACATTTATATATGTTTGCACAAAGAATAAATAAAAGCTCGCCAATAACATACTGTTGATTTTAGCAATGCTTGTTTAGTAGGTGTTTCTGCTGCAGAGCCATCTTACCACAGAACTCAAGCATGCCATTTTAAAATTGGATGATATATATGTTATTTAATGTTACTATTGTGAAAACATACTATGCTCTGTTAGTAATATTTCCATATATACCTATGAAAAGTAATGCAAACAAAAATAAATCGATCACAGATGTTTCACTACTACTCATATATGACTGTCGCCTTCTATGTGCTTGGAATTTCCCATCGCATTGTACTAATTAAAAACTTTTTCAGCCTTGGCAGGCCCAGTAGGCCTTAAATTCCAATGTTGTACATTGCACTTTTTCCAGTAGCATAACCTCTTTTTCAGACCTGGCAAGGGAAGCAGGATTTGGTCAGAAAAATGCAGCTGTGTATATATGAATGATATCCTCTCTTCAAGGCCACCCTGCACTTCCTTGAGAGGAATATCCTTACACCTGCACAGTAGAGACTTTTTTGCTAAATTTTTTGCCATTAGGTCATGTTAGATTGACTTGTATGGAGAGAAATTATAAATATACCGGGTCGGTTTTACATGCTTCTAGCTCTTAGCTCCAGCTGCCCATTTTCTAGTGAGCGTCCTGGTTTATTGAAATGACAATTTTGTTTGATCTTTTGCTTTATTACCTTCTATTTTGCATTAAATGCTAGTTGGACTTTAGGCTTCGCGATGTGTGGAGTTTTTTTTGTAACACAATCTCTATCTTGGTCTCTCAAATCCAAGTTTAAGATGATGGTATGCCCAGCCTACAGCCATGTGTACATGTGACTAAATTTATTAAGTCCTCTATACCCACAAATGATAGCAAACTCTGAATGACAACACACAAGGGTGACAGGGCACTGAGCCACCCACAAGCTCTAACATCAAGCACTCCAAGGTGACCCAAGGAAGGTGGTTCTTTACTGCTTTTGGACCCCTGGACATGAGTTTCAGACACAGCACTCTGGTGGGTATAAATCTGCATTACATGTAAATCATGGTCAGTGGCTCCAATAATCCAAAGTAGGGGTTTCCAGGATACCATAATTGTTGGTGCATAAAGCAATCACAGGAAAGAACCCAAAAGTAATACCCTGGGAAACCTTACGACAGGACCGTGGGGTAAAAATCACAGTTCCCCATTATTACCACCGGCATTTGTACGGCTAAGCAACTGGGACCGCATTATACATTTTCACTGTTTGCGCCGGGCACACCTATTAACCCCTTCAATGCGGCGGCAATTCTGCCGCAGCGCTAGGGGGGAAGAGGGCCGCACGGCGCTCCCATGCTCGTGACGGAACCGCTCAGTCACGAGCCTCGGGCGCGCTGTGTTGATGACGGAGCGGTTCCGTCACGGCCCCGCCCGCTCAACAGAACGTCCTGCGCAGGTGAGAGAGCGCCATTTACAGTGAAATTTGTAGGGGTGCATCATATGTACAAGTAGTCAGCACCCGCATATATAGAGGACTTTAATCATGTTGAAATGCAATGTGGGATTGAGAATTAGAGAAACTGTTATTGGAAATCTGAAGAGCCAGGGTTAAGAATTACATCCACACTTGCTGTATAACCTAGAAAGGTCGTTAAGATGAAATCTTTCATCTTCGAGAAGTGCGTTAAACGAGAACTATTGTGCATTTAGATCTGCTTATGGAAATTAACTGTGCCTTTATATTTGAACAATTAGCTTAAACTAGAAAATGCATTTGCTGTTAAGGTTGGAGGCCTAGTGACTAATGTAAACGGTTGGGCCTTTAAATCGAGCTGAGGCCTAGTTCATAGAATGGATGCAGGCCTGTTCGAAAGTTTTGCTTAGCATTTAGATGTGGAAATGTTTTATAAAAGAGGCTTTTAGAAGATGTTGCAACATTATTAGACTGTGAGCCTATTTGCGTATATTCCTTTGCAGGTGCATCACCAAGTAGATTATAGAGTAGAAGGGCCCATTGTGTATGAGAGTTAGAAATGCTAGACTCAGACATGGAGGAGTAGACCAGGAATTTGAAGAAGCAACTAGAGGCGATGAAGAGTCTGGGACCCAAGGACGTCTGCATGGACAAAGATGGAAGAGAGCCATACTGGAAAGTTTCGAAGTTAACACCTCCGAGAGGGGCGTACCTGAAGGCGTGTCATTCACATTGTGGGGTTTCGTATTAGGGACAGCACCCCGAGGGTGGAGGCAGAGCAGATGGGCTGAGGAGTTAGAGAGAGCAGTCGGATGGCAAGGAGCTTAGCTAGGATTGAGAATTACACCTGATATCAGAGGACGTGGGTGAATTCTTTGGAAGTCACCACGGCTGACACCTTTTGCTAGGATGGACTGTTGTTAAGTAGGGATGTCACCTAGTATAGTGTAGGGACAGACTAACCTGAACTTATGCCTATTATCCCGATGAGTACCAGAACTCAGGTTATAGCGATTCTGTTCAGTCTGATGATTCTGGAATTGATTCTCGTATTATTCATCAGTCGCTTGAGACTTTTCCGTAGGATTATGTTTGTATTAGTGCCTGTTTACCTTTTGAACCTCTTGCTGAGGTGTTTGTACCTGCAGTTCTTTTTGGTTATGTAATAAACCTTTCAAACTTAGCTTGGTCAGTAGTTCTTAGGGAAAGCAATTGGGACTTCTAAAATACGTTTATTTTCCATATGAAAAGATTGCCTAATTCACTCTATGACAGGTAAAAAGGTCTAGTCGACCTGTGACGGGATTCTGGAGAATGGTAAGCAGACTCTAGAGGTAAAATCTCGCCTTTCCAGTTGGTAGCAGAGTAGGATGGTTTATCTTCTGGAGTGAGGGTAATCTAGAATTAGGTTGAGATTTCCCCGAGGCCCATAGACAAGCAATGAAGAGTGTCCAGAAAGCTGCGGACGGATGGAGTTCCATTGAAACTGACGAAAAGTGACAGTGCGGCAGAAAGCAGCAGGTCGGAGGAGAGTGAGTATGAAAAGGGTCATGCGTTGTTAGATTGCGGTTATGTTGTGTTCTATGTTGTATTGTCTTGCGGAGTTGAGTGCCTGTAGTGTGAAAGAGAACAGGTTGTGAGCGCGCGCAACCAGTGAAAATCTTAAGCTCGTGGGGAGTTTAAGTGGTTCGGGTGTATCGAACACCCAGAGTAATTGTCGACCATTGTTAAGGGGGTCATGAGGTACCATTGATCGCCCGCAGGACCGAGATAGGGGGAATGAATGTGTAAGTGCGTGGGTAACGGACGCTGGTCGGAAGTTGCCGTGAGTGTGTAACCTATCAGTTGAGGCGATTGTCCGGTCGTTCGCGGACAGACATTTGCCGGTTTGGTGACAATTACAGTTACACTGTGGCCGTACAGTCAGGGAAGTGGTTGCTTGGTCGGAAGTAATCATTTTCAGTGTATGATTGGGACGCATAAGAGACCGAGAGAGGAACGGAGAGAGGAGGGGAACTGCTGCGAAACGGAGGCGAGTGACGTCAGAAAGAGCCGCGCTGGGATTGGTCGGCTAGCGTGGAGCCGTGCTGGGATAGGGCGGTTAGTGAGAAGCCGCGCTGGGATTGGTAGATTGTCATCAGGAAGTAAACGAGTGCTGTAAACAAGGAAACGTTGTGGATTTTCATCATGAAATGCTTTAAATTGTTGCGGAAATGTTTCAAGGGCGACAACAGGATAGAACCTCGGGGTGAGGAGGAGGCTCCGCCCGAGGATACTCCAGCTTATTATATGGCAACGAATGTTGGGTTACACACCATATTGTGGCTTAGTACCTGGTGTAAGATGACAGATGGAAACGAAGAATTGACGTTTCCTAAATATGGAACGTTTAGACTAGAGGTGTTGTATCAGCTGAAAGCGATTATGGCTGCGTTGCGACCTTTGCCCAGACCAACACAGTTCGAAGCACTAAATGCATGGATCAGGGCAGCCCATGAACGGAACAGAGATAGGAGACAAGAGAGGGTGAAACGATCAGTTAGGGCGGTTCAAGATGCGAGATGGGATGCATTGGCCAAGAGGTGGAGGGTACAGACCATAGAAGGGGATAGGTTGTACCCATTGTTGGAAAAGACAGGGGATGCACAGAGGAAAGGTACGGAGGATGAAGACAGTGAGACAGATGACAGCCTGATAGAGAGACTGTTGTCAGAGAGACCACCTCCATACAATCCTGAGTTGGAAGGAACGCAAACACCAGCAAAGAACTGGGGAGTCTCGGACGGGGATGGAGGGGGTAAAATGGTGAGTGAGGCAAGTACCTTAGGGGACAAGTTTTGCCCAGAAGAAGGGAAAAAGGTACCTCCACCTTCCCCAGTGGCGAGAGTAGTGGGAAGGTTTACAGTACAAAAAGTTCGGGTAGAAGAGGGCGTCAACTCTCAGAAACTGCCAGATGCTCTTACGGTACCAGTTACCATAGGTCCCATAGTATCCGTGTACAATCCAGAACAGAAACAGAAACAATGCGAGAGTTCACCACAAAGAGAGAGCGAGAGATGTTTTAGTGAGGACAGGAGTAACGTGGCAGATGGGTGGAGGCAGTTGCCAAAGCCCGTAGAAAGAAGCACTCCTTTGGCAGCATCAGCAGACTCCTCAGAGGAGCACATGGGTTGGAGAGGACCAATGGATCTGAGGGGACCAAGGCCGAGGTCGATGAGGGAATTAAGGCCAGATTTGAGAACTTGGGAGACCATTGTGGACACTCAGAGCGATAGATCGAGGAATGTGTTTGGGTCCGAAAACCAGGAAAGTAGGAGGGTGTCCCACTGCGCACCTGGTGGAAGCAGACAGGAATGGGAACGCGGAAGTGTGGAGAATAGGGGGGCATCCCACCACACCTCCGGAGACAGCCGACAAGAGTGGGACCGTGAAGGCTGGGAAAACAGAAGGGTTCCCCCTAACACACCTGAAGAGAACAGACGAGAGAGTCAGGACTGCGGCGGGAGGGACTCTAATGGGACTTCTAGTCAAGGTACATTGAGGGCCGCAATTAAGGCAAGAAGGTTAGATGTGCTGAGGCTGAAGTCAGAAGTGGAGGAAATAGTGGAAGGTACATTGCCACTAGAAAGAATAGAACTCTATGAACCAGACGAGCTGTTGTTTGTGGCTAAAGATGTTACCCGGAGAGCTAGGACAGCCCATGAGAAACTCTCTGAACTAGCGAATAAGTATGCTGTGGATTTAACAAAGACAAAAGCGCTGCAAGGTGGCCATTGGGTGCAGTATTCGGACCAAGATCTAGAAGAAAAGAGGGTGATCGGGTTAAAAACTCACATCAGGGAACTGATTATGGGAATCCAAACGTGGTCAAATTTGGAGAAGTGGGAAGAAAGGTGGTCAAAGAAGAAGACGGTTAGACGAAGTGCTATTGAGACATCCCCGGGAGGAGGATTGATGCATACAGAAGCGTACCCCTTGCGGGAGGTGGCTCATGGGGGTTATGTACATGTACCCTGGAGTAGGGGAGATCTGGCTGCCTTTACGAACACATTTCCCAAGTTGCGTGAGAGTCCAGTGGAATGGTACAAGCAGGTAGAGAGGTTCGTTAAAATCTCAAAGGTGCTGTGGATTGATTTGAACACGCTGTTTGACATTATGGTTCCAGGTGATTTGTGGATAGCATGTAAGGTCAGTGTGGAATGGCCCACAGCGGAGCCAGAGCGAGATGCCACCACAAATGGACCGTCACCCAGGGTGATGGCAAAGAATGAGCAAGCGATCACGTGGCTGAAGACCAAGGTACCTCCACAGGACATTGATTGGGTGAAAATAGATTGGACAAGGCAGGAACCAAAGGAAACAGTGCATGAATATTACGAGAGGCTATTGCAGATTTTTAAGCAGTATAGTGGGTTAGATGTGATGGACCCAAAGGACATGGGACAATTTGTTCTGGGACTGAGGCCTGATATTTGCCTTATGATTCAGCAACATTTAATCTGTTGGCAAAACAAGCCTCTGGATGAGATCTTGAGATATGCGAGGTATTGCACTCGAAGACAAGGAAACTGAAGGACAAACTGATGTTAGTACAGATGCAATCGGGAGGACAGGGTCAGTCAGGCAATGGCACCTTGGGAAGGAAATCAGGGGGACAGAAGAGGGACAACGAGGAAGGTCCGAGACCAAGGGTAGATATAGCGACCCTGAAAAAGACGACCAAGTGCCACCAATGTAATGAGGTCGGGAATTGGAGACGCGAGTGTCCCCATAATCCAGACAATCAGGTACAGGAGGAGGAGGAGGAGGAGGAAGTCCAAGCCCCTCCGGTACGGAAGGTGACAGTGACCAAGTTCCAGACGACGAAAGGGGGGACGGGACGTCAGCCCCTAGGGCTCCGGTTCCCCAGCCACCGAAGATTTCAACAGGGAGCAAGGTATACAAGCAGATGCCTTTCATAGTGGAAGGGGACGAGTGTTACCAATTTGACCCAGTGACCGGACGGTATGTGGATGGGGAGGAGGGCTGTACTCTTGGAGCAGTACTGGAGGTAGATCAGAGAGGACCGTTCGTAGAGGCAGATGTAGATGGACATCCCACCACCTTTCTGGTTGACACTGGTGCCTCTCGCTCCACTGTGCGATCTGCGGTAGTCCCCAACTTACCCCTTTCAGGACAGACCATACAAGTTGTAGGAGTAGCAAACAGAAGAATGACAAACCCCCTGACTGAGCCAGTCCCTGTGAAGATCGGAAGTTTCAGAGATAGACACCAGTTCGTGGTGTGTGATTCTAGTTCTGTGTGCCTGTTAGGAAGGGATCTTTTGTGTAAACTCAATTGCACCATCTATTGTACCCCCAAGGGAGTTGAGTTGCAGACAAACGATGACGATGCAGATTTTAAGGTTGCAAATACGCATGTGTGCATTGAACTGTACCCTGCTCTGACAGTGGAAGAACTCCCTTAGGACCTGAGAGATTCAGTCTCACCACAAGTGTGGGACTTTACAGGGGAGGAAATCGGGTTGATCAAAGGAGTAGAGCCAGTTAGAATTCAAGTGAAGCCGAATGCTGAATTCCCAAGGACACCCCAGTACAAGTTGACTCCGGAAACAATTGCAGGGATAAGACCCGTGATTGAGTCCATGATTAGACAGGGAATCCTAAAGGAGGTTATGGGCAGTCCCTGTAACTCTCCGATAATGGGGTTGCAGAATCCAAGTGGGAAGTTCAGGATTGTGCAGGATTTACGAAAGGTTAACAACATAGTTGTTCCATGCTGTCCAGTGGTACCGAATCCATCAGTGATACTGTTTCAGATACCGTTCCAAGCTGAATGGTTTTCTGTGATTGATTTGTGTCAGGCTTTCTTTTCCATCCCATTGCACGAGGAGAGCCAATTTCTTTTCGCGTTCAAAATAGAGAGTCGCGTCTTAACATGGTGTCGTATCCCACAAGGGTATACAGAGAGCCCATCGATCTTTAATGAGCTGGTGAAAAGGAATCTTGAGAGTCTGGTACTGCCGCAGAACTCTGTTCTTGTGCAGTATAGACAACCTCCTTGTTGCGTCAGACACAGAAGATGCTTGCAGGATTGACACCATTGCCTTGTTGAACCACTTGGGAGAGAATGGACACAAGGTGTCCCCCAGCAAGTTACAGTACTGCCTGCAAGAAGTGCAGTATCTGGGTCACAGAATAGAGAAGGGAAAGAGAAAGGTGTCGCCTGACAGGATTGAGACTATCATGAGAATGACTGTGCCCTCGACACAAAGAGAGGTTAGGATGTTCTTAGGTATGGTTGGCTACTGCCGACAGTGGATTGCTAACTTTTCCCTGAAGGCGAAACCATTGCAGAAACTGACGCACAAGGATGTGAGTGATCCGGTACCATGGGACACAGATTGTATGATGGCCTTTCTTGAGCTGCGAGAGGACCTGTGTCGCGCTCCAGCTCTGGGAATCCCCGATTACACCAAATTATTTGCATTGTTCTGCTGCGAGAGAGAGGGGTGCGCATTGGCATTCTTAGTGCAAGACCATGGAGGAGTCCGTAGACCAGTTGCATACTTCTCGGCTACCTTAGATCCAGTAGCCTCAGCGTTGCCCGGATGTCTCAAATCCGTTGCTGCAACAGGTGTCAGCATTGAAAGATGTGAAAGTATCGTGATGGGATATCCCCTGACAGTGCATGTACCTCATTCTGTGGAATTGTTGATGACCAGGAACAAGACGCAGCACTTGACCAACAACAGACTCACACGCTACGAGCAGGTTATACTTGCTGCGGAGAATGTGACTGTCAGGAGGTGCTCTGTCTTGAATCCTGCTACATTGTTGCCATTACCAAATGATATAGAAGATGATTGGGAAGACCATGATTGTCTTGATGTGACTGAACTGTGCACCAAACCTAGACTGGATATTGTTGATGAGCCATTGACAGACCCTGATGAAATTTACTTTGTGGATGGCTCATGTGTAAGAGACAATACTGGTCAGTTGAGAGCAGCGTTTGCTGTCTGTACTATTTCTGGAATAATTGAAGCAGCCTGTCTGGAAGGAGTACACTCCGCGCAGGTGGCTGAGATAATTGCGTTGACGCGTGCCTGTTTGGCAGCCAACGGGATTCGGATCACCATATTCACTGACAGCCAATATGGGTTTGGGGTGGTTCATGACTTCGGTCAATTGTGGTCTCAAAGGGGCTACATGACATCATCGGGCTCCCCAATAAGGAATGGCGAATTTATCAGGTTATTGCTGGAGGCCTTGCAAGGTCCTGCAGAGATAGCCGTGGTAAAATGTACAGCCCATACCAAAGGCACGGATTTTGTGACAATGGTGAATCGTTATGCTGATGAAGTTGCACGATACTGTGCGGAGCAGGGATACTCCTTTACCGAACAAACTATTGAGGGGTCAAGGAAAAGAACCGAACTAAGCATGATGCTTGAGGTGGCAGCCACATGGGAGGAGCTGAGAGACATGCAGGGACAAGTGTCAGATTATGAAAGAAGGGTGTGGGAATCGGCTGGTTGCGTCAAGGGAGAGTTGGATATGTGGGTTTCGGCTGATGGACGAGCTGTGTTGCCAAATGTGCTGGTGAGTGCAATGGCACGACAGATACATGGTCCTGTGCATCTAGGAAGGGATGCGATGGTGCGTGTGTTCAGACAAACGTGGTACAATCCACAATTTAGACAGGCTGCGGAAGCAGTATGTCAGAGATGCGTAACCTGTCAGAGATGCGTAACCTGTCAACAGCTGAATGTTGGGAAAAGAACACCTGTTACATTGAGTCACATTGGGAGGTCTGGCGGGCCTTTCTATAGGATGCAGATAGATTTCATTGAGATGCCGAGATGCAATCGCCTCAGGTATGTCTTAGTGATTGTGTGTGTGTTCTCTAGATGGGTTGAGGCATATCCCACTCGTAGGTGAGATACACTCACAGTAGCGAAACTATTGTTGAGGGAATTGGTGCCACGATTCGGGGTTCCGGCCTCTTTGGAATCGGACAGAGGAAAGCACTTTAATAGCGATGTTGTGAAGATGCTCTGCTCTGCCTTGAACATAGACCAGAGACTGCATTGTAGCTACCGTCCAGAGGCTTCTGGCATAGTGGAGCAAATAAATGGAACCCTTAAAGCCCGAATGGCAAAAGTGTGCTCATCCACATCCCTGAAGTGGCCCGACGCATTGCCGTTGGTACTAATGAGTATGCGTAGTACCCCAGACAGGAGGACAGGGCTTTCACCTCATGAAGTGCTGATGGGGAGGGCTATGAGGCTGCCATCTATTCCTACAACTGCTTTGCTGAATATCACAGATGACCTGATCCTTGATTACTGCAGGGGACTTTCTGACGTCATACGTTCTGTGTCTCTTCAGGTGCAGGCTGCTGAAATCCCGGCTTCTAGCGACCTTTGTCACGACCTGTGCCCTGGTGACTGGGTCCTGGTGCGGAAGCACGTGCGGAAGAGCTGCCTGGATGTACGTTGGAGAGGCCCATTCCAAGTGATTCTAGTCACTGTGAAGTGTGGCGGATTGCCAAATTGGGTCCATGCTTCTCACACCCGACGAGTCCCAGCACCCGTGGAGGGAACAGCTCCTCTCGTAGATGAAAATAATAACGAAGAAGAGGATTCATCAGAGGGGGCAAGTCAAGCTGTGGGGGTGCCTGTAGAAGTTGGGGACTCCCCTGATCAGGCAGGAAACGGCCCAGACGAAAGTGACACGGAATCTGCCTCAGAAGGAGGAAGTGGCGGAGAAGGTGATCTGAGCGCAGAGGAGGTTGACAGTGGAGATGAACAGGGTGTGCAAACGAGAAACAGAAGGGCAAGAAGTGCAGAGGATCATTGGCCCGAGAGACGGAGGCGGATGAATGTGAGATTGGCTTCCGAAATAGATCTTGCCCCTGTGTCCGAAGAATCAGATCCGGAAGAGGGAGAACAAGGAGCTGAGCAAAGGGGTCCGAGAAGGTCAAGGAGGGTGAGAGTACCTTGCCGAAGATACGCCACTCCAGAGTGGACCTACCCTTTCACAAATGCCAGGGGTACTGAGGTCCGGGAGGGTGAGGTCAGTGGCGGTGACCAGTACGATCCCAAATGTTAAGCTGGAAGTGATACTGTTAGTACCTGGACTTGAAATTGAAGGCGTACTAACACTCACTATTCCCAATCCCCCTTACCTAAGCAAGATACGTGATTTACTTCTGGACAGACTGATTTTTCCTACATTTGGTCCAGATATACCAGCTTATGACGCAGTTGTGCTCCGCATGGAACTTTTAGACTATGTGTTGCAGGCAATTGGATCAAGTATCATCATTGATTATTAAAGACTTGAAAAGATGTTGAAAAGACTTGTAAATAGCTGTTGAATTTAACCTAGAGCCGAGTGGAAGAAGAACAAATTTAGGGACTTTCCACAGAGGACGGAGAAGGGTTAGGGCTGTCTATTGTTGAAGCAAAAAAAGAACTGAAAACGGGAATTTCTGCTTTCCGAGGTGGTTCGAGAGACTCAAATAGCAAAGAAAGAGACTTTTGGTACTTTCCGAGAACGAACTATTTTGTGCTGAGACCATGGCGCCTGGAAACCCGAATCGTAGAGCCAAGTGCATATTAGGCACTCTTTTAGGAGGAGTGATACTTCTTATAGCTATAGTAGTCTTGCAGCCTGATTCATCAAGCGGAATTGCGCTCGCAAAGGGCCAGATTCTGAGAATCTGGCCCATTGCGAGCGCAATTTTTGCATTTGGGATTCATCATCCCAAATGCAAAATTCGGTAATTGCTAATTCGCTAAAATGCGAGAAATTACATTTAAGGAATCTCTATTTGAGATTCCTTAAATGCAATTCATCAACCATTTTTAAATTGCTAATTCGCAATTTCGGGCCGCTATTTACCGAGAGGTCAGACCTCTCGGTAAATAGCAAAAACTTAGAAAAATGCTTTTAAAAGCATTTTTCTAAGTTGCATGTTGCACACACACATGTCCTTTGGACATGTGTGTGCGCAACACCAGTTTCAATTTGCATTTAAGGGGTGCTACAGGGTGTCCTTTGGACACCCCTGGCACCCTTTAAATCGCTATCTTATTTGCGAGTAGCAAATTGCTAATCGCAAATAAGGAATACTCCCCATTCATTCCTATGGGCCTTTTGGCCCATAGGAATGAATGGGGAGTTATTCCTTATTTGCGATTAGCAATTTGCTACTCGCAAATAAGGAATGTGTAGGAATCGCTATTTATTTAGCAATTCCTACATGAATACCGTTTTGCCAGTCCTTAATAGCGATTCGCTATGAATCGCTATTAGGGGCTCGCAAAACGGCCCGTTGATGAATCAGGCTGTTGGTTTCCTATTTTGCACCACACGAACAGGTAGAGAAGGCTGGGGGGACACCGACACCTACCACCCCTAGTCAGAAAGAAGACAGAGAGCGAAGAGAGAAAGCCCTGCTGGCTGCAGAAAGTCGTAGGCTACATACAGATCTGTCAAAGGGAAATTTTGGGCAGAATGCGTATGCAAAGTTGTTGTATGAATACATTGATGCGATGGATGCGAAGGACTGTTATGTGTGTATGCAATTGCCAGCTTCAGTAGATGAGGGCATTAGATACCATCACCTTCCCTTGACATATGGGATATCCTGTAGTTTGCTGATTAGTATACTTTATGGGCGAAATCATTTTGAATATTTATTTTCGAATTATGATGCTGTGTTACCAGAAGTCCCGAATTACAAGCATTTGAACAAGTGGGATTATTATAAGTCAGAGGACAGACTTGGATATTTTTTCATTCCCACCCAGGAGCTAGACACACCGTATGCATACCGACACAACTTGACCTGCTTATTATCTGAGACGGAGAAGAAGTTCATTGAGCAAGTGGAAGATAGGTACACGAAGCAAAAACAGTTGCGAGATTCAGGGCAAGGCAAGGTAGATTGGACGGAGGAAGAGAAGCAGCATAAGTCAAGAGGGAGTTATGGTCCAATAGCTCTGGATGAAGTACAGAAGGGGAAGTTGTGTCTTCACAGACCACAGACGTATTATGAAAATGTGTATGTGGGTCATACTACGTGTGAACACACTTTCACATTGGAATACTACACCAAAGATTTCCTGAAGAGCGTGGTGCAAGGGATTCCTACTGTGTATTTTGTTTGTGGAAAGAATGGGTATGTGAGGTTGCCAGAGAAGTGGTATGGAACTTGCTATCTAGCAATTATCTTTCCCAAGATTTATCATACAGAAGATTTTGCACTCTTAGAGGGAGGGCCTCAAAGGAGGGTAAAGCGAGCAGAAAGTGATGGAGCAATTGTGGGAGATATGTTTGAAGCAGCGATACCTATGTTGGGTGTCATTTTGAATGACATAAAGATACGGCGGTTGGCAACTGTAGTGGATGAATTGTCAATGAATACAGCCAAGTCATTAGTGCTGGTTGAGGGTGAGATGTTGTCGATTAGGACAATGGTTTTACAGAACCGTCTTGCCCTAGACGTCATTCTAGCGAAAGAGGGCGGGGTCTGTAAACGATTGAAGGTCCAAGAATGTTGCACTTATATACCAGACAATTCTAAGGATCTGGAGAAATATATAAGCAACATTACTGCAATCCATTATGAAATCGAGGACTTGACACAAGAGAATGCGTGGGAAACGGTTGGCAAAGGATTTGGGAAGGTTGGAAACTGGTTTGCCAATTTGGGGAAGAGTTTCCTTGGGTTTGTACTGAAACCCCTTATCATAGCAGTGGCATGCGTGATTGGGTTATGGGGTTTGAAAAGATTGTACAAGTCCAATAGACTGGCGAGATCAATGAGAGCGCAAGAGATGCGAATGGAGAGGCTGCAGGACAGTCAATACCGCAGCTTGAGAGCGTTGGAAATGCTCAAGCGAGGGAAAATGGCCACAAGCTCGGTTTAGTTGGTTCTTACCCTGAGGATGATGTAAGGTGGTGATGACACGGGTCATCAAAGGGGGGAAATGAGAGAGCGCCATTTACAGTGAAATTTGTAGGGGTGCATCATATGTACAAGTAGTCAGCACCCGCATATATAGAGGACTTTAATCATGTTGAAATGCAATGTGGGATGGAGAATTAGAGAAACTGTTATTGGAAATCTGAAGAGCCAGGGTTAAGAATTACATCCACACTTGCTGTATAACCTAGAAAGGTCGTTAAGATGAAATCTTTCATCTTCGAGAAGTGCGTTAAACGAGCACTATTGTGCATTTAGATCTGCTTATGGAAATTAACTGTGCCTTTATATTTGAACAATTAGCTTAAACTAGAAAATGCATTTGCTGTTAAGGTTGGAGGCCTAGTGACTAATGTAAACGGTTGGGCCTTTAAATCGAGCTGAGGCCTAGTTCATAGAATGGATGCAGGCCTGTTCGAAAGTTTTGCTTAGCATTTAGATGTGGAAATGTTTTATAAAAGAGGCTTTTAGAAGATGTTGCAACATTATTAGACTGTGAGCCTATTTGCGTATATTCCTTTGCAGGTGCATCACCAAGTAGATTATAGAGTAGAAGGGCCCATTGTGTATGAGAGTTAGAAATGCTAGACTCAGACATGGAGGAGTAGACCAGGAATTTGAAGAAGCAACTAGAGGCGATGAAGAGTCTGGAACCCAAGGACGTCTGCATGGACAAAGATGGAAGAGAGCCATACTGGAAAGTTTTGAAGTTAACACCTCCGAGAGGGGCGTACCTGAAGGCGTGTCATTCACATTGTGGGGTTTCGTATTAGGGACAGCACCCCGAGGGTGGAGGCAGAGCAGATGGGCTGAGGAGCTAGAGAGAGCAGTCGGATGGCAAGGAGCTTAGCTAGGATTGAGAATTACACCTGATTTCAGAGGACGTGGGTGAACTTCTTTGGAAGTCACCACGGCTGACACCTTTTGCTAGGATGGACTGTTGTTAAGTAGGGATGTCACCTTGTATAGTGTAGGGACAGACTAACCTGAACTTATGCCTATTATCCCGATGAGTACCAGAACTCAGGTTATAGCGATTCTGTTCAGTCTGATGATTCTGGAATTGATTTTCGTATTATTCATCAGTCGCTTGAGACTTTTCCGTAGGATTATGTTTGTATTAGTGCCTGTTTACCTTTTGAACCTCTTGCTGAGGTGTTTGTACCTGCAGTTATTTTTGGTTATGTAATAAACCTTTCAAACTTAGCTTGGTCAGTGGTTCTTGGGGAAAGCAATTGGGACTTCTAAAATTTGTTTATTTTCCATATGAAAAGATTGCCTAATTCACTCTATGACAGGTAAAAAAGTCTAGTCGACCTGTGACGGGATTCTGGAGAATGGTAAGCAGACTCTAGAGGTAAAATCTCGCCTTTCCACAGGTGCGGAATCAGCGCCGCACAGGCGCGCCGAGCGGGCCGTGACGGAACCGCTCCATTATCAGCACAGCGCGTCCGAGGCTGGTGACGGAGCGGTTCCGTCACCAGCATGGGAGGGGTTAAAAAGTGCACCCGGTGCAAACAATGCCAATGCGCCCCATTATGGTGAATGCACTGCCCTCATGTGGAAAACAAGGAGTGGCTGCTTGCAGCCGCTGCATGTTATCAGTATCACTGCGCAGGCGGCACCCGCCTGAACTTTTAAAGGGGAATAGAGATCCTTTGCCGGCGGGTGCAGTCTGCACCCGTCTGCAAGGGGATGTCTGGGGGTCTATTGGACCCACCTTTACGGCCTACAGATGGCTGCTTTCAGGGGGAACACTCACAGTGCACCCCTGAGAGTCTCTTTTCCTCTGCGCCCCTGCCTGTAATATGGCGCGGGTGCAGAGGCAAAGGAATTCCCTCATTTGTCTAGGGCACTCCCCTATGCAAATGAGGGTAAAGCCCCCTGAAGGTAGCACTTGAGCTTTAAGTGCGCTAGCGCTATTACTATTACTAAAGAGGATGCAGATGCTTGTGTATCCCCTTTAGTAACAGTAATAATAGCGCTGGCGCACTTAAAGCTCAAGTGCTACCTTCAGGGAGCGTAATACCAAAGTGCCCCGGGGGCGCAAAAAGCGGGTGCAAATGCCTGTTGCGGCCCCGGGGCACTTAGTGTAATAAGCCCCTGGGGTATTTCCTCGTAACACTCCACCCTGCCTGTGAGTTTGAATTCCTGGACTCAGAGGTGCAGAGGTGTGGTGAACCCCAGAAGGTGTAGCATAGGATGCGGTGTGGTCCTGGTGTTTGTTGGGTATTCAGGCGGGCGCTCACTATGTTGCTCGGCCCTACATTAACCCATTACCCCGCCTACTTATTTGAGACCTGTAGCCAAGTTTACTCCCACACAAACTGATGTGTGTTTGTTTATTAGTACGGTCTTTATTCCTTTCTTCATTCCTTCTGCATGCCTTTGCACAGTTTGAACAGGCTGTGCCTGCCTGGGTAGAGGGCATCGACCCTAGGCCTAGACCACCTTCCAAAGAATTCCAGTTCTCTACCCCCTTCGCATCGGAAATTCCGGACCTCAATTAATTTTGACGTGTAAAATAACTTTATTCCACTCAGCACATTCCCCGCTGGTGAGCAAGTCGCACCGTTTAACCTTGTTGACCGTCCAGGACATTGAAAGAGGGTGGGACGGGCGCTGGCGTCACCACGCCAAGCATTCTCCTGGCACAAGCTCTACAGACTGTGAAAACAAGCATGACGCAAGCGCAGATGTCAGCCCTGGGACCAGTGTTGTTGGTAATTATGTTATATAAAAGATGCTTAAATATAGATTCGTTCTGGAGTCAAGTTACCAAATGCAAAACACGTTTATGAGTGAGGCTGCAAATATGAGGTTTGGGTTCACTTCCCAGGCTGCAGCCATAGATGGAAAAGGCAATAACTTTCAGTACTCCTTCTCTTGAGCCTCGAGAAAATGAAAACATTTCTATTTTATTTAAATCTGTATTTATTGAGGAAGCGAAAATAATAAAAATAAATCAGGAACCAGGAACCCGTAAAGAACAGACTAACGGCAGAAACTGGATGCTAACCTTTGTAGAGTGTTGTTGTTATCCTATATATGTATATACATATGAATATTCATATTTCATTGAATAGCTACCATCTCAGAAAAGCAGACGTTTACCAGTTAAAGGTTGCTACTCAAACTTAATGCAAATCTCTTGACCACACGTCATCTCGGATGACAGCATATGACATCGCCAATGACATCATCAACGTAATGACATCTTTTGCTGATGTAGCAATGTGCTATTACTATGCTGAAACTTCACCTTATCCACAGTTGGAAGTTGTGATATATTTTAATAATGGTTAAGACGCGTCTACCAGCTGTGCACAGTGTGTAGCGCTAAGAGGCCCAAACCCTGAGGGCAGCAGTAGGTCTGTTTAGTTCACGAGCAGTACATAGCTGCAGCATTGCAGTGTGTACCACTCTAATGCACCACACAAGCCTAGAAGCCTTCATGTTGGCCCTTGAATAGTGCACTTGCATTGTAAGACTCACGAGTTCACATTATGCATTGTATGCATCCCTCAGATGACTCCGAAATGGCCAAGAACATTTGCCTTTGTTTTTTTTTCTCTCAATGTTTCAAGCTTTATTACAAAGGTCACAAAAAGATGGTAATATTTCACTTCTGTTCTTGGATTTTCATCACAATAAAATACACTAAACATAATCTTCACAAAAGTTATTTACAAAAGTTTAAGCTATTGCCATTATAAATTACAATCACCTTTATTTAAGTATTAATTATTTAAAAAAATTAAAAGCCATCGTTATTTGTAATATCAATACATCTAAGTCACGTAAATACAAAACATGTTGCATTACAAATGCTATAGGTGTCACATTTGTGAAAGTTATAACTATTGGCATTTTAAATGGCAAAGCTATTCATTTAGCTATTTTCAAAACCAACACATCACACGTTGAAGCATTTACCTAGGAAAACCTTCTTGGCTCTCCAAGCTGATCTGTAGTGACCTCTTCTGAATACATTATGCAAGGCTTTGTCACCTTCAGGCTTGGAGACATTAAGCCACTTTGCATGGCTTAATGCCACTTTATAAATATGGTACCCTTTCACGTAGTTTTCTGCGTGAAAGCGGTGGGCATTGGGAGTGGCGGTGCACATAGAAGGAAAAAATCGCCTTCAAAGACTGTTTATGTGCAGGAAGGTTTCCCTTCCTGAACATAAGCTATCATCACTGCAACACAGGCACGCTTGCACTATGATGAACGGATCTCTGTGTTGGCGATAAGGCAGCAATTTTAAGTGCAAGTTAAAACGTATTCTTTTGACTGCAGCGCATCCCTGCGTTTTTTAAATGACGCAGCATGGTGCTGCAAAATTTGCTGCAGCATTGATCTGCACCATTTCCTTGTGAATATACCCCTTGGATTCATGTCACAGGCATTCATATACATGAGGGTGCACTGCACAAGCGTCCATAGAAAATCAAGTTTATTATTTCTTAATTCAAACAGGTCATCGTAAGAATGATTCGGGTGAAGGTGGATGAGACGAAGCAGCAGAGGCTTGGACTTGTAAGGTCACTGCGTCTTACACTTTCTCACTGCGAGCTTCCAGCACGGAAGGTATCAAAATCGGATGTGCATCATCAATTGGTAAAGAGAAAGAGAGAGAGAGGTAGAGAGATAGAGAGTGTGTGTGTTTGTGGGCACCAACAGACTTTAAAAGACCTGGGGACATATTTACAAGGGCTTCATCTCAACTTTTTTGGCTTACAAAGCCAAAAAAGTGGAGATAAAACCAGCGCCCTATTTACAAGAGGGTGCTAACATGCACAATCGCATGTTAGCTCCCTTTTTCCCAACGACTCCCTTTGCATCTCCAATGAGATGCAAAGTGGACGTTACTGGGTGTACCCAAGATGGACTACCTTGTAAGTATTGCTGATGTTTACATCACAATATTTACAAGGCAGCCCACATGATTTTAGCACACATTAGATTTTAGCGAAAATGGCTGTTTTCGCCAAAACCTAACGTCTGCTAAAATCCTGACTTAGCCATCCCTTACATAGAGGTGGATTATGTTGATACAACCCTGTGGGTCATATCAGCAAGGTCATCGCCCTTTTGCAGGGAACATCGCTGGAAAACCAGCAATGTTTCCTGCAAAAGGGCGATGACCTCCTATCTCTGGAATTTTTATCGCCCTGGAGTAACACGTTGTTAATCACGCCCTACAGGGGCGATAAATACCAGAGATAGCCTGCGATAATATAATTATCGCTAAGCAAGGCTAGCGATAATTATCGCTGGCCGTTGTTAATATGCCATTTCCTTCTTCTACATCAAGCATCTCTGGAGTCGGCCAACAACTCCAACTTTATTATAGATCCTAATTCATAACAAATACTACCTCCAAATCTAGGGACAGATTTCTCAAGGTTTTGTGTCACCCTAGCGCTACACCAAGTAAGATTTATCAAGACACACTAGGCCATCTTTCCTGGCCCTGCATGGCTTGATAAATCTAGAGTGACCCAATGAAGCGCAAATGGCTGCGTTGTGTTACTCTGCCCCAGGGAGGCGTTCCATGGATGGAGCATGAGTGTTCCCACACATCCACACATGGATTTTGGCACATTCCCAGATTTATTATTACTGATACACCAGGCAATGCATCACAATTCTGTGCCTCCCCAGGTGAGGCATACCGAGAAGAAATATCTTTATTTCTCCTCTAGTTTTCCTCTTTTGTTGTGTGCTGTGTTCTGCAGCACTCATAGAAAGAGACAAGCATTGGAAATGCAATAGGTCTCGCATTAGGAAAGTTTGAGCTATTGGTATTGTAAATGACACTTTTTTTATTTATGTGTTGGTTTTGAAAGTAGCAAAATTAATAGCTTTGTCAGTAACAATGTCAATAGTTTTAACTTTTGCAAATGTGACACCTATAGCATTTGTAATGCAATGTGTGTTGTATGTACGCGACTTATATGTCTTGATATTACAAATAACAATGGCTTTTAATTTTGTAAATAATTAATACTTAAATAAAAGTTATTGTAATTTATAATGGCAATAGCTTAAATGTTTGTAAATAACTTTTGTGAAGATTATGTTCAGTATATTTTATTGTGACGAAAATCCAAGAACATTGCATTTGCACCTAAACACACACAGAGCCACACACATATAGATGTGGTGGATCTGGGGGATATGGTGGTGGTGGATGTGGTGGTGGATGTGGTGGTGGTGGTGATGGTGGATGTGGGGGTGGATGTGGTGGTGGATGTGGTCGATGTGGTGGTGGTGGATGTGGTGATGTGGTGGTGGTTGTGGATGTGGTGAAAGTGGTGGTGGATGTGGTGGTGGTGGTTGTGGATGTGGTGAAAGTGGTGGTGGATGTGGTGGTGGAAGTGATGGTGGTGGGTATGGTGGATGTGGTGGTGGTGGATGCGGTGGTGGATGAGGTGGTGGATGAGGTGGTGGATGAGGTGGTGGATGTGGTGGAAGTGGTGGAGGTGGTGGTGGTGGATGCGGTTGAAGTGGTGGATGCGGTGGAAGTGGTGTATGTGGATGCGGTGGTGGATGTGGTGGTGGATGCGGTGGATGTGGTGGTGGTGGATGCGGTGGTGGTGGAAGTGGTGGTGGATGTGGTGGTGGTGGATGCGGTGGTGGTGGAAGTGGTGGTGGATGTGGTGGTGGTGGTGGTGGTGGTTGTGGAGGTGATGGTGGATGTGGTGGTGGATGTGATGGTGGATATGGTGGTGATGGTGGATGTGGTGGTGGATGCGGTGGTGGTGGATGCGGTGGATGTGGTGGTGGATGCGGTGGTGGTGGTGGATGCGGTGGTGGTGGATGGGGTGGTGGTTGTGGTGGATGTGGTGGTGGATGTAGTGGTGGATGGGGTGGTTGTGGTGGTGGATGTAGTGGTGGTAGGGGTGGTGGTGGATGCGGTGGTGGTGGTGGATGCGGTGGTGGTGGTGGATGCGGTAGTGGTGGAAGTGGTGGTGGATGTGGTGGTGGATGTTGTGGTGGTGGATGTGTTGGTGGTGGATGTGGTGGATGTGGCGGTGGATGTCATGGTGGATGTGGAGGTGATGGTGGATGTGGTGGTGGATGTGGTGGTGGTGGTGGTGGATGGGGTGGTGGTGGTGGTGGTGGTGGATGTGGTGGTGGATGTAGTGGTGGTGGGTGTGGTTGTGGCATCCTGTGTTGGAATTCCTCTTCCTTGTCAGAAGTATCAACATAAGCCTGTATGAGAAGGCTCCTTCTGGTTGCAATATTACAAGCTGCCACAGTTTTATTAGCCACATATGGGGAATATTGGAGAGTGCCACTAATATTATGTAGGTAGCGAAATGTGACCTTTAGCAGTCCAAATGTATTTTCATTTATTACCCGGGTCATCTGTGAGTAACATTGTATCTTCGTGGTCTGTGAGTTACATCATTTAGGTATGGTGTCATGATCTAAGTACTGAGAGCCTATGCACTGTAACCAACACAAATGTAATGTTACAAGGTAAATCAGTACAAATATATATATTTAAAATAAAATCTACATTAATATAAATACGTTTTAGGAGGTACTCACCAACGTCTCATCTTGATAAGTCGGTTGTACAAGTGTAGGAATAATGTGCAGACCCAGGAAATTTAGCTGCAAAGTATGTTATTAAACAGACTACATTGAATACTATTTATATGTTTAAAAGTGCTGGCCTTGATGAGGGGGATCATACAACTTCTAAAAACTGCTAATTAGATATTCATTTAAGTGCAGTAAATCATTAACATGAAATATTACGCCAGGTCTACTTTGATCGCCGAGCCCCCAGAGTACTGGACATTCCAGCGGAATGGGGGGGGGACACGGTCCAAGAAAGGATACAAATAAAGCGTTCCGTAAATGTATAGTTTACTAAACCATAGCCATCATATTTGATTGCAAGTTCAGATACCATAGGGGGCCAGTTGAAAAATCCCACTACCAGGATTACCTATCCAGTCACGTGCAAACAGGAAGTAAGGTAACCAATCACCAGGTAAGTAGTTTTATTTTTAGACGCACATGCTTTCAACGGCCATCTGAGCGTAAGTATACGGTTCGTGCAAAGCGCTCCCGCGGCTACGAATACGAACTAAAATAAAGGAACTCCGAAGTACATTTTCATTGTTTCAACAAAGTTAAAAAGCTGCTTTTTTTCTGCCTCCCATTTCCTGCTGGAGTCACAATCGCAAGGCACAGGAGTGTAGGCTGATGGAAAAAAAAAAATCATCTCTGGAAGGAAGTGAAATTCTGAAGTCATGCTCCGGTTTCAGAAATTCCAATCTAAGCATGAGTAAAAGTAATAAAAAAAAAAAGAAACACGGAATGGCGCAGTAGTAACAGCTCAGCGACATTAGCCAGTTTAATTTCTATTCGCCGTTTAGAGGCATTTATCTGTATAGTATTCCTACTGGTGGAGTGTAATTTTCCTCAAAGTTTACTCTGACAATGAAAGGCTGTTTGCGCAGCAATTCTGGCCAGCTGAGTGCGTGAAAGGCACATTACAAATAGAGATCCCAGCTCGAAAGTGTGTTTATCTAGAAGGATGGGTCTGCACATGCAACGGGCCTGTGATTCAGTACAAAGCTATGCAGCACGGCATTGCAAGCTGTAACTGGAGATCGTAAAGCCTTTTGTATGGATTATTTAAGCAACCGCCTTCTTTACTCTTAAAATCTCTGTGTAGCTTGTCCTAAAATATTAATATAGGACGAATCACGTTTACCACCGAAAACTTTGGCATACTGGGTGTACAATGTTCTGTATACCAGTCCCTCAAAGCTGGTAGCCTAAAGCAGCAAATGTTTCTCTCCCTCCTCCAGGAAGTCTGTAAAATGCAGGCAGGGGAGGGGGCAGAGTGACGGAGGGCATTGCTGTGGGGAGGGGGGGAGGAGAAATGCGGCGGGCAGGGGAGGGGGCGGATCGGGGAGAGGGTGTGAAAGCAGCCGGGGCCTTTGAAGTGAAGCAAAGCTTCACTTCAAAGGTGTGGGAGGAGTGCGGCTGAGGGAACAGACGGCGATTTGGTGATGTGCACGCGCATTTTAGGTCAATGCGCTTGCGCATTGACGTAAAAGCGCACGGGCACAGCACCAAATCGCCACAGTTAGTTAAACTTTGTTTAAAGCCCTATAGTCTCGCTTCTCTCAATGCGCATGCACATTGATAGGTCACGAGACCTAAAAAATGCCTCAGAGGATTGTTTTTTGTGCAGGAATGTGCTCCTTTCTGCCCAAAGGCAATCATGCCTAGAGTGCAGACTCCCTTGCACCACGGCACAAGGGTGCCTGCATTGACACTAGGCAGCACAGTGTGCGCCAGCGCAAGGAAAAGACAGGAATGGACTTTAAATACGGTGCATTCCTGACCTCTTCCTTTCACGCAATGAAGCAAGGTGGCTTGCTGCACTGCTAGAAATAGTGATAAATCTGCCCCTTTACGTGGAGCAAACATGTTATGGAAGCAGAAGATTTGCGTAAACACTTGACTTAGGCACCCACACACCACTTTGAAATAGATCTCTGCAACATTTCAGCAAATAGTGTCCGTGTCATTAGGGTCAGCATTTGAATCAGGAGTTGCAGCATTCTTTGAAAACATAATCATATATTCCTATCAATTATTTTGTATATCTGAATATCACTGTTCGTCCCGATATAGATAATCAAATATGGAAGTCATTTCTCATGGATCTGAAGTGTTTTGTAGCCGTGACTATGCTTTCTACATTTCTGAACTCTCTTGGGCCCAGAAGCTATTTTATTCATTATTTGTTCTTTTTGCAAGCCGTAACCTTGTTTTCAGTATTTGGCGACTGGAAGCGGGATTTTAGGAATGTAATGAGCTCAGTATTGTACTGATATCTTCTCCTCAAAAGCATCTTGTGCTTTCTTCAGGAGAGAGTGGTTCCCGCCATCAGCTCATTAGATATGTTTTTGCTGAAAGTAACAAGTCTCTATCACATGATTACGTTCCTTAGACTTATATTGAGTGAAAACATATCTGAGCTGTCCTAAATGTCATGTATTTTAGCATTAGTCCAACTGAGCCATTTGTAGCGAGACCTCTAGTCAGCTGAAATACCAATTGATTTTAATCCGTTGTGCTGGTGCTATTTTTTTTTTTTTAAGTTTTAAAAACCTTTATTAAAGGCAAGTAGCATTTAACACAGCGTGGTGCCTACAACCCTGGCCGGGCTGGCAGCATAAGTACTTAAAATGACACCCAAGCATCGAGCCAGGAGGTACACAGCAAGTCACCTACAACCACTTCAGGCTGGCCACATAGATTGAATCACTGCACACAGAGTTTACAAGCTATAAGGGGGCATCAAACAATGTCGAGCAGGAAAGCTTGAGCCATGGCCTGCAGCAGTAGTTTTGACACACATATGTCCCCATGTAGGCATTGTCAGGGCGCATGCTACCATGAAACCCAACCGTATCCAGATGTGGTGTCTGCTCCCAAGTGTCCCTTAGTGTGATTGCTAATATGCAATGTCAGGTGCGTCGTACAGTTGGAAGTGTTTTGGTCCCTAAGCCCAGGGTGGCGTCAAAGGAAGAAAGAAAGTGGAAAAAAACAGGCCATGCCAAATACACATAAACAAAACAGGTCATGATGTGGTACATGGTGTGGGGCAGCAATCGGGCTGTGCCATGTAAGCTGAGCATCTGCGCAGTTCAATTGCTTGGGAAAAGCTAGTGGGCTCTAAGTTTTGGGGCACTAAAGCATGTGAACTCAATGCGTGTTAAATAAGATATTAATGGCTGCCATATGCACTGGAACTTCTTTTCGGTGTTCACTAGGGTGTGGGAGAGTTATGTTATGTTATGTTAGGTGTTCTTTTTTTTTCTTCTTTTTTTTGTCCTCATACGCCAAAAAAAAAAGATAATTTCAGTATTGATTATACCGAGAATCTTTATGGGTGCTCTTTTTGCAGACACCGAATATATATCTCACGATACCGCCATGTAAAGCATCAGCTCAGTTTTCCAATTTTCCAGACCCTTAAACTGATCTTAGGGTGAACCATTCTGCAAAAAGGCATAATCATTGGACAAAGTTGATCAGAGCCCATCGAGCCAATTAATGCAAGGAATCCAGAAGTGCTTCCTACTCTTCCAGACCACATTATCCAAACTTTGGGGCTCATTAGGATGGCGGACGGACTTGCGTCCGTCCGCCACCCTTGAGGAGGAGGGAACGTCCGCAGGGGCTGCGGCGTTCCCTCCGTGCTGATTAGGATGTGACCGCCAGGGTGGCGGTCACATCCTCTATTTTTAACATTGCGGCGGGTGCAGCTTCAAGCTGCACCCGCCGCAATGTTAAAAATGAATGTGTTGCATTTACATGCACAAAGCGGCAGGCACCGCACGGTGCCTGCTGCTTTGTGTACGCAAATGCAGGGGGGTACCATAGGTACCCCCCATGTGCACCCCCCACCCCCCATTCACCCAGGGGGCCCGCAACGGGCCCCCAAAGTGAATGTCCGTATGCTTTTCCATGGCGGAAAAGCCGCTGTGGAAAAACATATTTACACCAACATCATAATATGGCGGACGGTGTCTCATAGACACCGCCTGCCATGTTATATCTTTTCCGACGCGGTCGGAAGCCGACCGCGGTGGAAAAGCGGCGGACGGAATTCCAGACCCACCAGCCATCCTAATTTGGCGGTGGGTCTTTGGAGTCTCCGCCGCGGTTTTTCCGCATCCTCCAGGCCGGCGGACACTTCCGCCGGCCCGGAGGATGCGGAAAAACCGCCATCCTAATGAGGCCCTAAGAGTGTGCCTGATTGCCCAAATCCAATCTACATGTAACGGTGCGTTAGTGCTCACCCACAGTTTACATATTTCCCTGCGAGCAAGAATAATTAAATAAAGAAATAACTTGTTAACATCTTGAGGTACTTCTTCATAGTTAGGTGTTCTTATGTAGCGCTTGAATCGCGGTGGGGCATCTCGGCGCTTACTCAGAGTAACACCTAAGGAGAAGATAGCTGAGAGGAGGGAGCGATTAATACAGAAATGCCTTGAGTTGTTTCCTGAACGTTCGATAAGATGGAATCTCACGTAACGATTTTGGAAGGCTATTCCAGTATTTGGGGACCGGATAAGAAAAGGCCATGCCCCCTGTCCTATGGAGCCTGATACGGGGTACATGCAGTAGCAGCTGCGAGGTCGACCTCAATAGGCGGCTGGGGATATATTTTTTCAGTTTAGTTTGTAGATACATTGGACCCTAGCCCTGGAGCGCGTTGAATGTCAGACAGCAGACTTTAAAAAAGGATCTTTGTTTTATGGGTAGCCAGTGTAATTTTCTCAACAGAGGCCGCGAGGAGGAGCCCGCTGGCATGTTCAGGATCAACCTGGCTGCCGTATTCTGGATCACCTGCAGTTTGTTTATAGATGTTACTCCAACTTCTGCTAATAGGGTGTTCCCGTAATCCATACGGCTCACTACCATAGCTTGAGTCAGAGTTCTGTGGTGCTCCACGGGAATAAAAGGGAAAATTTGACGCAAAAGTCTTAGCCTATGGTAGCAAGCCCCTGAGACGGCGGCTACATGGTCCGACATTGACAGAGAATGATTTATTTTCATGCCGAGATTGTTGACACACTGTTTTGGCATAGGAGGGGAGCCCAGCTGCGTAGGCCACCAGTCCATGGACCAGGCAGCAGCAGCCTTCCCGATAAGCAAGACTTCCGTCTTACCATGATTCAACTGTAAACAGTTGTTAGTCATCCAGTTGGAGATTTAAAAAATTCCTGTGGTAAAGCGGAGTCTATCTGCCTCCGGGTTTGGGCCGATGTTAAACAGCAACTGGGTGTCATCGGCGTACGAAATAATTTCGAACCCCAGGGCTTCCACCGCCTTAGCTAGAGGAGCCATATAGATGTTAAAAAGGGTAGGGCTAAGGCAGGAGCCCTGGGGAATGCCCTTGTCTAATGGTGTTTTCTCGGACTGGGAGGGGCCCAGGACAATAGTTTGATATCTGTCCGTCAGGAAATTTTGCAGCCATTTAAGGGCCAGACCATGGATCCCAAAAGAACTTAACCTCTCCGCCAGCTTAGCATGTGAGATGGTATCAAAAGCTGCGGAGAGGTCAAGAAGGATCAGAATAGCTGATCCTCCGGCATCCACTTTCCAGAGCCTTTCCATAGCTAGAATGTGCCAGGTCCTAGCAAACCATTGGGCCACAGAGAGATTAGAGGTTTGTTTCCATGCGCACGCTACAAGTTGCCACGCTGCCAGAAGTAAATGGCTGATAAGGGCCCTGTCATAGATGGTAGGGTAGAGGGGAATATGCCTAGGATTGTCACATGCTGCAAATGTGGAAGCGTTTATCCCACGATGCCCTTGATATGTCCCAAGACTTCCTTCCAAAAGGTGGCTATGACCTGGCATGACCACCAAATGTGATATGCAGTGCCTTCCCACTGCACCAGCAGAGGCTGGGGACCGCGCTGTATATAGAAGCCTAGTGAAAGGCGTATAGTACCATTGGCGCATTATTTTGTATGCAGTTTCATGGGAAGCAAGGCTGCGATATGTTTTGTGGATGTCTTGCCATAATGTGTCCCACTGTTTGGGGGAAATGCCCTTCTGGGTTGCGTGTTGCCAGGCAGTCTGGTGTTTGAGGGTGCGGATCGGGGCCAAATGCTGCAACACCTGGTACGTTTTAGAGATCAGCGCCTGCAGAGGTCCGCACTAGTTTCTTGAATTATGTAAAGGGGCGCACTGCACGGAGACCAGGGGTGGATAGCCAGTGTCTTAACTGTATGTATTGAAGCTGTGCCATGGGGGAGGCGCCATTCGGCCCTGCAGGCATAAAACGTCTTCATGTCATCCCCCTCTAATAGGTCCCAGATCGTCTTGGAATCCCCATCGCGCCATTTAATGAACTCAAGTATTGGAAGGCCTGGCTGGAACTCTGGGTTACGTGCAATAGGGGTATTCGGGGACGGTAACGTAGTTAATCACTTTTTTATCGCTATTCTATCCTAAATATCCATCATGTTTTGGTAGGAGTCGTGACATATGCTCTTCGGGGTCGGGCATACTTAGGCAACCAAGCAAGGTTCCACAGTTTCCAGCATGCCACCGCACGGTCCATGTTGAACCAATGCTTTTCGCTTTCGCGCACCACCCACTTAGAGATATACAGCAGATGAGTCACCCAATAATATTTTATCAAATTAGGGCAGGCTAGCCCTCCCTATCCCATGGGCGCATCACTACTGAGTGTGCTATCTGAGGTCGCTTCCCATTACACAAAGGCCCGAAAATCCCCCTGTAAGCGCTGGATGTCCACTTGCAGGATCGGCGTTAGCAGCATCTGAAACAGGTATAAGACCAGCGGTAAGATGTTCATTTTAATAATATTAATGTGCCCCAGCCAAGAGATGTGAAGAGGCCTCCATCTCTCTCTGGAGGTCGGCCAGTACTGAGCGGCGAAGAGCGGTACAGTTAGCACAAGACCAGGAGACGAGCGAGGGGGTGAACCGTGATATGGACCCCCAAATACTTGATAGAGTCCAAAGTCCACTGGAAGGGGGTCAGGCCCTGCAGCACTCAAGCCTCTGGGGCCTAGATGTTAATGTTTAGGACAGAAGACTTAGAAAGATTGATCTTGAAACCAGAAACGGTTTCAAAAGCCTGTAGGCTATCGAGCGCGCATGGGAGCAATAGTTCAGGTTGAGTCAAAGTGAGAAGGAGGTCATCTGCGAACAGATTAATTTTGTGGGTCTGACCACCAAACAACAGGCCTTTTATCCCTTCTACTTTTCTCACCTGTATGACCAAGGGTTTTCATGTAGTAGAGCCAGTTGTCATTTGGTCCGTCGGGTTGGGGCCTCTTTGTCTGCACGCTCTAGCTGTTTGATCTTTGCCTTGAGTTTAGATTCCACCAATTTTGCCTCTCTTCTTCCGGCGATGGCAATAGACATTATCGTGCCCCAGATCGTGGCTTTAAATCCATCCCACAGTGTGTGCAGGGACATCTCGGGGTAGGTATTGAGCTGAAAATACTCTGTAATTCCCTACCGAATCTCCTCTACATCCACTGGATCCCACAACAGATGCGAGGGCATGTAGCATCGGGGTGTGCTAGCCAGGCGAGAGGCCCTATCTTCCCATGTGAGTTCGAGGTGGGCATGGTCAGAGAAGGATATATAAGAAAGTACCGTTGTGCAGAAGCATTTAAGAAGGGAGCGGTTGACCAAAGCATAATCGATACGCGAATGTGCACATATGAATAGAAAGAATAGTCTCTCACATCGGGATGTTTGTATTGCCATGCATCTACCAGCCCTCATTCCTCAATGTCTTTCTTAAGATGTGCCAATATGGCCCCAGTGTTTTGAAATGTTGCGCTGCTTCTGTCCAGGGAGGTTCCCAGACCAGGTTAAAGTAGCTGCATTCTATTTTGTCCCCATCCAATCCAGTGAGCTGCTTGCGCAGAAGACGTCTGATGTATTCATCCTGTGTAGTGTTTGGGGCATAAAGATTAAGCGTTGTCAGCTGGTGCTTCCTCCGCAGCATTTTCAGTCGCAAATATCGACCCTCCCCATCCCAGGTCACCTGAGTGACACAGGTGCTAAAGTTCGCCTTGCACAGCACTCCCACTCCCAGAGTTTTAGAGGTTGTGTAAGCCCAGTGCTGGTGTGGGTACTTCGGGTGGGACATGCGGTGCAAGTCTGCGTTTATTAGGTGGGTCTCCTGGAACATTATGACATCTGGGTCGTGATGGAGGATATAGTGCCATTTTTGTTTTCGTTTTTTCTGGGAGATGAGGCCACGGACATTTAGTGAAAGCAATTTAATGTCCCCCATGGAAAAGGGAGGTCAAAAAGGAGCATTTCCGGGCGGTGTGTAGGAGCCAGCTAGTATATGGTGTGTTACAAGCATGGCAGGACTGGGAACTGAAACCGGCCCTGGCAAACTGCTCGGCCGGCCCCCCCTGGAGTGAGGGTGGGTGCAGTCCAGCAGTTTGCGAGGGCCGGTCCCGGCCGATTTTGTGACAGGGGACCGATAATGCCGACCCCCAGTAACAAAAGCTGCCCCTAGGGGCCCAAAACCGGCCCCTCACCCTAGCTTCCCACCGGAGAAACGCCCGGTCCGGCCCTGGTTGCAAGCAAGATTCCCTGTGCCTGTGACCTGCGATTGCTCCCTTTCCACAGCCAAGCCAAGTGATTCTCAATCAGGCAGCCCCATCCACAGAGGAGTCCCATCGCAGAGGGTAGTGATTGCCAGGCTACTCGTGTCCTCCCCCTCTGCTCGTAGGTGACCTGTGAAGGCAACCAAAGACATGCAAAAAATAGCAGTGGACCAACAGGGCCCCACAAAGTCTTCTCAGTCCGTGGAGATCAGCACCGAGGTGCTCTAATTCCGCTGGAGGAGTCACCCTCTAAGAGAGAAGGTGTGGGGGAGCGGGCCATCGAGGGCATAGCCAGAGTGTCAGAGCTTCACCAAGCTAAGCCCCGTGTGCCCCCAGGGCCCACCAATCACAACCATGGTTCTCGGGGCAAGGGCCCATAGTCGTCGCAAACTGCCTTTGGGTCTTCTGGTCAGTCACAGCAGGTTCTGGATGTGTCACATATGGTCATCGCCAGGGCGTCTCATCCTCAGACAGAGCCAGCAGTTGAGTGGGCGGGGAAGGGGCCTCCGCTGAGATTGTGCAAGTGATCAATGACATATTTTTTTGCCTCCTGAGATGATAGTTCTGCATGCTGTCTATTTGAGCGACGTGGAGAAACTGTGGCCAACCTGAGCTTAAGGGGACCATAAGGTATACCCAGCAGTGCTTTGGCCTCTGCAGGCGAGTGTAGCGAGCAGCGCCTTCTCGCCTACTAAAACAGGCTCGCAAAACGGTGGCCCCACTGGTAGCAGATGCCCTGTACATATAACATATCAGATCAGTAACAGGCTTAAAGTCTTGTAGTTTACGAAGAGTGACAGCGGAGAGGTCTTTGTAGAGCTGGATTGTGTGCCTCTGATACCTGATCTCTGTCTTGTTGCCGGCAGCTTTCTGTAAAAAATGCACCCTGGTGAGGATGTTCGGCCCGCTTCCTTGACGCGATGTGCCCATGGGTACTGTGAGCCAGATCAAGAGCTAGCGGGAATGCATCCTCATCTCCCCGGACCGTCTGGAGGAGCTCTGCAGTTAACGCCACAATTTCTGTGCCTTCAGCGCCTATCGAGACCCCCGTATACAAATATTGTTGCACCGGGTCCTGTTTTCAAGGTCTTCCGGCTTGGTCTTAAGCTCAATGTGCTGTTCTTCTAATGCGCTGATGCGTCTCAGTAGCATCTTGTGATCCTCCGATCTAGTGTCGACAGTTCGCTCCAGGTCACCAATCCGGTCCCCAATCCCAGTTACCTCTCTCCGGATGCCACCGAGACCTTACTTAAATTCCTCTTTCAGGCATAAGATATCTGTCTGTATCTCCTGCAGGAACCGATCCATGTATCCTTGGATGATTGGTGCTGAAGGTTCCCCACTCGCCGGGGTCGAGGCTGAGGACTGCATTGCCACTTCCAGCTGGGGGGGCCTAATTTCACAAGGATTTTACCGGGTTTCTTTAATTACCTTAGAATGTGGCATATCAGGGGTCCGGAGCTTCTAATATATAGGGTCCCAAGTGGAAGGTCGCCAATGCGATGGAGTTCGCCTGCTAGGAGTGCCGCCAGTAGGTCGTAGATGTAGCTCCCACTATGTAGTTTGATTGTCAACCTCAATCTGTCTGGGTACTCCACAAAGGGTTCCCAAGGGCAGGGATGTTCCGCACCACCCTCCGAGTCAGGGTCTGCTGTAGCTGCTATGTCCACCTTGCTCTCAACAAGGTCCAGGGAGGTCCCAGTCACTCTGCTCAAAGCCTCAGGTTACTCCTCCGGGCCGATGTGCCCGGCGTTAAGCTGTCTCTAGTATCTGGTGCTCCTCTGCAACACACAAAGTTCATTAGGGCAACAGCCCATCCAACATGCTGTACAATGAACTCCTGGAGCTGGGACCAAAGGACGGCAGTGCGCCCACTCTTTGCCTGCCGCACATGCACCCACCTCTCATCTTCAGGGGTGGAGGAACTGCTGCAGTATCTGTACCCATTTGAGGCACTATGTAGCACTGCCTTAGAAATCAGAATCCAATGAAAGAGTGTCTCACCGCCCCTACCCCTTTTGCCAGGTCGGGCATCGTTCACACATCCTAAACACCGCCGCTCTAGCACCCCTCGACTGTTGCATCAGCGCGGGTCGCTATCAGGGTTTGGACATCTCGAGGTGCGATGCCCGTGGGTCACCGCTCAGCAGGGAAGACCAGCCAGCACCTAGTCAACCCCAGGCCCCCACCGACACACCAGGATCTTTCATGCGTCCGATGCGCGATGCATTAGTAGTCTCTCTTCGCAGCTGTACAGCATGTAGTCACTATGCCTGCTTACCAGGGGAAGGCGATCACGACTCTGCTCCATGCGCGGTCGCCTCCAGGGCCCACGGTCTGGACATCTTTTGTGTGCCATGGGAGGGATGTGCTTCAATCAGGCCCAGGTTAAGCAGATAGCAGCGTGAGGTGTATGGGACTGCTCGCTCTCAGGCACCATGCTGCAGCGGAGAGTGCTATGGTCTATGCTCTGCTATCAGCGGGGATTCCAGGGTCTAGACCAAGCCCATCCATGAGGCCCCGCCCCGCCCGCCACAGCCTCCGCAGCAGCAAACGTCTCCTCCCTCGGTTTTCACAGCCGACAGGGGGACCCCTGGAAAAACGGGCACAAGCTCACTCCCGGGTGCTAGTCAAGTTAGTCACAATGGATGTATGACGTTATAACGCATACTATTACTCCGCATACCATTACAACGCGACTTTTACTCCGCATACCGTTACAACGCATAGCGCCTTGGGGCGCTGGATAGTGGTAAGTATAATTTTCTATTCCAACACCAGTCCCCGTGGACACTAGGGAAGGTGTTGGATAGAAAATTAAACTTATTCCCTATCCTACAGCGCCCCCCAGCGTAATGCGTTGTAATGGTATGCGGAGTAAAAGTCGCGTTGTAATGGTAGTGCGGAGTAAAAAATGCGTTGTAACAGGTGTATACCAGTCACAATGCCTGCACGATGGGGGAGGGGCCGGGCTCGCCATGAGTGCCCGATTGAAGATGGCGGCCGCCAATCCCCTCTGCAACTTTTTTAGATCCAAAAGTGCAGGGTGTTGCCTACCGGCTCAAGCGGGGTTCCGTCACTTCTCAGGTAGGATGTGGTAGGTTCTTGAGGGCAGCCTCGGGCTCCAGCCCCTAGATGGTGGCTGGTGATCAACGCTCCCAGTTGCGGAGCACCAGCGATGTAGTCTGTCATCAATACAGCTGTCCGGGGTGCAAACCGCAATCAAGCAAGCCCCCACAGGGTCTGGGATTAGGACCAAGTGTCCCAGATCGCCGCAGCAGCTCCGGTGTGCGATGATACAGCACAGCCGGCCCCGGGGAGATGGAGCACACCAAATACACGTCCTACTCCATTGCTCCCATGGCCATGCCCCCGTGCTGTTTCTATTTTGAATTAAATACATGTTAGAATTTGTGGCCCTCGACATGCTGTGTTTTTTTGTATCAATCTCAACACCCAAAAAATAGAGATCTACTCTTTCTTAGGCTGCTCAGGAGGACCTAGGGTTGCCACCTCTGTTAATTGCCTGCCCTTAATAATGCAGACCAGGCTGGTAAAAAACTGTCCTGGTAGCAATCCTAATTGCTGCGGACCTGAAGGCTTATCACAGCCCTCGCCTCCATAATGGGAGACTAGAGGAGGAAGACTGGTCACTCAAGGGTTCACTAAGCCCCTCCCAACACTACTGGTTAAGAGCCGGCAAAGGTAAAATAAATGATGCAAGAACATTGTTTTATTTTACATTTGCTGACTCCGAGCCAGGCAGTGAGGTGACGCTCCTCCACCTTTGCGGGGGAGCCGCCACTGCTTTCCATATACCTCACATTGACGAAACCTCTCCTTGCCATGCTCAACCAGTCAGCATCCTTTGACACTGCTGACCACTAAGCCCTTCTTTACAGCCTCGCATCAGGAATGGGCTCCCCTTGCGTTGTTTTTGTCCTTCTGAGAATTTATTCCAGCTCATCCAGATGAGCTCCTCCAAGTAAAAGACCATCGCGATATCCTGTGATGTTTCCTAAAGTTCCATTTTGTTGCCTATGATGTTCAGTCTCTATATAAAACCGCTCGGTTTTACCTGTCAATAAAAACATTAAAACCTACCATTATGCAGACTTTCATGTCTTTGGCTGTCTGATGAACTGTAATGCACCATTTCAAGCCTTGGTGTTGAAGGCCCTCCTTAAATTGAGGCCTTTCAAAATATAATTTGTGTTAATCACCAATGACAGCAAAGAAGAACAAGTGAAAGATTGTCTCTCTGATGAGTCTCAATGTCTTCACCCCTCACCTGACAGTCAGGGGCACATCCATGCAAGTCTTCATTGGAGCCCCCCACAATTTCCGAACACAGACTGCTAAGAAGTCAGGCTTTGACTGTTGCTTTTTGGCAAAGGAAAGGTTTTTCTTCTAGAATCACATTTCAAAACTGTCACTGAAGCATGAGTTATACCTCCTCTTGACCGAACCAGCATTCAACTTGACATCTCCGACTCCCACTTCATACCTTGATGGACATCATCCATGCTGCAGCCTTTAAGATCAAAGTGCTGAAGAAGTTGAGTAGGATCTGTCAACTCAAAACCCCAGCTCACCTGACGAGCAAGATCAAGGGGGTACATGCATCATTGAAAATTGCATTCGCAAAAGGTGCGAATTCGCAAAATTCGCCCGTGTGCGAATGCAATTTCATCGTTTGGGATGCATCATGATTTTTGTACTTTTCGCAATTTAAGAAATCGCAAAATTGCGATTACTTAAATTGCGATTGCAGTTAAGGAATCTCAAATTGAGATACCTTAAATGCAATGCATCAAACTTAAAAAAATAGCAATTTCGCTAATAGGGGGAGCAAATTACCATGAAGTTGACCTTCAGGTAATTTGAGAAAACTTTGAAAAATGCACTAAAGTGCATTTTTCAAAGTTCCATTTTACACACACACATGCCCTTGGGGCATGTGTGTGTGCAAAATGTACTTATAGGCAGATTTCAGGGGTGCAACAGGGTGTCCTTTTGACACCCTGGCACCCTTGAAATTGCATTCTCAATTTGCGATTCTCTAATTGAGAATGTCTTCCCATTCATTCCTATGGGCCTTTAGGCCCATAGGAATGAATGGGGAGGTATTCCTTAATTGCATTCTCAATTTGCGATTCTCTAATTGAGAATGTCTTCCCATTCATTCCTATGGGGCCTTTAGGCCCATCGGAATGAATGGGGAGGTATTCCTTAATTGCGATTCACAATTTGCGAGTCGCAATTAAGGAATTTTAAGAAATCGCTATTTTTTTTAGCGATTTCTTCATGCATAGCCTTTTGCAATTCCCTATTATCGAATCCTTATTTTTCGCTAATAAGGAATTGCAAATGGCATTGTTGATGCATGTGGGCCAAGATCTCTGGTACACTACGCCACACTCATAGCAGCAATATCACTAAGCCTGAGATTTGTAAAAAAATAAAATAAGACAAAATGACGTGCCCTATCCTGCAATTGAGCTAGGATCAATAACTCTGGACCCGTCCAAGCCTGGCAGTTTCCACAATCTTTCACTTCTGGAAGACTTGTGTTCCGTAGGTTGTCCTGGTGTAAGTGGATTGAGAACAGAAGACAAAAGTGGGACAGGGAGGTGCAAGTGAGATATTGATCCTTATAGAGGATCTCATATAACCTGGGAAGTTCTCCAGCCATGAATTAGACATAAAAGAATTTACGTGAATTACAATTTTGATCATAAACAAGCCAGGAAAAGGTAGACTATTGGATGCCTATAATATGGTGCTGAAAAACAAATAAGCAGGGTCGGGAATACCACAGGTGTAGGCAACATTTTATGGAAAATGTTGTGGAACGGTACGTGATGCCTCATTGAAATAACGATAGCAATCCTTATTGTTGGAAGAACATTGTATGAACATACTATTTCTTAGCAGGAGCTCAAGACTCATCTATAATTAGGAATAATACATTAGAATTGAAATTTCAATAAAAAGTGTGTTTGGCGTTTAAGATCCCACAATGGCGATAAAAGTAATGAAGCCTAAAAGATGGGAAGTTGAGACTCACGCATTAGGCCATGATTTCTTTTCCCTCACAAAATGCTCTTGACTGCTCGGACTCTGATGGGACTCTTTGTTCCCTTCGTAAGTGGTGAGGTCAGCAGTTGTATGGCTAGAAAAAAATCAATCATTGTCAAAGTCAAAAGGTCTTGCCTATGAGAGTTGTTGGCGTTTTCAAAGTGTTTAGACATGTGACAAAGCAGTGCCGCTGCTGTTGTATAGCATAGCTGCATGTTAAAAAAAAAGCACCATGACGTGCTATGAACACTTTTTTTAACTGACAGGAGGCATCTCGGAAGGAGGAAGGGCAGGCAACACAGAGGGTGTAGATGCCTGCCACCCCGTCCTCCCACCAGCAATAAAAAAGGATATGACGTGACATATGCTGGTCCTGTCATGGCACCTTTCTTTAACATTGACAAAGCCAATAGATTGCTTGAGTGTGACCAATTTGCTTTGCCAGTGCTTGTTTTTTCTAGTAGGACAAGAGGTGGCAAGGGGCAGCTAGCAACAATGCATGGCAGAAGAGTGAGAGGAGGCAAGCACCAACGTAGGAGAGGGTGGCAGGGGCAAGCAACAACATGGGATGTGAGTGGCAAGCCATGGGACAGAGTGGGCGTGGAAGTGGCAAGCTACGACACTGAGAGGGGCGGAACAAGGAAAGGGGGAAATAACAGAGAGAGGATGGGAGGGGGCAAGCAGCAACATGGAGAGGGTGGGTGGTAGGAGGCAAGCAACTATACAGAGAGGGATGATAGGGTGGTTGAGAAGAAGCAACAACACATAGAGGGATGGGGCAAGCAATAACCCTGCAGGAGGAAAGCAACAACATAGAGATGGATGGGAGGGTGGTAGGGGCATTCAACAACACATAGAGCAGTGGGAGGGGGCAGGCAACACCATGGGACTGGAGGGTTGATGTACATGAGGGAGAGGGCCTATAAACACATGAATACTTATGGAGTGCTTCAACTTAGGGGAAAAAGTAGGTCCGAAAGCTCAAGCAGTCGAAGGTCACAATAACTTGGACCATGCTCCGGGGGAAGTACAAACACAAAGAGTAAGTGAAGTTGCCACACACTGACCAAAGAGAAGCAAGGACATGACTGTGAAGTAACCATGAAGTCAACCTATGGTAAGCAATTGTAAACAGTTGGTGGGCTCGAAGCACCATGTAAGCTAACAAAATGTCTCGTAAGCAACAGTACATGCTCTGTTTCAGGCGAGACCTAAAGATAATATTTTCAGGAGAGCAAACATTTTCTAGAGGATGTCAAAGATTTGAGCTTGAAAACAGAGTGCACTGCCTCTTACCATACAATGTGAGTATGTATCACAAAAGAAGGAAACACGGCACACAACTGTGAAAGCACATCAAGATCTGTGACTCTCGCACTAAAGTTGTGAAGCAAGGAGTGAAAAGAAATAAACATGGACACACTTACAAACAAGCACACAGAATTCTCACTTCATAGTACACGTACTAGCCAAGTAAAGTCCTAAATTCCATGACTGTGGAATACATCGACTCTATAGACATGGCGCTGCATAAAAAAAAGAGAGCGCACAGCCTAACATCCTCTGTTTGACATCCACGAAGTACAGCCTGCAGCCTGTTATGTTATGTTGTAAGTTGAAAGCAGAAGGCTTGGGAACAGTGCTTAATCTGAGCCGGTGATTGCCAATAGTGGCCACTGGCACTCATTTTTGGGGACCAGCACTTATATTTCCGCATCAGACATTTACAGAGTTCAAGTGAGGGAAAACACACAAAGTAGAAAGACGGATGAAGAGAAAGACAGAAAAACACTCACAAATGGAGATAGCAGGTACCTGCAAGAGTGAGATAAAAGAGCACGGATCAAAGAGGCTTGAGGGGTAATGGAACAATCAATCAAAATCAGATTTATTCGGTTATTGTAGGAACATAAAAGCATCGGATAAAACATTTTCAGCTTCATAAAATGTAAATAACACTCTAAGAGCATCATAAAGCAGAAAATCATTAAAATGCATAGATTTTTTCTCAATTTGATAGAAGCAATGATATATGTGTACTTATGTAATAGGGCAGGGTTTAAGAATTGCGATCTAAGAGAGTCATATAAACAGAAAATTGGGCAGTAACACAGTCACAGGGGCATAATGGAAGAGAGAGAATCCAGGAGACCACTAGTGGGACCACGAGGAAATTAACTATGTTTAGCTTAAATGCAATGAGATAAAACTCTTTTAACTGTAAGCATATCAAGGGGTTTTTCTGGTCTAATTCCCTCTTTGTATGTATCTTAGCTTCCCTTGACTTCCATTTTAAGATCAGGTGTTATACTTTGCGGTGACTCAAAGAGAGGACTGTACCCCAGGCTATGGAAGGTGTTTCGCACATAGGCCAACCATGGGATAACACGTTATCTCATTGGAAGCAACCTAGTAATACTTTCCGCAAGAAGTCTGCATTTGGAGATCTCCACAGCGTTAACAAAAATAATAGAAGAGGTGCGATGGAGATCCAGCCCTCTATGAACCTTATACCCAATTCTAGATGTGCAATAAGGCATGAGGAGGTTTTAGGAATGGCCAGAAGCCTGCACAAAAACCTATTTTCGTCTACTTGAAGTTTTGTGCAGGCAGTACAGCCCCAGACTCCGTCTCCATAAGTCCCCACTGATAGGCACTTGGTTTTATTAAGTTGGACCCTTTTGTATACCGGCTTGTGGCTTAAACTTTTTGTAAATCTAAATATTGCATCTTCAGCTGCACACATCTTTTGAGCCCTTTGGGTAAGTAACATGTACCATGATCAATTTGCCTCCAATAAAATACAGAGATAGTTGAAAAAATGGACTTTTTCAATTTGTATCCCACCAATAAAAAAAGTTTTTGAATTGGTGTGTTTTGGACCACAGGTAATAATAAAGGATTTTGATTGAATTACCTTAAGTTTTATTCTCAGCATAAAATCGCTAAACTCGTTCAGAAGCTTTTGGAGGGCAGTTATGGTCAGACCTAAAAGAACCGTGTTATCTGCATAGAGCAGCACACGACTACCTGCATGCCATTCATAGGAACATCATCCCTGCAAGCCCATAAAGTGCTGTCTAGGAAATACGCCAATATGCAACCCTGTCTTACCCCTCGAGTTATATTTATTGGGGCTGTACAATCCCCATTCCATGTAGAGTGCACCCTCATTGTGGAATCCTAATGCATGCGTTTTACCAGATCCACTAGAAGGGGATCAATGCCCGCCTGCTCCATTAGGTCCCATAATATGCTCCTATCTATAAGGTTAAATGCACAGGAGAGGTCCATAAATGCCATATGTATGGCCCATCTCCTGGTTTTTGCATATTTGCCTATAATGAGAGTTAGTTTAAGGGTTTATTCTACGGTCCCTAGACCTTGTCGGAAGCCATACTGGGCAGGGGAGGAAAACGAGCAAGCCTCTGCCCAGTCCTCTAATTTGCCAAGGATTACCCTCCCAAGGATCTTTACTGTGGAATCAATCAACGAGATTGACATGCATGGCAGTTGCAATCCCCTTTCTTATAGATGAGTACAATGATGGCTTTACTCCATGAATCTACAAGGTCGCCTTTCACTGCAGCCCTCAATACATTTGTGACAAGGGGAGCCCAGAATTCCACTTTGTTTTTAAAAAGATCAATTGGCACCCAGTCTGGGCCAGCGGCTTTACCATTTGCAGCACCCATAATAGCTTTTTTTGATTGCAGCTAAGTCGACAAGATCAGCCAGCCACTCCTTGTTAATGAGGTGCCAATTGGGCATATTTTAGTTTAGGGATCCACCAACTTTGTTTTCTGGATTAAAAATCGAGGAAAATTGAGCATCCAGTCGGCCTCAGGGACATGGTACTAAAAGGATTAGTTACTTACCTGTAATCCTAGTTCTCTTCCAGGGGTATCCTCATCAAAGTCATAAGCATTAGAATATTCCCGCCCATGCACGGGACCCCGGAAACACTATATTATATGTGCCCCACATATATATACTCATATATATATATATATATATATATATATACATAAACATGCAATAGCAGCCAAATCACATCAGAGCTGAAATATGCTGTGAAGAATTTCCACCATACATGAATAATATGCATTAGAAACATGAGAAACAACACCAAAGATTGTTTAGAAACTGTTTTAATGCTTAGGCAGCAGTAGAAATTCTTATAACTCACTGAAAGCATAGAAAGCTCCCAGGCTGCATTGCAAACACACAGTCTAAAATGACTGAAAAGCTAACCTGTAGCTGTATACAAAAAACTGACACCGTGCCTTTAAGGCACCCATGACCCCCGGTATCCCATCATGCCTCAGGGGTGACAGTTAGGTCAGTTGTTCTTTTCGGAGACTGAAACAAACCCAGTAACAAAATAGGTTAACAATATCTCCTTATTAAAGAATATCCTTTGCCCGGGGAGGCGGGAGGGTTGCTTATGACTTTGATGAGGATACCCCTGGAAGAGAACTAGGATTACAGGTAAGTAACTAATCCTTCTCTTCCAGGGGATCCTCATCAATAGTCATAAGCATTAGAATAGAATAGCGAGCCTCTGCTCATCCTTGCGGGCAAAGGAATGACAAGACAGTAATCTTATCAACAAGCCTGAGCAGGCTATAGGCTACCCAAACAGATTTCTCAAGGAGGCTTGCCCTACTTGAGTATCGGACCTGGAATCAGATTTGAGACAGTAATGCCTCGTAAAGGTATGAACCGATTTCCAGGTTGCAGCCTTGCATATTTCTGACATTGGATCGTCATGTAAGAAAGCTACTGTAGCGGCTTTCCCTCTAGTGGAATGCGCTTTGGGTAACACCAATAAAGGCTTGCCTGCAAGCTGATAGGCCAATTTAATGGAAGAGACAATCCATCTGGAGATGGACCTCTTGGCCGCTGGAAAGCCCGTTCTCATTGAACCATAGTTCACAAACAGTTGATCCGTTTTCCTGATCCCTTTAGTCTTTTCCAAATAGAACTTGAGCACTCTTTTAAGATCCAAGGAGTGCAGTGACCGTTCGGCTGGGGTCGTAGGATTTGGAAAAAACGAAGGGAGGGAAATGGACAGATTTATATGAAAATCAGAAACCACTTTAGGCAAGAAAGAGGGATGAGCCCTCAGGACTACTCTATTGTGATGGAAAACAGTATATGGTTCCTTCACACAGAGCGCTTGTATCTCGCTCACTCTGCGCGCTGAGGTAATCGCCACCAAAAAGGCCGCCTTCCAAGAGAGATGTTGCAAGGAGGCCTTGTGGATGGGCTGGAAAGGAGGTGACATTAACCTGGATAGAACCAGGTTCAATTCCCAAGGAGGAGAAGGATTTCGCACAGGGGGATACACTTTTTTTTAACCCCTGTAGGAAGTCCTTAACCACCGGAACCTGAAAGAAAGAAATCTGGTCTGGTGATTTCCTGTACGCTACTATGGCTGACAAATGCACTCTAATGGAAGCATATTTCAAACCAGATGTTGCCAAGGAAAGGAGGTATGGCAGGATTACCTCCTCCTGCCCTTTAGTCGGATCTAAGTGATGATCCCTACACCATATGTAGAATCTTTTCCACTTGAACGCATAAGACGCTCTCGTGGAAGGTCTCTTAGCCTCTTTTATAATGTGCATACATTCGGGAGGCAGATTCAAATGCCCATATTGCAGGACCTCAGGTGCCATGCTGTCAGGTTCAGTGATGAGAGGTTGGGATGTAGTATCCTCCCGTTCATCTTGCTCAACAGGTCCGGTTTGCAAGGAAGACGTCTGTGTGGACACACAGACAGATGCAGTAGGTCCGGGTACCACCACTGTCGTGGCCAATCCAGAGCTATCAAGATAATTTCCATGTCTGACCTGAGGAGCTTGGAAACTACCTTCGGAATCAGAGGCAGGGGAGGAAACGCATAGGCAAAAGTTCCCGACCAATCCATCAGGAGAGCGTTCTCCTGCGTCCCTGGCCGGTGGAATCTGGACGCGAAGGCGTGGCATTTTGCGTTTTCTTCGTCCACAAACAAGTCTATGGCTGGACGCCCCCAACAACGAAAAAGCTCTTCGCCACTTCGTCGTTTAGCACCCAGTCTGGCTGATCTTCGAAGTGCCTGCTGAGCGCGTCTGCTTTGATGTTTTACTCTCCTGGAAGGTGCACCGCCACCACTGACAGGTTTCGAGAGAGAAGCCAGTGCCAGATGGCTTGAGCCTCCCGGGAGAGAGGGCGAGATCGTGTGCCTCCTTGTTTGTTCAGATAGAACATGGTGGTTGTATTGTCTGTCTGAACTAAGACTGAATTGGACTCGATCGCTGGAAGAAAAGCTTTGAGAGCTAGAAACACAGCTCTGAACTCCAGCATGTTTATGTGGTACGTCTGCTCCTGTGCAGACCACTGACCCTGAATTTGAAGGGGACCCATGTGCGCTCCCCAGCCTTGTAGAGAGGCATCTGTTACTACAGACTGGGTGGGTAGTGGCTGATGAAAAGGTACTCCCACCAGCACATTCCTCGTCCGAGTCCACCATTTGATGGCATCCTTCGCTGTTTGGGAAAGAGTGATACGATCTTCCCAACGCCCTGTCGCCTGCTCCCACTGGTCTTCGAGAGCCTGTTGTAGAAGACGCATTCTCAGCCTGGCGTTCTGGATGAGAAAAATGCAGGATGCCATGGAACCCAGCAGGGAGGCTACCTGCCGGACTGTTGGAAGCCGAGACTCTAATAGAATCCCGCACTTCTGCCTCATGGAAAAACGTCTCTCCTCCGAAGGAAATGCTTTTCCCAATTTTTTGTCCAGAACGGAGCCTAGGTAGTGGATGGACTGTGTCGGCCGCTGGACTGACTTCTCCAGGTTCACATGGAGACCGAGCCTGTGCAACTGGTGTAGACAAAGTGGCAGATCGTGCGTCACCTGAACCGGAGACGGGCCCTTTAAGAGCCAGTCATCCAGGTATGGGTAAATGAAGAGTCCCTTTTTGTGAAGAAAAGCCGCCACCACTGCCATGCATTTGGTGAAGACTCGTGGTGCGGACTTGAGTCTGAAGGGTAGCACCTTGTACTGGTAGTGTTTGCTTCCTATGACAAACCTCAAGTACTTGCGATGCTGTAGAGCAATCGGAATGTGAAAGTATGCAGCTTGCAGATCCACCGAACACATCCAATCTCCGGCTTTAAGATGTGGGCATATTTGGTGAAGAGCTAACATGCGGAACTTTTCTCTGACGATGACTTTGTTTAGGAGACGCAGATCTAGTATAGGCCTGAACTTGTCCTCCTGATCTTTTTTGGGGACAAGAAAGTATCTTGAGTAGACTCCCTCTTTACTCTTTGAGGGGAGGAGATTCCTCTATAGCTCTTTTTTGTAGTAGGACTGACACTTCTCTGCGGAGCAAGCTCAGCTGGTGAGGGCAAGAGGTCTTTGGAAGAATGCTTTTCGGGGGCGCACGGAAACGTAGCCTGTATCCATTGCGCAGTATATTCAGCACCCACTGATCTTTTGTGATGCTGACCCACTCTGTCAGGTGTTGTGAAGCACTTCCTTCCACTGGAGTGGGCAACGGCGCCAGAGAAAGCCACTGATCAAGCCTTTCCTCCTCTCGTGGTGGTAGAGGACTGCTGGTGACCTCCTCTACCTCTGTTGGATTTGCCTCGGAACTGGGGTTTTCCTTGGTTCTTATTCTGGGACCACTGAGGGGTTTGAACCCTCTGTTGAGCCCCTCTCCCCCTGTTGGTCTTAAAGCGGCGTTTGAATTCTTTTTTCTTTTCCAAACCCACCGCTTTTACCGTATCCAGTTCAGTCTTCATACGGGTCATCTCTTCGTCTGCATGTTCTCCGAAGAGAGAGGAACCCGAAAAAGGAAGATTAAGGATGCGATGCTGAGCATCCGGCTTCAGCCCTGTGAGACGCAACCAAGCCGACCTCCTGGCACAACCCCATGTGAGTAGGAATGTGCCGCAAGCACTGCACCGTCCGCTGCTGTGCTTATCAACTGGTTCGCCACCAGACATCCTTCTGTCATAGTTTCTTCAAAGTCCTTCTGGTCTTCCTTTGGCAGTTTGAACTTGAACCTCTCCATGGAGTCCCATAAGGCTCTGTCGTATCTACCCAGAAGTGCGGCCGCACTTAAGACCTTCAGTGTGGAGGCAGCCGAATTGCAAACTTTGCGCCCCCACGAATCCTGAGATTTGCTGTCCTTATCTGGTGTGACTGAAGAGGAAGCCGCAACTGCATGCGTCTTCCTCGCCGCTGCCACTATCACAGAGTCTGCTGGAGGATCGGATTTTACAAAAACTGGGTCAGAAGAAGCCGGCTTGTATTTCTTCTGTATGCGGGCTGGCAACGCTCTGATGGCTGCCGGGGTTAGGAAAACGTCCTTGACCGGATCCATAATCCCCGGGACTAAAGGCAGCAGTGGACGAGAGATATATTTTTTGTGCAAAGTTTCAAAAATCACTGTCGTAGTAACCTGGGGGACAGACATTTCAATGCTCAGCTTCTGAGCTCCTCTTTGCAGGACATCCAGATAAGTACCGATGTCATCCACTGGAGAGGATCTGGAAGTAGGACTATCCGTCAACGTGGGAGAGTAATCCCTCTTGGAAGACCTAGTCGAAGAGGTAGAGGGAGTAGACGGAGTTCTTCGATGTCTACGGTGAGCTCCGTGCCTCCTCTCACATGATCTTCTTGGGTGCTCTTCCTTTCTAGGAGAGCGAGATCTGACCGGATCCTGTCTTCTTGGTGAACGGGATCTGACAGGATCTACTCTGGGAGATCAGGATCTCACCGGATTTTCCCTTCTGGAAGAGTGAGATCTGGTTGGTCTTCTCACAGGTGATTTGTCTGCTTGGCGCCTGGGAGGACTACGCCTGTCCACTTCATCTACCAGTCTCTGGAGAGGAGATCTGTGCTGCGGACTGACGTACTCTTGCATCCGTTTGGTAGCCCCTGAATCTCGCCAATGGTCCAATGATTTGTACAATTTGGGTGATAGTCTGACCTCCGCAGCCGAAGGATCTGGCTGATGCACGGGAGATCTGGGGACAGGACTTCTGGACCTTGAGGAGGTCGTTGAGGAGCCAGAAGACTGTGAAGTAGAATGACGAGAAGCCGACTCCGTTACCATGATCACAGAGTTTCTTGACGACGATCGAGCCCTTTCTGAAGGTCTCGACGTCGAGCGTTCTGGCGTCGTATGTTTTTCTCTCGACGTCGAACGCCTCTGGGGAGTCGGCGGGTCCAACAATCTCGACTTCGAATGCCTCGACGGCGATCGATGCGAGGATCTATGGTCTCTCGACGTCGAACGGTGATGACCAGCCGTCGACGGAGCCCTTTCTCTCGACGTCGAACGGCGATGACCAGTCGTCGACGGAGTCTTCTCTCTCGACGTCGAACAGCGAGGACCAGCCGTTGACGGAGCCTTCTCTCTCGACGCCGAACGGCGATGACCAGCCGTCGACGGAGCCCTCTGTCTCGACGTCGAATGTCTGTGCGATGACGGCGGAGGGGTATTGGACACCCTCGACGCTGAGCGTCGACGAAACACCGACGGAGACTGCTTCCTCGACGCTGACCGATGTTTTCCTGTCGACGGCAGAGGAGTCTTGGTCCTCGACGCCGAACGTCGTTTCTTAGACGACGGCGGAGGGTTCACACTTCTCGACGCCGGTCGTCGTCTGGATGACAACGGCGGAGGGTCCTTGGATCTCGACGCCGACCGTTGCCCGGTTGACGGCGGCGGAGTTACCTTCATCGACGCCGATCGTCGCCCGGTTGACGACGGAGCTGGATCCTTCGACGTCGTCGACGTACCTGGTCTTCTTTTCGACGGCGAGCCCGCCGTTGACGGTAGTTTTGAAGACAAACGATCCACCGGTGGTTCTTTCCTCAGCGCCAAGCCTGACACTGAAGCTGCAGGGTGGGAAGACTTCTCTTTTGAAGATGTTCTAGCCTTCTTGGAACCCTTCTTCACCGGAGACCTTCCTCTGGATGACCTGTGAGCCAGGCCATAGATGCGAATTATCTCCCTGTCTTTGAGAGTTCTTCCTGACAGGTGCTCGCAGTGAGGACAGGTGCCTGGATCAAGTTCTTCAGGCAGACACAGGATACAAACGTCATGATTGTCTGATTTTGCCTTCTTGTTACCACAAGAAGGACATTTGTCAAAAAGTGAAGGCATTCTCAGCTGAAAATGCTCACTAAACTGACTTAAAAAGACAGTGTCTTACTTGACTAGATGTAAAATGTCAAAGTAAGCAGAAAAAGTTGTTCAAAAAGAAGTAATTTTCTGTCAGAAAACAGAAAATTAGTGGAGCTGTGTCACCAGGATCCTTCCTGAAGGAGCCGGAAAGAACAACTGACCTAACTGTCACCCCTGAGGCCTGATGGGATACCGGGGGTCATGGGTGCCTTAAAGGCACGGTGTCAGTTTTTTGTATACAGCTTTTTAGACTGTGTGTTTGCAATGCAGCCTGGGAGCTTTCTATGCTTTCAGTGAGTTATAAGAATTTCCACTGCTGCCTAAGCATTAAAACACTTTCTAAACAATCTTTGGTGTTGTTTCTCATGTTTCTAATGCATATTATTCATGTATGGTGGAAATTCTTCACAGCATATTTCAGCTCTGATGTGATTTGGCTGCTATTGCATGTTTTATATATATATGCATATATATATATATATATATGAGTATGTATATGTGGGGCACATATAATATAGTGTTTCCGGGGTCCCGCGCATGGGCGGGAATATTCTAATGCTTATGACTTTGATGAGGATCCCTGGAAGAGAAGCTAGAAGTTCAGTTGGCTGACAAAAAAGGTTAGTTGACTACATCCCAGAAGAGTCTAGTATCTTTCAGATCAGCTGCTTTATTTAGATCCTCCCACGCTTTAGCTCGAATAACCTGTTTCCTTTCTCGTAGGGCTAGTTTATATTTATGTCATGCTGCCCTTACCGCAATAGTATCTCATGGTATTTCATTAGTGACCATGTTTAGGGCTTTCAGTGCTCTAGTGCATTCAGAACTGATCTACGGATGCACAGCACGCTCACTGAGGTTTGTTCGATACAAGCCTGCAGGATATGCAGGTACTAGATCAAAGAGGCTTGAGGTGGATTGAAGACTACACAGCCTTGGAATTCTGAAGGCTGTCATTTAATTGGACTGGCCACGGCCTTCTGACCAGAGCTTTTGGCACCAGTACACGTTTTTTTTTACAAATTAAGCACTGCTTGGGAAGGCTACAGACTTAAGAAGCCACCATTAGGTGGTGCCATATTACAAGAAGAGGCCGTAATAGACTTTTTGTATCAGGAGTTACATGGAGGTGACCCAGTGTCAAAATGCTGTTTTGCATATAGTGAAAACAATCCTTGCACCACACCTGTAGAAGAGAGAAGAAGCTCTGTTGTTCGAAGTAATAATATTTACCAATTCTCTGGCCCAAAAGAGTGGAAACCATGTCTTGCTACTTAGCCACAGATCTATAGGCCAGTATGTTGAGTCGTGAGAGGTTGGAGCAATGAAGGTTCTGGTGGGCAAAGCAGCTAAAGGTGAGACCTGCACATGCAAAGCTAAATCCTGCAGACCTGAGCTCCATGATGTGTCATAGAATTGAGACAGAAGGAAATCTGTGATAATTTACTACCTTGTTTAAATAGTGCCAATGTGTTGAGGCCACTGCAAAGCACCATGCGTAAATAAATGTATGATGACTATGAGCCTGATCCACAAAGACAGGCTTCTCAAATTAAAACATCGACTCTTATAGGATTTGCCCTATGTTTGAAAGTGATTTCTAACTTTTTGGGGATTTACAAAGAATCCCAGACATGGCCCAAGAAAGTCTGCAACAGTCGTAGATTTCAACCTGTACTCGCACTTGGCAACATTTATTCATGCAAATCTCCCTCTAGATAAAAGCAAACTGTGTGTAAATATACATTGGCAAAAGTATTGTGGATTCCTGAAAATGTGTTTTCTCTGTTGAAAAAAGAGGTACAGGCTTCTTAGTAGCAGAGGGTAACTGCGGCAAAGGGAAAGCAGGAGAAAGAGGCTTGCCTATGACAATAAAACCCATGGAGCTTACTTACCTGCCTGAGAATGTCCCCACCCCGGCAACGTTGCCATAACTGTCTTTGGTTTGACTCCAGTACGATGGTCGTGCAGAATGTTATGATCCTCTAGCTCAACTCGCAATTGTTTAGTGACTTCACTTGCCTGGTAATTGCTCCTCCACAATGGTACTCAGTGGTCTGAAGACAGTGATGGAGGCTGGTGTTGTAAATAAAAGATAGTCCTGTAGCCAAGTCATGTATAAGTAGGTTGTAGGTTTATTCATAGATAAAGCTTCAGATAAGTTATGGGAAGATGTTAAGTCCAGGTGATGCCCCAGCAGGAGCAGCCTCCCTGCTGCTCATCTTGCTCACTCCAACGGACACTCCCAACCTCATCAGGCACCCATGCATTCCACGACATCATCAATCATCCAACATTCCAGACATCTCCAAGCACACCAACACTCATTCTGGCCAGTGGCGTAATAAACCTTGAGGGGGCCCCCCTGCAAAGTACATGGAGGGGGCTCCCCATTCTCCGTGCCATTCAAGAGCTCTCAAGCCAGCGACCCGCCATGTTGCCCATGAAACACAGAAAAACGTGCCTCTATCTGTCTTTAGTCGACCCTCTCTGAAAACCAGAACATGTGCTAACATTGTTGAAATCTAATGGGACAGCTGGTGAAAAACCTGGACTGTCCTGGCGAATCCAGGACACCTAATCATCCTTGGCCCACCAGAGGTTGGTGGCTTGTGCTCTTCTCTAGTAGTCAGTGCTAGCAGCGAGGCAGGGGCTCCCAGTGAGGCACTGCAGCAGAGGCAGAAGCCAATGAAAAGTACCAAGAAGACGGATGCAGCCATGGACTATCATTTAGAAGTCGCCAGGGATCGCACCTGCGACACCTTGCTACCAATGGCACCCACCTTGCAACCCATGGCACTCCCCTTGCGACCCATGGCAGGTAGATCAAAATGAAGAGTAGAAGGGAAACAGAATGCCAATAAGAACTGTTTACTTTTAGAAACTTCTTGTGTCAGTCGCTTTCTGTTTTGTGAAATAAATATATTCATCCTGGCAATGTACGCTCTGAAAAAAAAACTTTCCTCGGTTGTCTTGATTGCAAAGATTAATACAATATACGATCCTTAAAATGTAAAGCCTTATTTCTCTATTCTGGCCAGGTAGATAGATTCCAAATGACAATGCTTTATAAAAGGAAAAGATGGCCCTGAATAGGGTGCCCCTGGTGACATGGCCTATCTGGTAAACTTACTATACATTAATACCAGCCTAAGGGCCTGATGAAGAGGAGATTGTATATCTGATAGATATTGAGAACAGAATAAAACTTTGCAATTATAAAAACTTTTTACAAATAAATTATGTGACACCCCACCAAGCCATGCGTAAATACACGTTTGACAAACTCTAGACAGTCCTGACCTTCGAGTCAATAGCATGTTGCATTTTTGGAGATGATATTCATTTCCCTAAACAAAGTCGGTACAATGTAGTGCAGTTACAAAATTAATTAGGAATATAATCAAAATGGCACAATAAATCAGAGCTAGTGAAGAAATACAACAAACAAGCTTCTTTGTATTGTGAGAGCCTAAATAACTAAAAGGAGACCGGAGCCTAAAGACCTAAAAGCAGACCAGCTGTGTGCTTGCGTTTTACAAAAAAATGACTAAATCTATATACATTTAACGGTTGCCTTGCGTTTTGTACGCTGTAAAAAGAGAGAATGCATATACTTTCAGAGAAACGTGATCCACTTGACTTAACTAGAGCTAGGGTGACCAACCGTCTGTAAATTTCACGGACCGGCTTTTGTCCGTAGTTTTGGGCATTGGGGAACATCAATGTTCCCCTGCCAGAAGCCTCACCTCCCTGATGGGGCCGCTACACACTCATCCTCTGAGCGCACTGAGGGCAAGGCAAGCCCCATCCATCCATTGTCAATCTGTATAGAGCTGATTGCCACATACAGAATGACAATGGGACAGTCTGTACTCTTAATGCATGTGGTGAGCCTCCTACAGCCTCGGTCTAGGGCAGGGCATTCAGTGAGGTGGAAGAAATGCACAAAAACGCCCATGCTGCTACACGAGAATCAGGTTCACAAAAAGAAGGCGGTGAAACAACTGCCTGTAGGCCGGGGTCACACCATAAATTTTAACCACAGGTGGTGGCCTGGGGGTGAGGTCACAGGTAGGGGTTCATGGGTAGGACACTTGGGTACAGCAGGTAGGTGCACAGATGCTACACGCGGTTGCATACAGGTAGGTGCACGCATGGGACACATTGATGTATGCAAGTAGGTGCACGGCTGGGACACATGGGTACATGCAGGTAGGTTTTCATGGCTTGGAGACCTGGGTATATGAAGATAGGGGTTCATGGGTGGGATCACGTGTGTGCATGCAGGTTTGTGCAAGGCTGGGGCATGTGCGTGCAAGATTTGAATTAGTTGTGCCACTGGTTTTGCAGAGAGTACCTAAAAGCCAGGGCCGAGAGGGCTTGCTAGGTAATGGAGAGGGAAGGGGCCGAGTCTACTTTACACTCAAACTTTTCTCTCTTCTGCCATCTGCTTATACTCTCATCTACTGCCAACTCCCCCTCGCCCTCCAGTGCTCTGAAGCAGCTCAGCTGGTACAAAGCGCTACACCCACACTTGCAAAGCAGCAGGGGTTACCTGCGGGTGTTGCTGGACAGCAAAGGGGGTGCTCTGGCGGAGCAGCAGGCGGGGGCCACGCAGGGCCCGGGGCAGCAGCAGCGATGGCCCCGCCATTGCTCGGGCTGGGTCCTGCAGGTGGGCCTCCTGGATTCGGTGTGGGCTGGGTCCAAGGCCTGCCAGGTTGTGCTTGTACCAGGTGAGGGCTCTAATGTTCAGGGTCCGAGGCTTGCCAGGCTGTGCTGGCACCAGGGGGTGGGTGGGCTCAGGGTGTGCAGGGAGGTAGGGCAACAGGGCAATCTTTATCATGTGCAGTCTGCAGGAAGCAGAAAATACTTACATGTGCAGTGCTCTCGATGCCAGGAAGTGGCCCCCTTACAGAGCCAGTACTGTTCTGCAGAGTCTTGCCCTGATGATTTTGACTAATTTTTATACAAATTCTTTTAAATACAGTTTACCTTTAATTTATGTTAATGTGGGTGATGTGTGAGAGTCTATTACGGGGATTTTGCAGACAAATGTTGTGTTTAGGTTTCATCAAACATCCATAAATATTTTTCTTTTAGTTCAAAACCAGATCCCATGTATGATAAATGGGAGGGGGTCTCACGAGATTATTTGCAGTAATATTAATGAGCTGCTGCTGTGTTACAATATTGAAAACACACAGCAATGTCCCTGAATTTTAGAAATAAACACATTTAGAATTTGGATTAGTGATTCTGTGCATTTTAAGTGACCTGGCCAAAGATGGCATAATAGAGCTGAAACAGGATCAGAAATTAAAAACTGTTCTGAACAGGGGCCCCCAAAATCCGTTTGCCCCAGTTGTCCCTGATCACTGGGTTAACAGGCCTACTTAAAGAGATCCCTCTTAATGCACATCCCAGGCCTGCTGTAACTCTGGGGCCCCCATCCTCTTTCCGTGGGCTCTGTGGCTCTGAGAAACAAGAGAAACAAGTTACATTGTTTCTCTTCAGTCCAAGGTCAGAGCGAGGTGCTCAGGGCAGGCTCACACTGCAGCTGCTGCTTTCGAGACTGAGGGGCTTGATTTCTAGCAAGCCTTTTTCTCACAGCTCTCACCCAAGAGCTGAGGGGCCCCCTTCACTCACTGAAGACTGGGGGCTGCGGGGGCATTTGTTACGCCCCTGCCCAAATTACCCCCCATCCCGCCCCACCCCACGCAGAAAGATCACTGGATTAACACGCCTACTTACAGAGATCCCTGTAAATGCACATCCCAGGCCTGAGGGCGCAAACCTCCATTCTTGTTCCGGACCTGGCTCTGACTGAAGTGAAACAATGTAAGTTGTTACTTTGTTACTCTTCAGTCCTGGGTCAGCGCGGAGGAGCTCAGAGCAGGCTGCACACTGCAGCTCCTTTAGAGCAAGAGACATACAGCTCTGCACTGATGACCTGAGGGGGGCCCCCTACACATACTGAAGACTGGGGGCCCCACGTACTGCAGCGGTTGCGGGGGTGTTTGATACGCCCCTGGTTTTGGCCACTAGTTCCAGCCAAATTCCTGCTGTGTGGTGGAGCTTTTTCTTGCGTGCGGCTTGAGATTTGGCATTTCCTACTGCGATTTTCGGTCGCTAGGAGCGCACCCAGCAAGATTTCCCCAATGCTGGCGGTTGCGGATGGTCACGACCATACTAGGACAGAAAGCTGCAGCTCAAGTAGAAAATCTACTCCAGCGGCAGCATAATCAACTCGAGAAGCAGCACCCTTTGGCGCACCACGTGGTGTTGTTTGCACTGATTTTTCAGTGTGGAATGAGCTCCAGGCACTAAAAATCTGAGCAAGCAGCTTGACATGCCTAATTCCTCCTGTTCGCAGAACTCGACTGAATCTCGCTGAGTTTTTATGTAACTCCGCAGAATTCCTCAGAGTGAAACCCGTAAGTTCCGCTCACCATTACAAACAACCAAGAAAATGGAGACTTTCTTATGACTCAATCGACAGAGAGACTTATAGTCAATCACTAACAATCAATCAAGTAGGGTTTGTAGAGTGTGGCTACTCACCCGTGAGGGTCTCAAGGCACTGAGGGTGGGTGGGGAGGGTGACTGCTGGTCTGGATGCGCTTAGGTGATCAAAGAGTCTTGCCTTGAGGTCCTTCCTGAAATGGGTCAGTAACGGGAATTGTCTGAGATGGGTGGGCAGGGTGTTCCAGGTCTCGGCGGCGAGGTAGGAGAAGGATCTTCCCCCTGTTCTAATCTTGTGGATCCAAGGGTCGGTGGCCAGAGCCAGCTGGGTGAATCGGAGGTGCCTGGTGGGGACGTGGAATGAGAGGCGGTGGTTTGGGTATGCTGGTCCTGCATCGTGGATGATTTTGTAGGCATGAATGAGGAGCTTGAAGGTGATTCTCATCTTAACTGGTAGCCAGTGGAGTTCTCTGAGGTGTTTGGAGATGTGGCTGCAGCGAGGGATGTTGAGAACCAGTCTGGCTGCGTCGTTTTAAACATTCTGAAGTTTTCTGAGTGACCCTGGCATAGACTGCATTGCAGTTGTTGTTTCTGCTGCTGATGAGTGTGTGTGTTTTTCTTTATTTGGTGGGGATCCATCTGAATGTCTTGTGAAGCAGGCAGAGCGTGTGGAAGCACGACAAGGCGATGAGTTGATCTGATGGTTTATTGTAAGCAAGTAGTCCAGTATGATGCAGAGGTTACGTGTGTGGTCTGTGGGTGGGGTTCCCAGGGTGGAAGGCCACCAGAAGCCATTACATGCTGAGGGTGGGGGTCCTAGGATGAGGAATTTGGTCTTGTTCGAATTGAGGTTTAGGCAGCTGCTCATCATCCAGGTGGCGACGGTCTTCATTCCGCTGTGGAAGTTGTTTCTGGCGGTTGTTGGTTCTTTGGTGAGGGAGAGGATCAGTTGGGTGTCATCAGTGTAGGAGATTATGTTAAGTCCATGGTTCTTGCCGATGGTCGCGAGGGGGGCCATGTAGACGTTGAATTGAAGAGGGTGGAGCTCAGGGAGGAGCCATGGGGACCTTTGCAGCTGATCTCTGTGGGTTTGGAGTGGAATGGAGGAGGTCTGACTTGCTGTTTGCGACCTGTGAGAAAGGGGTGGATCTACCTATAAAGTATTAATCCACACGGAAAAAATCTGCTACAATACTAATGCCATAGAAGCAGCAAAAGATTCAACCAAAGAATTATTTGTGATGATAAAAAAGCTCACCTGACCCACTGAAAAAACATTTCCAACGCTAGTCAAACTTTGTGCGATTCCTTTTTAAGCTTTTTGCAGGATAAGATCAAGGCAGTGTATAGCAATTTTTCTAGCAAACACCCTTCTGGACAGCTAAAATCTTTAAACTCAGGCGCAACCATCCCCCTGTTAGTATACACTACTAACCTAGCAAAGATTTCAGTGGCCTCCCCCCACTTTATCATCTTTCTCACCTCTCACGCTGACCCAAGTCATGAACCTATTGCACCAAACCAAATTGGGTTCCTCGCTTGATTCCTGTCCTCCTAGGATATTCCATCTGGAACATGAAACCAATGGCTCACATCTTCTGACTATCTTTAACCTAATGTTCAACACGGGCAGCTTCCCTACCAACTGGAAATTGGCATCAGTCCTCCAAACACACTGAAAATACCAAACTTAGATAATATGGAACCAAAAAACTATAAGCCCACATCCAGACTGCCTTTCCCCACCAAAATCGTGGAAAAGGTAATCAACATGGAAATGACCACCTTCATAGAGACCCATGGACACCTTGACCCATCCCAGTCTGGTTTCAGAAGCCATCATAGCACCGAACTTGCCCTGATCACTGCTTCAGGACAGATCAGCCAAAACAGTAGATCCTAGGCCACACACTATCACTCCTGAAATCCTTTCTTAGTGATAGGGAACAATTTGTGGCTCTGGAGAACTTTAAGTCACCTTCCTTGATTCTCCCCTGTGGGGTTCCCCAGAGCTCTTCGTTGAGCCCTGCTGCTTTATAATGTGTATATGGCACCATTGGCGAAATTGATTCAATCCTTAGCCCGTCATTGCAGAACCCACCTTGCAATCTATACTTTCGCTGGGGGGGGGGGAGCACAGGCCCCTTCCGGCATTGCGGCAGGAGCCTCCCACGGTCTACCGTCGCGCCAAGAGTCATTGAAAAGCTGCTCGGGGCTCCCGTGACGCGGTAGCCCATCATTGCAGAGCCCAACTTGCACTCCGAACTTTTCATGGGGGACCACAGCCCCTATCAGACATCGTGCCAGGAGCAACCCACGATCTACCATCGTGTCAGGAGGCGCTGAAAAGATGCTTGGGGCTCTAGCGTCGCCTGAGCTCGTCATGGCAGAACCCACATTGCACTCTGCGCTTTTCGTTGGGGGACCATAGCCCCCATCATGCATCATGGCAGGAGCCACCCACGCTCTTCTGTCGTGCCAGGAGGTGCTGAAAAGCTACTCGGGGGCTCCTGCGGTATGGGAGCCAGTTATTGCATTACCCACCTTGCACGCTGCACTTTTTTGTGGGGCAGACCACAGCCCCCATTAGGCATCGTGGCAGGAGTCGTCCACGCTTTTTCGTTGCACCAGGAAGCGCTGAAAAGCTGCTCGGTGCTCCCTCGGTGCAGGAGCCAGTCATTGCAGAACCCATCTTGCTCTCTGTACTTTCGTTGGGGGGCTCTGCACTTGATAGAGCCCGGAGGAGGCTGGGATGGGCCACCCTTCTGAGACCTGCCTGTGGAGACTCCTGGACTTGATCTATTAAGCCATTGTGCAACTACACCCTGACAGCAAACGCATTGCTGTTGAGACCAGGCAGCTGTCTTTTATTATCCTGTGGCTTGTGCAAGCCTTGTTTAACCTTGGTCCCTGCTAACCTTTGCTGTCTGTACTGGGTTGCCCTTTCATCTGTAGCCAGCGGCAGGGCAAAACGTGGCCAATAGACATTAAGGAGTCTTGATTTACCCTAATGTGTTATCCTTCAATCCAAAATGGGGAAGGGAACCTGTGCTGGGAAAAAACAAATTCTACCGTCGCATTCCACAACAACTTTTCAACAAACCTCGATCGACAGGATGCTTCAGAGGGCTATAGGTGTGGTGGCCACCAAAGTGGAACTAACTGAAAGACGTTTATCGTTAACCACGGATCTAGGCTTAGCCTTGACCAATCATTTTGTATCATGCACATCACCAGTCTCGGCCACTGACTCCTTTAAGCTCCAGCCAAGGACTTGTGCAATGGTATGTGAAGCATCCAACGCTGACTTGCATCTGGAGGCCCCTCATCCGGACCCCGTCAAAATAGGAAAATCCAACCCTGCAGTGAGAGTGAGAACCAAACTCAATAAGTGTGTCACAGAGCCTTCAGCTAATGGTGACTTTGAGGAGGGAGGGTCAGGTGGCTGTTCACCCATAGTCATAGAGCAGCCAGCTTGGGTGAATAACCTGGTGGTGGATCTACAGGATGAACTCAACATCCAGATGGCATGGGTTGAAAAGCTTGTATCCTTGGTTGAGACCAGGTTAGGCAAGACAGAAGCATTCCTAAGAGGGGTGAGTCTGCAAATCACCAGGTATTGCAAGCTGCTTTTCCCAATAGTAGCCTGGAACCCATAACTTCAAACAATCTGACCCCCATTATATCCCCAAACCAGACCAATCAGAAGATTGTAAATAACAGTATGAATAATTCAGCAACGCCTAAAGCAAATGATAGAACACACCGTCAGGGGCCTAGTCATGGGGTGGAGGCTGGAAATGAACCCAAGGCCTACTGAGTAATGCCAGCAGTATATGATAACTTGCCCTGACAGGGGACCAGTCATAGGGCTGCTGAGGGGTCTGTTTTATGAGCAGAAGCCAACGAAGAGAGGCCAGCCTTGCAATGTGTCGATCTTCCCACAGCCTCAATCCCATATGTCATTATTTTAATTGGAGTACCAGAGCTGAAAAAGGGGCAAAGGGAATCACACTTTGAACTGACGAATAAATGTATATTTTGGCTGGCCAAGCAGCAGCAATTTTCTTACAAAGATGCAGGTGAAATCCTTCTGACACGCAGGGTTGTATGGGTGGGTTGGAGGCCGAAAGATGTGTTAGGGGATTGCATTGTCATCAATTTCAGAAACCCATTGGTTGTACAAGCTCTCCTAGACCGGAACCACCACAGACAGGAGGAGGGGCATAAGGTCTCTTCCGCTGGGTCATTTGTACCCCTTAGGGTTTGACCCAAAATACTGAAAGCGGCGAGGCCATGAGGTGTGGATGTGAAATCAAAACAACCAACACACTATTTTGGGCCAGGATCAACCGAGCCCAATATTTTTCAATCTACCATTATCAAATTGATTTACAACCTTAGAGTCAGTAGATTAACTCGCCCTGCATGGCTCCCGATCGAGAAATACAATTATCAAAAGGAGCCCTTGGGGAGTCTCACTCAAAGGGGCGAGTTCTCTCAGCGGAATGGGAATGCTACGCAGGAAGGGGAATAGGCGAAGGTGTGTGCTGATGGTGTAGGAGGAGTTAAAAGTGACAGCTGGCACAGGGTTTCTATTAGCCAACCCTTGCCTGATCAACCTCATGAGTCCATGCAGGCACTTAATTGCTAGCTATGGGTGACTTAAAAAACCCCATCCCCACATTTGGCCATTGTGCTATTAGCAACGGTTTAAGGCCAATGGGGGTGGTGACGATCAGCCCTCTTCAACAAGAGCATGGCATACTAGCAACTGGTGGCCAGTCTCCAAACTTAGATAACTATGGGGGCCCATCTAGGCTGCGGGTATTATCTTGGAACATTGCTGGTCTCACTACTAAACTGGACAATACGGAGTGGGGGGCATTTATTGAACAACATGAAATCTGCATGTTCCAGGAAACCTGGACTAGGGTGGACACGCATAGACTAGGCTACGCGTCATTTAGCTTAGCAGCCACCTTCGGGGTAGGCGAAGGCCCTTCGGAGGACTTTGTACCTGGGTTGGTATGCATTTGGGTTGTGTAACCAAACCGATAGAGACATATTCAAGTGATATCCTTTGTATTTTTCTGATCTTGCCTACAAAGGTCAGAATTGCCTTGATAAATGTATCTTCCCAACAAGTTGGCTACAGTCAAGAGTCAACGACTCTTGATCAGTTGACCGCCTTTCTGCTCACCATTCGTGATAATTTCTTGATGATTCTCATGGTGATTGTATTGCCAGTTCTAGCCCCTGAACAGCCTGAATGCAGGTAACCCCAGTGATGAGTGTTTATCACTGGGCCATTCAAAAGCCCAATACTTTGCCAACTCGGGTTTGGACCCCATTGGTGATTCAGATGAACACCCTCACATTGAACCATTCACTAAGGGCATGTAATGGTCACACAAAATCTGACTCGCTGGAGAATCACACCTTAAGAGGATATGCCTCTATCTTAGATTATATTCTGGCAGATACAAAATCCTGGTATATGGTGATAGATTTTAAGATCATGCCTGTCATGATAGTGACCACAATGCTCTTATTTTAGAGGTGATCTCGCCTTGCGACAAGAGTGCATCCCAATCAAAACCTCCACCTGACTCGAGATTAACATTGACTAAATGCAGGAGGAGAGTTCGATGGAGGGTAATCTGCCAATCTCAAGTAAAGATGTCCTCTCTATATCAAACCATCATTACATTCCTTAAGGCCGCGAGTCAAACTATTTTGACGGACGGCATCTCTATCTCCCTCTCTAAAATCTTTGATAACCATCAAGTCTTAATATTTACTATGGCTAATATTTTTCATCCCAATAAAAGAAAAAGGGAAAATATAAGATCACAACACCCCTGGCATAGTGATAGCTGCCGTATGGCCAAGTCAGCTCTCATTTCTGCTATTAAACTTAAGGATAGGCTGCTAATAAGATAAAAAGGGTAGCCTACAAAAGCTTCATTGACAAAGAAAAAAGAAGATGGGAATGTGTTAAGTGGGACACACTGAGAAGCACCCTAAGTACCCATGACATGAGGACCATCTGGAATGTGGTACAATACGGGCTGCTCACAAGGTAAACTGGCTATAGAATCCAATATAGAGGTGGATGCATGGAAAGCCCATTTTGAATCTCTATATCTAAAGGTAGAGGATGAGGGTGGGCTAGCCGGAATCAAGTTCTCCCATTCCCAGTCAATCTGCTCTGGCGCTCCCATAATTTCACTTATGGAAATAACTGATACCTTGAGCAGGGTAGCACCATCGAAGGCTCCAGGGTTAGACAAGATCCCTGGGGATCTCTTTCATAGTGAACCTTCTATTTAGGCCCCCTACCTGTGGACCTTGTTTAAGGCTATTCTGCAGGGAATGTCGATCCCCACTACCTGGGCAGGGGTAGACATAATAGCAATTTATAAAAAGGATCACCACTCCTTCCTGTTAACTATCGACTTATTAGCCTTATTGATGTCAGCCCAAAAATATTTGCCCGCATACTGTTGGGACGACTTTAGAGCTGGATGGTGGAGCACAATGTCCTTAGTCCTCTCCAAGCCGGGTTTAGAGCGAAGGTGTGCACAATAGACCACATTTTTAGGTTACAACTCTTACATTGGAAAACAGTATGCATAGAGGGTGGCAGTCTCTATTTGATATTTGTGGACTCCGCATGTGACCTGGTGCTGAGGGACAAACTGTGGGCTATTTTATTGTACTTGGTGGCCCCAGCCTAGCTTTGCCAACAGCTGAAATGACTGCATGAAGGCAATTTTGTCCAAATCAGGTATGGCAAAAATGGTAAACTTACCGCCACCATATCTGTAGACAGAGGTGTACGCCAAGGCTGCGTCCTGGCACCGACCCTTTTCTGCCTTTTCATTAATGGCCTAGTTGAAGCTTTGATTGCAGGGAAGGGTATTGATGCCCCAAGCTGGCAAACTGTAAAGTACCTGCCATGATGTTGCCGATGACACCCTTTTGCTCTCGAAGTCGCCCATGGGACTCCAGAGGGCCCTAGACAACTTCTATGTTTTTTGTAAAAGTAGGGGGCTGGAGATTAATTAGCAGAAAACCAAATACATGGTATTCAATGCAGGTAATAGCACCTGGCCAAATCCCCGTTTAGATGGGAAAACCCTTGAGAGGGTGTCCATTTTTTAATATCTTGGAATCAATTGCAGACGAAGCCGGTCTTAGACCTCTTTTATTCTGGCAACGACTGAGGAGTACCCCAGAATTGGCGGCATATAGGAAAGAGCTGAGTGAGGTGTTGAGCTTACATGGTGCGAGTAAATTATCATGGTTGGCTTTCATCAAGTACACTTTTGTGGCCATGGTAAGAGATAACTTGTGGAAAAATGCAGAAGAAAACTGTTCGATAAGATCCAGGAAGGATCTGATAGAGAGCTACAGGGAGCATAAACAGGCCCGGTTACAGGAGAGCACTATGTCTGGCTCACTGACTACAGTGTTTTTAGAAATAAAAGATCAGTACAGATGATATCCAGCTGGCCCTTGCCAAGAAGTTATAGCTGCAGTTCAGGCATGGAGTACTTCCGTTGCGTGCTTTGACAAACAAATGGGTGGGCCATCCAATTTGGGGTTTTCGGCCTTTAGTAATGCAGTGGAGACGGAATATCATGTAATATTTTTCTGCCGTGGGTACAAGAAGGCAAGACACCAATGGCCATTACAGCTATGCAGAAATCTGGGATCTAGGCACTGCAATGAGGTTTTTTAGGATACTGAATTATGACATCCACATGCCTATTGTGTTTTAAATATCACGTTTCTTATTTTCTATGTGGTGTGTATGTAGAGCTATCCTAATGACGAACCTGTAGGCTCTGCCTGACCATTCTATCATATTTTATTAACTGGGCCTGGTATTTTTAACAAGTATGAAAGTATTTTATGACTTTTAAATTAGTATCTCTTAATCAAATTATGTTGTATACTTCGTTTATTGTACCTTCTTATCACTATATCCTTTTTAATGAGTTCACGTGACAGCTGTGATGACAGTAACATGAACTCTGGTTTCTGGAAAATTGCTAGGGCTTTAATACTGCCCATGTATTGTACACCCACTTTATTGGATCTTATACCCATAGGACAAGTTTAGGACCTTGGAGGGTAGCATGCTGGATAGTAGAGTGTTTTATGTAATACCAAAGCAATGCAAATGTACTTTTTGAGTTACTCTGCCCCTTACCCAGAGCAATGATAGTTTTTATCTTTTAGAAAGAAAAATTGAATGTAATGTAATGTATTTTATTTTTATATGTGCTTTTATGTTCATATTGACCAAAATAAAGATTTTTGATGATGATGATGATTCAATCCTTTCAGTTCTCAGTAGGGTCCTACGCCGACGTCACCCAAATCGTGATATCCGCGGCCAGCTACCCTACTGATACTGCAATCAATCAATCAATCACGGCATTTATAAAGCGCACTACTCACCCAAAGGGTCTCAAGGCGCTAGGGAGGGGGGGTCCGCTACTGCTCGAACAGCCAGGTCTTGAGTTGCTTCCTGAAGGCGAGGTGGTCCTGGGTCCGGCGGAGGTGGGTCGGGAGGGAGTTCCATGTCTTGGCGGCGAGGTAGGAGAAGGACCGTCCTCCTGTGGTCGCTCTTCGGATGCGGGGGACGGCGGCGAGGGCGTGGCCGGTCGATCGAAGCTGGCGTTTGGGAGCGTAGAAGTTGAGGCGGCTGTTGAGGTATCCCGGGCCTTGGTTGTGTAGGGCTTTGTGTGCGTGGGTGAGGAGTCGGAAGGTGATTCTCTTGTTGACCGGGAGCCAGTGCAGGTCTCTCAGGTGTCCGGAGATGTGGCTGCGCCGGGGGATGTCCAGGATGAGACGTGCTGAGGCGTTCTGGATCCGCTGGAGTCTCTTCTGGAGTTTGGCGGTGGTTCCGGCGTAAAGGGAGTTGCCGTAGTCCAGACGGCTGGTGACGAGGGCCTGGGTGACCGTCTTCCTGGTCTCGGTGGGGATCCACCGGAAGATCTTACGTAGCATGCGCAGGATGTTGAAGCACGACGAGGAGACGGCGTTGACTTGTCTGGTCATGGAGAGGGAGGAGTCCAGGATGAAGCCCAGCTTGCGTGAGTGGTCTGTGGGTTGGGTGCGTTGCCCAGGGCGGGGGGCCACCAGGAGTCGTCCCAGGCGGAGGGTGAGGATCCTAGGATGAGGACTTCCGTCTTGTCCGAGTTCAGTTTCAGGCGGCTGTTCTTCATCCATTCGGCTACCTCTATCATCCCTTCGTGTAGGTTGTCTCTGGCGGTGGCGGGGTCGTTGGTGAGGGAGAGGATCAGCTGGGTGTCGTCGGCGTAGGAGATGATGTTGAGGTTGTGCTGGCGTGCGATGTCAGCGAGGGGGCCCATGTAGACATTGAAGAGGGTAGGACTGAGCGAGGAGCCTTGAGGGACGCCGCAGATGACTTCGGTGGCTTCCGATCTGAACGGAGGGAGGCGGACTCTCTGTGTTCTCCCGGCGAGGAAGGAGATGATCCACTCCAGTGCCTTATCCTGGACTCCGACGTTGCTGAGGCGCTGTACTAGGGTACGGTGGCAGATAGTGTCGAAGGCCGCGGAGAGGTCTAGGAGGATGAGGGCCGCTGTTTCTCCGTTGTCGAGCAGGGCACGGATGTCATCGGTGGCTGCGATCAGGGCGGTCTCGGTGCTGTGGTTTGCCCGAAAGCCAGACTGCGAGGGGTCGAGGGATCCGTTCGTCTCAAGGAAGGCGGCCAGCTGCTTGTTGACGGTCTTCTCGATGACTTTTGCAGGAAACGGGAGCAGCGAGATGGGGCGGTAGTTCTTGAGGTCGGTGGGGTCGACTGAAGGCTTCTTGAGTAGGGCGCTGATTCGGCGTGCTTCCAGCTCTCCGGGAAGGTAGCGGTGTCGAAGGAGGTGTTGATGATGTCCCGCAGGTGGGGTGCGATGACAGCGTCGGCCTTGTTGAAGACGTAGTGAGGGCAGGGGTCGGTCGGAGATCCGGAGTGGATGGAGTTCATCGTGCGGATGGTGTCTTCGGTGTTGATCGGGGTCCAGGCGCGGAGGGTGGTGGTGTGGGGCGGGGGTTCGGTTGTGGCGTGCGTCGGTTGAGTGCTGAAGCTGTTGTGTATGTCCGCGATCTTGTTGTGGAAGTAGGAGGCGAGGGAGTTGCAGAGGTCTTGCGAAGGAGTGATGTCGTTGTTTCCGGCGTTGGGGTTGGAGAGCTCTTTGACGATGTTGAAGAGTTCCTTGCTGTTGTGTGCGTTGTTGTCCAGTCGTTCCTTGAATGCGGTTTTCTTGGTGGCGCGGATGAGTTGGTGGTGCTTTCGGGTGGCGAGCTTGAGGGCAGCCATGTTGTCCGGAGTTGGGTCTCTGCGCCAGGTTCTCTCGAGGGCTCGGCACTTCTTCTTGGAGTTCTTGAGTTCGTCGGTGAACCATGGGGCTTTCTTGCTGCCGGGTCTGCTGGGCGGGGTCCTCAGGGGGGCGAGGTCGTCTGCGCAGTCGCTGATCCACTTGGTGAGGTTGGTGGCCGCCTGGCTTGGGTCCGGTGTGCTGGTGGGAGGGTTCATGTTCAGGGAGGTCGCGAGTTGGTCGGCTGTGATCTTGTTCCAGCTTCTGCGTGCAACCTGTTGCTGGTGGTGGTGGATCGTGGTCCTTCTGAAGCTGAAGTGGACGCAGCTGTGATCCGTCCAGTGGAGTCTGGTGGCGTGGCTGAAGGCGATGTCCTTGCTGGATGAGAAGACGGGGTCGAGTGTGTGTCCGGCGTAGTGGGTGGGGGTGGTGACCAGCTGCTTGAGTCCCAGGTTAGCGAGGTTGTCCAGCAGGGTGGTGGTGTTGCAGTCGTTGTTGTTCTCCAGGTGGAAGTTGAGGTCCCCGAGGAGGATGTAGTCAGCAGAGCAGAGGGCGTGCGGGCTGATGAAGTCGGCGATGTCTTCGCTGAATTGTGTGCGTGGTCCCGGGGCTCTGTAGATGAGGGTGCCTCTGAGGGTGGTCTTGGGGTTGATGTGGACCTGGAAGTGAAGGTGCTCGGCGGGTGCAAGGGTGTCGTCGGTGTTGGTCGAGATGCGGATGGTGTTCCTGTGGATGATGGCGACGCCTCCTCCTGTGTTGTTGATGCGGTCCCTTCGGATGATCTTGTAGCCGTCTGGGATGGCGATGTCGGGCGCTGAAGAGGCGTTCATCCAGGTTTCCGTGAGGAAGGCGACGTCCGGTGCAGTGGTGTCGAGCAGGTTCCAGAGCTCGACGGCGTGTCTGTGGACGGAGCGGGTGTTGAGCAGGATGCACTTCAGGTGGGTGCTGCTGGTGTTCGGCTTGGTCTTGGTCGGTGCTGGTGTGGCGGAGGTCTGGATGCAGGTGAACTTGCAGGAGTTGCAGCAGAAGGGTCCGTGGGTGCGTCTCGGGGTGGCTCGGTAGCACCCCGGGGTTCTTCTGGCGTTGAGTGCGTAGAGTTCGGTGGCGTCGTAGGTCCGTCGGGTCGGCTTCCGTCGGCGGGGGCCAGGGGTCCTGGCAATGGGCGCGGTCCAGGCGCGGACGGGCGCAGACGGGCTTACCTTTGGCGCACCTTCGGCGCTCAATCGGTGCTCCCGCTGCGCGCGTCCGCTGCGCGGTCGCTCTGGGGGCGTCATAAGAAGGGGGACGGGAGGGCGGGTCAGCTGGGCTGGGCTAGCGTCTGGGCCAATGGGCCGGTGGTGGGCAGGGCCGCAGGGGGCCAGCGGCGGGAAAAGTGACGAGCGGCCGGCCCAGCAGTGGCTGGGCCGCTCGGGGGGCTGGGGGGGCGACGGTGTCGGCGTCGGCGTCAAGGAGGCAAGGAGACTGGCAAGGAGGCTGGTGATCAGCAGGCGTGGGGAGCAAGGGGGTGACCCGGCCTTGAGAAAGGCACAGCGGTCACTCCCGCGGTCACCAGGCTCTCCCCTTAAGAGGGGGACGGGAGGGCGGGTCAGCTGGGCTGGGCTAGCGTCTGGGCCAATGGGCCGGTGGTGGGCGGGGCCGCAGGGGGCCAGCGGCGGGAAAAGTGGTGAGCGGCCGGCCCAGCAGTGGCTGGGCTGCTCGGGGGGCTGGGGGGGCGACGGTGTCGGCGTCGGCGTCAAGGAGGCAAGGAGGCTGGCAAGGAGGCTGGCGATCAGCAGGCGTGGGGAGCAAGGGGGTGACCCGGCCTTGAGAAAGGCACAGCAGGGTACTGCAACACGCTTCCACAACTGCCTCCTCCAGGTTGGAAACTGGATGGCCTCAAACTGTTTCAAGCTTAATGCCAACAAAACAGAGGTCCTACTCTTCAGAAGCAACATTTCTTTTAGGTCATCTACATGGTGGCCACAAGCACTAGTCTCTCTCGCTACACCCATAAGCAAGGTGAAGAATTTGGAAGTTACCTTTGATAGTCCCCTCTCTTGCGAGGGCCACGCCAACATCAACTCTGCCTCCTTTTTTATGATGAAACCCCTTTAAAAGATGTTACCCTATATAACCCAACACCTAAAGTAAATGGTAACTCTGGCCCTTATTCTATCAAAGGTAGACTACTGTAATACACTGTTTGGTAATATCAGGAAACAATGCTTCACCACAATACAAGTTGTGTAAAATGGGTGGATCAGTTACTTTTAGGCATTCCTAAGCATGAATCTGCTTCTTCTGTGCTAAACTGCCTACACTGGCTACCGACCAGAGAGCGCATTATTTTCAAGGCTCTGTGTACTGCATTTAAAGCCCTCCATTGAACTGGCCTGGAGTTCCTTAGGCAGGCCTTTCACTGGTATACTCCGGGTAGACCACTGCTGTCTGCCTCAACAAACAATCTGGTAGTACCCAGAATTGAAAAGGCTGATTGGTGTTGTAAAAGCTTCTTGGTAGGCACAGCCAGACTTTGAAATTCCCTTCCTCTGGAACTAAAATACAAAACTGATCTGTTAGCATTCAGGATGGCCCTCAAAACGTGGCTTTTTAACCAACAATTTTTCTTCAAATGCAGCGCTTCCGTTTTTTTCACTGAGTTAGCGCCTAGACACCCTGGGGTATTAGTTGCGCTTTATAAATATTATTTTTATTTAATTTCCTTTCAAGACTCCTGGTGAAGATTAAGAACATGCCTCACTTTCCAAGACCCACAACCACCCCACACAGTTAAAGAGTAGACCTCTGATCCCATGCTAGTTAAGGTTCAGTCTGCCCTCCTCAAGAAGTTGCAGGCAGTACAAAATGCGGCTGCAAGACTGATTTTGGATATTCCAAAATTTCAATCGGTAAGAGCTGAACTGAGAAAACTCCACTCGCTGCCAGTCTGCCAGCGGATTCAATTTAAAACACTCTGCATTGCACATAAGGCACTACATAGAGAAGGACCAAAGTTCTTAGAGAACTTGTGTAGATGGTACTCCCCAAACAGAGTACTGCGGTTAGCAAATGCTTACCTCATGCAGCCAGCCAGGATCCATAAGATGAATTGGGTTGGGAGGAGTTTAGCTTTTAATACCATCAAAGAATGGAACTCTCTCCCATTATATCTCTGAAAAATTACCCATCATCTGGAATTCAGGAAACAGCTTAAAACCTGGTTATTTCAGTAGTAGTACAGGTGAGCACAGCCCTTTTAGTCCGCTAGCGCCAAGACACCTGAGGGTATTCTTGCGCTGTACAAATCTCATTAACATTAACATAGTCTCGACTGCTCAAACCCATTCTTATCACCTATTGTAACACCCAAACCTGACACTGAATATTAGATGTACCCATCCACTTCCTGAGAAACTATGAATGGATTAGAGTGACGTAATTAAAGTAGACTAAAAAGAACCCACTCTCTGACCATGATCTGAACTTCCAACCAAACAATAGACCATTCAAATTCCATATCATTCAACACATCAGCAGCTCAACAAGAAGGCAACAAAATGAATTTGCATCCTACATGCTTTTGTCGGCCTTTGTTGTAACATGCCTGCACCACTGGCACCACCATCACCGCCACCGTGACTATCTATTCAAAATAAGAACCTTGATGGACGATGCTTTTTCACAGCATGACATAAAGGGCCAGATGTAGGTAAAATCAGTTTTGCGAGTCCTTAATAGCTATTTTTAGTGAAGCGCTATTAAGGACTCGCAAAGTGGAATGTATGCAGGAATCGCAATAATAATTGCGATTCCTTAATATTCCTTAAATGCGAATTGCAAATTGCAATTTGCAATCAAGGAATACCTTCCGATGGGCCTAGAGGTCCATAGGAATAAATGGGAATTGCGCACGCAATTTGCGAGTACCCAATAGGTACTCGCAAATGGCATGCGCAATTTCAAGCGTTCCAAAAGGACACCCTTTTGCACCCCTGAAATGTGCATTGCGATTCTCTAAATGCTTGTGCAAAATAAGGAATCACAATTTTAGCGATTCCTTATTTTGGGAGTAGGTATTTGCCTTCCTGCATTGCACACAGCTGAATTGCGATCGCAAACGCTGAAATTTTTGTGATCGCAATTTGCCTTGCTACATCTGCCCCAAAGTGTTCTAAGGAGTCTTGCATGAGGATTCAATAATACTCCTGTCATAGATTCAACATTTGACCTACAGTACCTATTTTTCATGGTTACTTTTCCAATAGAACCTAAAAAGACAGTGCTATACTTTGTTAAAAATATATGCCATCCAGTCACTCTCTTTTCCTGTTTAAGTCTGGCATGGTCAGACATTATGTAATCACTAGAAGAAAAAAACTTTTCCTTCACAAGCTTGTGGTTGGGCAGTAGGTGCTTCCTGTGTATTGTGTACTGCACTTTTTGCCTTGTTGGAACGCTTGTGCTAAATACAGTAGACTTTAGTTGTATACAAAGACATTCCAATGATGAAGTCTGTAGGCATGATTGATTGATTGGGAAACGTTATTTCCAATACCATAGGGAAAGTTGCAGCTGGCATTTACTTAAGGGTGGCAGGCAAATGGGTGGTGTGCGCATGGGCAAAATTAAAAAAAGAAAAACAGTTACCCGATCATGCGGAATGACGTCCTCATCGCTCTGACCTCTTCTGCTGGGACTGCAGGCCCCAGCAAACTCCCACAACCAATCCTGTCCTGCTCAGGTGCTGTTAACCAGCATGTGAGCAGTGCACTGATTGGTGGGAGCGTCCTCTGCCGGCGCTCCAGAGGGCACTGGATACCTGCACTTGCTCTCAACCTAGCTGTCTTAATGATTATCTTGTAAACGCAAACAAAACTAACCCCCGGACGCATCAACAACCCATTTTGCAAAAAATACTGATTCGCTATTAAGGAATAGCAAGATGGAATGCATCAAGAAATCACTAAAAAAATAGTGATTTCTTAGAATTCTTTAATTGTGACTCGCAAATTGCGAGTCGCAATTAAGGAATACCTCCCCATTCATTCCTATGGGCCTAGAGGCCTAGAGGCCCATAGGAATGAATGGGAAAACAATCTCAATTTGTGAATCGTAATTAGCGAATCGCAAAATGAGATTGCGATTTCAAGGGTGCAGGGGTGTCCAAAGGACACCCTGTTGCACCCATGAAATTGATCTGTGAACATATGTTGCGCACACACATGCCCTTAGGGCATGTGTGTGCGCAACATGAGACTTTGAAAAATGCACTTTGGTGCATTTTTCAAAGTTTTTGCAAATTACCATGAAGTTGTACTTCATGGTAATTTGCGTGCCCTATTAGCAAATTCGCTATTTTTAAAACTTTCATGCATTGCATTTAAGGAATCTCAATTTGAGATTCCTTAAATGCAAATAATCGCAATTTAGCGAATTCTCAATTTGCGATGATGCATCCCAAATGCAAAAATACCGGTTGCAATGGGGCCGATTCTGAGAATCTGCCCCTTTGCGAGCGGATTATTGTTTGATGCATCTGGGCCATAGAGCCTAATTATGATTTTGGCTGTGGGGGAGCGGGATCGCCCTACTCCCTCACTGTCAAAACCATGTAGGGACCATCCACCAGATCAGGAGTATCACCTGGTTGTTGGGTGGTTCTTTAGCGTTCCCAGGGTGGTGTCTATGAAATAGGCACCGCCATGGGAACATCAAAGGCAGTATCTGCACTGCATAGTCTGCTGCAGTTCATGCCGTGCAGGTACTGGGGTGCATGCACACCAGGGGGCACATTTTGTGCCCCCCGTGTGCATACACATGGCCTGAGGCACATGGGGGCCCTGTATGGCCCCCTTTGTTTCCTCACCACCATGATTTACATGGCGGGCTCACCATCGTGAAAACCGTGGCCGAGAGGAAACTCGTAAATACTTGCTGATACTGCCGCAGTCCCGCCAAGCAAATTGGGGCCTCAGGACCGCCACTCAAATGTCAGGGAATGGCTGTTCCCTGGCGGTTGTGACGGTTGTGGCGGTCCAACCGCCCTAGTCATAATAGGGTGGTCGGGAGACCGCCACCGTTAGTCAGGCTGTCAATGGACCAGCAGACACATAATGGGGCCTACATTTACATTTACATTTGCCTAAGCCCCTTATTGTTATAACTGACAAACCTATACCAAACTGTGAATTAATGCCTTTTGTGGATAGATCATAGCTCAGAAATGCTCAAGGTGTCCTGGATGCAGCTTTTTGCTGTAGGCGCTGTACATCAAACTGTTGAAAGCTACTGTCTGCCAAATTTTATGTCTGTTCAGGTGGCTGACCCCATTGTACTCACTCAAGTCTGTATCCTGGCTTAGAAAAAGATTGTGATCGTGTACACAGACTGAAAGTATGCTTTTGGAATTACACTTTCTCTGGATGTAAAGGGTTTTTTTGACCTCTGCTGGACCCCTATCAGAAATGGCTTACATGTTCAAAACTTGTTGAACACTTGTATGTTGCCACAAAAGATCACAGTTATAAGTGTGCTGCTCACCGGGTTATTTAAGACCCAGCGGCGCCAGGGGCACGCCCAAAGTCTTCGGGTCCACCTGTCTTAGAAATACAGAGACACGGGACTCTTCGTGGTGGCGTCAAAGATCGAATTTATTGGCTGCAGCCAGTAACAGAAGTCCTAGAAGTCATCACGGTATGAGTTCTCAGGAGACTGCTCAATTTTACAAAGCAAGTCATCCCTTTTATGCCAAAAATCACATTCCAGACAAATACCTTACATTTACAAACTGTCCAATCACATATATCCACACCAAAAGTATAGCATGACGGTAAAACCCACTTTCAGTTACCCGGTCCATGATCAATCATTGGTCAAACCCAACATTCTTTTTAAGACAGGTCGAATGAACCCATAATAAAAAAAGGCACATCCCCATCGTAAACAGACCATAAAGAAAGGAGCAGAAACAGGTGTGAATAGGATAAGGCATATTTGTGTGCAATAAAAGTTTTACGATGTCCTGTGCTCTGATCCTTAATCTTGATCAGCTAAAGGGCAGGAACTGGTTTAACAAGGTCGGCTTCAGGCAACAGGTCAGTTTGGTCAGTTTGCTCAGGTCATTCAGAAGTCAGCTAAAGTGTATGTGTATTAAAGACTCGTTCGGCCGTAGTCATCGGCCTATGTGATGGCAACCACAAAATGGCTGCCATATACAAAATGGAACCCAAGGGTTCAGAACGAAATCCCTAAATACAGAGTGAATCCATCAGTCTAACATGACGAAAACACTCATACTTGCCGCACTAACTAGTTACGGTTCGCTAATATCAAATTCATAACGAAACCATGACCTTTATGGAACGGGTTCAGAATTCACGGAACCTCAGACCCTCCTTTTGCCCTTACATAGGCAATAACCTAAACTCACGTCAATCTAAGTCCAGGTCTATATTCATTAGATCATTAAGATGCTGTTGAAGCATTATGTTGTTCCTCTGTGTATCTCTCGAGGCAGGTGATCCCCTGACACACATAGTAGCACAAAGGCCACATATGGCGGGACCGCACTGTATACAAAGACAACACGAGAAAAGAATTGCTAAAGCCACACCAATGATCGTCAGTGGTGACCCACTTGTGGGACACCCCCGCGCCGCACGGCCACCAGCTGCTGCGTGTGCCCCCAGTGCCTGCCTCTGCCTCAGCGCCGGCCTCGCTGCCGCCCTGAGCGCTCTCCTTGGTTTTCGCCCGTTTTTTCTGGTATTTGTGCTTGTTTTTCTCCCTGTGCCCCAGATCGTGTGTGACAGTCTTTTTCCCCGTTTTACTGGTATTTGTGCTTGTTTTTCTCCCTGTGCCCCAGATCGTGTGTGACAGTCTTTTTCCCCGTTTTTATTGGTATTTGTGCTTGTTTTCTCCCTGTGCCCCAGATCGTGTGTGACAGTCTTTTTCCCCGTTTTTTCTGGTATTTGTGCTTGTTTTTCTCCCTGTGCCCCAGATCGTGTGTGACAGTCTTTTTCCCCGTTTTACTGGTATTTGTGCTTGTTTTTCTCCCTGTGCCCCAGATCGTGTGTGACAGTCTTTTTCCCCGTTTTACTGGTATTTGTGCTTGTTTTTCTCCCTGTGCCCCAGATCGTGTGTGACAGTCTTTTTCCCCGTTTTTATTGGTATTTGTGCTTGTTTTCTCCCTGTGCCCCAGATCGTGTGTTACAGTCTTTTCCCCCGTTTTCTCTTGAATTTGTGCTTGTCCTTTTGTATTTGCCGTCCCCGTCGTGTTTTGCACTCCTCTGCTAATTGTGCCTGTCCCCTTCCTGCTTCCCCGCCCACCTCGCCGCCCCCCGCTCCCGCTTCCCGCCACCGCCATTAGCCCCGCCCCTTTTTCTCTTCTGTTTCCCTCCCCGCTCCCGCCTCCCAGCTGCTCCGCCCACCCGCGCACTTGGCCTTAAATGGCGACCGTGCGACGCAGGTGAGTGTGACCCACTTGTGGGACACCCCCGCGCCGCACGGCCACCAGCTGCTGCGTGTGCCCCCAGTGCCTGCCTCTGCCTCAGCGCCGGCCTCGCTGCCGCCCTGAGCGCTCTCCTTGGTTTTCGCCCGTTTTTTCTGGTATTTGTGCTTGTTTTTCTCCCTGTGCCCCAGATCGTGTGTGACAGTCTTTTTCCCCGTTTTTATTGGTATTTGTGCTTGTTTTCTCCCTGTGCCCCAGATCGTGTGTGACAGTCTTTTTCCCCGTTTTTTTCTGGTATTTGTGCTTGTTTTTCTCCCTGTGCCCCAGATCGTGTGTGACAGTCTTTTTCCCCGTTTTACTGGTATTTGTGCTTGTTTTTCTCCCTGTGCCCCAGATCGTGTGTGACAGTCTTTTTCCCCGTTTTACTGGTATTTGTGCTTGTTTTTCTCCCTGTGCCCCAGATCGTGTGTGACAGTCTTTTTCCCCGTTTTTATTGGTATTTGTGCTTGTTTTCTCCCTGTGCCCCAGATCGTGTGTTACAGTCTTTTCCCCCGTTTTCTCTTGAATTTGTGCTTGTCCTTTTGTATTTGCCGTCCCCGTCGTGTTTTGCACTCCTCTGCTAATTGTGCCTGTCCCCTTCCTGCTTCCCCGCCCACCTCGCCGCCCCCCGCTCCCGCTTCCCGCCACCGCCATTAGCCCCGCCCCTTTTTCTCTTCTGTTTCCCTCCCCGCTCCCGCCTCCCAGCTGCTCCGCCCACCCGCGCACTTGGCCTTAAATGGCGACCGTGCGACGCAGGTGAGTGTGACCCACTTGTGGGACACCCCCGCGCCGCACGGCCACCAGCTGCTGCGTGTGCCCCCAGTGCCTGCCTCTGCCTCAGCGCCGGCCTCGCTGCCGCCCTGAGCGCTCTCCTTGGTTTTCGCCCGTTTTTTCTGGTATTTGTGCTTGTTTTTCTCCCTGTGCCCCAGATCGTGTGTGACAGTCTTTTTCCCCGTTTTACTGGTATTTGTGCTTGTTTTTCTCCCTGTGCCCCAGATCGTGTGTGACAGTCTTTTTCCCCGTTTTTATTGGTATTTGTGCTTGTTTTCTCCCTGTGCCCCAGATCGTGTGTGACAGTCTTTTTCCCCGTTTTTTTCTGGTATTTGTGCTTGTTTTTCTCCCTGTGCCCCAGATCGTGTGTGACAGTCTTTTTCCCCGTTCTACTGGTATTTGTGCTTGTTTTTCTCCCTGTGCCCCAGATCGTGTGTGACAGTCTTTTTCCCCGTTTTACTGGTATTTGTGCTTGTTTTTCTCCCTGTGCCCCAGATCGTGTGTGACAGTCTTTTCCCCCGTTTTTATTGGTATTTGTGCTTGTTTTCTCCCTGTGCCCCAGATCGTGTGTTACAGTCTTTTCCCCCGTTTTCTCTTGAATTTGTGCTTGTCCTTTTGTATTTGCCGTCCCCGTCGTGTTTTGCACTCCTCTGCTAATTGTGCCTGTCCCCTTCCTGCTTCCCCGCCCACCTCGCCGCCCCCCGCTCCCGCTTCCCGCCACCGCCATTAGCCCCGCCCCTTTTTCTCTTCTGTTTCCCTCCCCGCTCCCGCCTCCCAGCTGCTCCGCCCACCCGCGCACTTCGCCTTAAATGGCGACCGTGCGAACGCGCAGCGTTGACGCGCAGCGGGCGCGCCGTTTGTGCGCCGAAGGCGCGCCAAAGGTAAGCCCGTCTGCGCCCGTCCGCGCCTGGACCGCGCCCAGTGCCAGGACCCCTGGCCCCCGAAGAGCCCGACCGACCCGCCTGACGTACTCCTCCGCCACCCTCACCGCTCTCAACACCGACCGACACCCAGATTGCCATCAAGCCACTCCACGACGTACCCACGGACCTTTCAGCTGCAACGCCTGCAAGTTCTCCTGCATCCGGACCATCCTCGCACCAGCACCCGCCAAATCGAACACCAGCAGTACCCACCTCAAGTGCATCCTGCTCAACACCCGCTCCGTCCACAGACATGCCATCGAACTCTGGAACCTCCTCGACACCACAGCCCCTGACGTTGCCTTCCTCACGGAGACCTGGATGAACGCCTCCTCAGCTCCCGACATCGCCATCGCTATCCCAGAGGGCTACAAGATCGTCTGGAGGGACCGCAACGCCAACCAGATGGGAGGAGGCATCGCCATCATCCACAGGAACACCATCCGTCTCACGACCAGCACCGACAACACCCTGACCAGCGCCGAACACCTGCATTTCCAGATCCACACCAACCCGAACACTACCCTCAGAGGCACCCTGATCTACCGACCCCCTGGACCACGCGCACAATTCAGCGAGGACATCGCCGACTTCGTCAGCCCACACGCCCTCCCCTCCGCTGACTACATCCTCCTAGGAGACCTCAACTTCCACCTGGAGAACAACAACGACCGCAACACCAGCACCCTGCTCGACAACCTCGCCAACCTGGGACTCAAGCAACTGGTGTCCACCCCCACCCACCTCGCCGGACACACACTCGACGCCGTCTTCTCCTCCAGCACAGACATCGACTTCAGCCACGCCACAGAGCTTCAATGGACGGACCACAGCTGCGTCCACTTCACCTTCAAGAGAACAACGACCCACCACCACCAACAACAGGCCGCCCGCAGAAGCTGGAACACGATCACAGCAGACCAGCTCGCCACCTCCCTGAGCCAGCACCCTCCTGCCAGCTCAGCGAACCCCAACCAGGCCGCCGACTACCTCACAAAGTGGATCAGCAACTGCGCGGACGAACTCGCCCCACTGAGGACCCCGCCTAGCAGACCCGGCAGCAAGAAGGCCCCTTGGTTCACCGACGAACTCAAGAGCTCCAAGAAGAACTGCCGAGCCCTCGAGAAAGTCTGGAGAAGGGATCCGACACCGAACAACAGGACCTCCTTCAAGCTTGCCACCCGGAAACACCACCAGCTGATCCGCGCCGCCAAGAAAACAGCATTCAAGGACAGGCTGGACAACAACGCACACAACAGCAAGGAACTCTTCAACATCGTGAAAGAGCTCTCCAACCCCAGCGCAGGAAACAACGACATCACCCCATCGCAAGACCTCTGCAACTCCCTCGCCTCATACTTCCACAACAAGATCGCGGACATACACAACAGCTTCAACAACCAACCAACGCACACCAGGACCGAACTACCACCCCCCACCACCACCCTCCACGCCTGGACCCCGATCAGCACCGAAGACACCATCCGCACGATGAACTCCATCCACTCCGGATCGCCGACCGACCCCTGCCCTCACCACGTCTTCAACAAGGCCGACGCTATCATCGCACCCCATCTGCGAGACATCATCAACACATCCTTCGACACCACCATCTTCCCTGAGAGCTGGAAACACGCCGAACTCAGCGCTCTACTCAAGAAACCAACAGCGGACCCCACCGACCTCAAGAACTACCGCCCCATCTCGCTCCTCCCGTTTCCAGCCAAAGTCATCGAGAAGACCGTCAACAAGCAGATGGCCGCATTCCTCGAGACGAACGGATCCCTCGACCCCTCACAGTCCGGCTTCCGAGCCAACCACAGCACCGAGACCGCCCTCATCGCCGCCACCGATGACATCCGAGCCCTGATGGACAATGGAGAAACAGCGGCCCTCATCCTCCTAGACCTCTCCGCGGCATTCGACACGGTCTGCCACCGCACCCTAGTGCAGCGCCTCAGCAACGTCGGAATCCAGGACAAGGCGCTGGAATGGATCATCTCCTTCCTCGACGGAAGAACACAGAGAGTCCGCCTACCACCGTACAAGTCAGAGGCCTCCGAAGTCATCTGCGGCGTCCCTCAAGGATCATCTCTGAGCCCCACCCTCTTCAACGTCTACATGAGCCCCCTCGCGGCCATCGTACGCAAACACAACCTCAGCATAATCTCCTACGCCGACGACACCCAGCTGATCCTCTCCCTGACCAACAACCCCGCCGCCGCCAGAGCCAATCTGCACGAAGGGATGAAGGAGGTAGCCGAGTGGATGACGACCAGCCGCCTGAAGCTGAACTCGGACAAGACGGAGGTCCTCATCCTGGGCTCCTCACCCTCCGCCTGGGACGACTCCTGGTGGCCTCCCGCCCTGGGCACCGCACCCAAACCGACAGACCATGCACGCAACCTGGGCTTCATCCTGGACTCCTCCCTCTCCATGACCAGGCAAGTCAACGCCGTCTCCTCGGCATGCTTCAACACCCTACGCATGCTACGGAAGATCTTCTGGTGGATCCCCACCGAGACCAGGAGGACCGTCACCCAGGCCCTCGTCACCAGCCGCCTGGACTACGGCAACGCCCTCTACGCCGGTACCACCGCCAAGCTCCAGAAGAGACTCCAGCGGATCCAGAACGCCTCAGCCAGACTCATCCTCGACATCCCACGAACCAGTCACATCTCCGGACATCTCAGAGACCTGCACTGGCTCCCCGTCAGCAAAAGAATCACCTTCCGCCTCCTCACCCACGCACACAAAGCCCTACACGACCAAGGCCCGAGCTACCTCAACAGCCGAGTCAACTTCTACGCTCCCAGACGCCACCTTCGATCAGCCAACCACGCCCTCGCCGCCGTCCCCCGCATCCGAAGAGCAACTACAGGAGGAAGGTCCTTCTCCTACCTGGCCGCCAAGACCTGGAACTCCCTCCCTCCCGACCTGCGCCTGACCCAAGACCACCTCTCCTTCAGGAGGAAGCTGAAGACCTGGCTGTTCGAGCAGTAGCGGCACCCCCCCCCCCCCAGCGCCTTGAGACCCTACGGGTAGGTAGCGCGCTTTACAAGTGTCATTGATTGATTGATTGATTGAGAATCTTCCATCCCCAAACAGATAATAGTCCCCAAAACCATCCAGTTAACGACCAATCTCCTTTGTCCACATGTATAGACTCGGAGATCTTATGTAACCTGGAAATGGCCTTGTAAACTGTCGGAGCATTATCTGGGATAAAAACGCAGCAACTCGATTGGATCACTTTACATACTCCACCTCGATCTGCGAGTATGACGTCTAAAACCATACAATTTTGTAACGTCATAAGGCGATCCTCTTGAAGCTCAGCTGTGAGATTACTAAGGGCACCAGCAGTTTCGTTTATGGTGGATAACGTTTTTCCTCCTGAGGCACAGCCGGGAGTGTTGTGTAGGATTATTTAATTGCTTTTAAAAACTGAAAATTTTATTTTTATCGCACTTACCCCCTGCCTACACGACTGGTGTGTGCAGGCACCTGTCTCTCCCGGCCAAACGAGCGCTGGGAAGGCTAGAAATCGGAAAGTTTGTAAACGCCATTCTCCCCGCCCGGAGCAGGACACGCCCACTCCGAGGCCACGCCCCCTTGCAAATTGTACTTAAAGCGCGCTGATCTAATAGTGCGCCGATAACGTTTTTCCTCCTGAGGCACAGCCGGGAGTGTTGTGTAGGATTATTTAATTGCTTTTAAAAACTGAAAATTGTATTTTTATCGCACTTACCCCCTGCTGCCTGTTACACGACTGGTGTGTGCAGGCACCTGTCCCTCCCGGCCAAACGAGCGCTGGGAAGGCTAGAAATCGGAAAGTTTGTAAACGCCATTCTCCCCGCCCGGAGCAGGACACGCCCACTCCGAGGCCACGCCCTGCTAGGATTCCCAGCCTATAAAGATGTGCATGCACAGGAAGCGCAGCGGACGAACGCAGCGGGCGCGACGATTGCGCGCCGAAGGCGCGCATAAGGCAAGCTCGTCTGCGCTCGTCCGCGCCGAGTCCGGGCCTCGGGCCACCCCCCCTGCATCCCAGCCATCTTTGCGCAGAATCTACACGCCGGCAACCCTTTATAAATTAAGGCCCCCCGCCAGCACTTGCCCTCGGCATTCCCTTCAAGCCACAGACCTACCATCAACCTGCCCTACTTGCTCCGCACTCCTCAAACCTAACCCGTGCCTAACGCCCACATATGAATTCTATATGTTCCTACTAAACTGCCGCTCACTGCCCAAGCATAGCGCTGAAATGGCCTTATTGATAGAGGAATTTACCCCGGACATACTGTTCCTTACGGAAACCTGGCTCACTAGTGATTCTAACCCGGCGATAGTAGAGGCCCTCCCTACTGGCTACCAAATCACACGGCAAGACCGGCCAAAAGGGAGAGGAGGAGGCCTTGCTATTATCCATAAGGAACAATATCACTGTTGAGTCTCCTCTGAGACCATCTCGGACTGCGAGAGCATCGGTTTTAACATCAACCTCTCACCTAACATTTGCTTTTCGGGCACCCTTATCTATCGCCCGCCAGGCCTCCCGAAGCAGTTCCTTGAAACACTGCCAGCCAGTGTGGCCAATAGAGTCAGTACCTCCTCTAACTTCACCGTGTTAGGTGACTTGAACTTTCATTTTGACTCCCTCTCGGACCACACAGCCGCCATTTTACTAGAGGATCTAGCAGCTTTACAACTCACCCAACTTGTTCCCTCCCCTACTCATGAAAAAGGCCACTTACTGGATCCAATTTTTACGAACTGTCCTGACATCACAGTGGACCCAGGCATTCCCTTGCCCTGGACCGACCACTTTTTAATCCCCTTCAAATGGACCACGCTTAAAATCTCCCCTCCTGCCCCCACCACTAGGCTCAGGCAAGCCTGGCCGCGCCTCGAAGTCGACAACTGGTGCATCAAACTGGCCAGCTCACGACCAGAGATACAGGAGGATCCTGCCCTAGCAAATCAGGATTATATCAACTGGATCACTCATACTCTCGACTCCACTCTCCCAATGAGTAAGACTGTATTGAAGCGGTCACACAAAACAGCCCCTTGGTATACGCAGTCTCTTAGGGACAAAAAGCGTCTTTGTAGATGGGCGGAAAGACGCTGGCGTCTAGACAACTCAGTAGACAGTAAAACCCGATACCGTGAAACCATCAACGAGTATAAAACCAAAATAAAAGAAGCTCAGACGACATACTTTGCCGACAAAATTTTAAAAGCTAAATCTAAACCCAGAGAGATCTTTCAGATCATTAAAAAGTTAACGAACCCACCCCCCACGGTGCATGTCGAGAAATCTGTCACCGAATGCAACAACATTGCCGAATTGTTTTATCAGAAAATTAATAAAATCTATTCAGCATTTACGCCCCCAAACATCAGCTCATTTAATCAACCTAATATCCTCCCTAGCCCGCCACACCCCTCCACTTCACACAGCTTAACTCACTTCCCTCCATTGAACCTTTCCACCTTGGAGTCACTAGCTCTCAGTGTCAAATCAGGTTCTCCGGACAACCCTGCCCCTCCTGATATCCTAATGGCAGCATCCCAGACCACCTTGCCCGTCATCAGGGAGGTACTAAACACTTCCATATCCTCTAGCACGGTCCCAACTGCTTGGAAACAAGCCATGGTTAGGTCGTTGATCAAGAAACCCAATCTGGACCCGTCTGACTTGGCTAACTATCGCCCTATTTCTCTGCTCCCTTGGTTGAGCAAGGTTCTGGAGAAATATGTGAACCAACAGTTAGTGAACTTTCTAGAAGACCATCATATACTAGACCCAACTAGGACAGGTTTCAGACCTAAGCACGGGACTGAGACCGCTCTCCTCATGGTCATGGAGGAAACAAGAAAAATCTTGGATCAGGGAGGATCAGTGGCAGTGATCCTCCTTGATCTAAGTGCGGCATTTGACACGGTCAGTCATGACACCTTACTGAGCCGCTTGTCCTGTGCAGGGATTAAGGATAAAGCCTGGGCATGGTTTAAATCCTTCCTGGACAACAGATCCTTCAGGGTTTTTGATGGCAAATCCGTTTCCTCCAGTAGACCTCTAAACTGTGGTGTTCCTCAGGGTTCCTCTCTGAGCCCTGCACTATTCAACCTATATATGAGACTGCTGGCCAGTGTCGTCCGCCCATTTGGAGTCAAGATCATCTCATACGCGGACGACACACAGCTGGTGGTCTCACTGGCGCAGGAGGCATGCCGAACTGCGCCAGGCGGGCTCAGAGAATGCCTGGAGGAAGTGAGGAATTGGATGTCGTCATCATCCCTGAAGTTGAACGGGGACAAAACTGAGCTGATGCTCTTAGGACCCTCAGAGACGGCCCTTCCCCCTTCTCTATGGCCCCCATGCCTTGGTCCCCCTCCTATCCCTAAAAACTCCATCAAAAGCCTCGGAGTGTGGCTGGACAGCTCTTTATCTTTCAATGTCCAAGCCACAAAACTTTCAGCTACCTGTTTTGGCATCATGAGAGTGCTAAATAAAATTTTCCCCCTCCATCCTATGGAAGCCAAGCAGGCAGCCATTCAAGGTCTCATTCATTCACGCCTTGATTTTAATAACGTACTCTATCTGGGCGCACCACAATACACCCTTCGCAGGTTACAGACTGTACAGAACTGCGCAGCTCGCCTTCTACTCAAAATCCCTCTTAGACACTCAGTGAGGGCCGGACTGACTAGCCTTCATTGGCTACCGGTTCGGCAGAGAGTTTTGTTTAAGGCGCTATGCATAGCCCATCAAGCCTTCTGGGACATGGGACCCATCATCACCCGTGACCTGGTCACCCACTACACCCCAAACCGAAGTCTTCGTTCCAGCCAGACTCTCTTGGCAGTGGTTCCAAGAATAAAAAGATCTAGAGCTGGCGGAAGGATGTTTACTTACAACGCGTCCAAAACCTGGAACACTCTGCCACTCCATCTCTGAGCCATTCCGAATATCACTGTGTTCCGCAAGCAATTAAAGACTTACTTATTTACTTCCGCCTATTAACTGCTGTTCCTGTTCCTCCCACCTGTTCTCAGTAGGTCATGGTTATCCCAGCGCTTGGACGCCTTCGGGCAACAATTGCGCTCTATAAATCTCCAAGTTTACAAGTTTACAAGTTTACTCTCGTCAATTGTCGTAAACCTCTACTGTTAGCCATAGGTCCCCAAAACGGTAAGAAACCCATAAAGAAGTCTCCCACTTCTTGTCCAGCAGTATCTTCCTGATCGAAGACACCTCTAACAACTCTCGTCTTGTGGTAATCTGAAGCAACAGTATACGTAGGAGGCAACAAGTATCCAACATAACACGTTCCCGAAAAATCAGGGGGCAACCATGTATATGCTCTGTTGTAACAAACAAAATATGTGCCCTTAGCTGTCAAAAACGGCGGGGAAGATTGAGACGTAAAAACGTACGTCTGAGTACAAACACTCTTCCCCAGCTGAGCTTTCGGATTTTTGCCATTACCTTGCAGACAAAATTGACCTCAGTGGGGTACGACCCAAATTGGAGGTGACCTCTTTCGTTTCTGCCTTTCACTCAGACTGACACTGTAACCAGTCGTGTTCCATCCAACATAAGCCGCTAACTCTTCCTTAGGAATAGTCCTATACGTGTCGCTATCTCTGCTCATATTCATAACTCCCTTCATCAAAGCTTGATTACTTAAGTTATCTCTCATAGAATGCGGAGGATAAACTTCCAGGGCGTAAATGAACATAGTCTGAAAAGCCCATATCGACCCATTCTGACTAAACGGTAAAATCAGATAAGGAACAACTCTACCTGTAGTATGTGGCATAAGACCACACACCCAGCAATTAGTAATGTTCACTACCAACTGATGCTGGCGTAGTAGCTGTATGAATGTTTTATGTACAAATTCTGACCTTCTAATCTGCTCGTGTTCAGGTAGGACATGAAAAGAATGCACAGAAGTAGCAGTAGAAAAAGACATAGGTTGGGAGGTGGGTGCAGAAGTCAATTGGGTAGCGAAAACAATCCCACCCGCCAATGCTAACGTCATCATTAAAAACATCAGGACACATGTTATCAGAAAACATTTGCTGTACATTAATTTACACAGTTTCATTTTAGAGTTCTTTCTCTCAGCAGCTCTCTCTGTCCCAGGAAACTCCATCCTCTAACCGTGCCGTTCGCGGCAGTTGGTTTTCTTCTGCTAAGGAATGCGTCTGTCAGTCCAGGGAACGCCCTGAAACCAACCAGTACCGTCGACCTTGTGTCTATGGCCTGCAATCCCAAGTCTTTATACCGCGACCCTACAGCTGAGCTCGGATGGCAGCTCAAAAAGAAAAATAGGCCAAAACAGTTTCTTGGATGAGAGAGTGCAGTGTCAAAAGGAGGAGAAAAAAAATTAAACTTTAATTGTCAATTGTTTCTCGGTTGTAAATTATAACGGCCTTTACCAGGCAGTGCTGTGATCGGAAAATAAAAGTTCAGGCTCAGTGGTGTCCAATTTCAAATGTGGAGGTACAGCTGCTTGTAGAATGTCGTTGTCCTCTCATTCAGAATTTGTCCCTACTAGATGTGCATCGCTAAACGGCATGAACTTCGGCACTCGTACTGTCTCTGAATCACCAACACCATCACGGACCCACTGGTCGTACGGCAGATGTAAAGGCACCCTCTTACAATGTACGCCGTGAATCCAATTTCTCTTCCCGAAGACCTTCACCGAAGTTCTTGTGGACAGGAGCACTTGGTGGGGGCCGGTCCAGTGGGGCTGCTCGTTTTTGGTCCGCTGAAAATTCTTCACTAGGACCCAGTCACCGGGATTGAGGGTGTGACCTTGATCCACAGATGCTGGTGGCAAGTTATCATGAACCTGTTGGTGCAAGACACGCAATTTAGCCGTCAAATCATACAAATAGTCCACCAACACAGGATATTCATTGTCACTAAACTTCACTGGCCTCGGCACTCCCCACACATTTGCCGGACGGCCAAAAACGATTTCATAAGGACTAAGGCCAATCCGGGAATGTACTGTAGTTCTAGTTGACAAAAGTGCCAACGGCAAAGCATCTGGCCATTGAAGACCAGAACTCGCCTGAATTTTGGCTAACTTTAGCTTCAAAGTGCCATTGTAACATTCCACTAGTCCAGCTGATTGGGGGTGATTTGCAGCATGGAACTTCTGTCGGATTCCCAAACCCTCGCACACTCTCTTCATGATTTTCCCCACAAACTCACTTCCGTTATCACTCCACACCATCCTTGGCAATCCGAACCTAGGGAAATATTCTTTGAGCAAGACTCTAGCTGTGGACAAGGCCGTATTGTCTTTTAGGGGGTATGCCTCTACCCATCTCTAAAAGGCACAAACAACTACAAGGACGTATTTCAGGTCGTTACACCTTTCCATGTGGATAAAATCCAATTGCAGAACCTCAAACGGATACGTCGGAGGCGCAAAGTGACCAGCTGGAGTTGGAGTTCCCTTGCCAGGATTATACATCAAACACACCATGCAATTCTTGACCACATTCTCCGCACATTTGGGAATTCCAGCATTCTGCCATACTGGAGCCAACAACTTACAAATTCCTTTCACACTAATGTGAGACAAACCATGTGCCATCGTAACCACCGCAAGCACATATGCATCCGGCAACATCCATCTTTGGTGTTCTGATAACTCAACCCAACAACCAGTCGAATCCAATCTACCCGTAGCTACAGCTTGGATTGATTTCACACTCTCAATCGTATCTTCGCACATTCCCACTGCACCAATCCATCTCGCAGGGCCTGCAACATACATTCGACTCATCACATTCTTCGCTGTTTCTTTCGCAACTTCATCCGCAAACGCATTACCACGACCAACATCATCCGTAACCTTCCGGTGAGCACTACATTTCACAATCGCAACTTGCTTCGGCAAAGTAAGTGATTCGAGAAGCTCATTCACCAACTGTCCATGCTGAATCTTAGTCCCATGCGACGTCAGAAATCCTCTTTCTCTCCACAAGAGTCCAAAACTATGGGCAACACCAAACGCATACTGACTATCGGTGTACACATTCACTCTCTTTCCCTCAGATAAAATACACGCTCTCGTTAATGCAATCAACTCTGCTGCTTGCGCCGAATTATGGCTCACTCGTGCAGTTTCAACAACTGTACTTAATGTCGTTACGGCATATGCTGCAGTCGTATCACCATTCGGGAGCTTGTAGCATGACCCATTAACCCATAGTGTACCATCAGGATCCAAAAGAGGAGTGTCTTTCAAGTCGACTCTCCCCTTCGTTTCCTCTTCCGTCCTCAAAAAACTATCATGCTGTTCCTGACCATCTGTATCCACAGAGATCGGCAATAATGTCGCTGGATTCAGTACATTGCACCGCTTGATGTGCACATGACTAGCCAAAAGTGTCAATTCATAACCCGACAATCTCGCACTAGTAAGGTGTTGAGTCTTGGTTCGATTTAACAAAGTATCCACTGCATGTGGAACCATCACAACCAACGTATTGTCCATCACCAATCCAGCAGACTGTCGGATAGAAACAGCCGCTGCCGCTGTAGCTCTCAAGCAACTCGGCAACGCTCTAGCTACTGGATCTAAAGTCGACGAGAAATACGCGCATGGACGCTGCTTGTCCCCAAAAGATTGTGTCAACACTGACAACGCACATCCCTCTCTCTCGTGGACATACAGTGTAAAAGGCTTACTGTAGTCAGGAGTACCCAACACAGGAGCAGAACACAATGCATCACGCAACTCAGAAAAACTTTTCTGACAATCGTCAGACCAAGGAAGAGGATACGGAGTATCCTTACAGGTCAATGCCAATAGAGGTTTTGCCAGCAAAGAAAAATTCAAATCCACTGTCTACAATACGACGTGATACCCAAGAAAGCACGCACTTCTCTCTGTGTACTTGGCACAGTCATTTGCGCAATCGCTTGAATTCGTTCTGGGGTCAACCTTCTTCCCTCCTTCGACAAGAGATGACCTAAGTAGGTCTCTTCTTGGTGACAATACTGCAACTTAGAAGGTGACACTTTATGATGCAAGTCCGACAAATGTCGCAACAAAGAAAGAGTAGCTTCTTTACAAGTTTTCTCATCATCAGCGGCCACTAACAGATCATCCACATACTGAATAACAGCAGCACCAGCAGGCAACACAAGAGTATCAAGCTGAATCTTCAAAGCCTGACTATAAATAGAAGGACTTTTGCAATAGCCTTGGGGAGCTCTCTTAAACTGGAAGCTTCGGCCTCCTAAAGAGAAGCCAAAAATATCTCTACTTTCCTCGGCAATGGGAATGCTGAAGAAAGCATTCTTTAGATCTATAACCGAAAACCCGGCAGCTGAAGCAGGAATCAAAGTCAACAAAGCAGTAATATCCGGAACAACTGGAAACTGTGGCACGACAATCTTGTTAACCTCTCTAAGATCGATCACAAACCTATAAACAGGTGGCTGAGTAGAGTCAGTGCGCTTCAGGACAGGCAAAACAGGACTGTTACACACATTACCTCTCGTTTCTTCAATCACATCTTTCTCAATCAAGTCATAGATGATCGCTAAAAGCGCTCTTTCACCATCACACGAAATCCGATATTGGGGAATACGTGGCAATTTAACATTCGATTTGAGCGTAAAAACATAGGGTGGAATCTCCAAAAGACCCACGTCATTAGGACCAGTAGCCCAAAGAGTATCAGGGAGAGAACGCAATTCCGGTGGAAGCCGATCTTTAGACAAATACATCGGAGAGATCACTTTCTTACCCAATGTAAGCTGTACTCCCGCCGGAGAACAACGTAATGTTGCATGCAACCTTTTCAACAAATCCAAACCCTACAAATTCTCACCACAACCTGTCGTTAAAATGAGAGGTGCTTCCACCTCACAAGGCCCTATAGAAAGAGACAAGGGACTAGAAACTGGATTACGAACTGGGGTGCCAGAGAATCCTACCAAAACATTCGTTAAGCCAGACAAAGGTGCGCCAGGGAGTTTAGAGTGCATGATAGAACTCTTCGCTGCACCAGTATCCAAAAGAAAAGGCTCTACCACACCCGATGTGGCTACTTCAACATACGGCCCACTCTGATCTACTGGAACCAACACTACTCCCTCTCTTTGTCCATAGCTGTCCTAGCAATCATTATAGTCAGCGTTCTCACTCTCAACATAATAGTCATCAGCATAGTACTGAGTCGACCGACCAGATGTCATTTTCTTTTGATCAATGCGCTTCATAGAATTTTGTGGGGGAAAGGAACGTTCGTTCTGAGGAAACGCACCACGTCCTCTACCCCTTGACACTTGTTGAAAACCACCACTTCTCGGGCCGGCATACCACTCGCACGTTGTCGCAACACAGGGCACTCATTTTTATAATGACCTTCCTGCTTACAATACGCACACTGATTCAAACCCAAGGGGGGTCTTGGAGAAAAATACCCAACGTTCTGTTGCGGTCTATGAAATGGCAGAGGTTGCTGAAACTGTGGGCGTTGCTGTGATTCTTGCTGATTCGAGCGAGGCGGATACGCCTGCTGCAAAAGAACCTTCGTCTTTAAGTCTTTAGTCTTTTTCTCTACTCTATCTTTCTCGTCCTTATCCCTATTCTCATAGTACTGTGCAGTTGCCAATATCTGGGCCGACGAGGAAACAGCCCAAGAACTCTCAGAATCTTTCAATTTATTAGAAAGTTCAGGGAGCAAATTAAAGACAAATTTGTCCACAAATAACCTCTGCCCACCTTCCGTACTCATGTCCTGACCACTATGATCTATAAATGTTTCTTCAAACATAGTGAAGAAATCAGATACACTTTCATCTTTCTTCTGCTTACATGCTGCTAACTTATCCCAATTTACTCGTAAAGCAGGCATCATCGTCTTCATTAAATTAATAATTCTACCTGGCAATTCCGTAACCAAAGGTTCAGGTTTAGCACCTCCCTGTTGTCTACCATCCGCAGCAATAATATTTGCCCAAGTATCTCCTAATTCTACCGCATGATTCTCATGACGAATCTTTGCCCATAGAGGTTGAGGTACTACATTACCCAACAGCATATCTATGTCTGCCAAATTCATGATGCATGCGTCAACTGTCTGGGACAATTCTTTATAATAGCCAGCAGGATTCTTACGGGGATCAGGTAAGGTCTGCTTAAGAGCCAAGACCTCTGCTCTCTCCATGGCACATGTACCCATACTCGCTGAAAATGAGCCGGTGCGGCAACAATACCCTGATTCACATCAGCCTGAACAGCTTCCTTCCATACAGGAGGAACTTCTCTCATGGGATACTGTCTCGCTTTTCTTCTAACAGAGGAATCAGGTTCAAACAGTCGCTGAAAAGGGAAATCGCTCCTTAACGCAAGTACCATCGCAACTGCATTCTCAATTCCAGGACCCACTATCATCCCTTTCACAAACTCAGACTGGACATTTAGCAATTCTACAGGGACTGAACCCAAATCATTATCTTCCCATTCCTCACGAAGGAAAGTACACATAACTTCAAAAACATACCTTTGCTTGGGTGCTTCCCACTGCTGGAAAACATCCATAACTGACTCTAAATTATACCTCGAAACATTTGAAACCCATCTGCGAGCCAAGAGATCTAACACTGCCCGTTCTTCGGGACCAGGTAGCTGACTACGCATTTGTTTACATGCAGAAACAGGGGTCATACCTAATGACCCAAAGAAAGGAGACAAGAGACCAGTAACAGTATCAGTCATTCGTTGTCGAGCAGAAGGAGAAGCTGTCATAAGGACAGGAGACAAAGTATTTTGAGGTGATAGAAGCGTAGGGTTAGTAGCAAGAGAAGTTGAAGGTACAGGAGAATGAGGCAGAGTAGTTCCAGACAAAACTGATAGCAAAGTCGGCGGCCCCAGAAGAGGCTGCGCCGTAGGAGGAAGAACCAGCTGATGAGGAGCCGGTGTTTGAGCAGCAACAAGAGGTTGTGCAACTAGAGGTTGCGGAGGTGCCGTAGCACTCTGTGCATAAGGGGGTGGCAATCTCAACAAATGTGACATCAAAGGATCCTTCTCAGGGTCCTTCGTTTCACCTTGTAGAAGAGGTGGCAAAGCTGGATAACATTTATCAATAGCCATATTATGTTGCCTATCTGACACCTCAATTGCTTTATCTTCTTCGTTTTCTTTAAACTGCCTAGCAGCTTGCATTATTGATACATCCTTTTCTCTTTTATCTCTTTTAGCTTGTTTAATTTCTCGTTGTCTGGCTTCTTTACGCCAAATAAATTCTTCCTAAATAATTTAGTTTCTAAATTGTCTAAAATCTCTGTATTAAAGCTACCATGTTGGGGCCATTGTAAGACACCATCTTTTCTAGTGTAGTGGACCCATACTTCATTGAACGTAATGGGGCCCACGCCGTGTTTAGAATAGAGCTCATAAGTCGGAGTTCCAACCGGAGGTATCGGACACAAATCCTCCAATCGGGAATCCCTGTTGCAACCACAACCAAACCAAGTACCAAATTTTCTACGATTAGGCATCTTCGCTCACTAATCGAGCTTCCAACTTCAAGGGATTATCTCTACCGATACACTCGTAAATATACAAGACCCTCGGCTTTGGAAATTGCAATTTTCAAACCAAAACTAAGGACCAAACAAACTAAGAACCAAAGGACCAAAGACTAAGGACTGGGAGGGACCCACTTATACTTAACTGAGGTATCAGTTGTGGAATTCTTTGCCGCTCGCCCTCCGGGGAGCTTCTAGTCTTTTTGCTTTTAGAAAAGGTTTGAAAACCTGGTTGTTCACTCAGTAGCCGGTTTTCTGTTTGCACTTGTTTTGTACTTCTGTTTTTTTCTTTTATTCAGTGTTATGTTATTATGTGGCAGCCTTCCTTCTCCAATAAAAGCGCCGGGACACTCTTTTTGAGTAGCCGTGCGCTATATAAAAGAATAAATAACATAACATAACATAACATAACATCAGTCACGCCACCAGAAGACCCGTCTATCGTCTCGCCATGCAAAGCATCACAAATGGATCCAAGACAGGGCGACAGTCAGGGCAGCAGTCCTTCGTAGCCGTCAGGAAAGCGGGAAGCCTCGCAGCAAAGACCTTCAGTCCACGTTCGACATACCGGGGTCGATGAAGTGGGGGCCCTCTTCCGGAATTTCCTCACGAAGCTCCTCGCGATCTTCAGGCTTGGACCGGTACTGCTGAAGTCGCCCCACAGTGGGCGCCAACTGAAGAACCGGGTTATTTAAGACCCAGCGGTGCCAGGGGCACGCCCAAAGTCTTCGGGTCCACCTGTCTTAGAAATACCAAGACACGGGACTCTTCGTGGTGGTGTCAAAGATCGAATTTATTGGCTGCAGCCAGTAACAGAAGTCCTAGAAGTCATCACGGTATGAGTTCTCAGGATACTGCTCAATTTTACAAAGCAAGTCATCCCTTTTTATGCCAAAAATCACATTCCAGACAAATACCTTACATTTACAAACTGTCCAATCACATGTATCCACACCAAAAGTATCGCATGACGGTAAAACCCACTTTTCAGTTACCCGGCCCATGATCAATCATTGGTCAAACCCAACATTCTTTTTAAGACAGGTCGAACGAACCCATAATAAAAAAAGGCACATCCCCATCGTAAACAGACCATAAAGAAAGGAGCAGAAACAGGTGTGAATAGGATAAGGCATATTTGTGTGCAATAAAAGTTTTACGATGTCCTGTGCTCTGATCCTTAATCTTGATCAGCTAAAGGGCAGGAACTGGTTTAACAAGGTCGGCTTCAGGCAACAGGGTCAGTTTGCTCAGGTCATTCAGAAGTCAGCTAAAGTGTACCTGTGCTAAAGACTCGTTCGGCCGTAGTCATCGGCCTATGTGAGGGCAACCACAAAATGGCTGCCATATACAAAATGGAACCCAAGTGTTCAGAACGAAATCCCTAAATACAGAGTGAATCCATCAGTCTAACATGACGAAAACACTCATACTTGCCACACTAACTAGTTACGGTTCGCTAATATCAAATTCATAACGAAACCATGACCTTTATGGAACGGGTTCAGAATTCACAGAACCTCAAAAGTGTCCCAAGCGAATGTCTTTGCTAATTCAGCAACTAGTAAAGCAGCTTTAACACAAACCACTGATGCTACTTATAATGTTGTACAGACTTATTTGTTTCCAGTATCATCCCTAAAAGATTTTTCTCTGTTGCAGGAATACGCCTCTGAAGGTGAGAAACAGTACTGGAGCAAGCAAAAGTGCACAAGGGACCTCGAAAGAGTGTTGGAGAGACAGCATCAATATTTCTACTCCCCAAACATGCACAGCTGTATCTCAGAACTGCCCATCTCTGTAGACATTTTATGGTTCACGTCGCTGCAACCGTCCGGTATTGCGCCCTTCTTTCCCTTTATGGCACAAAATCATTGCAATTCCTCTGTCAGTTGCCAGTCCCATGATGCTAAAACAACAGGGTGAAGATGGAATGCCGGAATGCTGAACAATGCAAACATTCAGCCCCAGTCACAAAGATCTGAATTTAATCCATTGTTCTTTTGCTCACCACGCCACCACAGTTTTGGACACAGCCATATGCAAATCAGTCTTGACCCTGCTCCTCATGTCCAGCCTGTAAAGCCAAACCAGGTCCTCCCTGGAATGGAAACAAGCATTCTGGGACCAGCATCGGGGCATCACCCTTCATGAGCCAGGCTTGCTTGAATCCAGTGGTTCTTAGAACACGGACCCACGTCTGGACATACCCTTCCCACTTAGGGTTACAAAAGCATAAGGAACAAATGATGAACGGAATGCTGAACAATAATAATAATCCACATTTGTAAAGCGCGAACAATCACCCGCAAGTGTCTCCAGGCACTGGGGGCCATCAGGAAGATTAACCCCTTCGCAGCGGGGGTAATTCCCCCGCTGTGCTGGGGGGCGGGGGCGCACAGCGCACGGTGCTCGTGACGAGCTGAGCTCGTCATGACCGCGCCCGTTTAATAGAACGCTCAGCACAGCGGTGGAATTATCCCCATGTGTGAGCGTTCCAGCGTGCCTCATGACGAGCTGAGCTGAGCTCGTCATGAGCACGGAAGGAGTTAAGCAAGCTATTGCCCAGAGTCACATGGTGCTAGGCTAATCTGTCGCCGGTGCTGGGGATCAAACCGTGATCCCTAGATTCCAGCGTCAGTCGCCCTGGCCGCGGCGCCACACTTCTCCAATGCAAACTTCCACCCCGATCACAAGGATCTGGGTTTAATCCATTGTTTTTTTGCTCACCATGACACCGCAGTTTCGACCCAGCCATATGCAAATCTACCATGACCCTACTCCTCATTTATAGATATTATACCCTGAATGTTATCGTTGATAAACTCTTTTGAGTGCCTTGAAAATGGTAATTATTCCCAATCTTGGGATACATCTCCATATTATCCACTTTTGATATGAATCTATTGGCAACATCTAATTTTCATTTCTAACTATAGTGTTTATCTCTGATTTATTTTACCCAAGAGCCTGAGGCCCACGGTTCTGAAACGGAATCATCAGTACATTTATTAGTTCCACACTATTCTTTAGAATAGGTGAGTATAGCTACGAAATTAAAGGGTCATACACCTCGCTTGTCTAAGATGGTATCGCGATATAAAGACTAGCATTACCAACCCTATGAATTAACTAAGTATACATATTTAGTGCATATCTCTCAGAATGCACTGAACTTAAACCTTTCCATGTGCAATTAATTGAAGGTATTGATTTAAGTGATTGCTTAGTTAGTGATCAACACATAATGACATAATGAGATCTAGATTATTCTTATATTTTAGAATTTAAGTACTAGCTTTAAAACTGTTTGCCCGTCTAAAAATAATATTGATCTTAAAGACATTCTGTCTCCTTTTTATTTTTGTCAGTATTACGTGTCTCTAAGGGACCCATGTTTAATTATTGATCTATTCATCGCACCTTCCCTCTGAACTGGGTTCCCTCCCCAGTCTCAAAATGTACAAGGAAATGGAAAACCCGTAATCGGGTTTATATTATTGATATATAATTGTTAAACATTAGAGGTCATTAGGATGATACAGGTTAAGATTATTTTTAAATGTTATAATAAATGTATTCGGTTTTGTTTTCTATTAGGTTTAGATAATACATTTATTTTTCTTTAATTGTAGAATATATTGTGGCCCCTCCAGAAGAAGAAGCTGGTCGCCGAAACGCGCGTCGAGAAAAGCATTAATTTTGCCACTTTTTTTATATTTGTGAATTCTGTGATAATAATAATTGTGTCATTTTTTGATATTCGTGATTTTTGTATAATTGAAATTATTATGTATTGATAATTGATTCATTATTTGAATTTTTATGGTTTGTGATGCATTTATTTGAATTTTTAACCCAGACTAATCTGTTGAAAGCTTTATCTGTTTTTAATATGAATATTATTAAATTTTAGATACTGATCCTGTGTATTCCCACCTCTCTGTTATTTTCTTAAGTTTGACAATTTACAATACCATAGTGCCTAGGTTGTTTTATCTCACCTACTCCTCATGTGTACAGTCCAGCCTGAACAGCCAGGCCGTGTCCTCCCTGAACCAGAACACAGGCAGCCTAGGACCAGTTTCTCCCTAGTTAAGGATATTCAACCAGGTATAGCTTGGTTCCAGAGGCACAGGGATCCTGGACCCATGTTTGGGCATACCCGGCGCACTTAGGGCAGCAAATACAGAAACAACAGAGCGATGGATGGAATGCTTGAATTAATCTTGGCCATTGGCAATTGTTTGGGCCGCATCTTACTCCATAGTTTTTTGCCCACCATGCCTCAGTTTCATTCGTGCAATTATGCAAATCATTTGTGACCCAGCCCTCATTAGACAAGTCCAGCCCAAACTGCCAGGCTAGGTCTTCCCTGAACCGGAAAACAAGCATCCTGGGATCGGTTTCGCCCTAATTAGGGCTCTTCAGCCAGTTATAGCTCGATTCCAGTGTCACAGTGACCCCGGGGCCCATAACTGGGCCCCGGGCAATGAAAATGACAAATGCCAAAACAACAGAGTGATGGGTGGAATACTTGAATAAGTCTCAGCCACTAGCAATTGCTCGGGCCGCATCCCAATCCATAGTTTTTTGCCCGGATCACAAGCAACCTAGGAGACAAGGGTCCCATGCACACTGTGTCACTGAAATCAAGCTGTACCTGGCTGATGAGCCCATAACTAGGGCGAAACCAGTCCTGGTTGTTTGTGTTTTGGTACAGAAGGACCTGGCTTGGCAGTTCGGGCTGAAATGTTTCTATTAGAGGAGTGTCAAAACTGATTTGCATATAGCTGAGTCCAAACTGAGGTGGCATGGTATGCAAAACAATAATGCATTGGGATTTGACCCGAGTGATTACCCCAGGACACCTCGACACCTATAGGTCCAATGTCCATTTGATAATGCTCTAAATGTTGCCACACAGACGCTATATAATCTGTCAAGACATATACACACCTCTACAAACCAATGAAGCTGGGCAGCTGCTCACACTTGGCATGGCAAAGCTCTACCCTACCTCTCCCAACCAGTGACAATCTACACTACTTCATGATATTTATGCTCAGCTAATTAACCCACTCCTTACTATTAGATCTGGTATTTATTCTCTTGGAGTCCTATGTAGCCTGGCCCTTGCCTTTCAAGGACCATGGGCTGCACATAGGATAAGAAAGTGATGTAAAGTAAATTTTAGTTTTTGTGTTATGGTATATTCTTTTGTATTCCTAATACAATCTGATACAAAATTGACTTTCTGAATCATGAATCAAAAAAACAACAAAAAAGTTAAACATGATGAATTTTACCCAAAAGGAAGAACTATGCCTGAAATAAGCTGAAAGATTCGGGCCTACTACTGCTTAATTTGTGTCAAGGAATATTCGCATAACATGGAAGTTTTTGGCTATGTTCAGAAGGATCTTAGGGCCATATTATCAAGAAAGGGGGATACATTATCGCCAGGAAACTGCCGCTAAAGCGGCGATCATGGGCTTGAAAATATGCCCTTGTGAATTCCCAGTTTAACACCAGAACCTGGGCTTCTATGGGAATTCACAAGGGCATATTATCAAGCCCATTATAGTCACTTTAGCGGCAGTTTCCTGCCGATAAAAGCGGCGATAATGTATCGCCCTGTCTTGATAATATGGCCCCTAGTTTTAGACTACATTTCTAGTCTGATATAAACAGTGATATAGCCAGCAATGCCTCAATGGGACTTTTGGGTGAGCAGCTACTTAGTGCAAATTTCATCTTTAGTAGCAGAGTGTAGTGGGTTTCTTATGTATGTTTTACCCTGTGGCATCCTACGGAATGTTAGCCATGTAATGGCTTGTGACATTGTAGGATTCCCATGATGTTGACTGTTGGACCGCTGACAAGCCTGGTCTTGGGATGTCGCGGGTTTAGGCTGGTTAATAAAATTTCCCTTCAATCAAACATTTCTGCACCCGCCTCATCATTACAACAGAGAGAGAGGCTTCATGTCTCATATTAATCCCCAAACTGATAGATGGGGTAGAAATACAGGCTTAAATTGTGAAACTATGCCGTCACCAAACTCATCTTTCCTCCAACTGCTCAGGGAGCCTCTTGGCACCTCTTTGTATCTCCTCTGCTAGTCTAAAGCTATGTCCCAATCAGGAAACTGAGGATCATTCAACTCCATAAACACTTAAAATCAAAGCACATCTTTTCTTTGCACTGTAAACGCGACTGAGGCCACTTGAGTTGACTTTGTTCAGTGGGGATGATGCCCCTAGTCCTGTTACCTAATGTCTTGCTCTCAACCTGACATGGAACAGAGGACAACTTGTACACTCTCTACACTCTCTTTACCTTGGCGAATCAGTGGACGGAGCCATATTGGTTTCTCAGTTTAGTGCCTAGAGACAATCAACTCTGTAGTTTATCCAGTATATACAATAATATAGCCAAATGGCCATCCAGGACCAGCTAGATGATGCGTTGTTTGAGCTTTTCAATAAAGCAGACCTCAGATGTGGCCTCATCTCCTCCCTTGTGCTGGGGCTTAGAAAGTACTTTGGGATGAACCCAGACTCCACAGTCTCCCACAACAATGGGCTGCTGGTGGAAGTAGATGGACATTTGGCTTCTTTTCTGCACCAACTGCTATTTGTGGTCCTCCTAAGAACATGGTCTACCTTATCTTTGTGTCATCCGGTGGTGGGGATAAGGTGATGTTGGGGGATATGGGCCAGGCTAGGGCTGCCGATGGCTTAGGTTCCTCCTCAACAATCTTGACTCCTATCCTTTACTGAAATATGGGAGTCCACTTCATGCTCCTCAGAGAAATCTCAGACGACCTGATAACATTTTAATGAGCCCCCAGTAGAAACCAAGCTTTGCTAGGCAGAAAAATGTTGTCCTATCACTGAATTCACTAATGACTGTATTTCATTTCCATTGACAACAGCTGTAAACGTTTATTGCTTGAATAATGTAGAAGGTTTCCACCGTGCCCTTTAAAGGCACATACTAGTAGTTGAGTATAATTTGTATATAGTACAACCAGGAACCTAGTAGTATTTGAGTGAATAATGTGCCAGTATATGTACAACTGTCCTGGTTGAAGAAGAAAGGTGCAGGACAAACTTTCCTCCTGGCAGGACTGGTTAATGGAGACCCGGCACGCTGTCTGCGAAGTGTAGTGCAGCAAGGAGTGAGGGAAGCAGCACCCTTAGACCACACAGCACTGGCATATCTACCAAATGAGTGTGATATTTGCGCACCGGACATTACCTCCGCTGGACCTCGAAAGTACTTGGAGTTGTTCCCATACTGAAGATCTGGAAATTTTGGATCTAGAACTTGATGTAGCAGTAACATTGGTCAAAACTGGTTATTGATTAGAGACTGCCTTACAAGGAGATTCGTGAGGTCCATCCCGGCGTTTTCAAAAAGTTTTTATATTGGGACATCTTTGTTACAAGGGTATTGGGCGCATAATTAACAATAGAAAGAGTTAAAATTCACATGGCATAGGGAGAAAGGTAAAATATAGAGGAAAAAGAGAGAAAGTACATTAATCCTTGAGGTCAGAGTCAGAAGAAGTGAGGGGAATATTATCAACAACTAGCGATATTTATCACTAAATAGGCTTAGCGACATTTTTATTATCGCCGAGCATCGCCGGATTTTATCGCAGAGATAACGTGCTATTAGCAACGTTTATCTCTGAAGCGATAACATTTCCGGCGATAGCGGCGAAATGCGTGAATATCGCTGGAAATCCAGCGATATTCAGGCATTATCGCTAACAGGGACTTAGCCTGAATATCCACCTCCCATTGGATATACAGGCTAAGAACTGGTCTGAGAAGGCGTTAGGTTTTGGAGATATTCGCGCTTAGCGCAAATATTTCCATCGCTACGCCTGTGTTGATAATAGGCGATAGCGCTGTTAGCGAATGCTTTCAGTCGCTAACAGGTTGGGTACGCCCACTTTGCATGTCATTGGCGATAAATATCGCTGACATGCAAAGCAGGCCCCAAACCGCTCGCTATCGCCTACAAGCTGTCGCTAACTGCTGTTAGCGACAGCTTGTTAATAGGGCGATAGAATTATCGCCGCTTAGCGGCCGAAAACGGCCGCTACAGAGGCGATAATCTCTTATCACCCGCCTTGATAATATGCCCCGTAGTTCTTTTTTGAAACAAGAGGAGATCCAGGCTGAGTTTTATGTTTACTGGTAAGTGAGTCCAAGTCTTGCTGATAGACAGGACAATCCTTAGTTAAGTGCTCTAGGGGGCATATTAGCAAGTACCCTGTGTAAAATTATCGCAGTTTTATCGGCAGGAAACTGCCGCTAAAACGGCGATAATGGGCTTGCTAATATGCGTTATAGAATTCCTATAGAAGCCCAGGTTAGATGTGCAGGACATCTAACCTGAGCTTCTACTGGAATTCTATAACGCATATTAGGAAGCCCATTATCGCCGTTTTATCAGCAGTTTCCTGCCGATAAAACGGCGATAATTTTACGCAGGATTCTTGCTAATGTGCCCCCAGTTTCTATGGAAACCCAAAAAAGAAGGAAGATACAGAGTAAAGTTTAGCATTCTGGTAAATGTCATTAATATTGACAAATTCAAAGACTAGTTTTTCAGAACCGTTTTCTCTCCAATATTGTTTTTCATCAGATCAGAGATCCAGTTAGACTTGCACTTGTTTCTGTGATGCCAAACCAAAGGGAAGAGGCCATATCTTAAGCTAAACCTCTCTGGCCACTTAAGGGACACTGGTTGAAATGTTCTGGCTATTCTATGCCTGGTTATTATGTTTGCTTTTTTAAAGTCTATATTATATTTTTATTTGTCTATGGGGATCATACTTATATTTGGTTGAATAGGAAGAATTTGAGTTGATATTCTTATGTATATTTGAAAGCATTTTCTCTTTTTCGTATTTCTTTACATTATGAAAGACAGAAAATCCTTTTCACATGGAACTTTTCAGGGTTTTTCGAAGGAGTTTTACAAAAAAAGAAAATAGAATTAATAATTATTTAAAAAAGTACAAAATTGACCTTTCACTATTAATTACTGAAATAAGTATTGACAAAGCCAAAAGACCTGTCCCTAGTGCAGTGGCTTTTATTTGTTTTTATTGCAAACTTATACCACGAAAATAAAAAGAATAGAAATGTTGTCACCTAAACATGACTGCCATAGTCTCGCATTAAAAATGTGAAATATGAGTAACATTCGGTGGTGTGGCTGATTTACTAGTGATGTTTGCAAAATAACAAATATTTCCGTTGTACCATGCATATTAAAATTAATATTGTTTGTGAATGGGACAAGAATAAATCTCAATTTAACCACGCACTCAAATCGCTATTAGCTACAATATTATAGTGTCTCTAAGGCACTTTTGTAACAGCAACTTTAAAAAAAAGACGGAAACTAAATTACAATCTAACTGAGCCCTTCAAGTACAGCCAAATACATAGCAGGTATTTACATTTAATATAAAACTAATGATACAAAAAAGAGACTTTTGTACAAGTTTTGTTACTGGCGACAAAGTAACTATTTTTAGCTGTAGTTGAGCGATTTGCACAGTATTTGCACAGTCAATTAAAGTGATGGAAGCCAGTGGTTAAATTGTGCTGGCCCATTTGCCTTTGCTGTAGGATATAGTGGGTAGAAGCAATATAACAGACCAATAGAGGAAGCCCGCTGACCAAAGAAACACCCCTCTATGAATGTATTTATGTAGTATTTTTGGGGAAAACTATAGGCGAGTTCTTAAAAGGATTTGGAACAACCACCATTCTTTGAATCTACTCAGTCGTTTGCTCCATCACAACTCTGTCTCTGAGGCCTCCTCTCGCCACCCATTGACAGTCAAACATATGGCTTGGTGCACATGACCACACACCACAGTCCAGTTCCTTATGTTCTGACTAATGTTCATATCGTCTATAGATTTAGGCCTCTGATACGCTTTTAATTTTGTAGATATTACGCATCATCAATGATTGCAATGTCTTGGGTGTCAAAATCTGTGCCGACTGTAGACTGATATGCTTTACCTCAAAATTTATATCTGTATGTATACCGCTGTGAATGGCTTCACTGCATGCTTGGTAAGTACTTGCCTCATTAATATATTATAAATCAAAAAAGACATATTGAAAAAATATAATTTTTCTTTAAGAAATCAGATTATTGTGTGGAGTGGGTGACTATCCATCTCAAGGAATAACCACAGCCCTTGGGGGCATGGCTACGGCACGTTGCGAGATGGCCCCCTGTTAGGGGAGCTCCGCAGGTCAGGCCCTATTATACGGCTAATACCATACTGAACCACCATCAAGCTCGCAAAAATTACACACATCCGTTGCTGGAGGAGTGAAGAGTTGGCGATTACGGTATTTGAGCCCAGAATCTGCGACATTCCGCCAGATTGAGTACAGATTGAGTACGGAGTGCGCAGGGAGAAAATGGCCGCTTACACTGATGGCGCGACTGCTGAGCGGATGGGCGGCGACTGTGCTGCTGTCTGTGAAGGACTGGCGTGTTTCTGGACCGGGTGAAGCGGAGAATGGCACTGGGCATGGATATCAGTGTGCATGCTGACGAGTTGTGAGGCGACCAGCGGCGTCACTGTGGCCGGAGGCGAGACACCGGAGCATGGAACATTGGACACGGCGCTGTGAGAGGCGGAGCGGGCGACGAGGACTGCAGCTGAGGCTGACGCCCCCCCCCCCCGGAGCAGGGAACAAGTAAGGTGGGGCGGTGGGGCCGGGGCTTCCTGTTGCTGGGCTGATTTTTGCTGCGCGACTTGGGACCGCTTTGGCATACCACGCACACAACGCGGGAGGCTGTATTGGCGGTGTTCGTGACCTCCGGGTGTCCCTCTCTCCTGTGCCGCGAGCTGACCAGGCCCTCTCAGGGTTGCTGATGTGTACAGGCGGCCTGCTACGGGCCAGAGTACTAGCCTGGACCTGCAACTGAGTCTGCGGGCGACACCCTGTCGGTGCCCTGATGCCACGGTTGTGCTGATTGTTGTGTGGGGCCACTTGATGACAGTGACTGGATACCGACATCGTTCCATCTGCCCATAATTGTTTTTCTTGTCTGTGCCTTGCCCATACATTTACGTCGCTGAGATTAAGACACTCACATAAATCACCCTGATCTAGATGTGCCAAGCGTTGCTTAACTTCCCCGATTACATAGTGCAGGCTCAACTTTTTTACAATACTACTTGCCTGGTGGAGACAGGACGAACCTTGGAAGGTGAGCTGTTCTACCACTGCTGTTATTAGATCATGGGCAAGGCGGATCCCAAGCTGCCATTTGAAAGTAAGCGCTATGCGTGTACTGCTGACGCACTGACTGAGATGGGAGCTGCCCAGGGCCCACTGGAACACGTGGAGGACCCAGTCGAAGACTTGAGGTCAATATTGCTGGAGTTGCGCACTGGGCTGAAGACTATAGATAGCAACATCAACGCCCTCACCTCTAGTCTTGACGCAGATAAGAAAAAGGTGGACTCGCATGAGACCATGCTGGATGTGCTTGAGGATAGGTTGTCCGACACACAGGATTCTAACGCCGAGGCAAGGACACAAATTCTAAACATGGAGAAAGTGCTAGAGGTCATAAAGATGAAAAACGAATATTTGGAAGCGCGCTCACGGCACAATAACCTTCGCATAATTGGCCTTCCGGAAACTACAGCCATTTCAAAAATGGAGCCTTACATCGATAATCTGCATTGTGAAATGTTTGGGCCTGTGTTGTCACCGGCCATGATTGTAGAAAGGGCGCAGCGCTCACTTGGGCCACACCCAGAGCCGGGGTCACCACTGCAGCCGATAATAGATTGCCTGCTCAACTACACGGCAGGTACGCTATCCTTCAGGAGGCGAGACTAAAGAGTTCCATCAATCATCAGGGCAACAATCTCTCCTTCTACCCGGATGTTACTCCAGCAGTCCAGGCAGTGCACAGGGAGTTTATGCTGGCTAAAAAGTTGTTGCAATCTTCATCCATCTCCTATGCTATGCTCTACCCGGCAAAATCACTCATGATGGGCAGGCTAATTTTTTTACAGATGCCAAGTCGGCCATGAAGTACACAAAACACATCTGTCCACGTAAGGCAGTTAAACCAGCTTCAAGGAGCGCAACGGCATCGCCATCTCTCAGTGATGCTGAGTGATCTTGGAGTAACTGGACGCACACTGATGGAACTTGAAGAATGCGTTGGTTAACATGTACTATAGCGCTCACGCCCATTGAGACTGTCTGAGATTGTATTATGGCACTATGTTGTCGGGGTGTTGAAATTGGGGTTCAATTCTATATGTCATAGTTTGCTGTATTCAACACACCTTTGTTTGCATGATTCGTGGAGCTAGGAGGTTCTATTGCTATTATGGCTTGTCTACTATACCGACTGGTAGGTGTTTGTTGCTGTTCCTCCTCCCCCAGAGGGTGATCTCCTACATGTTCGTAGATTACACAGTAATTGGGGTAGTTTCTGGAATGGGGTGGGGTCTGTTAACTCGACCTGATCGGGAGGTTGTAGTGGGTAGGGGGTGGGATGGGGATTTTTTGTGTGTCTAAAACTAGCCAGTGTGACAGCTTTTGTACAATGACGATGGCATACAATGATATGACTGACACCAAGTATGTACATAGTGTTAGTGGTCCAGTGTATTGCGCATATTGTAATGCTTAATTGTTTGAAATGATTGTAAATGATCCTGTCGGAACAGATAATGGGTGAGGATTATAGATTTCTCACGTGACATGTCAGAGGGCTGAACTTTCCCAAGAAAATCAGACAGGTGTTCGCGTATCTCAACCGCCATGGCACTTAGATCGTTTTCCTACAGGAAACTCACTTGACCAAGGTATCAGAAGCTAAAATAGAGCTTAAATGGTCGGGTTACAGACTGGCTTCATCATACTCGTCCTATACAAGAGGGTTATCATATTGATCAAAAAGGGCATCCCGTTTACGCCATATAGGACTCATATTGATGACACAGGTCGGTGTGCAACGGCTCAAGGTAAATTAGGCAACACGTTAATTATCCTTGTCAACACATATGGTCCCATAGCAGACGAGTCAGAAGTGTTTCAACGCATGTATAGCATACTGCGACAGTGGCCTGTGTCACCCTTAGTGTGGGGTGGAGACATCAATACATATCTAGACCCTGCACTAGATAAATCCAATCTGCAGAGTACATGAACATCCGGAGTAGCACAGAGTATCAACCAAGCTCGGGTAGAATTCGGACTGGTAGATGTCTGGAGATTGTGGAACACTACTGTTAAAGAGGGTACAGACGCCACGCCCGCACCCAACAGTTGGTCTAGACTTGATTATTGGCTCCTTAGCAAGGGAGCGTCGGAGTGGGTGACTGATGTCGCCAACCTCCCTCGAACGTTATCAGACCACAACCCAGTGTAGCTGAATCTGCATATCCCTACCTTGACACACCGTCCATTCACGTGGCGCTTCCGATCGGAGGCACTACTGGATCCTTTGTACAATGACACAATAAGTACAGCGATAGAGAACTATTTTCTGGAAAACAAGGGAACAGTAGATGATGCTGACACTCTATGGGAGGCAATTAAAGTGACAGTAAGGGGAGTCTGTATAGGCACGTCGGCTGGTATTCTGAAGGACATCAGGACGCAACTTGTGAACATAGAAACTACACAAAAAACCCTGGAAAGAGCATAAGTTGACAGCCCCACCCCAGACATATTATCACGTATTCACGCATTAGTCCAGGAATATGACACGGCTGCGGAAGCAGAGATAAGGTATATTTTGCTGACAAGTATCTAGGAAATACGTAGAGGGGGGACGTCCTGGCCGCAGCCTGGTTTAGAAGATCAGGACTCGGGGCGAATACGCTCACATAGACAAAATTGTGGACTCTCACGGGAAAAAACACTACGCCCCTTCGGAGATAGTTGAGCAGTTTAGAGGGTATAATGCTGGTATATATATGTCGCTAGAGTCGGGCGCTGATGATGAGGTGGAGAAATATCTAGAGGACATTGCTTGTGCGTGGTTGTCAGATGGACAAAGGGAATACTTGAGTCAACCTATAGGTTGAAATTCAGGCCCTACCCAATACGAAAGCGCCGGGACCTGAAGGGCTGACCGTTGAATTTTACAAAGCCTATGTGGATCTTATTGCTCCATTTTTATTGGAAGTATATGCTGAGGCACATGAAACAGGCGTCCTGCCTCCATTTCTTAAACAGGCACTCATAATCACCCTTCTGAAAAAGGACAAGCCTCCTGAGCAATGTGAATCCTATAGGCCCTTGTCCCTGATTAATATAGATGCAAACATTCTTGCTAAGATTCTGGCTACAAGATTACAGCCACTGATGCTGTGTCTGGTACTACCAGATCAGTCGGGTTTTATCCTGGAGCGCTCTACCTTTCAGAACTTGCGCACTATCTTTGCGATGTTACACGTACTTGAACTCGACCTTCACGCTGCAGCGGTCATGCTAGATACAGGCAAAGCGTTTGACTCTATAGAATGGAAATATCTATTCCGTATTCTGCAGCGCATGGGATTCCCACTAATCTTCATGGGGTGGGTAAAGGCGCTATATACCGACCCATCGGCAAGGGTTTATGTGGGTGGGTTAACGTCTGAGGCCTTCTCTAGCACATGTGGCACGTGACAGGGCTGCCCACTATCGTCCCTGCTATTTGCCATTGCATTCGAGCCCCTGGCGTGCGTGATACGCCAAAGACACAGGGAGACGGCTCTGAATTTTAATCATCGCCCGGTGGGTATATCGCTTTACGCTGATGACATAGTGCTCTTTCTACGTGAGCCCGCTCGATATTTGTCACAGGTACTGAGGGAATACATTCGATTTGGTTTGCTCTGGCCTTCATATTAATTGGGACAAGTCGATTATTGTTCCCCTGACAGCACTTATCTCGGTACCGACATTGGAATATCCGATTGTATGGTCCACAGGCCATACGTACCTGGGAGTCTGGGTTCATCGGGATCCGGAGGTGGATGTATGTGAGAACTATGGGCGAGCTTGTGTTGCACTTGATCGCCAAATAGATACTTGGATAGCATTGCCGCTTTTGCTGGCGGACCGTATCGCACTCATAAAAATGTTTGTGTTGCCTCGTTTTTTATATTTATTTTCTAACACCCCTATTAAACTGACAAAACGTTTTTGGGACACACTGCGCACCTTGCTGATATGGCTGATCTGGGGTGGCGGGCAGGCGCGGGTTTTGTGGGCAGTCATCACCTTGGATTATACCAGAGGGGGTTCGGTGCACAGGACCCCTACATATATTATCTGAGTGCCCAGGCACATTATGCGTATTATTGGTTTAACGGGCATGCCTTCACACTACATGTGGCGGTCGAGGATGGCGACGCATCTCCTGTCCCTCTAAGGTGTATCATCACTCACACGCAAAGGAATATACCCAAATCGTAAATACACACGATCGACACTACAATAGCGGCATGACAGACAATAGGACGGCTTGCGGATTAGCTGCCCATGTATGCCCCAGCGCTGCCGATAGAGCACCATATAGCGATGTTGGTAACTCAGGAAACTGGCCCCATGCGTCTGCTGAACGAGGCGGGTCTAAGCACAATGCAGGATCTATATTCGGGTGGTACGTTCCTCACCTCGGAGGATTTGCACTACATTGCCAACCCTACACTACTTTTTAGATTTGGGGTACAGAGATTAAGGTACGCTATTAAATCACATTATCATACATATCCAGCCCAGTGCTTAGTTTGTAAAAAACGTAGTGTCAGGGCCCTCGACAGGTGGACACTAGAGCTTGCACCATCCATTGCCCCTGGCAGCACTGCACCAACACACTACTTATGATCACACTCTTAAAAGTGTGACAATTCATACTATTACAGGCCCCCAAAGCTATAAGAATGGCTTTGGAGGCAAATACTAATAATTGCAAATGTAAATTGAAATAATAAACAGAAGTTGTTGAGCCCATACCTAAATTGGCAGACACCACTACCATGTGGCAGACAGTCATAAGCCCTTGAGCTGGCAATTAAGTGCTGGTGCTGAGCACCGGAAAGCACCAGCACAAATTAAGCAATTCCAGCCAAACCTCCGACCCTACAACCTTTACAAATTATACTTACAACACCCATGCGTTAGAAGCTTGTCACAAATTTCTATAGAGCAATAAGGGCCGAAACTACCGCCATTTCAGACAAAAGCCTTTCCCGATGGAGTGAATGAAATGAATGAATGAAAATGTTTTTATTCTGCGCATACTTTGCCCCATGGGCGTCAAGGCGCCTAACATCAGAAACACAGCTTATCACTCCAGGGAACGTTCAGTTAGAGATAAGACTTCCTAAAGAACCATGTCTTTAGCTCCTTTTTGAACAACTCAATAGATGGCAACCTCTTAAGCTCAATGGGAATCGAATTCCAGAGCTCAGGGGCCACAACTGAAAAGGCCCTAGCTCCCCATCTAGCCAGCCTGACCCGTGGCACGACAAGTTGGAGCAATTCAGCGGATCGAAGGCCTCTAACTGGAACATAGCGAGCGAGCAAGGAACTAATCCCACTCATTGATCCCTCCGCCAATGCTCTGTAGGTCATGCAAAGAATTTTAAAAGAAATTCTGTGCTGCACTGGAAGCCAGTGAAGATCTTTCCTGGCTTTAGTCGCAGAAGCCACCTTAGGAAGGGCCAATACAAAACGTGCAGCCGCGTTCTGCACAATTTGCAGTCGATGCACAAGGCTCTTGTTGGACTCCATGTACAGGGAATTGCAATAATCCAGCCTGGAGCCAACAAGAGCGACTGCAATTTGTTTCCGAGCTTGGGGAGAAAGATATTCACGGATTCTATTTAGAGTCCTAATCACACCCCAGCAAGTGGCCACGGTCCTGTTTACTTGAAGGGACATAGAGAGTGAGGTGTCAAATATCACACCTAGATTTCTGGCTGATTGGGAGGGAGAGGGGCAGGTGCCAAGAGACGAAGGCCACCACTCGCTCGACCAGACATCCTGGTTCTTTCCAAAAACCAGTACCTCTGTTTTTTCGCCATTGAGCCTCAGGGAATTAACAGTCATCCAGTCTGCCACCAACTGCATGCATACCCTGAAGCTCAAGGCAGATGTTACCACAGAGGAATGAGCCAGAGACACCATGATTTGAGTGTCATCAGCGTAGGATACTACCTCCATCCCCTGCGATCTTATAAGTCTAGCAAGGGGGGCCACGTAGATGTTGAACAGGGTCGGGCTCAAGGCCGACCCTTGTGGCACCCCACATTGCAAAGACTTGGCAGGGGAGAGGTAGTTCCCAAGCATCACTCTCTGCTCTCTTTCTAAAAGAAAAGAGTTCAGAAGACTCAAAGCCGATCCCTCGACCCCTGCCTCCCTAAGCCGAGATGTTAAAATGGCGGGAGACAGGGTATCGAATGCGGCCGAGAGATCAAGTAAGACCAAGACAGTGGATTGGCCAGAGTCCACTTTCCGACGGATCTTGTCGGCCACAAGAGTCAGAGCGGACTCTGTGCTGTGGTGTTTCCTGAAGCCATGCTGTGTGTTATCTAAATATCCGGATTGATCAAGAAAGGCGGACAAATGAGAATTTAGGTGTGCTTCCAATATCTTTGCAGGTGCCGGAAGAAGGGAGATTGGCCTAAAGTTTTTTAAAAGGCCAGGGTCAAGGGATGGTTTTTTGAGGAGAGGCTTTACGATGGCCTTCTTCCATACCGTTGGAAAAGAGCCCTGGGAAATGGATTTGTTCATAGCCATGAGCATGGAAGGAAGAAGACTGCTTCTACACTCTTTAAGCTTTTTAAGAGGTAGAGGATCCATAGGAGAAGAAGATTTGGTTCTATCCAGCAGGAGATTCAGTTCCTCCAACGACAAGGGGGGGAATTCCGATAGAGATGGAATAGAAGAATCCCTACTGAAAGAATCAAGACTAGACAGCTCCATGGAGATACTCTGATCCAATAGAAGGCGTTCGACATCCAAAGAGGCATGGATATCAAGAACCCCCGACCCCGTGATGCTTGTGGAATGGGAGCATGTGTGCAGTCTGACCAGCAAACTCACTCCTAATGGGAACCTCCGCATAATTCATTTTAAGTATTTGCATCAGGTATACCACAAGCCCCAGCGTTTACATAAATATGGCTTGAGAGATACTAGTACCTGTAAACGATGTGGCCAGATGGAGGCGGATTTCATGCATCTTGCATGGGAATGTATGAGAGTGGCCCGCTATTGGGAACAAGTAACGCAGAAAATACAGGAAATGTTGGGGCTACAAATACAATGTCCACCATTAGTTTGCCTTTTATGTTATGTTCCACAGGTGAGAGGGGTTATAGGGAAGTTTATACATATTGCTTCACTTTTAGCTAAGCGTAGAGTTGCTTTAACATGGAAAGCCACACTTACGCCTAAATTGGACCACTGGATCAGAGGCATGGTATACCGTAAGGAAAACCTTGAGCTGTATGCGGAGTAATTGCCAATTTTACTCCAGGCCCAGAGACATTTGGAAGCCGTTACGACAATACCTGCAGCGACTGGCCTCGTCTGACCTCCAGGATTCAAAGTGAATGAACATCACACTGATAATGTTTCTAGAATATACTTGATGCACTGGACTTTACACTCTTGTATGCCACATATTAGACTCTATGGTGCCTGCTGTTTTGATGTGTCACTGGCTGGTATGGCGTAATTCTTTACATTGTATCATGGTAATGATGCTTATTATTTTGGAAATGCAATAAAAAAATTTTTAAAAAGGAATAACCACAGCCCTTGTCAAGGTGAACCCTCAAAGTCACTAAATTAGCCTGAGCTCACTCCTGTGGTAGCTATGGCACAAAGCAGACAGACTTGACTAAGGCCCATGTGTAAATTATTTATGCAGTTCCAAAACAGTAATTAAGTTGAAATGGAAATCCCAAACTGAACTAGAAAATTAGAGTAAAATGTAATAAACAAAATTACACCAGAACGATAAAAATGCAATAAGGAGAGCTGGAGATATGAATAAAGTGCCAATGATAGTCAATTGTCACAGTAGATAGGTCTGTGGACGCAATTTAACGCTCACCATGATGGGATGTGGGCCTGTTGCACCAACCAGGTTTGCCCTGATGAAAGATTTAATTTCTGACTTTAGTCCTTTAAGGTCCAATACACCATAGGACTACACATGTAAAGCCCCTAGGGATCATAAAGGGCAACATTTAGAGACACAAAAGGCATCAGGCAGAGGGCAGAAGGCAGCTAGTCAGCTGGGTAGTTGCAGGAAAAGGCCTCTTACAGCTTGTTTTGTCCTTGTAGCTTTAACAGGAGGTCAGCCTGATGACCTTTGGAGTCCATTTCTTTGTCCTGGGTACAACAACGAGCAAGTACAGTACTTCAGGGCCATTCTCCTGTTGCAGACAGCATATTTAGTCATCTTCTGATCTTCCTCGGGTCCAAGCGTGCTCTGAAGTGGGTACCTGCAAGTGCCACTTTTCTGCCTGGCATGTGCTTGTGGGTGGGAATGACTCCTGGGCAGGCCTTAACCAATGGCGTAAACGTTTCCGGGGCCAAATATACTCACTTCATACATTTACAAGATGGCAAAAGTATTTGGCTGCACTAAAAGTGGTTTCTGAGAGTTGTGTGTGTGTGTGTGGGAAGTGTACTATGGTAATCCTAGTGTCTTCCTACATCTTTTATTTTTTATTTTTTTTATTTTAAAAAGTTTTATATAGCGCTGGCTAGACCCGGAGGTATCATATGCTTTACATGAGCATCAGATCATAGTTACAAGTTACATTGTTACAAAGGTTACACAGTTCTTAGAGCATGGCAACATAGTTACTTGTAAGGTCGAGATAAACAATAAGCACAAATACGTAAGGGGAAAAGCAGGCAAGGTGAGAGATCAGGGGAGGGGGGTTGGAGCAGGGGAAGTAGACAGATAATGAAGGCGGGAAAGAGGAGGGGACGGTGAGAGACACAGCATGGGGAGAGGAGGGGAAGGGTGACGGGGACACAAACCGATAGACGAGTCAAGGCAACGTCCAAAGTCCAGTAAGCTGTGAGGGGTCTCTGAGACTCCAATGCCTACATACTTCCCCAAAAAGGGGAGAGGGAGTGCTTTGGCAAAGGGTGCCATACCATACCTCAAGTGTGAGTGGCTCCCTTGGCGCAGTGGACTCACTCAGCGGGTTCGCTGAGACTCCAGAGTAAAAATATTGGATCTTTCCCCAACAAGGGGAGAACGAGTGCTTAGTCAAAGGGCACAAAGGACAGGGGGGTAGGCAGAGTAGCAGGCAAGGGGAGATTCAGGGGAGAGAGGATAGGAGCTAGGGAAGAGACAATAAGGAGAGAACAAAAAGAAGTCTGCCTAAAGACCGACTGGGTAGGTGACGACCAAGGAGGGAATCCACGGCCCATCTCCCCTATAGCTAAACCAAGTAGCTCCATTGGGCATCAGACAAAATAGTTCGGTCTCAATAAATTGAGAGAGGAGGGAAGGAGAGACATAAATAGAGGGAGGATGTGGGAGGAGACGACAGGAGAGACGAAAGGAAGTGCAACAATGCGGTTCAACAATACCAGAAAAAGAACAACAAGTAACCATTAAATCAAACAGTCTGCAGTACATAACGGGAGGAGACAAAGGAGAGAGAAAGTAGTGGGGGGTAGGGGAGGAGAAGAGAGTGAGGATAAGGGAAGAGACAACCTTAGAGACGAAAGGAAGTCTGTCTAAAGACCGACTGTGTAGGTAACGACCAAGGAGGGAATCCACGGCCCATCTCCCCTATAGCTAAACCAGGTAGCTCCATCGGGCATCAGACAAAATAGATCAGTCACAAGTGGCGAGGAAAGAGGTTCACAGAAAAACAAGGTGGGGACAAAGGGCAAGGGCATGTGATGGCAGAGGACAGAAGCTGGAAAGAGTAGGAGCTGAGAGGGGGAGGGTTGGGGGAAGGGGGAGGGGGAAGGTAAGGTCAGGAGTGACGCGGGCCCGTTAGCTCGAAGTCCGGCTGGGTAGGTGATAGTCAAAGGAGGGAGCCCAAAGTCAATCTCCCCCATAGCTAGCGAGGTAGCTCCACCGGGCATCATACAAAAAGTATGCAGGTGGCCCCTCAATTCATATGCCCCAAGTCCAGCAGTAGAGCTCCTGTCTGCACTCATACACCACTCACGGTCAGCACAATACCAGGGCATCAATATTGCATAGGGGGAAGGGTGCGAGTCACGCAGTACAGCGCGCCTTGCAGACTGGTCATCACCCCACCTCCGTACAATTTTGCCAGTGTCCCATCAAGAACTCCTCTTCCAGTCGGCAGCTTCCAGGTGCAATCCCCACAGTCTCGCAGCACCTCAGCCTACCGTTTTTTTAGGTCTCGTGGCGTTAACCGCGCGAAAGCGCGGTCTCGCCAGAGACCTATAGTGAGCGACCGAGATTTCCAGGAGACAAGAGCTGGCCACGCGCATCTTCCAAAAGGCGATCGGAGCGGGCCGCGCGTGTGAGAACACGCACGCCGTGGTCATCTCCTGTCTCCTGGGAAGCTCCAACACACACACAGCCACACCTCCCCCTGCACGCATGCGCACACACAGAGACACACACACGAGCGCACAGACACGCACGCACACATACAGAGACACACATACGAGCGCACATACACGCACGCACACATACAGAGACACCCCCCTGCCGTCGCACACATACACACACACAAGAGCGCACACACACACACAAGCGCACCAACCCTGTGGAAGCACGAGGCGGGGTCGAGCTGGAGTTGAAAGAGATATCTGCGTAACATCCTTCAGGTCAGACAAGAAAATATGGCTGTCAGATGAGATGCCAAAGGGCACGCTGTACACTTTCGGGGCCTCGGAGAAAACGATAGCTGCCTCCACAGCAGTGCAGTGACTTTCGTCCACAGCAGCTGATACCAAGAGGGCACCACGAGTCATTTGGTAATGGCAGCCCCAGCTTACCACCTTCGGGCCCTGCACGAGTGCCACCCCGTGCAGTTCTGCTTGTGCGAGGTGGCACCTTTGGGTGTGATTGGAGCATGGAAGCCATCACATTGGGATCAGCTCCTCACACCACCTCATATGCCTCTGCTGACCAGGAGACAGCCCAGCAATCCTTAGTCATGCGCCACAGATGTGAATTCGTATTTCCATGTGCTCCAACAAATCTGGGTACGATTCTGTCAAACATCCAAACTTCTGTTAACGTACGCCATCAGACAGAATGCTAAACCTGTATGTGATGATAGCAAGACAGTTCAACATTGAGAAACTTTGTGAAGGGTCATCCTCCCGGTGCCCCTGCTGGGACTGGATAAGTCTCGAGGATAAAAACGTTCTGCAGGTTAATACTTCCCACCGCCATTGGCTTGATCTGGGAAGGAAGGTATAGTGCTCTAGTCTAGGAGAAAAAAAAAAAGCTTAAAGTTTGCCTATCAATTCCCCTCATCACCCAACCTTGAAATCAGAACAGTGGGGGGGGGGGCACTGTAAAACTAGGACTTTGCGCACACGGCAATCAGTCTACAGAGTGAGACTTGAGAGAGAAGGCAGAGAGGCTATCAGAAAAATCTTACTTGGTCAGTGTTTGCTTGCCCATGAGAGACTACAGAAAAACGAGCTGGAGGTAGGACTAGAGCACAGGAGGCAGGTGTAACCAGAACCGAGGGAGGCTTGGGAAAGCCTAGAGTGCCTCTTAGATTTGAAGGGGAAGGTAAACTCTAGATGGTACAGTAGAAGATGCAAAGCACTTGATTTGTCTTCCTACTTCTTCACAAGCAAGTTGCCCAGAAATTACAGTCCTCCTTTAAGTCTCACAAGAATCCCCAGCCGCCCAACTACATGGAACAGGGCTTTATAATAAAAAAAAAAGTATAAAACCCCCAAATAGACAGTTAAGGTTAGATCTGCTACTCTCGAGTTTGCAGCAAATATAAGTTTTAATTGTGCCAAGTTATTACAGAGTTTATAGGCCAGAGGGGTGGTGATGGAGTGTTTTACACAAAGAACCTGTTCCAGCACGTGTGGCTACTGTGGAATGGGCAGGCCCTTACATAAGCTTGGAGGTAACACGAGCCAAGGCAGAAAGGTTTACAAACAGAGGTTGGGGTCGGTTGGAAGAAGAGTGCTGCAATTTGAATGAGGATCCCAATATAGCTAAAGGAGGCGCAAACCATTTGCTACACGCACAGGGGAAGGTAAATACAGGACTATGTAGATTTAAGTAATCGAAGGGGGAGGGGCACACAAACTGTGGTCACTAAGGGGCACATTTTGTGCAAAAAGACTCCTGTGCCCATTCCTGAAGCCAAGTTAGCTGGGCTTTTGGGCTCCCTCAAGCACCAGATCACTAGTGGAGGAATGTGTACGTAAGGCACATAAGAATGTCCCAAAGAGAATCCCATAAAGGAGCTGAAGGGAACAGGCCTGTCTCATCAGCGACTCAGGCTCTTGAGCCTACATCACACTATGACCTCTTCTGATTTTTACCCAAGGAGCAATTCCCCCACTGCAGTACCAAACAGAGCACATTACACGTATTTACAAATTGGGGGTATCAGTTGATGGAATGGTTTGCCCACATTCGATTTTTGGTCACATTGTAAACCATGTTTAGAGTGTTAGCCCTAAAAAGTACATTCAAATATGGGCACCCTCAAACTGGTTTCGTCAATCGGGGGGGGGGGGGGGGGGTATCGTGTGAATGCCTTTGTGCAAACAATGTTTATATACCAATTGCAAATTAAAGACAAAAAAATAATGCAAAGCATTGTCATTTACAATGCCAGTAACTCAAACTTTAATGCTGTGAGACCTGTTGCATTGCAAATGCTTGTTTTTTTTGCACTCAACTGCGTGTCTCTTTGAGCCTTCCGATGCACAAGCCATCCGCTAGTTGCTCGTGGGTCCGAGCAGTCGGCCTCTCTGTTTGTGTGCCCTAGCACCAGCGGCATCTCCCAGACTGCACGCCTTCACTGTTCGCGGTCTCCACACTTCCAGGGCCCCAGCATTGCATGGGGGGAGGGGCGCAAATGCCAGTTTTGTTCAGGGAGCCCCCAAGCCGTTATCGCCCTCTTTCATTCTGCTGCAGACTTGAGTGTGGGGCGCCTTCTTAGGGTCAGGCGTGGGGTCTTTTAGAGCTGAGAGTCCCTTGGAAGCCACAAGAATCACTGCCGTAGTGGATGCCCTGATGATCATCAGTTGAGGTGTACAGCTCCCAGTAATTAGTGGAGCTGCCCCAGCAGATTCCCCCACGCTGCTCGCGGGACTCACCGAGCATCGGCAGTGGTCATTAGCAGCAATTGCACTCTCGCTGTCCCCATGGCGGGGGAGATTGCACCACAGACAGGATCGCGGGGATGGGGACAGTCCCCCCGCGATGCTGCCCCCACCGTCGGTCACCGCCGCTAGTATTTGCTTGCGGCCGCCATTTTGTCACCAAACTCCAGTTTTAAGCAACCACAATAACCCTAATAAATCCAGAGACACAAGTCTGGTAGAAAACAGCAGGGGTTTTCAGCAACTAGACAGGATAGAGCCTAATTGCTTTGGCATCCTGTTGCCCATTCTTTCAAGTGTGCTTCCTAGTGCTATAAGTAAAAACCCATAGACAAAAATCTGGTTGAACAAAACAGGTCCTTCAGCAACCAGTAGGTGAATACACAAGACTACATTCGACTCTGTAATGTCAAAAAGGATGTCCATAGCACCCCTATCTCCCTAGCATATTCTAGGAGATTCAGAGTCATATCTGCCCACTCAGTCACCCTATAGTGAGCCTCTGGGAAGCATTTCACACCTTCTTCACACATATCCACATGCTTATTACTTCCTGACAGAAGTGGAAGAACAAATGCAAATTTTGCTTCCAGGAACGTTAGACAGGAAAAATGTAACTTGCTAAAAAATAAATTTTCCTTAACATTTATTAAAAATCCATCATCACCAGTGAATTTCATTTTAATAACTATTAAAAATAGTTGTTTAATTATATTTCTAGATAGTCCAATTCCTGAGACACAGCATTAGGATTTTTAATATGTACTCTGGTTTTCTACATAGGGCAGTTAGGCCTGCCACAGATCTTGGGTGCTAGTCACTGAAAGGACATGTTAACTTTAACTTTCTGCATGGCTTACTTTTAAATACCATGCACCCTGCCTTGTGTATTACAAGGCCTACATAGGGATGACTTAATATTATTTAAAAGGGAGTTTTTGACCTATAAAAGGGGTTTATTTGACTGGTTGAATTACACTTTTTACACTACTACAGTAATGCTACACTGGTAGGCCTGAAGCCAAGATTTATATTGTCACTCTAGTCTATTGCATAATATGTGTTGCAGTCCACTAGTGGCATTTAATTTACAGGCCTCGGGTAAACTTGGAACCATATACTATGGACTTATATGTAAATTAAATATACCAATTGAGAATATGTCAATTAAACCATGTTAATGAGGAAGCACAAGTACTTTATTACTGATTAGGTTGGGTAAGGTGCACAGAGTTTTAAAGCCAGCAAAAATTTAGAGACCAGCAGCAGGCAAAACAAATGTGTGGTACCTACGCAGAAAAGGTGGCTATCCTACACTTCCCTTCCATTTTCACACTGTAGCAAGATGTCTTTCTGATTTAACTATTCAAATATAGCCTAGAGCTCAGGGATTTAAAATGCAAGCTGGGTAGTACATTATGACTTTTGTTGCAGTCTGTACAATTGTTTCAAGAGTGCCAAAGGGGTCAAATGATATTGAGGTAAAATCAGGGTGTTATTTCAACAAAGCTTTCCAGTTCTGATGCTCAAATGTCTTTGTGGTAAATTTACGTGTTACCGTTATCACAATTAATATGACCACTGCTTTGGACCTAAGCAGTGAGCCATCACCCATAAATGTTGGTGGCATTAAAGACCAACAATTTTCATTCACAATAAAGGTCCTAATGTCCTCTGTACCTTTTAGAATTATGATTCAATGAAGCTATAAGAACTGTGGTATCATGGATTTATTTGCTAATGAAAGCGGACCATTCTATTCTCAATAATGTTACAACGGGGATAAAAGTGACTTCAGGGGCCCTCAATGAAATGCATTCCCTTAGATGAGTTTGGAGAAGATGGCTGCTGCATGACGGCCCATCTGCTTTCCATGAGAAGGAGCAGCAATTCTTCCTCAACTTTTTGAGTAGAAGAAAATAAGTTACAACTACACAGGGGATCTTATTTACAAATGACATTCAAAAAGAACTTTGAGGTTTCGTATGTAGTAGGCTTACTGGTGGTGGAGTGAGAGGACTGAGAACTGATGGGCAACAGGCTGAGGCCTAGTTGGAAGGAGAATCTTCTAAAACTACCACCTCAGTTTCTTTAGAGTTCCATTTCAGAGACTAGTCTGAGATCCAAGTTGGAGGTGAGGTCTACCTTGGAATGTTGTCTGTGCAGGCATACTGAGCAGGCCAAAGGATCTGATGATGGAGGCTACTGGTGAAGCATCATTAGTTCCACTTGCACCATTTGGTGATTTCCATGGTGAAAAATGAAGAAAAAAACAGATAAAATCTAGCTCCAGTACATTTTATCTAAGGAATTAAATTTGGCTACACCTACTATATTTATTGAAATGATATGTATCATGCACACTAGAGATCTGAAGGCCTCAGGTATTGTGCTAGACCTGATACTTCAACACAATGAACTGTACTTCCTTTTACTTTGCATCACCCACCACTATTACCTCTCTTTTACATCTATTATAGCAGAGTTTATTTTGTAATGTAGTGTAGTTATAGCACATAGAAGGCCTTCATGATACACACAGAACACTAATGAGGTTACTTGGTGTCCCAAAGTTAGGGTGCAATAGAGAGCCTTCTCCTTCAGCCTACTCAGCATTTCTTCATTCAAGACACCCTCACGAGAAAGAGCTTGCTGGAGGTTACATCACACCCTGTGACATAGATAACTAAATGGATCATTGAACATCCTACCTGTATTATTTTCTGAACCTTAAGTATACCTAAAATTTCAGTTGAGTGCATTGGTAACTAGTGCAGATTGCCGTGGGCCAGGTCTACATGATTTTTGTGCTATAGGGCAAGGAAGAGGTATTCTCTGAGATTGTTGGTCCAAAGTGATAGTCCTTACGTGATGGCAGCAGTCACACTTTGGGGATGGCCCATGTAAGGAAAAATTCTATTTTATATCCTATGTGTTCCTTCCCCCAGTGCCAGGCTTAATCCAGGCTGTCAGTACTCTCAAACAGGCTCTCATGCCCCCTCTCAGGTTGGACATGCTTAGGTCTTTATTTGCAGGAGTTTACTATTATTGAAGCATTCTGAGGCACTGATTTGTTGTTTGGGGGTGTGGAAAGTGGTTTGCACTCACCTTATGATGCTGCTTAAGAGTACATCCACTCCACATGATGCTGTGTTGTGCTACATCATGATCAGCAGAGACCTCAAGGCATATTACTGTTGTTGGTTGGTCTATGTCAAGGAAGACAAGGAGATGCTCTATGATGTCTGCCAGTGCCAGTTCCAGACATGTTTCTGCCCTGGTCCAAGTGAGGGATTGCAAGGGGACACTTGTGCTCTTTGTGGACAAATATTAGCCCCCATCTTCTTGTGTCACTCCTATTACTGACTAGCACCGCCCATCCCCAGAACTGGCCCCAGGTCTTCATTCCTCTTGTGACTAGTAGTCGTTGCGTAAGGTATGATGTTCTTGTACAATGAGTTGCATGATTGGTTCTTATTCCAGACCTTTGCTGCAATATAGAAAACTTGAGAAGGGATGGTAGGTCTTCAGGAGTGGAGTGCATGATTATTGCATGCATCATTGGTTTGGGTATCGACCCCTCGAAAAGGAAGTTTGGGAAGATCTTGATCTCAGGAGCGCACACATGCTGTCAAGTATGCCATTAATGCTAGAGTAGATGCATTGTTCTTGCCGCATGACTGTTGTCCTACAACCCTGATGGCTTGAAGGAGGAACATAAGGCTGTAATTATGATCTGAATATGGGTGGGAACCAGAGATGTTTAGGGCTATGGTTATTGACTTTAAAATATACAATGGTGTTAGGTAGAAATGTCTTACTGTGGTTTCCTATTGTTTTTTTAAAAGTAGATACTTATCTGTTGAGAACAGATATTTGATTCGCAGACAAGTGGCCTGATTCATCCACATGTTTTAGTATGTTCTTTTACCTGCTTTGTGGTATTTCATCATGTGTCTTTTGCTTCACCTATCCACATCAGATCTGGATTTGCATTTGGTGATGTGGCATTGATTGTTTTCTGTCACGCGCTGGTAGGCACCCAGTCACAGTGTATGTACATTTTCTGTCTTACAGTCTTGCAGTGGTTCTAGCAACTTTTTGTAACTGGTTTTCCTGAAGTTTGAACAATAGGGAATTTGCATTTGATCATGAAAAACAAACCTCCTGTGTAGAGTTCTGGGACTAGATACAAGGATTCTACTCAGCTGCACCATCTAGAATTGAAGGATGACCACAAAATTTGTATCAGAGGAAAACAGAAGATATTTGGAATTGGAGTAATTTAACTTGCGGCTGCTTTTGCATAGGCACTCCATCAGGGTTTTCAGAATTTTATGAAAAATCTGATTTAATTCTGGCATGGCTAAAAGGAGGAGTCTGAATATAGTGAACAAGAGAGACGAGAGTGGAGGTTTGTATGCTTAATTTGAGCCGGTGGTTTGCGGTGCTCTGCACTGGCGCTAAATTGTCAACAGCGGCGCTTATGATAGTCTGCTACATGGTGGCGGTGTTTACCTAATTTAGAGACAAGCCTAACAACAGTTGTTTGTTAATTCTGTATAGCTGTATTGCCTCCCAATCCATTCTTATGGCTTTGGGGGCCTGGAATAATCTGTTGTGTCACAATTGGAAGAGTGTGAAGGTTAGTAGTTGTGTTGGTACTGTCATTGGCAGTGCTGGCAGGGACAATGTGTGGTGTAAGCTGCAATGAGACAAGGGACCCCGGCACTTATTTTGTCACACATTAAGCATGATCCTCTGAAGCAGGTAGATTAAAGACAAACTGATCAGGTTTGGCCCATTGTTCCGATTCACACACAAATCACTGGAATTGTCCTGGTAAAAGCAGTGTTGTACGGAAAAACGTCAAATGTAGTGAACATTTCTAAGAGGATACGGATTGTTCAGAAGTGTCCTTCTGCCTGGACAAAGATGCCATCCCGGGCAAAAAAGGGAGCAATTTCCTTGAAATCCGTGGGGTGGAAGCTCGGCTTACATGAGTGCTGTCATTTGTCTACCTGAGTTGGAGTTTTAAAAGACAACGGCCCTTGCATATCCAGCATGTCCAAATATTCTGCGCTTTTAAGAGTTAATTATTTTTTTTGTGGAGTTTTATATAGCGCAAACTAGACCCAAAGGTATCAGAACCTGGTACATGAGCACCAATTACGTTACAGACTGACACATTCATTTTTGTTAGGCACGGGGAGATTAACAGGTAGATTCATCAACACAAATTGCGATCGCAATAGCTGCGAAACAGCTATTGTGATTGCAATTCCCTGATCCACAATTCATGAAAAGAAAAATAACCAAATTGCGAAATCGCAAAATAGATTTTGCGACTTCGCAAATAAAATCGTAGAATCAAGCTGGAATCCCCTTTGCGATTCTGTAATTGCAATTCCCCAATGATTCTGCGATTCCATTTGCGAAGTCGCAAAATAATCGCAAATGAAATGCATGAAAAATCGCAATTAGCGAAAAAGCTGAAAATCGCTATTTGCGAGGTGCAATTTAAGGAGAACCCAAACCAGGTGGTAACCATAAAGTAAAAAAAAAAAATCCTAACTAGCTACAGGTGCGGGGCTGAACAAACACATTTAAGGAGACACAGTAGGAGCATGAGGACATTCACAATGCCAGGACTCTACTTGGTGGTAAGGCGGCAAAGGCTCCAGGCTGCAGCAAGGAACAGACGCCGGACCCAGGAGCGAATTTTCCACCAGTGGATCACACTCCTGGGCCAGACTGAGGAGGAAATCTACTCAAAGTACAGGCTGAATGGGGCAATGATTACCAAGCTCATCCGGGACCTTGACCCCTTGATGCAGCACCCAACGAGGAGGCCCACCCATGTCCAGGTCTTGTGCTGCCTGCACCTCCTGGCCTCCGGAAGCTTCCAAGGGATAGTTGCAGTTGCAGGGGGGATGTCCCGCTGCCTAAGGAGTTTCCTGGAGGCCATGCTGACCCGGCTACACCATTACATAACATTCCCAACCACCCAACAGGACGTGAATCAAACCAAGCTACAATTTTACAACATGGCGCAATTCCCCCATGTAATTGGATGCATTGACTGTACCCACATACACATCTGCTCACCCACTGAGACAGAATACATGTACCGGAACCGCAAGTCCTACCACTCACTGAACATCCAGATGGTCTGCAACGCAAAGACAATCATCACCGACATAGTGGCACAATACCCGGGAAGCACGCATGATTCCTTCATATTCCGGCACAGCGTCATGCACACACGCCTGGCCAGGGGAGACTTTGGCGAAGGACACCTTCTAGGTAAGTACACATGCCAACAAATAGTACATCGAGACCATGTAGCTGCGCATAACAGGCGCTCACCCTCTGCTCATTTCATTCAGGTGACAGCGCCTACGGCCTCCGTGAGTACCTCCTCACCCCATACCTCAACCCTGCCACACCACAGCAACGGCGTTACAATGCTGCACACATTCGCACTAGAAATTGCATTGAGCGGACATTTGGGCTTTTAAAGAGCAGATCCCGCAAACTACACAAGACTGGTGGGGCCCTCAAATACCAGCCTGAGGTCTGCTGTCGCATCGTGGCCGTGTGTGAAATACTCCACAATACTGCTACCAAGCAGAGGATACCTGTGGAGATCTCTGGTAGTGACTCGGAAGGGGACAACCGCCCACCTGCACATGTGCATCATGCACGCGGGGAGAACCCTGCTGAAGGACACAGGCGCCGCAACCATATCACAATGAACTGTTTCTAGTGCACCCATTCCCCTCACACAACACTGCACTCATGCATGACAAATGAAATAATGACATGAGTCGGATTAACTTGTGACTATAAATTCTTATTGTTATTTTCACAATAATGTGTATTTCAATTTTTTCCAATTTACATGAGAACTGTATTCCCTCATACAGCCCCATGTTAGAGAAGAGGGCGTGCTTGTGTAATCAGCATGGCCTTGCTGGTACAGTACATTGAGTCACTGGCGCCTCCGGCCGGACGCACCCAGTCGCCTTTCAACGTCCTCCATGACACTATTGGCCCGTGATGCTGCAGTGGGCCTGGTGCTGCGGCAGCCTTGGGTTACCAGCGCCAAGGACAGGCTGCTGTGACTCGAAGTGCCCTCACTGGCATCATCCCCCCCACTTGCTTGGCCATGGCCAGACGACTGCAGACTCTGCACAGCTGTGGTGACTTGCTCAAGGGCCCTGGCAACGTCCTGGCAGCATTGCACTATCTGTATCTGCATCGCAAGAGAGCGGCGCGAAAGTTGGGAGGTGGCATTTCCTATGAGATGGTTAGATCTCGTGTATGCTGACAGGCAGGTCAGCAGCTGGTGGTGGCGGCGGCGGGTGATATCCTGCTGGGACACCAGGATCTGGCTGTTCTCACAGACAGCTGCGGTCATGATCTGCATGCATTCTGTGAGCTGGCCCACATTTCGCGCAGTCTTATTCAGCTGCAGGTGGATGGCTGCCAAGTGCAGTGCCTGCGTGAGACCAGGAGTGACCACTGTGCCTTTGACTAGGCCGGGTCACCCCTCCTGCTGCCGCCACCTTTCTGCCTGCTGCCGCCGCACCGAGCGACCCAGCCGCCGCTGAGCCGCCCGGCTGTGCAGATTTCCCGCCGCTGCCTCCCTGCGGCCCCGCCCACCAACAGCCCATTGGAAGACCCGCGCCCGCCTCCCAGCTGACCCGCCCTCCCGGCTCCAGATTTATGACGCCCCCAGAGCGACCGCGCAGCGGACGTTCGCAGCGGGAGCACCGAATGAGCGCCGAAGGTGCGCCAAAGGTAAGCCCGTCTGCGCCCGTCCGCGCCTGGACCGCGCCCAGGGCCAGGACCCCTGGCCCCCGCAGACCCCAGCCCACCCGCCGGACGTACGACGCCGCCACCCTCAACGCACTCAACGCCGGCCGAACCCCTGGATGCTACCGAGCCACCCCGAGACGCACCCACGGACCCTTCATCTGCCAGGCCTGCAAGTTCTCCTGCACCCGGACCTGCACTGCACCAGCACCCACCAAGCCGAACTCCAGCAGCAGCCACCTGAAGTGCATCCTGCTCAACACCCGCTCCGTCCACAGACACGCCGTCGAGCTCTGGAACCTGCTCGACACCACAGCCCCAGACGTCGCCTTCCTCACGGAAACCTGGATGAACGCCTCCTCAGCACCCGACATCGCCATCGCCATCCCGGACGGCTACAAGATCATCCGGAGAGACCGCGTCAACCAGACAGGAGGAGGCATCGCCATCTTTCACAGGAACACCATCCGTATCACGACCAACACCGACGACACCATCGCACCCGCCGAACACCTGCACTTCCAGATCCACGTCAACCCCACGACCACCCTCAGAGGCACCCTCATCTACAGACCCCCGGGACCACGCACACAATTCAGCGAGGAAATCGCCGACTTCATCAGCCCGCTCGCCCTCCCCTCAGCCGACTACATCCTCCTCGGGGACCTCAACTTCCACCTGGAGAACAACGACGACCGCAACACCACCACCGTGCTGGAAAACCTCGCAAACCTGGGACTCAAGCAACTGGTGACCACCCCCACCCACCTCGCCGGACACACACTCGACGCCGTCTTCTCATCCAGCAAAGACATCGCCTTCAGCCACGCCACAGGACTCCACTGGACGGACCACAGCTGCGTCCACTTCACCTTCAGAAGAACGACGACCCACCACCACCAGCAACAGGTTGCCCGAAGAAGCTGGAACAAGATCACAGCCGACCAGCTCGCCGCTTCCCTGAGTCAGCACCCTCCCGCCAGCTCAGCGAACCCCAGCCAGGCCGCCGACAACCTCACGAAGTGGATCAGCAACTGCGCGGACGAACTCGCCCCTCTGAGGACCCCGCCCAGCAGACCCGGCAGCAAGAAAGCCCCATGGTTCACCGACAAACTCAAGAGCTCCAAGAAGAACTGCCGAGCCCTCGAGAAAGTCTGGAGAAGGGAACCTACACCGGACAACATGACCACCCTCAAGCTTGCCACCCGGAAGCACCACCAACTGATCCGCGCCACCAAGAAAACTGCATTCAAGGACCGACTGGACAACAACGCACACAACTGCAAGGAACTCTTCAACATCGTGAAAGAGCTCTCCAACCCCAACGCCGGAAACAACGACATCACCCCATCGCAAGACCTCTGCAACTCCCTCGCCTCCTACTTCCACAACAAGATCGCGGACATACACAACAGCTTCAGCAGTCAACCATCGCACACAACGACCACAGCAACGCCCCCCACCACCACCCTCCGCGCCTGGACTCCGATCAGCACCGATGACACCGTCCGCATGATGAACTCCATCCACTCCGGATCTCCGACCGACCCCTGCCCTCACCACGTCTTCAACAAGGCCGACGCTGTCATCGCACCCCACCTGCGGGACATTATCAACACCTCCTTCGACACCGCCACCTTCCCGGAGAGCTGGAAGCACGCCAAACTCAGCGCTCTACTTAAGAAACCAACAGCGGACCCCACCGAACTCAAGAACTACCGCCCCATCTCGCTCCTCCCGTTTCCAGCCAAAGTCATCAAGAAGACCGTCAACAAACAGCTGGCCGCCTTCCTCGAGACTAATGGATCCCTCGACCCCTCACAGTCTGGCTTCCGAGCCAACCACAGCACCGAGACCACCCTGATCGCTGCCACCGATGACATCCGAGCCCTGATGGACAACGGAGAAACAGCGGCCCTCATCCTCCTAGACCTCTCCGCGGCATTCGACACTGTCTGCCACCGCACCCTAGTGCAGCGCCTCAGCAACATCGGAATTCAGGAGAAGGCACTGGAATGGATCGTCTCCTTCCTCGACGGAAGAACACAGAGAGTCCGCCTACCACCGTATAAGTCAGAGGCCACCGAAGTCATCTGCGGCGTCCCTCAAGGATCCTCGCTGAGCCCCACCCTCTTCAACGTCTACATGAGCCCCTTCGCGCCCATCGCACGCCAACACAACCTGAACATCATCTCCTACGCCGATGACACCCAGCTGATCCTCTCACTGACCAACGACCCCGCCGCTTCCAGAGCCAACCTTCACGAAGGGATGAAAGATGTAGCCGAATGGATGACGACCAGTCGCCTGAAACTGAACTCAGACAAGACGGAAGTCCTCATCCTGGGCTCCTCGCCCTCCGCCTGGGACGACTCCTGGTCACCGCACCCACACCGACAGACCACGCACGCAACCTGGGCTTCATCCTGGACTCCTCCCTCTCCATGACCAGACAAGTCAACGCCGTCTCCTCGTCATGCTTCAACATCCTGCGCATGCTCCGAAAGATCTTCCGGTGGATCCCCACCGAGACCAGGAAGACGGTCACCCAGGCCCTCGTCACCAGCCGACTGGACTACGGCAACCGCCCTCTACGCTGGAACCACCGCCAAGCTCCAGAAGAGACTCCAGCGGATCCAGAACGCCTCAGCCAGACTCATCCTCGACATCCCCCGACGCAGCCACATCTCCGGACATCTGAGAGACCTGCACTGGCTCCCCGTCAACAAGAGAATCACCTTCCGTCTCCTCACCCACGCACACAAAGCCCTACACGACCAAGGCCTGAGCTACCTCAACAACCGCATCAACTTCTACGCTCCCAAACGCCACCTCCGATCAGCCAGTCACGCCCTCGCCGCCGTCCCCCGCATCCGAAGACAACAGGAGGAAGGTCCTTCTCCCACCTGGCCGCCAAGACCTGGAACTCCCTCCCGACCGACCTGCGCCTGACCCAAGACCACCTCTCCTTCAGGAAGAAGCTCAAGACCTGGCTGTTCGAGCAGTAGCAGCACCCCCCCCCCAAGCGCCTTGAGACCCTCCGGGTAAGTAGTGCGCTATATAAATGTCCATGATTGATTGATTGACTTCTGGTGTACTGCAAGCATCCGGCGTTCTATGGCCAGCCCAGGATCCCGGACATGTACCCCCCTGCCAGCGCGTGTTGGGACGTCGCGCTGCTGCCTTATCAGTACGCTGGACTGGGATCGCACAGTGGCTGTGCGCCGTGTCTGCCTCCTGGGTGGTGGTGGTGTGGCCTGTACCACTACCATGGATGTCACATGGGGTGGTTGCTGGGCTCCTGTGGCTGCAGGGGTGGCCCTGTCCACATCGGGAGGTGGTGGTACTGCTGCTGCTGGCTGTGATGGTTCGGGTCGTGGGGCAGGATGGCCCTCTCCCATTCGTTGTGGTGATAGCGCATCACCCATCCTGGCTACCGCTCAGGTTAGAGGAGCACCGCTCTAATTAAAAACAATGAAAAGACATTCAATATGTTGCCAGTTACAAGTTAGACAATTGTTAATTCTTCACCGAACCCACACACAGTTGTTGTCTCTTGTTAAGGGAGAAATGCACTGGTTAGGAGCTTGTCATATAACGCCCAGTAGTGAGTATGCTCGAAGAACTTTACACGCGCATACACCCTACTATACTCAGCGTGTTGTCTGTTGTTTTATCACTGGACCTCTCAATGCGAACTAAATCGCCTCACGCCGGCACCAATGTAAGGGCTTCATCGCCTTTGAAATACACACGCATCCTCTCCGATGTGTTAACTCTGGTTTAGCAAGAAAACGCACAGGTTAGGATTTTGTCATAAACCGCCCCCGGTAGTGAGTATGCTCAAAGAACTTTACACGCGCATACTCAGCGTGTTGTCTGTTGTTTTATCACTAAACCACTCAATGCGAACTAAATCGCCACACACTGGCACCAATGTACGGGCTTTATCGTATTTGAAATGCTTACGCATCCCCTCCAATGTGTTGTTGCACGTTATTATTACTAAAAATGAGTCCTATTCATCCTACTAAGCCCTCTGGTGGTTACATAAACCGGATAATATCCGATTTATGAATCGAGGTAGGATAGGTACTAGAGGTATCTTTCCCATCCTCCATTATATAGGAGTCACATGACCAGCCGGTCGCGTGACCAGAGAGGAACATTGGATGTGTGATGTGTGGTTTGTGTAGTTTGCCCCCACATGGTGGGTCAAAAAAATAATTTGATGTATGTATTATCCCCATGAGGAACAAGTATGGTACCATGTCTTACTGTTCTGTTGAAGTGGCTCAACAATCTCCATATTCGTATACTTCTGCTGTAGTGTGAGTTACATATGACCAGCCGGTCATATGACTACAAACCATAGATCATGTCGTTTTGATGCCTACTATAAGGTCGATGACTTAGACCCATCACTAACACAGTGGTATTGAATATGTGTTGTTAGTGACAACATGAGATATATGGAAAAGCAGGTATATTACCAAATGACAATGTATTCCTATAGCGACATCCAGGGAATAGTTTCATTCAATCATTCTTTGTCGCTATTCAACTTATAAACCCACTTTTGTTCCTTATTTAACAGGAATTTGGCCACATCAGGACAGTGGTCAGGTAGAGAGGGCTGCTCTAAAACTGTCCAGGTGAAATCATTCGGGCTATGTCCCACTTCCAAAAAATGTGATGTCAACCGTGTGGCCTGTTTACTACACCGTTTCGTACTCTTGTGTTCCGATATGCGGACCTTTATCTTTCTTGTCGTCATGCCAACATAACGTTCATCGCATGGACACGTGATTAAATAGATAAGGTTCTCGCTGTTACAGTTTGTAAACTTACGTTGTTGCCATGGTCTGTTGGTGCCTATATCTACAGTCAAAGACTTACATGTTTGGGGACAAACCGAACACATCCCGCATGGATGATGACCCTCAACTGGCGGGAGGTCCCACAGGGTACCAACTTGTCTAGTCTGCCTGCTCTTTGGTATTGTGTGTACAAGATTATCTCTTCGATTTTGTCCCCTCTTAAAAGCAAAGAGCGGAAGGGGTAGACTATCTCCCCCTGTGTTCAAGATCGACCAATGTTTTTTGACAATTTTTTGGACCTGATTGGATTTCGTATTGAAGGTGTTAACACAGGTTATTCTCTGTGACTTCTCCTTAGGTAGTGTCTTCTCAAGGATGGCATCACGATTGTTGTTTGACGCTCGTTTTTTAGATTAACTTATTATTTTCTTGGGGTATTTCTTTTCATAAAGTTGTTCCTCAAGTTTCTGGGAGTGTACCTCAAATGCTTTTTTACTGGAGCAATTTCTCTGGACCCTTAGAAACTGGCCGAATGGCAAGTTATTCCTAAGGGCACGAGGGTGACAGCTTTCATAGCTCAACAGTGCATTACGGGCCATGGGCTTTCTGTAGAGTTCAGACTCTAATCCTCCTGGTGTAGCTAAGATTGTGACGTCTAAGAAAGCCAAATGTGTTTTACTATATTCCACTGTGAATTTTAGATAGGCATTACGAGTGTTTAACCACTGGTGGAATTCAAGGAGGTTCTCCACTGTCCCTCGCCAGACGACAAAAATGTCGTCTATATATCGCTTCCAAATGCGAAGCGATGCTAGAAAGGGATTTGTGGATGCTAAGACCTCTCCCTGCTAGAAGTTGTGTACATAGAGGTTAGCGAGACTTGGAGCGAAGACACTACCCATACTGGTCCCAGATATTTGTAGATAGGTAGTGTCTTCGAACCTGAAGTAGTTCACCTTCATTGCCACCTCAGCAAGACTCATGAAAAACGGGACAGGAGTGATGGATTGCAAGTCCCTTAGTTCCAATAGATTCCCTACTACCTCTAGTGTTTCAGTCTGGGGTATGGAAGTATACAACGATTCCACGTCAAAAGACACAAGTATATCAGTGGACATGTTGAACTCTATCTCAGGGAGCAGCCTCAGGACATCTTTTGTGTCCTGAAGAAAAGTGGGCATTTCTCTAACCATCGGGTTCAAGAAATGATCCACAAAGGTGGATAAGGGCTCTAAGATTGAACCGATCCCGGAGATTATCGGCCTCCCCGGTGGCCACTTGCTTTGAGGTTTATGAACTTTTGGGAGGATATAAAAGTATGGAATAGTTGGGTGAGAAGTTCGAAGGTACTGACCCTCCTGAGGTGTAATCCACCCCTCGGTTGTTGCTTCCTCAACCAAATTGCCAATGATGTTTTGAAGCCGTTCTGTTGGATCCTCTAGTAATCGAAGATATGATTTACGATCTTCCAGCTGTCTCATACACTCACTCCGATAAGTCGTGGTGTCAAGTATAACAATTGCCCCGCCTTTGTTGGCAGGCTTCACTATGATCATTTCATTTGATGTTAAAGACCGTAGTGCTTCCTGTTCCTTTTTTGGAAGATTCACAAAGGGTTTCTTCTCGATCTGAAAGAGATTATTGATATCGTTCTCCACAGCCTCCTCGAAGGTTAGAACCTTGGCTGGCAAACTCACAACCAGTGGATTAAAAGTAGAGGGTTTCTTTAGCCCAGTGTTTTTATCCACTAAGTCCATTTCTGTATTGGAGTATTTTGCAAAGTAATAGTGAAGTCTAATTTTTCTAAAAAAACGTAGCCAACTCAATTTGTGCTACAAATGGATCGCCTGTCTGGGTGGCTATAAAGCCCAGTCCTCTATTTAGAAGACTCTCTTCATCAGCTGTGAGGACGTGGGTACTTAAGTTAGCCACAAGACTGTCCCGTTGCTCGGCCCCGTTGTCTCCTGCGGTACCTTCTTCCCGCTCCTTAGGTCCATTGTGGGTTGTGGTGTTGGTCCCCAATGTACTTGTTGGACCGGACCTTGTCTTCTTCTGCCCCATGTCCTCCTCGGGCCAAACCATAAAAAAGGTTGCATACCCGGACCTGGTTGCATTTGTGGGGGACAGAATGGTCCCATTTGTGGGGGAAAGGTGGGCCCGTACATCCAAGGGTTAGGCTGCCACCATGGTTGGAACTGATTTTGGTTTTGGAAATTGCTCCTCCAGCTTCTTCTGCCACCTCGTCCTCTGTTGCCATTTATTGTATTTCCACTCAATGAAGTGTCGGAGTCGCTTGAAGCGTCTTCAGAACTTGAGGTGGCATCTACGTCCCTTCCGGTTGAAAGCTGGCGCAACGTAAGTATCGCTCGTGTAGGGATAGATTTTCTCTGTGGAAAATTTCGCTAGATCCTTCTTAAATTTTTCCAGCTTGGCGAACAGGATGGACTCTTTGAATTCTTTGTTGTTCTTATTGTTGTCCTCCTGGTCAGCGGTGCTACTCTAACCTAAGCTGTAGCCAGGTGGGGTGATGCGCTATCACCACAACGAATGGGTGAGTGGCCTACCAGTATGTAGTAATTCTATGACATACTCCTTGCTGGCAAAATGTTTACTTGATGTAACATCTGTTTGACATCCCTGTAATGCCTTTTGTCTTTTCTCTTTGTTTATTTGTTACTCCTTGTCTCCTGTCCTTGGCACGACGTCACAACAGTAAAGTGGTGGATTAAGTAACCTGGAATCTACAGGTGATACAACTTTTAATTTCTCACTATTAAGCAGTAGCAACCATCTGGTCCTGATGAAAGCAGTGGCATAATTGCCACTTATGCTGAAACATGTTGACCCCTATTGCCAACAGATATTATGTTAAATCTGTTTTTTCCTCACACACTTTTTAGATTTGGGCGAACTGAGAGAAATTACTAAAATTTGTCTTCTATTCAGTTCTATCCAATTTTAATACTATTTTCACGTTTATTTTGCACTGCTATTCAGTTACCACCCACATTTATAATTTTCTGTACTACCCATTTTTCTCATACACAACTCAATGGTTTAGTTCGAGCCTCAAAAATACCTGTAGGCTGTGGACATTCTCTCCTGGGTAAGGAGAACCCATATGATGTAAAAGGGCGGTACAGAGTGGCAACTGATGGGAAAATTTCACCCATACCCTTGAGTTATGCCCACTTATTCATGTTACACACATATATATACGATTGGGCTTTTCACTTTTTCTCTTCTTTTTCTCTTCCGCTAATAATTAGTTGTGCTTTGGATGGTTTTCTTAGTTGAGTCTCAGTTTTGCTCTTTGACCCCTAGATATTGTTTGATGTTAGCACACTACAGGTCCCACAATGCAATAGGGCATTTCAGGTGTACATGGCCTGCATTACTGGGGTTATCAAATAGCTAGCTCTGGAGTCAGGGGCATTGTTAGGGGACGGGGTCGCAGTCGCATGGCACTTACCTTGGGATTGTTGGGTGGGTCGAACCCCCACGCAGGCTGCAGGATTGAGGGTGTCCTCCACCAGGTCTTCCAGTGGAGTCTTGGGTGCAACAGTGGGGTCTCCTCCTCCGGTGGCAAGTCGCTCCCCCAGCCTCTCAGCGATGCATTCTTTGGCACGCCCTCTGAGGTCGTACCACCTCTTTTTTAGATCATCGATGGAGCGCTGGGTCACTCCGACTGAATTCACCTTTGCGAGGATGCGCAGCCAAATGCGCCTCTTGTCGGCCTCAGGCACCCTCCGGGACTCCTTTCCAAACAGGCGGTCATGGTCCTTCGAGACTCCCTCAATGAGGTACTCCAGGTCCTGCTCTGAGAATTTTATTTTCCTTTTTCTGCCTGGTGCACTGCTCCCTGCTGCTTCCTGGGACATTTTCAGTTGTTCTTTGTGTCCTGGTGTGGTGCTGCAGGTGGTCTGTTGTGGAGCTCTGGGCTGTGCTGCTTCAACTCTCAGGCTCTGTGTTCTGAATGAGGGAGGGTACTGCCTACTTCCTGGTTGTGATGTCATCGTTGTGCTCGAAATTTGACTTCCCGTTTTTGCGATCTCGCAATTAGCGAGATCGCAATTTGCGATTTCGGTAATTGCGAGTTCGCAATTTCTACATGGAAAATGGACGATTCTGCGAATTTTATGCGATTTTGCGGAAATCGCAATCGGCAATTGCGGCCGATTGCGATTCGCTTTTTTAACTCGCTTTTCTTGATGCATCCCATTCTGCGAATTCTAAATTGCGATTTGGTATTTTTCGCAATTTAGAATTCGCAGAATATGGGCTTGATGCATCTGGGGGTAAGTGATTTGCCCAGAATCACAGAATGTTGACCGTCCCTGCCGAGACTCGCACCTGGTTCCCCAGCTCCGAGGTCGACATTCTCTCCCCTATAATCTAAAATTATAGATCGATTTTCATCTCTGGTTTTTGTCTAGAATCAGAATGAACGTAGGGCAAAATGAGTTATGTAAAATGGAGACTAGGCAAAACCAAACATTTCCACTGGTTTATTGTTTACCACCCTTAGATGTAATATTTAAAATGTTCATAGTGTGAATCCACCTAAGTGTTAAAGTCCTGTTAACAGAGGTTAGAATGTATCCACTCCATGGAGCAAAATTCACTGACCGGAAGGATACAAAGTGGCTGGTTTAGATCGTAATATGGTGGACAGGATAGCCGTCAAGTTTATGACAGAGAGTTCCCCTCTGCCAAGATCTAAATCAGGTCCAAAGTTCTGAGTAACAGGTTACACACGGGACTCTGCATCCAGCTACTAACTCACTGAGCTATCTCATCAACTACCTTAAGAGAAGCAGGAATCTGCAGACCCTTCCTCAAGCAAATTTCCCTTAGCTTTTTCTTGGAAAGCTATCACAAACGTATAAGTTCAACCTTCTGACATCTATGTACCTATAAGTGAAGCTTTTCTATCCATGCAATAGAGTCATCCAGGCTTGCCTGAACAGAATGACACAAACTTGGCAGAAAGCTAGATCTTTACCCAGAAAGTGCGTCTGTTTGAGATTCGGTGACAATCTTTTCAGATGTTTTTGAGAAATCGAGGTTAAAACAATAGAGATATCTGGATGGTTGGTCTCGCCGGAGTCCCGTGAGACCGCTGATTAAAAAAATAGAAAGATCTGATTGGTTAAGATGGCTTTTTTTCTTGTCAGCCAACTCCTAACTGTGGAACCCACTGGTCCGGCGGTAACAAAGAATCTGATTTGCTGACCCCAACTTGAAGAAAAATGTTGCGCCTGCCATAACAGGTCATGGGGACTCTGTAATGAAGTCATGTAAGGGTGTAGGGTAAGGGTACCCTGACATCCTGGCCTTTGTGGGGAGGTCGCAGAGGGCCCCTACCTAATAATAATTTTGGCCCACCGGTCCCACCGTGCTGGGAGCATTTGACTTCTCACACGGAACCCAGCAATGGTCTTGCGGGACTCCCGCAGGGGCTAATGCAGATCACTGCGCTACTGCAGGAGTACCGCGGCTGGCACACAATAAAAAAACTATTACAAAAGAAAATGTAGGGTAACCTCTGTAGTAAACTCATAAATAGAAATTGAGGCTTCCTCTGTTTGCAAACCTATTATCAGAGAACAGGCATAGTTTGTTTAATAGATGTTATGAATACATTATACTTATGACTAAACAAAAATAGAACTAGTGTTGGAAGCAATTAATCTCAGAAAATCAATTTCTTTTGTTTTAAGAGTTCCAATGTAAATGTAATAATTTCTGTTGGAACTCTTAAAACAAAAGAGATTGATCTTCAGAGATTAATTGTCCCTCGTCCCTGATGCCTCTACTATTCAAAAAGTCCAAAATACTATTTTATTATAATTTCTAATATTTATATTGCACCAAATAGTTGACAACCTGAAGCTATGTAAATCCAATAAGGGTCTTAGAAGAAAAGCAAAAAAGAATAATTGACCCCAAGGGATGAAAAAGATATAGGTAGTTGTTTTACATAAACCTAATATTTTAAAGTAAAAGGGTGTAGTTGAAAATAATTTACTTTTTGCCTGATATTAACCCGTTAGCTGCTCTGAACGTTCCGCGCCACTGCGGAACGTTCTAAGAAACGGGCGGGCCGCGTCGGCCAATGGACCTGCGCAGCACTACCGAGGTAGTCTTCACGACGGCCGTTGGCCGACAGCATCAGCCAACGGGTTAAAAACCCTACTAGACCTATCAAACAAAGAAGTATAGATTTGTTTAAGGGTAAAAGTATATTGATAATTTATGAAGTTAGCACCTCCATAATCTTTCGACCTTTTGAACGTATGCAAAGATACGCATGCATTCTTTTTATTGCGTAGAAATCTTGACAAAAACTATAATTGATGTAAACAATTTAGGGTAGCTCCACCGGGTGCATGGATAAATATAAATGAATAATCAGTAAAATCATCATCTTTATGGTTTTTCATCTACCCAATAAAGATAACAAGAGGGGGACCACATGTCAGATAGTACCCTGGTTTTGGGGTTAACCTCCTCTAAATTGGCTGTAATTGTACATTTGACAGAACTTGAATATCAGACACCTAGGCATTAGGGGCCAGATGTACGACAGTTTTTAGTGGCTGCAAATGGAAAATCGGCCCATTTGTGACCACTAAAATGGGTCATAGCATGTGCAAACCCTATTATGCCAGTTGGTAACCTATTACCAACTCGCAAAATGGGGTTTGTGAGTCGCTATTAGGGAGGGCAGTGCCAAGGGCGTCCCTTCCTAATAGTGAGTCGCAGGGGGATATACAATTGTTTTGCATCCGCAAATGCGGTCACAAAACAATCGCAGTTACCACCATTTTCAAATTGGTGGTTAGGCAGTCACAAACAGGAAGGGGTTCCATGGGACCCCTTCTTCTTTGTGTGTGGCAGAGAAAATATTCCCATGGATCACTGCCTGCCCTTAAAAAATTAAAAGAAAGCTTTTCGATTTTTTTCTTTTAAATACATCATGTATTCCTTTAAGGAAAATGGTCTGCATTTGAAAAAAAAACTTGCTTTATTTAAAAAGCGAACAAAGACATGGTGGTCTGCTGCCCTATGATAGTAGCCCATTCCTAATTAGTCGCAAATTGCAACCTGCCTCATGAATACTGATGAGGCAAGTCATTTGTGACCCCAATAGGAATTGCTAAGCGCCCGATTCACAGTACTAACTTAAGACAAAATCCTAAACTTACTACCATTTTGGTATTCACAGAAGTTAGGAGTCCTAACTTTAGGGCTCCTAAATGCCCTCTGTGAATACCAAAAGTCTTAAAGTTAGGATTTTTCTCAGTTTAGGAGTAGTAAAGTTAGGACTCCTAAACTGAGAAAAATCCTAACTTTAAGACTTTCGGTATTCACAGAAGGCATTTAGGAGTCCTAAAGTTAGGTGTCCTAGTTTTACTACTCCTAAACTGAGAAAAATCCTAACTTTAAGACTTTTGGTATTCACAGAAGGCATTTAGGAGTCCTAAAGGTAGGAGTCCTAACTTCTGTGAATACTGAAATGAGTAAGTGCCTTCTGTGAATACCAAAATGAGTAAGTGCTTTCTGTGAATACGAAAATGGTAGTAAGTTTAGGATTTTGTCTTAAATTAGTTCTGTGAATCGGGCTCCATGTGTCTAGGACATATTAGTACATTCCATTTTGCGACTTGCAAATTGCGAGTCATGAAACGGAATGGTCGTACATTTGGCCGTATTTGTTTTTAGAATTTCATGCAAAACCAGAATCTTTAAACAAGTCTATAAAACAATATTCATTGAGCGGCATTACTTCAGATTTAACAATATCCATTTAATAACTAGAGACTGAGGAGTAAGAATGTAATATGCAAGAGTATGCTGAAATAGGAGTATTGTGATCATACATATACAATGGTTTGATGTCTGCATATGCCATAAACCCTTTATGTCATTATGCTTGTAACCAATAAAGCCCCTATATCTACAATTTTTCTCCAAAAGTGATAATATGAATAGTAATGAAGAAAGAAGGCTTCCTTACCTTGTGACTCTGTTAAGATTGAAATAAGAAAATTTCACTCTATTTACAAAATTTGAGGTCTTGGAAGGTGCGTGAAGTAGACCAACATATTTAAGGATTCTGGAACCTAAACTATGCCATTTTGGTGCCCGCTGCATGAAATCCCAGCTGACATGATTAAATGCTTTTTCAGCATATTGTGTTATTGCTGCTAACAGTTCTGCTCTTTTTGAAGTACCATGAATACTATTGAAAAAGGGCTCAGAGTTATTAGTGATATATACACCTTTAACAAAACCGGATTCTATATACCAATAAAATTGGGAGTAAGTTGACTTAAACTTAAGCTAAAATCTGCACAAAGATTCTACAATCAGTATTACTGAGAGAAATGGGGCTATCATTTTTTACAGGCAGTCAAACCCCAATCTTTTTTGGGTATTAAACAAGGCATGGTCCATGAGAATTAACTGTGTGCGCCCTCAACAGAAATAAAGTGCTTTAAAGAAGTTTTGACACCAGAATCTCAGACAAATGTGAATGGAACCTAACTGAAAAACTACCCTAACCTGGTGCAGTATCTATTGGCATTTTGTTGAGAACAGCATGTATTTTGTAAGTATTGATTTCTTCTTCAAATGAAGAGAGTTCAACCATTTGTTCTGGAGGTGTAGGTACAAATGTAAAGAGTCCTTCAAGTCGTCAGCCAACAAAACATCTTCCGGAGTAGATAGGTAGAAGTAGAAGTTTTAACTTTAAGTTAAGCATACGTTTTTATAGTCTTTAAAACGCTTAAGGATGTCTTAATACTTATATTGCGTATTGCCAGTCTTGTCAGTAATAACCCTTGGGTTTTGATTCCTGCTTTTTATTTTTTAAATAATTGTCAGCTTTATTATGCCCTCCTAAATGCCTAATATTAAAATCAACAAGTGCTTTCAATAACTTTTTGTTGAATTGTAATTTTGCTTTGGTCAGACATGCTAAAGTATTCTTATTAATAAAGGAACAGTATTAGTGTTCTAGATTTTGAATGAAATGTCGCAAGGTAGAAAACTCAATAGGAGTTTCTCTTTTCTTCATGCCAACATAGTTAATGATAAGCCTTCTGACTATGCAGATTAATATAAAATTTGGAGTCTTTATTTGTATTAACTTCAAAGAGCTAAATGGCAAATCTTTCCAATTCCTCTACAAAAACGTATCATGTAGTAAAGAAATAATGAACTGCCATATAACCAGGTGTAAATTATCAGGAAATAGGTTATATAGGTTTACAATGACAGGAGCATGGTACAAAATAGGAGTGGCATGAATCTCAGCATTTGTCAATTTGTCAAAGACTGCATATGGTTAATACTCAGAAAGACATCATCTATTCTTGATCTAGAATAATGAACATGTGAATAAAAGGTATAATCCATAGGGTCAGGGTTAAAACATTCTCCATGTGTCAACTAGCATCTTAGAAGACATGTTTATATAAATAAATCGATATATTGGGAACATATATTATCCTTGAGCTTTGATCCACAAAAAGATCCATTAGCTGCTTGCCCTCACCCCCTTGTAAGAGACTTGGATTTGGATAGGACATGAACTTTAATGCTAGAGTTTGCCATTATTTTATCTCCACTCCATTAGAATCATATTCATTAAAGACAGAAAGTGGCACATCATTGATCTTTAGATACAGGTAATACCACCTACCCTCATCATCTGCCTTTTCCATATTCATACCCAGAACCAAACACTTATGGAAAAAGCATACTACTCCCTTTTAGGTCTGACTTGAAAGTGTAGCTGTTGCAAGACATAATGAAATCAATCTAATAAAGAGCTTTCAGGGGTACAACAGAGGGGGGCTTAGGCTCTTTCAATATGTTGGTTGACAAGGGTACATATTTTGAATGTGCAGGAGTTGTGTTCTTACACGGAAAAAACGTCCTTCAACTGCACGCAGCTGTGATTATTTTGTTTATTTATCAAACTGCCTGAGTCAGAAGCAGGAAGACTGACTGAATTTGAACTTTCACAGGCACAGAGGTGGCACTGTAATACATTTAAAGTGTCTTAGATAATTAGATGATTTACTGTGTTTAATTTTCTCCGGCAGCAGCACAGATAAGAAAAGGGAATAAATTAGGAATTTTTTACAGTCCTAGCATCCTCCCCTTCCATCATCAGCTTTAGACTTCAGAGTGTAGTTTGTGTTTGAGAGCAGTATTGGATGCGGAGTGCTACCCTAATCTGCATGGATTTTAACATCTGGCTTGACAGTGCAGCTGCCGCCTAATCTTATGTGATCAATGAAATTCAATTTTTTAGAGCAGTAGTAAGAGAAGGGCTTTGCCCCACCCACATGTTGGTTCCCCTGGGTACAGGATTTGACTAGGCAGAATGTGTGTGCTTCCACTAAAAAAGTCTGCTTGTATTGCACTTTCCGGCTTATGGCAAAGCATATACTCAATACAGCAGTACTGAGTTGGTTATGGTGGCAAGCCAATGATCATGGCTGTAGGCTTGATCTGTTTATTATGAAATGCTATGGTAGAGACAGGAGGGCTGACATTATGAATAACATATGTCAAAGTGAACAGGCATCTAAGGGTGGATTGTTATTACTCAGAATTAAACCTTAAAGACAGTTTTTTTGTAAAGTAGAATCTCAAAGATTATCATAGTAGACAAGGGATTTTCGTGTTACCCACTCTAACAAACCATGGGTTTTGAATATTGGCACTGCGGGAATCCTTGTTAAGCCAATGATAACTGTAAACTTGGTTGGTGTGGCGGAAAATGTTATTCCAGATGCTATATGTCTGGTATGTTTATTATGAAATGCCATTACAGAGGCAGTAGGCCTGACTCATTTTTTGTGAAAAACATATGGTAACACCAATAGATTTCTAATAGTGAATTGTTTTCACATTGTGTTATAGGCCATAGATGGGTTTTGGTTCCATGTAATCTCAAAGATTACCATAATAGGCAAGGGTTTTGATACTGGTCACCCACTCTGACAAACCCTGGGATAACATTTCACTGTATGTATTCATGTTAGACCCTGTTGAAATGGGGTTATATCTTGTTTGGCCAAGCTTACGTAGGCCTGTGCCGTATATAGTGTCAAGGCTAGAGGCCGTATTGGTCCACTGGGAAATTTTATGTCAGATTCCTGAGGTAGGATCTGTTAAGGTGACCATCCTGACTCCTGTTGAGGAGACCGCTCCCCACGCTCCCCGCTATCGTTGTGCTGGTCTTCTACACAAGGCAGATTGGTATCGTAGCGCTGCGCCGGACACTGATTGCATTTAAATTGTGCCGAATTATTATCGTAGTACTGCGCAGAACTGTGTACATTGCCTGCATACATATTGTGCCATATTGATATCGTAGCACTGCGCTGGTCTGCTTCATTAGTTGCATTTAAACTGTGCCACATCGTAGCGCTATATCGTAGCGCTACATCGCATTGCCTGAGTGATTCGCCTGCTTTCGCTTTTGTTTCAGCCATTTTATTGTTTGTTTGCCTCTCAGCCCGTCCCTCCACCCCGCTCCCGCCTCCCAGCTGATCCTCCCTCCCACAGATAGCATAGGAATCGCCCTGCCTGCACTCGCGCTGTGACCATCCTGACTCCTGTTGAGGAGGTCGCTCGCCACGCTCCCCGCTATCGTTGTGCTGGTCTTCTACACAGCGTGCTCTTTTCACAAGGCAGATTGGTATCGTAGCGCTGCGCCGGACACTGATTGCATTTAAATTGTGCCGAATTATTATCGTAGTACTGCGCAGAACTGTGTACATTGCCTGCATACATATTGTGCCATATTGATATTGTAGCACTGCGCTGGTCTGCTTCATTAGTTGCATTTAAACTGTGCCACATCGTAGTGCTATATCGTAGCGCTACATCGCATTGCCTGAGTGATTCGCCTGGTTTCGCTTTCGTTTCAGCCATTTTGTTGTTTGTTTGCCTCCCAGCCCGTCCCTCCACCCCGCTCCCGCCTCCCAGCTGATCCTCCCTCCCACAGATAGCATAGGAATCGCCCTGCCTGCACTCGCGCTGTGACCATCCTGACTCCTGTTGAGGAGGTCGCTCCCCACGCTCCCCGCTATCGTTGTGCTGGTCTTCTACACAGCGTGCTCTTTTCACAAGGCAGATTGGTATCGTAGCGCTGCGCCGGACACTCATTGCATTTAAATTGTGCCGAATTATTATCGTAGTACTGCGCAGAACTGTGTACATTGCCTGCATACATATTGTGCCATATTGATATCGTAGCACTGCGCTGGTCTGCTTCATTAGTTGCATTTAAACTGTGCCACATCGTAGCGCTATATTGTAGCGCAACATCGCATTGCCTGAGTGATTCGCCTGGTTTCGCTTTTGTTTCAGCCATTTTATTGTTTGTTTGCCTCCCAGCCCGTCCCTCCAACCCGCTCCCGCCTCCCAGCTGATCCTCCCTCGCCCCACTCCCCTCCACTATCCACATATGACAGATGCTTTTGCGCGCAGCGTTCACGCGCAGCGGTCGCGCCCCATGCGCGCCGAAGGTGCGCCAAAGGTAAGCCCGTCTGCGCCCATCCGCGCCTGGACTGCGCCCAGCGCCAGACCCCCTGGCCCACGGAAAACCCACCCCACCCGCTTTACGTACGACGCCGCATCCCTCTCAGCACTTAACCCCGGCCGACTCCCAACCTGCTACCAAGCCGCCCCAGGACACACCCATGGACCCTTCACCTGCCACTCCTGCAAGTTCGACTGCATCAGGACCCACACCAAATCCACTATCTCCAAACAGAGCGCCGACACTAACTACCTAAAGTGCATCCTGCTCAACACCCGCTCGGTCCACAGACACTCCATTGAACTCCGGAACCTACTCGACACCACAGCGCCGGACATCGCCTTCCTTACGGAAACCTGGATGAACGCCTCATCAGCGCCCGACATCGCCATAGCTATCCCCGACGGCTACAAGATCATCCGAAAGGACCGCATCAACCAAACTGGAGGAGGCATAGCCATCGTCCATAAGAACACCATCCGCATCACGACCAGTTCCGACGATAACCTCGCTACCGCCGAACACCTCCACTTCCAGATCCACACCGACCCCAAGACCACACTCAGAGGCACCCTCATCTACAGACCTCCAGGACCCCGCACACAATTCAGCGAAGACATCACTGACTTCATCAGCCCACATGCCCTCCCCTCCGAGAACTACATCCTACTGGGAGACCTCAACTTCCACCTGGAAAAGAATAACGACAACAACACCACCACCCTTCTGGACAACCTGGCCAATCTCGGACTCAAACAACTTGTTGACACCCCCACCCACCTTGCCGGGCACACGCTCGACCCAATCTTCTCCTCTAGCAAACACATCTCCTTCGATCACTCCACAGCTCTCCATTGGACGGACCACAGCTGCGTTCACTTCAACTACAAGAAGACGACGCCCCATAACCCCCCACAACCTATTCCCCGAAGAAATTGGAACAAAATCACAACCGCCCAGCTCTCCTCTTCGCTTCACCTAAACCCTCCTGCCAAATCATCGGACCCAAACCAAGCAGCCACCAACCTCACACAATGGATCACCCTCAGCGCCGACGAACTAGCACCCTTGAAAAACCATCAAAACAAGCAAGGTACCAAAAAAGCCTCCTGGTTTAACGATGACCTTAAGAAATCCAAGAAGTTCTGCCGCACCCTCGAGAAAATCTGGAGAAAAAACCCAACCACTGACAACCTGGCCACCTTCAAGACCGCCACCCGCAAACACCACCAACTGATCCGATCCATCAAGAAATCAGCTTTCAAAGATCGACTCGACAACAACGCCCAAAACAGCAAGGAACTATTCAACATCGTCAAAGAATTTACCAACCCCACCGCCGGCTCCAACGACATCACTCCCTCCCAAGACCTCTGCGACTCTTTATCCTCATTCTTCCACAACAAAATCGCCGACATACATAACAGCTTTGAAAACCAGCCCGAAGACCAGTTCACTCCACCCACCTCCGAACCAAAACAGCACTCTAACTACCTTCGCGCCTGGAACCCAATTACTACCGAAGACACCATCCACCTGATGAACTCCATCCACTCAGGATCGCCAACCGACCCATGCCCCCACCACATTTTCAACAAAGCAGACTCCATCATCGCACCCCATCTCCACGATGTCATCAACTGTTCCTTCAACTCCGCTACCTTCCCGGAAATCTGGAAACATGTCGAACTCAGCGCCCTTCTGAAGAAACCCACAGCAGACCCCTCTGAACTTAAGAACTACCGCCCCATCTCGCTACTCCCATTCCCTGCCAAAGTCATTGAGAAAGCCGTTAACAATCAGCTCGCCGCCTTCCTTGAATCCAACAAATCCCTCGACCCCTCACAGACCGGCTTCCGAGCCAAACACAGCACTGAAACCGCCCTCATCGCAGCTACAGACGACATCCGGACGCTACTGGACAACGGCGAAACAGTTGCCCTCATCCTACTTGTCCTCTCCGCCGCCTTCGACACAGTTTGTCATAGCACCCTCATACAACGCCTCAGCAACGTAGGAATACAAGGAAAAGCTTTGGACTGGATCATCTCGTTCCTCGCCGGAAGAACCCAGAGAGTCCGCATCACCCTATTCAAATCAAAGGCCACCAAAGTCATCTGCGGCGTACCACAAGGATCATCACTCAGTCCCACCCTCTTCAACCTTTACATGAGTCCCCTCGCACCCATCGCGAGACAACACAACCTCAACATCATCTCCTACGCAGACAACACCCAGCTGATCCTCTCCCTCACCAAAGACCCAAACACCGCCAAAACCAATCTCCACGAAGGAATGAAAGAAGTAGCCGAATGGATGAAGAACAGCCGACTAAAACTAAACTCGGACAAAAGTCCTCATCTTAGGATCAACCCCTTCTGCCTGGGACGACTCATGGTGGCCACCGGCCCTGGGTACAGCACCCATACCTACAGAACACGCACGTAACCTGGGCTACATCCTAGACTCCTCCCTCTCGATGACCAGACAAGTCAACGCCGTCTCATCTTCATGCTTCAACATCCTACGCATGCTCAAAAAAATCTTCCGTTGGATCCCCACCGAAACAAGAAAGACAGTCACCCACGCACTGGTCACAAGCCAACTGGACTACGGAAATACCCTTTACGCCGGGACCACAGCCAAACTACAGAAGAAACTCCAACGCATCCAAAACGCCTCAGCCAGAATCATCCTAGACATCCCCCGCCATGCTCACATTTCCGGCCACCTGAAAGACCTCCACTGGCTCCCCGTCAACAAAAGAATAACGTTCCGTCTCCTCACCCATGCACACAAAGCCCTCTACGACCTTGGACCCGAATGCCTCAACACACGACTATCCTTCTACACTCCCACCCGCCAACTACGATCGTCCAATCAAGCCCTCGCCGCAATTCCGTGAATCCATAGAGCCACCATGGGGGGAAGATCCTTCTCCTACCTAGCGGCCAAAACCTGGAATTCTCTCCCCACTCACCTCCGCCTTACACAGAACCACCTCTCCTTCAGGAAACAGCTAAAAATCTGGCTATTCGATAAGTAAAGCACCCACCCTCCCACAAGTGCCTTGAGACCCTCTGGGTGAGTAGTGCGCTATACAAATTCCTGAACTTGAACTTGAACTTAAAAATGAAAAGTTATCACAAATCAAGTAGGTCTTACTTATTGAGAAAAGCTTTTGTTAAATGCAATAGGCATTCAAGAGTGGTTATTATACTGTTTGTGTAGACAGGTATTTTGTATTTTGTTACATGGAACCTCGCAGATTACTGTATGAGGTGAAGGTTTTGGTGTAAGCGTCTCACCCGAGAAAACCAGGAAGATAGACAATTTACACTATGGTCTTATACCCTATCAGTTGGGATTTTGTATTGTTTTTACAGCTGTATTTTGTACATATTTGTATATTAGTATGACACACTTGATGGTTGCCTTGTGGGAAGGCTTAACAAAGTAGATTTTTGTCGGTAATGGTGTCAAGCCAATGATAAAGGTTATAGACCTGATTGTATATAATGAAAAAATACAATAAAGTCACTATACCTGATATATTGACTGTGCTAAGCATGTGTTAAAGTCGATAGGACCGCCATTTGGCTCTGGACTCCTCCCCGCTTCCACACTCAGGACCATGAATAACACAGAACTACTCCAATGCATTCTGCTCAATGTCTGATCCTTCTGCAAACACGCCACAGAGACCTGCGACATCATCACTTCCTTCTCCCCTCTTCATCACTGAAACCTGTCTCAACCCCTCCTCGAACCCCGACATCGCCACCGCATCACCCACAAGATGCTACACTGAGACCACACCAACAAGTATGGCTGGGGCATCGCCTCCATCTTCAAAGATACCATCAGATGTACCATCACCAACGAGGACCCAACGCCTCTCATGTAACACCTCAACTTCCAACTACAGACTGACGCCAAGACTACATTAAGAGGCATCCTTATCTACAGACCCCCAGGACTCCAACCAGCCTTCTGCAATGCCATATCTAACTTCAGCGCCCCCCTTGCCAACGACTCCAACCACTACGTCCTTGTAGGTGACCTCAATTTACACGTTGGCAACCCTAACGACGCCAACTCCACTGCCATCCTGGAAAACCTGCACAACATTGCCCTCATCCAACTTGTCACTTAACTAACGCAAAAGGCTGGACACACGCTTGACTCCACCTTCACCTCCAGCAATGGAATCAAATTCAGGCAAGTCACAGAACTCATCTGGACTGACCACGCTATTGTTACGTTCACAGTCTCAGACGCTCAACACTTCATCTCCAAGCCCCACCGCAGCTGCAGCGAATTAACCAAGAAATAGTGGACAAAGGCTCCCAGCAGCACCACCAACTTACCAGAAGCCCCATCGGTCCTTGAACTGGTCATCCAGAACCTCTCCCCGTGGATCACCAAATGTGCCGACAGAGTTGCCCTGCTGAAACCAGCAAAAACCAACAAAACCACAAAACAAGCCAGCTGGTACACCCCAGAGCTCAGAATCACCAACAGCAACAGCCACCAACTTGAGAAACTATGGAGCGCCACAAAGAACCCCTTCGACAGAGACACTCACAAAGCAGCCCTCAACAACTATCACCAGCACATCAAACACGCCAAGAAAGTAGTCATCACAACCCACATTGACACTGTGGTCCACCACATGAAGGAACTCTTCAAAATAGTCAAGGAAGTCTCCAACCCGAGAGCCACAAAGAACACCATCCACCCCTCCCAAAAGCTCTGCTACACCCTCTTGGACTACTACCACTGCAAGATTGCCACAATCTACAACAATTTTGACCCCCAACACACCGATCTCAAACTCAACAACCTCATCCAGCGCACAACAGTGCACGACCACCACCTCCGCTCACCACACAGACCACCAGGGCCATCATGTCTTCAATACATTCCAGAACAGCTCCATACCCCTACCCCCACCATCTGTTCAACCTCGTAACCAACCCTATCAGCATGGTGCGCACAAGCATCAACACCTCCATCTCCACAGATACTTTCCCAGTCAAATGGAAAAATGCAGAGGTCAGACCCCTACTAAAGAAACCATCCACCAACCCCAGTGACCTCAAAAATGATTGACCGACCTACCTGCTCTCCTACCCAGCCAAAGTACTTGAGAAAGCCATCAACCTACAACTCACGAATTTCCTGGAACAGAACCACCTCTGCGACGCCTCACAATCAGAGTTCTGTGGCAACCACAGCACTGAGACTACGCTGATCGCAGACACAGATGACATCAGAATCCTCCTCAACCGTGGGGAGAGAGTTGCCTTGATCCTCCCTCAACCTATCTGCTGTATTCAACACTGTCTCCCTCCAAACCCTCATCAACAGACTCCACAGCATCGACATTCAGCAAAAGTCGCTCAGTTTGAGCGCCTCTTTCCTCACGGGACGCATAGAGAGCATCCAACTGCCCCCCTTCACCTCCAAACTCAAGGGCATCATAAGCGGTGTACGCCGGGGATCTTCCATCAGCTCCACCCTGTTCAACACCAACATGACCCCCCTTGCATACTGTTGTACATAGCTTGTTCCCTACTTGCTCTCTTCCTTGCCTTCCCTTTTATCAACCTTCTAGATTGTTTATGTAATTCTACCCATGACGCTACTGCTAGTTCCACTCTGTGGCAGTTAGTGCTTGGCCAGATGGGTGACGGTCATGTTACTTCTGCATTGCTGCATTAAACTACTTACTTGCCACCTTCCTGTATCCAGAGTCATCATTACGACTTACAACATTTGGCGACTTGTTGATGGGAGTATCTGGCCATTTCGTGTTTGCAGCAAAAGGAAGCATTTTGAAAGAACAGAGATCCGTCCCCCAACGAATCCACGAAGAACAGCGTCTTGATCAGAGAGTCCTCCTATGCTATGGACTTCGAGCAGCGTTAAGAAACATCGAGTGAAATTGGAATATTTCACATTTCTCCGCTTCTCCTCCCCACTTGAGGTTGGTTGATGACATCATCTACTAATCGCGTGTAACTGACAGCGTGTTCACCGCGTGACATCGTAGCAGCGCAAGCAGAGCGATTGGTTTCCTTGACTACAAGGAGGACGCGAGGAGTGTTATACATCATCTAATTATCGTCAGGAGCTAAATGCTATGCGTCATTGACGTGAGGTTAACAGCGTGACCTCTGTGACGCATGACGCTGGCGGCCATTTTGAATACAATTCCTCTTCGTTGTCGGCAGTCAGACGCTAAAGAAAATAAAGAGTGTTGGTGGTTCGTTAACTCTTCAATGGTGATTTCCAGATTACAGATTACATTACTCGAATAACAATTCGAAAGCTTTTCTACCAAGTAAGCATATATTCTGTTCAAAGTTATAGCGCTTGTTCTAAAGATATATTTGAGAGCATAACATCTACTTGCATGACTTTGTGGTATGGTCTTTCATCAGTGTTATTGCTTCAGTTCCAACCTTTAAATAACTAAGCATACTAGCACTTTAGCATTTACCTCTTTTCCTTAATCAATCCAATCATTCGAAGACATAACAACAGTAGTAACACTACAAAAAGTGTGTTATTATGGCACAATCAATTAATGTCGCCCTTCCTCCACAATTTTTAAGCGAACCCGGCAATCCTTCCACTGCCTGGGAAGACTGGATTATAATGTTTAATAATTATATTGAGGCCCTAGATGGAGAAGATTTTTCACCGAAAAGATAAAAAGCGCTTTTGATGACCACTTTAGGAAAAGAAGGACAACGTCTTTTTAAATATTTGCCACAAGTACTGTCTTCTACATCTCAACCTTTGGATGAGTTTAAAGAAGCTATTGCAAGACTGGAGAATAGATTTGGGAAAGAAGAAAATCTAGTTCTTCAACGTTACAGATTTTACAAGAACAAACAGCTTGAAGGGGAAAGCATTGATGACTTTGTGGCTCGCCTACGTGAGCTATCAGTCAAATGTAACTTTGGGCAAATGGCTGATGAACACATTAGGGATCAATTAATTGTACAAGCTAATAATAGAAAAATTCAAGAACGCTTATGGGCTGCCAAAAACCCTACACTTAAAGTGGCAATTGAGTTAGCTAAAGTTGTTGAGGAGAGTGAAAAATGCATAAAAGAACTGCAAAAGAGTAGTACAGATTCTAAAATTGCCGAAATATCTCATAAAATTGTCAATAGTGACATCAGCGATGATGAAGCAGCTGCTGTTGCTATTGTAAGAAAGAAGGGCTATGTTTTGCAGAAGAAAAATATATCTCAACAATCTTTCAATAGACCCCAGTTACAACCTGTTAACAGATCCCAGACTAAGATGTGTTCTAGATGTGGGAGTTATTCACATATGTCCGATGCAAAATTCTGTTTTGCTAACAATAAGGAGTGTCTACGTTGTGGTAAGATGGGTCACTTTGCGAAAATGTGCAAAAACAGATCCAACCCGAGGGTTACTGTTGTAAGTGAATATGGTGACCTAAAACGAGATGTTAACAAGATTCTAGTTTTATGCGATGCTGTATGTTCTTGTGTTGAAAAGAGAGAACGTATTCCTAAAGCTAATTTTGGGATTGATGACAAATGTGTCAGTTTAATGGTTGACACAGGTTCCAAATGGACTATCATTCCTTCGTCCATGCTGAAGGAAGTATGGGGAGACAAGAGTTTAGATGCGTGTGACATTTTTCCTTCTGGTTACCAGGGTGAAAAAATTGACCTTCTGGGTTTCTTCGAAGGGAAAATTGTTTTTAAAAACAGATCTACCTGGGGTAAGATTTATGTGTCTGTAGATGGTCCCGCTATATTAGGACGTTCCCACCAATATGATTTACATATTATTGTTAATCCTAGAGCTGATGAACCTGTCTTAGTTATTGATGATTGTTCCATTGATGACATTCTTGCCAACCACAATCTTGTCTTCAGGGATGAATTGGGCGAACTGCAAGGCTACTCTCACAGAATACTGTTAAAAGAGGGCAGTATTCCTGTACAGCACAAAGCCAGGAGAGTTCCTTTTGCTTTACGTGATGCTTCAGGGTGGCATCATAGAGCCAGTTGAAGCTTCTCCATGGGTTTCCCCTGTGGTTATTTCACAGAAACCTGACAATAAAATTAGGTTCTGTGTAGACCTACGCTCTTTGAATAAATGTGTGGTGGCCGATATTTTTCCATTACCAAATATTGGTGAATTAGTTCCCACACTCAAGGGAGCAAGGTTTTTCAGCAAATTAGACCTTAAACATGCATATCATCAGATTCGCTTGGATGATGGTTCTAAACATCTTACGGCTTTCATTACAAGTGAAGGAACTTTTCAATTCACTAGGTTGCCGTTTGGTCTTATTTCCGCTGCTAGTGTGTTTCAGCGAATGGTTACCGAAGTGTTCAAAGGGTTAGACAAAGTAATTTTCTTCCAAGATGACATTCTTGTCTTTGGGGACACCTTGGAGGAACATAACAATGTCTTACAGAAGGGTTGTTGATGCTGGACTCACGTTGCGTCGTGAGAAATGTGCATGTGATAACGGCACCCAATTAACGTCCATCAAAATGTCTAATTTTGTGCGTGAGTGTGGCATCTCTCATCACCGCACTTGCCTTTACAACCCTGAGAGTAATGGCCTGTGTGAGAGAGTGAATCGGCTGGTGAAGGGAGTGATCCAGATGTATGTTGCGAGTGGATGCTTTTCGGACGAGTGTGTTCAAGAATTAGTCTGGGCATATCGCTCAACTCCTCATAAGCAGGGAGAAAGATCTCCTTTTGAGTTGATGCGCGGTCGTTCTCCTGTTTCGAGACTGACTCCTGCCTGGTTAAGAGAGAATGGTAAACAATTCTCCTCATCCAATGTGCTTCCTTTGCCGATCTCCGAAGGGGATCTTGTCAAGGTCAAACCTGGTCGGTGTGCCAAAGGTCTTTCAAAATTTAGAGGTCCTTTTCGTGTTAGGAAAGCGTTTCCTCATTTTGTACTCCTTGACAACGGTGCAAAGTGGAATTACAGGAGAGTAGCACTTTACCAAAAAGGTGGGCCACACCCTCCAGAGTATTCTTCCTGTTTTTCTGACGAAGGTTGTAATGGTTACATGTTACCCACTCAGGGAGATTCAGGTTTGTCTTGTCTGCCTGCTGTACGGGGGGAGGTGGGTAGTGGTGATGCTTCTTCATCTTTGTGTAATGATGGTGTTGGGGTTTCCATCCCTGTTTCTGTTCCTGCTCAGACTTCTCATTCTAGTGTGAGCCTAAGGAGTCCTCGCTCTCGCCATCCACTTGCGTACCTAAATGACTATGTCCATTGAGAGCTTTTCTGTTCAATTGTTTCGTATTTTTGTTCTTTTCTTTTATTGTCCAAGGAGGGGAGATGTGTTGTACATAGCTTGTTCCCTACTTGCTCTCTTCCTTGCCTTCCCTTTTATCAACCTTCTAGATTGTTTATGTAATTCTACCCATGACGCTACTGCTAGTTCCACTCTGTGGCAGTTAGTGCTTGGCCAGATGGGTGACGGTCATGTTACTTCTGCATTGCTGCATTAAACTACTTACTTGCCACCTTCCTGTATCCAGAGTCATCATTACGACTTACAACACATACATCGTCAGATTCCACAGCCTCAACATAATCTCCTATGCAGACAACACTCAAATAATCCTCTCGCTCCCTGAGGACCCCTCCAAGGCCAAAACCAACTTCTGAAATGCCATGACCAATGTAGCCAACTGTATGAGAGACAACTGCCTCAAACTCAACTCCGACAGGAAGGAAGTACTGATCTTCAGAAACAACACCGCCGTTTGGGACCAAAGCTGGTAGCCAGCAGAACTCAGACCCACACCAACAGACCATGCATGTAACCTAGGGATCATCATCGACAGTGACCTGACCATGTAACGGCAAGTCAATGTAGTCGCCTCCTCCTGCTTCCACACTCTCTACATGCTCGGTAGAATCTTCAGATGGACCCCAGTCAACACCAGAAAGACCGTCACTCAGGCCCTCGTTGACAGCCGCATTGACTACGGCAACACTCTCTATGCTGGCATCTCCACCCAGCACCTCCGATGACTCCAGACCACACAGAATGCTGCAGCCAGATTCATTCTGGACCTCCCCAAACGGACCGACACCCGCCCTCCACCTCAGAAACCTCCACTGGCTCCCCATCTAGAAAAGATGCTAGTTCAAGATCCTCACCCTTGTCTATAAAGCCCTACACAATCAAGTACCTTCCTACATAAACCAGCAACTGAGCTGCCATCTACCTACAAGATACCTGTGCCTCTCCTCTCTGGCCCTCGCACACACACCTTGCATCCGTCGCAGCCACGGGGGGGGCAGCTCCTTCTCCTACATCGCCACCAAGACATAGAACGCCTTGCCCCTCTACCTCCAAACAGCGGACTTCAGGAACTTCAGGACTTCAGGAAGAAGCTCAAGACCTGGCTCTTTGACAGAGACACAACACCTTCAGCGCCCATATACCCCTACGGGTGGTAACGCTGCACTATACAAATGCTGATTGATTGATTGATTGATATAGGCATTTAATGGTGAATTGTTGTTACTCTGTATTAATGCCTACTGATATGTATTTTGCAACATAGAATCTCACAGGTTATCATAGTAGGCATGGGTTTTGGTGCTGGTTACCCCCTCTGACAAACTGTGGGTATAGAGGGAAGAATCTTTGTTAGGCTCTCTTAGGGAAAATAGTATTTTGCTTTGCCTACTGTGATTCTTTATACTATGTCATTTTATGACTGTATTCCTCATGGTTGCCTTGTGGGAAAGCGTAATCTCTGTGCAGGAGGCCTCAGTTGGCCATGGTGAAAAGCTAACAGCAAGAGGCCTGATTGACACACTAGAGATATATTTCTAATGCCATAGGTCTGATACTTTTTGTGTGAAAAATTATGATAAACACAGAAGGCCTGACAATAATTGTGAAAAACAGATGTTAAAGTCAATATGCTTGTAAGGATGGTTTATTATTTCCCTGTATTAAAACCTACATGTAGGTATTGTGTTACACAAAATGCCACAGATTACCTTTATAGGGAAGCATTTTGGTGTTGAGCACCGCCTCTGACAAACCTTAGGGGTAGAACATTAGCACTGTAATAATTGATGCTATAATCTCTTCACAGCTGTCTTGTAATAAAAAAAAGATTAAATAATACAAACTTCCTGCTAAGTAAATATAATATAGGTGGATACATAGAGGGCCATTGGGTCTGTTTTATTCTGTCACTGGTCTGCCTGAGTGTCAATTGCACTCTGCATCCATCCATGACAGCTATCTGCATGGGGATCAGTTCATATTAGTCATTGGTTCTCTTGCCCTGTGAATGACAGCATTTCTAAACATATATGTACATCCACCTGAAAATGAATGTGCTTCAGTGTCAGGGCTGATTAGCCAGTTCATTAAGTTTTTTATTTTCTCCTTTTATAGTCCTCCTTTCATTTATTTGATCCTCCTTCTTAAAATGTAATGTTTAAGAGTAAACACTACAGCACTCTAGGTGGGGTTAACAGGTCAATTTCTTGCAGCTCATTTCATCTATAGTGAGCTGCATCCCAGGTGGCCACCTCCTCTAAACCAGGAGACTATTACAGAATGCTATTGTCCATAGTGTATCATTGTTTTGCCATCCCAAGATGGCCACCACATTGGTTCTAAATGTAGCTGGCATGCTGGAACTTTAAAATAGTGATACATATTTTACAACACCACCTTAAGAAAGACACCTGCTGTTATGTTTAGTTTTGTTATTACAAGCATATTCCCACTGTGTTTACATGGCAGCATGCTTTGTTTTTTCTATTCTTTTAATGTATCGTGCGTATGTTGCTGAGTTTGTATGTGTTTTATTTTGCTTGTGTCAGATGCTGAATGCAGGAAAGAGTCATTGGATGAAAGGATGTATGAAAGGAGTGAAAAGTGACAGAGTGCATGCATCATGACTTATTGAGTGCCTAAATGCATCAATGATACAAAAGGCGCCATCATTCGTAAGGAAGACCTATTTGCATTGGCAATGCTTATTATTTTTCACAGCCAGGGAGTAAAAGACATGACTTACTAGCTTTTTTTCTGAGAATTGACATCTTTTTCTTTGAAATGGTTTTCTTGCAGAAGAGCAATTTGACATTTTAACCTAGACATTTGAGTGAGAACTCTCTGTTTCTTTACAGGGTTACGTAATCCCTCAACATTCCAAGAAATTGCATGAAAACAATTCATGATACACACAGGGAAATAAATATATATAACGAGTAACAGCTGAAAGTGCTACATTCTTATGAACAATGGTTAAAATAAAATAGGTCCCATGATTTAAAGCCAAATCAGAATAAAGATGCTGTAAGGCCTAGAGAAGAAAGTTAAGAAAAAAGATGAGAGAAACAAGAAAATGAGGGGTATAAAAAATCGGCCAGAGGATGAAAACTAAAGAATGTTAAAAAGTGGAAATTACTTTAACCATGGTAGTAAAATGTAAATATAGAAAGGCAATGGATAAGAGGAGTGATGGAATTCCTGAACCGATGATTAACCAAGAATCCAAGATACCCGGAATAATAAATAGGCAAAGAAAGAAAAAGGAGAGAGAATAACAAGGATAGCACAAGCGTGGAACAGCATGGAATACATAACAGGATGAGACAATGATGATTCTGGGAACACAGGGTACACCTAATAAGAAATCAGCTGTAAGTTATACATAGAACATCTATCTACATCTTTATGATAGACAAGAGACCTGTGAGATGGAAATATAATAAAACAATATCACTATGTCAAATACATGATATATCTAATCGCAAAACAAAGAAAAACATGAAAATGTTTAGAATAGGCAAATACTGTGCTTATTAAACAAAGCAAATCCATACAGCAATGTTTTCCAACATCCATTGCTTCTTCTTTATGAAGTTAGATAAATTATCATAATTGATCTAGTATTTTGAAGGTGGTAGACTTCTCCCTGAAGGTGACCTTGAATTAACATGAATTACTTAAACCATATCTAGCGTTCAAGAATCTGAGGGCCATATGTATCATACTACCGTTTAGCGAATTCCAAATAGCGAATTTTAAGGAATCGCTATTTGGAATTCGCAAAACGGTATGTATGTACAAAATCGCTTTTCAATAGCGATTCCTTAGCATTCCTAATTTGCGATTAGCAAATTGCTAATCGCAAATTACCCATTCATTTCCATGGGCCAGGAGGCCCATAGGAATGAAAGTGCAATTTGCGATTAGCAATTTGCTAATCGCAAATTAGGAATTTTTTCAAGGGTGCAGGGGTGTCTCAAGAACACCCTGCTGCACCCCTGAAAAAGACCTTTGGGGGCATATGGCGCACATGTATGCCCTAAGGGCATGTATGGGCGTCATATGGCACCTTTGTTTTTTTGTAAAAAAGCTTTTTGAAAAGAATTCGCAACTTACCACCAACTAGGAGTTGGTGGTAATTTGCGAATCCTTAATGGCAATTTTTGAATATTTTTTGTTTGATACATTGCATTTAAGGAATCGCAAAATTTGCGATTCCTTAAGTGCAATCGCAAAATAAGGAATAGCAAATTTTGCAATTCCTTATTTTGCATCAAACATGTTTGATACATACCATTTATCTAATTAGCATTCGCAAAGGCCGAAATTCGCAGAATTTCGGCCTTTGCAAATGATAATTAGCTTGATACATATGGCACTTAGTGTTGGATGCATTTCTAGAAACTCCTTCCTTCTATTCACTGTGGTCTTGCAACATCGTGGAAGATTTTGGGTCAGAAAAGAGCGCTTGATTTAATTGTTTATCTGTTATAAGTACTTTAATAAATAACTTTAATGCCCTTAAGCCTAGAGAAACATTTAATGATGAAAGCCTAGTGCACACACAGCAAAAGCAGGGCCATCCATTGTATCAACAATTTTGCCCAATATTCACTTTGAAAAAGGAAACCACATCAGACTCCTCAGCTCCTACCAGAATCCCTCTGATTCTTAAATTATTGCTCCCGTTGCAATTTTCAAAATCCTCAGCTTGTTTTTTAGGAATCTCTTTACCCATTTAATCAACCATGGGCACAACATCTGTTGCATCACTAATTCTATGTTCAATATGTGAATTCTTGACACCTCCAGTAAAAGGACCACAATTGTTTTCGTCAGAAAGCCAGACAGGATGTCAACTATGCAGTGGAGAACTCAAAATTGGACATATCTGGACTACACACTCACTGTACAATGTAATAGGGCATACTTTTTGGATGTATAAAGAGTCCTCAGGAAAGAGGGAATCCAATACATGCTCCTATACCAGGTGAGACTGAAACCCATGTTAGAAGGAAAAACAACTTTCTTCATGGATCCTGCAGTTGCAGGGGACTGGCTAGGAACATACAGAGTGGAAGTGGGGGAGGAGCTGAGATCAAATTGCACTGCCCCAAGTGGAAGAGGACCCCCGTACCCCGGAATCACAGGAGAACTAAGAAACCTCCCAAAGCGCAGGCAAATAAGGGCAGGATGGCAGCATTTCAGCAGCTGTGGCCTTGAGCGCCCTGGACACATCCTGGAATTGTGATATATATGATCCCTGAGGCATCAGTGGACGACATAGAAACAAATATTCCAATGTGACAAGAGGAAGACCCTCAGGTAATTTTCTCCAGATCAGCAGATGATTTATAGATTTAGGGCCAGATGTAGGTGAATTCAATTTAGCGAGTCATTAATAGCGATTTTTACCGAATTGCTATTAAGGACTCACAAAATTGAATGTAGGTAGGAATCGCAAAAATATTTGCGATTCCTTAATATTCCTTAATTGCGAATCACAAATTGAGATTTGTAATCAAGGAATAACATCCCATTCATTTCAATAGGACAAGAGGCCCATAGGAATTAATAGGATTTGTGCCCGCAATTTGCGAGTAACCAAGAGGCACTCGCAAATTGCGGGCGCAATTTCAAGGTTGTAAGGGTTTGCAAAAGGACACCCTGTTGCACCCCTTAGGGCATGTATGTGCGCCACATGGAACTTGTAAAAAGCCAAAAGTGCTTTTTAAAAATTAAATCCCAAAATACCACCAACTTTAAGTTGGTGGTATTTTGCGATTCCTTAAGGCAAAATTGCAATTTGCGATGCCTACCAGCATAGCATTTAGGGAATCGCAAATTGCTTGCACAAAATAAGGAATCACAATTGTAGCGATTCCTTATTTTGCGTGCAGGTATTTGCCTACCTACATTGCTCACAGCCAAATTGCGAATGCAAATGCTGGTATTCTCTGAATTTCAGCATGTGCGATCGCAATTTGGCTTCCTACATCTGATCTGGCCCAAAGTGTCATGAGCTAGGACTATGCAAGATGGGTTAGTCATATGGTAATGAATTCAGAGGCCTCGGGGAGGGGCGGAGACTGGCGGGTGGATTTGGGAATGTGTCCTTCATGCAGACAACAGAGGTAAACTCTTACTTCAAATGTTACACATATATGGCGTAACACTTCTGATGCTGATTGGTTAAGATGAGAATTTTAAATAAGGTGAGCAGGCAGGAAGCAGAGCATATGATACAACAGGTTTCAGATGACTCCCAAACTCTTTCAGCTCTAGCTTTGAAGAGCAGTGAGATGCACACATTCCAAGATGTGGTTTGTATGGATGGGTGGCGGTTTGCCACTGGTCCTGGGGATGGGGAGTTGTAGAATGTAACAGTTTTATTAGGGAAAGAAAAAAGTAGAAAGTACAGCTTGCTGTCGTCAAAGGGGTGCACAAGTTTGGTTACCACACTGGTGCTGTCAACCCACTTGCTTTAGCAGCCATTATCAACTCTGAATGGGGGTGAGTCAGAGCAGAAGCTTTGACAGTATAAGATGGCTCCTACAAATATGCCCTGCTAGCATGGAACGTCAAGGGAATGACATCCATATTATTATGGATTCATTTGGTGTTGCCCTTTGAGGTCACCTCCTTGGCAGTGAACAAGGTGGGCAAATTTGAGCTGGTTACTGGTAAGCTACATGATAGTGATAAGACTATGGCTTGAATGTATGCCCCCAGATGCAATTTTTCACTGCGCTGTCTGTCGGGATCCTTAGGAGAATTCCTGCCAAACAACAAAAGAAACCAAGAAACAATGAATGGAGACTGAGCTGGCAGCATTGGAAACTTAAGACGTCTACCAGCACAACCTCCTGACAGCGCACTAGTTTTTCTTCTTAGGGATTCTAATTTCTAACTGGAATGTGCGGCGCACACTGCTAGAGAAATGCACATTTCACCTTATAAGAACATCATGAGGCAGGAGCCTTCCTAAGTCCTCTGTCGGAAAATTAGTCAGGGTAGTTTGTTGCAGGCCGCCGGTTAGTGTCTCTCCGGCAGCACAGCGTTTTGGGTTCAAAGACTTCCGGTATTGGCGTCTTCATTTCGAGCACTCTCTCTAATGTGTATAGACGTTTTTCCAGCTAGGAGTGTGCACGCTCAGATCCGGTTGTGTACTTGACTGGAACTTGCTTGTTCCTGTTTGACACTCGTCGGGTCTAAATACATTGTATCTGGAGCTCAACTACGAACAGCTTTCAACAAGCACTGGTAAACTACAGAATTAAAAAGTTCAAAATTTCCTTCCTGGATTGATGAAAGAACGAGAGATTTAATCTAAAGAAGTTCTGTACTTACCCGATAAATTCCTCTTCAGGCTCCTGATGCAATTCAGTCATTGTGGACATGCAAGTATTCCCTGAAACTAATACAAAATAATTGATTGTATTAGTCTTTCTGTCTACTAAGACAAAAACAATAATATAAAATACACATGTGGAAAAAAAGAAGGAAAGGAAAAAAGAATTGAATGTTATTATAACAGAAGAGAAGCAATCGTCAAAATCAGATTGAGTATGTGGTAATGTTATTTAATAAAACACTAGCTCCCATATAATAAATAGTACACATATAGAGAGAGTAGGTTGGACACTCATCATTGTGAGTTCCACGGCTACATGATGGCTTCATTGTATCCCAAGGTGTTTGATACCAAATACCCCATCTTAATAAACCCACACTGATGCCAGTGCTGGATTTATTAATCAATGCACAAAGTGGGCAACTTAGAGGTGCCCCCTGAAAACCTAGCGACTACTAGTGTGTTGACTCACTAGTATAAAGCAGCCTGCCACCATTAGGCATGCTTCTGGCCTTCTGCAGTGAGAGCCTTTGCTCTCCGAGGCCGGGGAAAAAAGCCTGCTGCGAGGGGAGGTGTTCACACCTAGTCCAAGTAGGAACTGCTTCCCAGGGCGGGAAGCTTCAAAGGCCATGCAGCCTTTGAAATGCGACCCAGGCCTCTCCAGCTAGTGGAAGATGCCAAGCCCCTGTCCGGTCCTCATTTTTTGGTGCAGGGCAGGTGAAATTAGTTAGAATAGGAGGTGTGCCCACACCTAGCCATCACCACCCCTAAGGTGGGGCAGATGATGTGGACACCACTTTTTAGAATACTCTATCTTGTGTTGGAGGGAATTAGCCTATTAGGGTCAGGGTTATGCCCACTTCCCACAGGAAATGGTCATACAAAAGGTGTAGTCACCCTAAAGGTAGGTAACTCATTGGCTACTACTTGGTACTCTCCTTAATGCTCCTACATTGAGTATTAAGGTGGCACCCCCGGACCCAGAAATTCAGATTTGACGGACCTAAAGATGAGGAGCACAAAGAAGAGCTGCTGAACTCCAGAACTGAGTGCCTGCCGCAGAGTTTTAGTGCAAACCTCTGTCTGCTGTTTCAAGACTCGACAATCGCGGGTAACTGAATTGTCCTGCTGCTGTGTGGCCTCTAGGAAACCCAGAGGACTACCAGCCTTTACAAACTGCCCAAGTACTCCCTTGGAATAGAGGAGCTACTCCTCTGCTCACAGCAGGCACCAAAACCGCAGAGTCCGTTCCATTGACTTGCCGATTCCCAGCCCTACAGGCTCAGCAACTGACCAGGAAGAGGTACGTGTGCTCTGGAAGGTCAAATCTATCTCCCCAATGAGTTTGGAGGCACCAGGACCAACCAGAGCTGTGCAGTACCAGTCCCTGGCTACCGGACACCCTGCATCTAAGACCTCGAAGAGTCCAGTTGGGATTCCAACTGTACCAGAACCCAGAAGCCGCCAAAAAACATCAAGACCACTGAGACCCACCTCGAGGGTGGACCAGCGGTCCTGAATTTGCCCCTGCCAGCATTTGGCCCCTGATCGCAAAAAGCACCTTTACGCACCTACGCCAGCTATCCTACGTGCACTCACTACACCCGGACTAGTTAGAGACGAACCGGCTGTGCTCCCCTGTTCCAGAGGCCTTTGTGACCCTAACCCCTATTTGTGTGCTCTCGTACTTGTCCACAAGTTCCCCTCTGCAGCCCATCTTTAGAGGGCCCCCCTTCCCTGTAGCGCAACAACTACCAACTCCACCAACTCTCTGCTCCTGGTGGAATTCGGGACTCACCCAACAAACTATTGTTAGAACATTGGACCTTGGCTTCCCGCTACCCCAAACCTGGAAGGTGAACCCCTACAACTGTTTGTGCGTGTGCTTTACCTACATGCTTTGTCCTCCCATAGGAATGCATGATGCATAATTGCGCATGACATTGAACTATTTTCTTATCTTTGAAAATTCCTAAGAAATACAGTACTTACCTCTGAACATAGTTCTTCGCTTGAAAATATATGTAAAAAGACGTTATTTTTCTAAATTGATCTCGGATTTATTCTGTGAGTGTGTGTCTCATTTATTGCCTCTGTGAGTACAACAAATGCTTAGCACTACCCTCTGATAAGACTTACTACTCACCCACACTACCACAAAAGAGAGCATTAGTATGATCTACTTTGGACTTTGTACGCCAATTGTGGACCCACTGGACTCTCTGCATAGTGCACTACATTTTAGTGCACAATTTAGAGAGTCAGCTTCCAACAAATGAGCATGGAGAAAGGGGGATACCATTGAGAGACGGTGTACAATTCATCCCCCTACATGTAACTGACATGCTGTTCTTTTTTAGAGATGATCAGATGAGTTGAGTTGGATTTTGTCCCTAGTGGAAGAATTTGGGAGGCTCTCGGGTCTCCCTACTAACTGGATGAAGACATGCGCGTTCCCATTTGACCCTAATATGATGGTAGAACATGATGCATCAATAGAATGGAACATAAAGTGGAGTACTCAAACGGTACTTGGGAGTGAGAGCATACCATTCAGAAGTGAACTTAATGGGTGGTAATCTGGGAGCAGCAATACGTTGAGTTTTGGAAAATTTTACAGATTTCCTTATTGGAGCAGATAGCGATATCAAAGATGACCATACTGCCCAAGCTTTTGTATTCTTTCATTAATTTGTTGATTTGAATAAGACCCAGCTGGTTGACAGAGTGAGGTGCTATACTAAGGGATGTTTTATGTGGAGAGGGATGACACAGAGGTAACTTAGCTATCCTCAAAGCTCCTATAATGGAAGGTGGGTTGAGGGCCCCGATTATGATGTGTATTACCTTTGCTTCCCAGATGCAATGGTTATCCAGATTGCTGAAGGACAGAAATCTCACTGAAAGAGCTGCAACCATTAGTACAAATTATCTTACGGACATCCTCCCCATACTGTTCAGATGCAAAGCACTATATTCAATGGCGGCCCCTCTGTTTAGGTGGAGGAACATCGCCCCACTAAACAAAAGGAAAAATAACATAATAACTATCGTAATTATTAAGTTATTTTTCCTATAGCGATCAGTGGCTCTCGGCCGGGGCCCTCTTGGGCCGACCAAACAGTTCATGAATACTTTGCATGTTCCTACCAGGCTGCATTACACAACCTGGTCAGGAACATGCACAGGCTCCCTGTTCCATTCTGAGCGCCGATGCACAACGATCAGACGAATCACAACGCTGCATTGCAGTGTTGAGCTTGGCTCAGGGGAGCCTGTGTGCCGGGTGCTTCCTGCTGCTGGTGGCTGGGAGTCTGCAGGACGACGATGTAGGACGCAGGAGAGGCGGTCGTTCCCGGTAAGTGTTTTTTTTATTTTTTATTTTGATTCTTCGCCCCTCCCCTCCCCCCGCCCACACCACCAGGGGTCCGATAGCAGCTGCGACTGACTATATGCACAAATGCCAGGGTTGATGGGAGGCAATCAGATGCTGGCGGAGGTGTGCTTTCAAAACTAGGGACACCCCCACTTATGCCCCCTTTACACCCTTCAAGAAATGATTCAAATTTGCACTCAGGAATCTGTGGATTGTTTTCTAAAATGGGAAGAATGAGTACATTAGCAATAGGGGATTGTTTCCAGGAAGGTCACTTTTTAACAATGAATGAGATAGAGGAGTAACTGGGGTTACCGCCTGAACAATTTGTTATGTATGGTAAACATAAACGTATGGTGAAGAAGGCAGCCATGGAGTCCTTCTCATATGAAATCCTGCATCTTTTGTTTACCATGGGAGTAGGGGTAGATTAGTCTCCTAAGCATTAGAACACATTACTAAACATGACATGCACATGTCTAAAAAGAAATAGGAATCGTACAATAAAAGGGAACTTCCAAAGAAGGGGCAAAAGTGTTTGGAGAACACCCAGAAAGTATCCACAAATGCATGGCTAAAATACACCCAGTTTAATCACCTCTGCACTACATAGTTAACACCTAAATGCCTTAATCTTGTACAGGGATGGGCCAACATGGTGCACCCAAGGTGGTATGTTTGAGATGCACTCTTTTCGCACATGGTTTGGAGCTGTGAGCCTCTTGCCCTTTTCTGGGATGGAATAGTCGAAACATTGAATACTGTCTTGGATAGAAATGTCTGTATCCTAGAAGTCTGCCTCCTAGGGCTGTTCCATAGACCTAAACTGGTTTCTGGATTTGGCCCTCGCCTGGGCCAAGAGATGTATCGCCATACAATGGAAGGTGAATGGAGCACCCTCAATGGAGTGCTGGACACGAGATGTATGTAGATGGGGCAAGAGAGAAGGCTTAATACTAACAAGCATTTGCAATGCAAAAGGTCTCGCATTTATGAAGGTTTGAGCAATTGGCATTGTAAATTGCAATGCCTTTTATTTATGTGTTGTTTTTAAAACAGAAAAATAAAACATAACATGTGTATTTACAATGCCAAAAGCTTAAACTCTAGCAAATGCGAGACCTATTGCATTGCAAATGTGTGCTATAAAAAATGTAAACAGCGTTAGAAGAGAGTGTGTCCTGCCTGCAATAGCAGGCATGCCAAAGCTATTGAGAAAATAGTCCTCGGAGGCTGTAATTAAAGCCTATTGAGCAACAACACACATAACAGCGGGTGTCGGCATGGGAGGTTACAAAATGAGACAAGGCGTCACTCAAGAGGGACTACTAAGCCTTTTGACCAATGAACAGCCACAGTTTACAGTGGAAATGACGCAAGCCAATGAAAAATGTGGGCGGAGAATAGGTGGAGCTTCAAGTCCCTTCCTGAATACAGCATGCCTCGCAGAGCAGCGCATGCGCTGCCCAGGCTTTACATCAGAAAGAAAGACGGCAAATATGAAAGATGGTACTCAATGGTGGCCACAGGGGCGAGCTGTTGGCGGCAGATCAAGAATTCATCCAGTAACAGAGAGATTTAAGAATATACACAAAATGAGGCACTGTTCGATTCATGAGGGTGCAGGGGTGAGGGGGCGTAGTGGGACTGGGGAGGGAGGCGATGTGTATGAACGCCAGTACCAATTTGTTGGTTGTTTTAAACAGTTTAAAATTAGATCTCGCAAAAAAGTGAGAAGTTACAGAGGCCAGCTCACTAGTCCTATGATCAGACAGTTATGAGGCCTAGAAGGTCTAATAGAGGTTATGTTAAATTTGGATATCACATTACCTATGTGATGTAAACTTGGAATATTGTCTTTAAAATGGCTGTTTGTTTCTGACTGCATGCAAAATGTACACTATGGATGCTAAAACTGCAATAAAATGATATCAATAAATGCTGCATCAAACGTCTATAAACGCCACCCACCCACTCCATGAAAAACAAGCCCTCACTGCACATGGCCTTTGGCTGCGTGAAGGGGAGTTGGCCATAAGGACTGACCAACGTCCAGGCCCTGTGCCTAACCTTTTATGGCTGCAACCTGGCGCTGCACATGGCCAGTTGTTCGTGAGAAGCTGAGTTGCAGCAAATATTTTTTTTTCTTTAAATGTCGGGATGAGTGGCTCCATCTGCAAATTCTGTATTTCCATTTAGTTTTTTTAATTCATTTTGATGCAGGTGGGGACCCTTTATTGGCATGTGGGGCTCACTCAACTCTGTTATGTCCAATTTTTGTATTTTCCCAACACAGTGCACAGTGCGCCAGGCTTGGTATTGCCAGCCAGAGCATGCAGGCTTGCAGCTGCGGATCCACGACTCCACAATGGATGGGGAAAAAAGCTCCCTCATCCAATGGTATGTCTTTTGTTATCCACAGATCCTCCTTCCTTGTCTAGATAGCTCTATAATCTTCAAAGCCTGTCAACACCTTATTGTAACACTAATTTCTCAAACACTAGTGAATGGATTTAGAACTAATATGAAAAGCCACACTGCTGAGGAAAGTTGTATCATAGTGCCAAGTTTGGTAGTATTCCGCTCTAGCTGGTTCTCCTGTGTGTAGGAAGGTGGCTTTCTATATAGTGCACTAAAACAAAGTACACGGAACCCAGACTGATTTACAGAGGCTAAAGTAGATAATTCTAACGCTCTATTTGTGGCAGTGTGGGTGTGCACTTATCAGAGGGTAGTGCTAAGCATTTGTTGTCCTCACAGAGGCAAAAAATTACATACACACTCAAGAATATATCCAATACCAATTTACAAAAATGTTCGAATTTTATGTAATTTTTCAGACCCAGAACTTAATTCTAAAGTAAGTACTTCTTAAGATATGAATTTTTTAAGTTTGCACAATAAATCACTTTTGTGCGCAATTACGCACCATTAAAGTCAATGGTAGAAAATAGAAAAATGCAGATACAATCACGAAGTTAGAGCTCAAGGTTCACCTTCAGGATTTAGATAAGTCGCAAGGCCAGGCCTAATTTTACACCTGCAGATTCTCTGGAGCGTCCCAGATTGGGCCAGGGGCAGGGTTCTGACATCATTGGTAGATGGAGCGCTACAAAGAATGAGGCCACTTGAAAACACACTACGCAAGGGGACCTAAAGGTATGTCCGGGGGGTCCCACAAAAGGGAGCAGGTCGCAATGGCCTAAGGACCACAGGAGTACAGCTAGTTTGTCGGAACCCAGGCAAGGCGGGCTGGGTGCAGAACTGATAGGTCAGCTAGGCTTGGCACATCAAGTTGTCCTCGCGTTCAGGAGCAGGCAGCTTGGAGAGGCGGTTCCTGGACTGCTAGAACACTCACAAAGTAGGTATCACAGGTTTCAATGTCCCTCGATGTGTTGCTTAGCCTTGGGCAGCTGGAGTCTGGATTGGACTCTTCAGCTCGGTGAATGCTGCAGTGGGTCTGGTACCCCGAGTATTTGTGCGGCACAGCTCCGGTAGATTCTGGTCCTGGTGTCTACACAATCGGAGGGGAGATAGATGTGATCCTCTGGGACTGGTGTACCACTTTTGGTGGAGAGCAGCAAGTCAGAAAACCGGATTCAGTGGGTTCGGAGCCTAGTGACTGGGGGGGGGGTAGTACCTCTGCTTCAAGGGAGTTCTTTGGCAATTTGTCAAAGGCTGGAGGAGCTCTGCGATTCTTGAAGGCCTCACAGTTGCAGGACGAGACAGCACACCACGATTGTTGAGTCCTTAAGGCAGCAAGCAGGGTTTGATGCCAATTTTCTGCAGCAGGGCTTCAGTTCTCAAGTGAGCAGCTCATTTTTGTCCTTTTCTTCTCCATGTCTATCAAATCTAAAGTTCAGGGTCGATTTGTTAAGAGGGGTGGTAGGTAATAGCCAATGGAGTACCTACCTGAAGGGTGTCTGCACCCTCTAAGTGACCACTTCCTGTATGAAGGGCCACTACTGTGCCCCTAATTGGCTAATTCCCTGTCAAACCAAGGTGGAGGGAAAAGAAAAGTGGGCTCCACATCACCTGCCCCACCTTAGGGATAGTGCTGACTGAATTGAGGACCTACCTCCAAATTTAACTAATTTTCCCACCTGTCCTCCTGCAAAATGTGGAGCAGGACAGTGAGGTTGGCATCCTCCACTATCTGAGGTGCCTGGGTCGTATTTCAAAGGTGGCATCACTTTTGAAGCTTTCTGCCTTGGAATGCCATTCCAGCCTGGAGGAGGTGTGAAGCACATCCGCCCACAGCAGGCTTTATTCCTGCCCTCTAAGAGCGCTGGCTCTCATCCCATGAGGTCAGAAACATGTTTGGTGGTGGCAGGCTAGCTAAGACTAGTCAGAGACTGTTATAAATAAATACACTGTTTATTTTCATAACAAAAGACTCTAGAGAGACCATGCCAGTGTTTGGTAGGTTTTCAGGAGGCCCTGTAAAGGGTCTTCTATGTGCATATATTAATAAATCCAACATTGTAATCAGTGAGTATGTATTAAAACGAGATGTTTGGTACTAAACATCTTAGGGTACAGTGAAGCCACCAGGGAGCGAGGAAACTCGTAAAGACAAGTATCCAGCCCTTGCACTTTCTATGACTTCCCAGTGCACTTGACATTGTAGAATGAATCATTTCTACTCATGCAGATATGCCCACACATGGGATATAGTGCACCTTGCCCTAGGGCTTTAAGGCCAGCAGTAAGGGTGACTTATATATACCTCATGCTGTGTATAGGGAAATGGCATACAGGGCTGTGTCGACTCTTCTGTTTTCTCTGCACTAAGACACACAGCCTGCAAAGGCCGTTTGCATGGTCTTGGTGAGGGGACTCTGGGGTGGCACAATTGGTGTATCAACCTAAGGTGACCCACCGCAGAACCAATGCCCTAGGGTACCAGGGGTGCCATTTACTAGGGGCTTACAGGGGTTACGGAAGTTGTGCCAATCGTTGTACATTTTTAGGAAAGAGACCTGGCACTGGGAGCGTGGTTAGCAGGAACACAGTGCACTTTCAATTCGATATCACATCATATATCAGGCAAAAAGTGGGCGCAAACCATGTCAAAATAGGCACTTTCCTACACTGTAACCGAGAGAGAATTTTCCTATGGAAGCTCAAATGGAACAAGCGGGTTTTAAAACATGCCCCCCATCCGTACACGCGATGGACCTGCACTGACATGCCAAATATTAGCCAGGTTTGCTATTTCGTGCTTATTTATCAAAGGGCGCCAACGTTATAAGCAAATCTTTAGTGGGTACTCTAACCATAACAGCAGTCAAGGCCTCCATAATATAGTGCAGCAAGGGAAGGTTTTGCAGAGTTTCTGATTGTGTGACTATATGATTTTTCACATGAACAGTATGTAGGGCCCAGGGGAGTGGTAGTTTTGAGGTAGCCAGAATCAGTGAGGATGGCACCCCCATCCAATTGATGTCAAGCAAGTAGTCTTTCTTTCCTGTCCACTTTTAGTTCCAGGTGAGCCGGGCCATATTTGGGTCTCCTTGACACTAGGGCTTCTGTTGATTTTGTGTCCAGTGAAGGAACTTACCCTGCAGGCGGACTATACACTACCCCTCAAATCCGAGTCGAAATAATAGTAGACATCATAGTACACCAAGGGCAGACCCAAACTCCCCATCAGGAGCACTTTGGTAGGAAGAAAAGAGTTCTGTAGACATAAGGAGGCAGCTATGCCATCCCTTCGAGCTACCTGCTGAGGGGGCACATTGCACAATGATGCCCTTGGAAAATCAGATGTCAATGGACACTCTGGCAGGACACCCCAAAGATACTCCATAAGGGACAACTCATACATTTGTATCTCAAACTTCTGCTGGAAAAGTGTGTCTGTAAAGAAAGGAAATACAACGTTTATTCAGTATTTAACAATATGCAATTACTTTACTAAAGTCACAAATAGTTTATATTGGATTACAATGGAGGAACATGTTCCCGTTACGCTGGGTGGGTATATCTTACGTGGACACCACTGCATTGTTCAGCTCCTCTATTTTTTTTACCTATTGGTATGGAGACTGGTGACGTTCTTCCATGCCGACTTTTAGCTAAAGTTTGAGTGTGGAGGGTGCAATTAAAACAAGATTGAGAAATATTCCCTTTAACCGCATGCGTGCGGGCGGAATTCCGCCCGTACGCTGAGAATCCGTAAAGTGCACTTTACATGACGAGCTGGGCTCGTCATGAGCGTGCGAGGAGGCTACCTCATGACGAGCCCAGCTCGTCATGAGCGTCGAAGGGGTTAAGTACCCAAATCAAAACTCTGGCAGGAGCGTCCCAAATGTCTCTTAGATTCGACATCTTCTCCGATTTTAAGGAGGAAGAAAAAATCAATTTAATCAGTCCAGGATTAGACACAACTCTCATTGACCAGGAGTGTTAGAAGGTAGGAGTCACTGTCATTTCCCATAAATGTGTGATTGCATTTTTTATAATATTGATGTAAAATGGGCATTGCATTTTATGTACTTTACAACATCCGAGGTCCTTCAAATTGTCTTCCAGTAGCATCTGGCATTTTTAGGCAATAAAAAAACAAATAAATAATACAGATCAAGTGAACATAAATGTCAGATGTTATGGGAGCTATTGCAAGGGTGACCTTGAGCTGGTTTGAGATCACTTCTTGCCAGCATCAATATCATGCACATTCCCTTGCACCCTTCGCCCCTTAGATTCGGTCAGGACCTACTGTCAAGGAAAAATTCGATTTATTCACAGCAATATATGTAGTGGTTCACCTTACACATTGTATTGCTGACACCAACACTTCCATGTTGAGAAGTCCCAGCCGTGGCAGACCTTTAGACCCCTAATGTGTCTTGTTCATTCCGTATTCACCCTCCCGGAACTAGACCCAGCGATCACAATGTGGGAGAGTGACGTGTGTCTCTCTCTCCTTCAGTGAGGACCATTGGGCAAATGTAAAGGTGCTTGTTTGCTGTCATCGTGCAAGGCAAGCTGCATGTATGGATGCGTGTATGTTTAATTCATGCATCGCGAACCCAGCCGAAAGGTGGCCGAGTGCTGTGTAGCGTCAAAGACAAAGATGTCAAGGAGTTCTTGTAGAGGTGGCTGAGTTCTGAGAGCAGAAGTGGACTCCTACTGCATCATGAAATAGTGTTCTTTATAGAGGAGAGTCTCCTGCTGTTTCCAATGTCAGAACATTGGAATGTTGAGCGCTCCATTGAAAACAAGAGTGCTTCGGGCTTCTAATGACTGGTAGAAGCCTGGAGCTCCAACATTTCAATGTTTGTTCAGAGCTGTTGCTGGAGTTCAACCCCTTCGGGCTCCGTGAGGCCTTTGTTTTATTTGTTAGAACATTCTGCCCTCTAGTGGTGGAATGTTCTATTAGCCTTAGAGCCCTCCGTAGCGGGCTCTACCGGTCATTAAAGGCCATCTTCAGCTTGGGTCTTTAACGCTGGAGCAGGCTTTAACGCTGGAGCAGGCCTTTAATGGCCAGTAGAGCTGCTACGGAGGGCTCATAGGCTATATTGGAGCAAGGTCTGGTCACTGACAGGCAGACAGTAGCTGGTCCATTAGGGTGGTTATGAATAAACATAATGTCCTTGCAGTTTTCTCTTTACCGCCAGAACCTCTAGTTCTTCTGTTGTTAAATCCCTCGCCAGAACCTCTAGTTCTTCTGTTGTTAAATCCCTCGCCTGCTCTACACCTGTTCTCCTCTGAGCAAATTTACACCAATCCTCCAGTGCAAGGTATGTAAATGTCTGAGCGGGAGGGAGACTGGCCCGAGAGAGAGGTCTTTGTTTGAGCTTCATTATGGCTTGATGGTGACATTCCCAGGCCAGGGACGGGGGCGGCCATCTTAATGCTCTGGACAGCCGTAGACAGAAGGGAGTCTTCGGTGCTATATTTGCTCACCGTTTTGTATGATTGTACTGCGTCTTCCATGTATCTGCTGCACAATTATCATAACTTTTGGAATCTGGGACCTTTGAAAGGTCCCGGCACTATACTGTATACATTATATTGCATGCCGATAATATCACAGTCACTACATTGACCTCACAAGTACATAGGAAGGTAAATGTAATATTGGGCTGCAACAGTTACTGGTGTTAGGGCGGCAATGTGGTGGCAAAAATAATAACATACCTTGAGGATGTAGTAAGTGGTAGACAATGTACTGCATGCAATATAATTATAGGTTGATATTATTAACATTGACATAGTGTCTTAGAACACCTGTGACATCTTTTTTGGCCTGTGGTCCTCGGGTTTATCCCCTCTTTCCATGCCACATTTTCGGACTCCACGAAAGGGCCTGGCATGAGCCCTGTAAATAAACAAACAGATGCACAAACAGGGAGTTTGAAGGCACGGCGTGTGGGAGAGGGTGGTTTGCTGGAAGCAGCGGAAAGGCTCGGTAAGAGAGCCGCCAGGTAGCCGCCGCCTGCGTCACCTCCCATATGATTAACGTCGCCCACAAAGCTCGCCGCCGGAGACGGCCGCCTCATATCCCGCCGGCCTTTGTCTTATTTTATTTATGAATTTGATTGATTGCTGCCCAGGTAGGTAAGCGGAGACACCCGCCTGGTGTCCAGTTACAGCCTGGAGCTGGAACAGACGAGGGTAAAAATAGCAGGCAGGCAGCCGTGCACGGTAACTCCAACAAACAGAAATCAGAGGTCACGTCAGGCGTGCGCAAACATTCACCGCCCAGCCCGCCCATATCCATGTTTTCCATTTCTACAGCAAATTTACATCAAGCCTCCCGCGCAAGGGATGTAAATGCCTGAACGCGAGGGAGGGCGGCCAGAGAGAGGGGTTGAGCTTCACCTTGGCGCGAGGGTGACATTCCCATGACAGGGACGGGGGCGGCCATCTTAACGCTCTGGATAACGGAACAATGCTCTGCGCGAGGGAGGGAGGCTGGAGATAACGGTGTGTTTGAGCGTCACCTTGGCGCGTGCGGGTAGAGAGAGAGGTGTGTTTGAGCGTCACCCTGGCGCGAGGGTGACGTTCCCATGATGACAGGGACGGGGGCGGCCATATTAATGCTCTGGATAATAGAACAATGCTCTGGAGGTGAATGGAAAAAGACAACTGTGCATTCGTTTACTCCGTGGCTTTGGCCTAGAGCAAGGCAAAGCGTTGGTGAGTCGGAAAACGGGCTACCTGACAGTCAGCATCGTTATCACCTGAGACATATGGGTTGGGGTCCAACTTCCCCAGGGCATTCTTTCCAGCCTTCTTTCTAAATTATTTATAAAGAAGGGCCTGCACTCTGCTCCTGCGTTATGATTGGTGTTCAGGGGAAATGGGCGGCCATTTTGAAGAGGGCCATATGGTTATTGCTGGCTTTCTCTTGCAGAGTTGTAGCACAGTGTTAAGTCAGGCCTGGTTCACAAAAGCTTAGATTTGTAAGGCAGAAATGTGCATATTTAGAGTCACTGTTGTGCTTGATATTTACAGCGTTTGCATTACTCAAGCAGTAATGGTCATAGAGTTACTTGAGCACTCAAATGCACAAACATTGTAGCTAAAGAGTTTCCAGCAGGTGGAACAATCTACATGCTAGTACACCTGACGCAAAAAAGCATTTACACATTAACTATTTTTTTTAAAATGTACATAAAAATATGTTTTACTCTTGGAGAAGCCCCTCCCAGTGCACCTCCAGTAAATATTGGTGATGACCCCTCATGGACGGAGGCCCCGGCTATACAAGGTCAAATTTCCATGACTTTCTAGAAGGGGTCACTTTTTGATAGTGGTGTGTCTGTGTGTAAATACTGACATATTAACATTTGTTTATGGACATTTGTCTTAGAAGGGGTCACCTTTTGCTAGTGGTGTGTTTGTAAATACTGTTTAGTCAAGCAAAACAATCCCTTTGGGACACCTTATTAAAGTGACAAACGTTCAACAGACAATTTAAAACAGGAACACATAGACTAAAAAACTACTGTACTTGTGAGGCAAAACACAAATGAAATTATGAAAAGTCCTGGACAATTTATTATACAATGCAATGTTTAAGAACAACAATTCAACAATAATTAAAAAGAGGGAAGAACATTAAAAGTAAGGAAACAATTAATTCTTATTAATAAAAAAGTAGGTAAAGACAGAAAATTAAATTCAGCAAAAATGTCAGAATTATTTTCTAATTAATTGAAACACAATCCTCCTTTTTGTTTATGCGACGCGTTTCGGTGGATCATATGATCAAACCACCTTCATCAGGGTTACATGAAATGTCTTCCCAACAATTCTCAGAAGTTTGTATCAAAGCATAACCGCTTGGGGTAGGTACCTCCTATGTTAAAAAACCATCTCTCGTCCAGCGACTTAAAAAACTTCTCAGGACCTGTCTGTTGAACGTTTGTCACTTTAATAAGGTGTCCCAAAGGGATTTTTTGCTTGACTAAACAGTCTTCTTGGTACCCCATCCCTTTGGTTGTGGGGTCCCTCTCTCTTTTATTAGTGTTTGTAAATACTGACATAATAACATTTGTTCATGGTCATTTGTCTTCGTTAACAGTTAGCACACCTAGAAACACCCACAAACCTGCCAATAATCCTTTATCGGTAAATGCTGAAAACCACTACATTGATAAATGTTCCCTACTTTCAAACTTTGCATACAGAAAAATGTTGCCTATCCTGATAAGTTTACGTTTGCAAAGTATTTTAACATGTTTCATTTTTCGTTCCTTAGTTCAGCAGGGTGAGGAAAATATTTTTGAGAATTGATCCGCTCCAGTTGACATATACTTTTAGAAAACCATGAAAAACATTCTTAGCCAGAATCTCGCTCCTAAAGCCAACACGCCAACAAGTGCTCGCAAGCAATTTTTGTACGTCAGTTAGGAGTGAACTACGTCTTCAGTGATAAGGTGTCCCTATGACTGTGGATAATGCTAAAAGGCCGTGAATGTCTAAGTGAACCATCAGAAGTTCTGTAAATATTGCTTTATTATTGTCCTCAGACCTTCTACTCTGCACACATGAGTTGGAAATGAACCCAGTGCGAAGGATTCTCTCCCACAAGTGTTTTTCTTTTCTGTACACCTATCTTTGGATTCTTTTGTTATCGCGATTGAGACTTCTCAGTATTTGGGACCGTTGCAATCCTTCCATAGTCCACAGGTAGGTACACCACTAGTAGTGATGAGGGCTGTAAAACCCTCTTCCATCTCATTCCGAGATGCATCTCTCTTGTGATGCTGCTCTATTTCTCTACACGCTCAGCCTCCCTGTATCCATCTTTATGTATTTATTAGGTATCCCAGGAGATTTCTTGATAACATTTGTAGATTGATTGATAATATGTTGTTAAAGATTGTTATACTAGATGTCATATCCATGACAAGGTCAGCAATGTCAAAGAAATAATCTACTGGTTGATAAATGTATGTTGTTGGCCTTTCTGGAATTTGAAGATAAGATACTTATTGACAATGAGTTCCAGACATCAGTCACCTGGACCAAAAGATTAGGCATCTTGGCGTATTTATTTATTTAGGGGGTTTTGTAATGCGCATCAATCTGCCCCTGGAAGATATCACTGCGCTGATACAGCAAGCTGTCATTTATAAAGGCATTAGATGTCACAGAAATGTATTTATTTTATTTATTATTTATTTATTAACAGCTTTTATAAAGCGCTAACGAAGGCCCAAGGGCATCTCGGCGCTAAAAGTATCTGCACTGTCTAACCAGAGAAGGGAAAACTGGGTTTACAGATTAAAAAGCCAGGTCTTGAGTAGCTTGCGGAAAGACAAAAGTGAAGGGCATGTTTTAATCGATTGCGGTAAAGTGTTCCAAAGCTTGGGCGCTGCCACAAGAAATCTTCTGTCTCCCCATAAAACAGTTTTGGTACGAGGTACCACAAGTTCATGTGAACTAGAGGAGCGTAGAATTCTGGAGGGACAGTAAGGGATAAGATTTTTAATGAAAAAGGCTGGTCCCTTGTTGAGCAGGGCCTTGTAGACTATACAGAGTGTTTTAAATTTGATTCTGCTTCTAATTGGGAGCCAGTGTAGATCTCTAATGGTTTCTGACGCAGATTGGTGTTTAGGAATTCTTCCCAGAAGCCTGGCAGCTGCATTTTGGATAATCTGCATTTTGTTTAGTACTCTTTCTTGAGCGTTTAAAAAGAGTGCGTTGCAGTAATCTAGTGTAGACAGTACCAAGGAACTAACCAAGGTTTTGCCAGCTGTCTCAGGGAGGAATGTCAGAATTTTTGCAAATCAGTCGTAATTAGTGAAAGGCAGAGGAAGTGATCTGATTGGCGTGAGGGAGAAAAGTAAGACGGTCGTCGAACATGACTCCCAGATTCCTCACCTTAATGACTGGTTCAGGCGGGGGACCCAGTGATAATGGCCACCAGAGGGAGGACCATTCCGGGGTCAAGTGTCCGAAAACAACAACTTCCGACTTGTCGGAATTTAATTTCAGACAGATTGAAAGCATTTGCTATTTTATGGCCATCGTTCCTGACGGCAAGGACCAGCTGGGTGTCATCTGCATAGGAGGTCAGGCTCATCCCATGTGCCCGAATAACGTTGGCAAGGTCCGACACATAAATGTTAAATAGTGTCGGACTAAGGGATGAGCCTTGAGGAACTCCACATGGCAGTGACAAAGCGGATGAGTGGAAAGGTCCAATAGTGACCACCTGGGTCCTGTCCGTCAGAAAAGATGCTAGGAGTTTTTTGGCCTTATGTTTAATTCCCATGCCTTCGACACGGTCGATCAAGATGGTGTGATCGACCGTGTCGAAAGCCGCCGATAAATCGAGCAGTATCAAGACTGCTGAACCTCCAGCATCACGGATAGATCTGATATCATCCGCAGCTTTAACCAAAGCCGTCTCTGTACCACGGAATTGGCAAAAGCCAAACTGAGATTCATCAAGTAGGTTATGTTCCTCGATAAAGGCTGACAGTTGAAGATGCAAAGCTTTTTCAACAATTTTAGCCAAGGCTGGGAGGCTGGCGATAGGACGGTAGCTTTTTAATTCTTCCATGTCAAGATTTGGTTTCTTGAGCAGTGGTTTGATAAGGGTTTTTTTTAGGACATCTGGGTATATGCCTGTACTAAACATAGAATTACAAATTGCAGTGATGGCCGGCAAAACCACTTCAATAACCGGGAGCAGCACTTTTAGGGGGCAAGGGTCTAAGGCAGAGCCCGATTTAATGGAAGATACAATATTCCGAATCTGAGAACTGTAGACGTCTACAAACTGCAGGAAGATGGGGCCGGGGCAGGAGACAGGTGTTTTAGTAAGAGTATCGTTATTGTTGGCGAAGACCTGATAAATGAAAGAAATTGGCTAAAGCATCACAAAGCGATTGGGAGGGGGGGGTGTCAAGTTGGGTGAATATCCTGCTAACTGCTTGGTGGTTTCGTACAACGCTTTGTTAGAATTTTGTACGGATTAAATTCTCTCACAATAATATTTTTTCTTAGCCTCGCTAATTAGAGTTTTATATATAGCCACCGTTTCTTTATACTTGGTTTTGGCTACTTCTGAGTAGTCTTTACGCCAATGCCTCTCTTTATTCCTACACTGCTGTTTCTGAATACGTAATGACTCCGAGTACCAAGGGGCCGATGGAGTAGATCTCTTGCAAGATCGTTGTTTGACCTGGACCAAATCAGTGGTCGCAGAGCTCACCCACTCATAGAATTGTGTGGTGGCGGTGTTAGGGTCAGTAGATAGGAGAGGCATAGAATTTATCAAGAGTGTTTCCAACCTGGAGCAATCAATGTCACCCCACGCCAGGTAAGACTGGCGAGGATTGGGACGTGACATAGAGGCACCGGAATCATGCGTGGCCAGTGACGCCAGGATGGCATGGTGATCTGACCAGGTAAGGGGGAGGATTTGAGTGACTTGTAAACCCACCAAATTAGTGAAAATGCCATCCAGTGTATGGCCCCCTTCGTGGGTTGGTGAGTTCACCAGCTAAAAAAGCAGCTGTGTCTGGATCTTCTGGTTTATCAAAATGAAAATTAAAATCACCTAGGGCAGTGAGGGAGCTATCGAGGGCAGACACTTCCAAGATGGACCTAAAATCGGAGATGAATTCAGTTCTGGACCCTGGTGGTCGATAGAGAAGAATCCCTTTAAAAGTATATGATGGGGTTAACTTAATAGAGAATTGTAAGGCTTCACAGGAGGATAGGGTGATTTTATTGGTTCTCACCGTAAATACATCACGTTCAATGATTGCAATTCCACCCCCTTTCTTACGTTGTCTATCTAGTCTATAGATAGAAAAACCTTTAGGAACTGCAATCACTAAATCTGGATCGGACGAGTTGTCCATCCAGGTTTCCGTCATAAAAAGCAGATCCAGTTTTTGGTCCTCTATAAGATCAGATATGTCCTGTCGGTGTTTGCCGAGCGAACGGACATTAGTAAGGGCGAATGAGTAAGATTTCAGGGATTTATCCTTGTTGCAAGGGATGGATTTCAGAGTGCTAGGTATAGAAGTTTTACAGCCTGAGCATGATAGAACAGGGTTTTCAGCTAAGAGCTGAGGGTCGAATGTGAGGCAGGAATGAAGAGCAGGAGGACGCAGTTGTGAAAGCTGCATTGCTGTATAAAAGCCTCGTGGGGGCAGGGGGTGTAGACCAGGGGGGGTGGCCCTCGGCCCGGGCCAGGCGCGGACGGGCGCAGACGGGCTTGCCTTTGGCGCGCCGCCGGCGCGCCCGCTGCGCGGACGGGATGGTCTAGTGATTTTATTCATGATTAAGGCGGAGGAGGGTGGGAGTGCTCGACCAGCTACACCGCTAACCTTCCCTCACCAAGATGGCAGCTGAGGAGGGTGGGGTGAGGTCCCAGCGCTTAGTTACAGCCGCGCTGTGAGTGGCTAGCTGAGTGGGCAGCCTCAGGGCGAAGCAGATCTCGCGCAGAGGTAGGGACAAACAATTTAAAAATGTACCAGTTAAAAATCACATCTCTAAGTTGTAAACAGCCACATTTTTTAATTCTTCCTGAATCTGAAATTTTCTTCCATAAGACGCAGATCCAAGGTAGCTTGTTCCACTGAACAGACACTAGATGAGAAAAAGAGCGGCCACCAGCTCTAACTCCTTTTATCCATGTTGATTTGGCCAATGCAAGATTGCAAGATTGCAAGATCACCAATGGCGGGTGGGAGTGTAGAATTCCAGTCTGGTTTGAATGTTTACTGGGCCTATCTTATAGAGCGCTTTGTGCACATGGCAAAGTAATATGAAATTCTCTTTTTGGTGCATGGTCAGCCAATGTAGCCTCGCTAGAAAAGCAGGTGCAGAACTGTATCTGTCTTTTTTGTCAGTTTGGCTGCTGCATTTTGTGTTACTTGAAGTCGGGCAAACAGAATATCTTCCATGCCCACATACAGAGCATTCCCATAATCCTGCCTACTTGTTAAGAGGACCAGGACTATTGTTTTTCTCCAATTTAATGGATCCATTAAAAAAGTTTCCTTAGTTGTTTTAAAGTGGAAACACATTTGCCAATCAATCAATCAATCAAGAAATTTGTATAGCGCGCTACTCACCCGGAGGGTCTCAAGGCGCTTGGGGTGGGGGGGGGGGGTCCGCTACTGCTCGAACAGCCAGGTCTTGAGTTGCTTCCTGAAAGAGAGGTGGTCGTGGGTAAGACGGAGGTGGATGGGGAGTGAGTTCCAGGTCTTGGCTGCCAGGTAGGAGGAGGATCTTCCTCCCATGGTGGCTCTTCGGATGCGTGGAACGGCGGCGAGGGCATGGTTGGTCGATCGTAGTTGGCGGGTGGGAGTGTAGAAGGTCAGGCGGTCGTTGAGGTACCTGGGGCCTAGGTCGTGGAGGGCTTTGTGTGCGTGGGTGAGGAGGCGGAACGTGATTCTTTTGCACAGGTGGCCTTAACTTGATTTTGCATACGTAAGGAGTTATCAAAAAGGTCTCCCAGATTTTTCACTACCTTCTTGGCCTCAGGTGCGGTTCCCAATTAGCTTGGCCACCCTGAGGAATCCCAAGGCAGGTTTGCTCCTCCAAAAAGTCGAATCTCTGTTTTTTTTGCCTTCAATTTGAGGCAGTGATCTGACATCCAAACTGCAGCCTCCAAAAAGCAGTTTATCATGTCCTTCTCCTATTGATATCACCAGCTGTGTGTCATCTGCACAAGAATATATGTTAAACCCCCATTTCTTCACATTCTTTGCCAGGAAGGACACATAAATATTAAAGAGTGTAGGGCTCAAAGAGGAGCCCTGTGGGACTCCACACTTAGCTGTCTGGGGAAGCAACTTAAAAGGGCCAAGCTGTACTGTTTGATTTCTATTTCCTGGAAAAGAGCTAAACCATTGCACCGCTTTGGAATGAAATCCAATCTCATGCCATTTTTTCGTTAGTAAACTGTGCGACACGGTATCGAAAGCCGAAGAAAGATCAAGTAGTATCAGGGCAGCTGCTTTGCTGCGGTCCACTTGTACTCTGATGTTATCGAGCAGGGCTAACAGAGTAGTCTCTGTACTCAGAGTTCAACAAAAAGAAGTAAACATACTGTGTGGAACATAATATATGTGTTGGTGGGTGCATACAAATGCACTGGTGATTTAGTGATATGTGAATAATTGAATGGATAATAGCATAAGGTATTTTCTTACACATGTTACACATTTACATTGGAAAATGGAAAGAGGCACTTTTGGTCACACCTTCCAGCTTCAATGCACATATTTAGTTTCCTCTGCAGGGTCAAGAACAAATTATGTGTTACTGAGGGAGGTCACTGCATGTCTGTCACTCGTAGCCCATCTTCATGCAGATGCAAATATCTTGTTTCTCATTCTCGGTCCATGTATGCTCCTTCCCTGGTGAGGATTCACACCTTAAGCATCTTTTCAGCTCACACAGACACCCGCTATCCTTACAGCCACTTAGAATTTTTGCTATGTTCATGTTTTTGACCTAGAACCTGGCCTTTTCCAACATCACCCTCCTGGCCTGACAATTAACTTTGGGCTTTCCTTTCGAATGTAGACTGTCCAAGCTCCTACTCTTTCTTTGAACATTGCAGACCTGTAGAGATTAAGAGCCACTTTCTGAAATTTGTGCTTTTTTCCAGAGGCAAGGAAACTATCTCGGTAGATAATTTTCTTTTATTTGGTGCAATGAAACCTACCCAAATTACCAGCATTTCTGAGTCTGAACTCGTTAAATTCTAATCTGGAGGAGGCATTGACTGTTATTATTAGTCTGGATATCACTCAATGTCATTCTTTTATTAAATAACTTTATTAGCATTTCAACTCATAATAGTATTTTTAACATTATAATTGCCCTATCCCCCTCCTTCCCACCACCAAGTGTACCAATTGAAGTAGTCCACTATAGCATATTTTGTTTGGAATGAGGGCAGTGGCAATCATGATTCGGTTTCTTAGTGTATGTCAATGATTAACAGTTAACCCCCATTTGTCCCCGCCCTCGCTTCCGTTCCCGTGTCAATGTCTTGTGGATAGCAACCTGTTCCATGTGTGTGCCCTCTCCTATAGGTCAGAGAGGGTCCCAATGGGGTTCTCTTGGGAGTCACCGAGAGCTAGTTTGTCAGGGGATCCACCCTCCGGTCCTGATCAGAGGATCTCGCTCCGTCTAGAGCTTGGGGGCCTTGCAAATCACCAGAATCGACGCCCAGGCCGTAAGGTCATTGTCTTCTTTATCATCCTTGCAGACACGCTTCAATCGCATCGCTTCAGCAGTCGCCCATTTGCATATATCTTTCATCCAGGTCTCTGCAAGGGTAGGCACGGGGTGTTGCCATGTTCTTGCACTCCGTCTTTTTGCCAAGACCAATCCTAAAAGAATAAAGTTCCTGCCTAGCTGCTTTTTTTGGGTGTTGGTAGCAGTCCTAGTAACACTATATGTATGTCTTGGGGCACTAGCTACCTTGTGGCCTCCCTTAAAAAAGTCATCACCGTCTCCCAATATGCTGTCAGTTTTTGACACAACCATACCATATGTATAAATTCAGCACCCAGAGATCCATATCGGGGCAATCAGCGGGGAGGTCTGGATAAATTCTACGTAAAGTTAATTTTCTCCCAATCAGTACTCGCAAAACACTAATCCATGCTCTAGTTCTTAGTCGCTTGGATTATGGTAACGCTTTGCTGATTTCGGCTAGGGACTCTGACTTACAAAGTTTACAGGTATTGGAAAATACTGCGGCACGTCTGATGACTAATGCCCCCAGGCGTTCCCCATCTCTTCCTTTATTACACAACTTACATTGGCTTCCAATTCGGAAGAGAATTCATTTTAAAGTGTGTTACCTTGTGTTCAAAGGCCTTAGTCAGATGGCCCCTATCTATTTGACGGAAAAACTTATTAAATACACTCCTTCTCGGACACTTCGTTCTAAGGGTAAAGGTCTACTTGTGGTGCCTCGAATTAAACTAGCCAGACTAGGAGGAAAATCTTTTTCAGATATAGCCCCCTTGATATGGAATCAATTACCCCTGGACCTTCGCCTGAATGATAATTACTTGACATTCAGAAAAAAGCTTAAGACCCATCTCTTCTAATTTCATCTTCCTCCCTATGTTGTACTGCTCTTGTCCTTAGTGCGGAGATGCCCCATTTGGGGCGATTCAGGCACTTTATAAATGCATTAAATAAATAAATAAATAAATAAAGTCTGAGGGGTAAGATAAGTCTGGTGTATAAAACTATGTTGAGTAAGTTTAAAGCGTACATTGGTAGTCGCAGTCCTGACGCCCTCATGAAGTTTCAGCCAGGTCTGCACAATCAGAGGTTCCCCATGTATATTCCCCCATTTTGCCTGGATGGGGAGGGGCTCCCTAGGATCGTTGTCCCGGAGCGCTGTGTACAGGTGTGAGATCAAATGCCAGCCATAAGCCATAGTTAGCATGACTCTAGGAAGGATGGCCAAATCTTGCACGCCAATGTCAAAATCTTTCTATATTGCAGGAAGTGTCCCGTCCCCAAACCAAAGGCAGCTTCCTCCTCTGTCCTCGTTAGAAAGTGCCCATTGTCATAAGGATCCCCCATCAAGCAACATCCCCTGCATTCCATCTCCGTACTGATTTGGAGTCTGCTATCTGTCAGAATGACTTCACCACCCATAGCTGCATATCCAGGGCATAGGGTGCGTACCTTACTACCCTGTTCCCTAATTCTTGCGACATTGTGCATGACCTGTGGAATGTCCACGGGAACTTGGCCCGAGCATCAAGAGCTCTGGCAAGGGTTGGTCCCCATATGTGCCTCGTAGGAGCTGTTTTTCCCAGTTCTCAACATTGTCCAACCAATGGACCGCGTGCTACAATTGGGATGAAATATAGTAAAGCTCCAAGTGGGGAACCTCCATTCCCCCTCCACCCCACGACCTCTGTAACGTCTGATGTCCATAGGAGATCCACCATCAACTCTTCCAGCGTCTGAAAGTAATTGCTGGGGATTTCATAAAAGGAATGTTGTAATGTGTATAGACAAGGTGGCAGAATAATCATCTTCACCTAGCTGTCTTTGCCATGAGGGATAGGGGCAGGTCCCTCCAAAATCGTATAGATCTTCATAGACCTTCCAGGACTTTCCCTAGGTTAAGGTTAAAACAAGAGGAGTCCATGTTAGTCAATTTGATCCACAGGTACCTCGCCCCTTCAGTTGCTCAAGGCAGTCCTACATCAGGCAACGGTTCCCTCTGACCCATCGCCAGTCTCCCCAATGGGACCAGCTTAGATTTTTCTAAGTTTATGCGGAGTCCTGATAGGTGTCCCAAAACCTTGTAGGATATCAAGGAGGATAGGCCTCGACTGCTCCGGTTCTCGGGCATATACCCTATATCATCCGTATATAGGTAGACTACATGACAGGTCCCCCAAGTTGCACCCACCACGGAGCCATCCGTTTCCGCAAAGTGGCCACCAAAGGCTCCATGGTGGCTGCAAAAATGACACGTGTCGGTTAACCCCCAGACTGTACACGAGCGGCAGGGGCAGTATAGATCAACTGTACCCATATAAGGAAATTGTGACCCATTCCGAACCACTGCCGAACCGACCACATATAAGAACAGTCAACTGAGTCAAAGGCCTGTTCTATGTTGAGCGTTGCCATGACATTGTCGTCTTCCTGAAGGCATGGGGCATGCAAGATATGTGCCAGATATCGCAGGTTATGAGTGGTGTTACATTTCGGTATAAACCTGGCCTGATCAGTGTGGATCAAGTGGGGCATATGTGGGAGAAGACGAACCACTAAGATTCTGCTGAGTGTTTTCACATCAAGATTTAAGAGGGAGATCGGTCTATATGAACAGGACAGCATGGGATCCCTATCTGGTTTCAGGATCATAACTACTAATGCTTCTCTCATGGAGGCCATAAGGGTCTGAGCCCTCCAAGCTTTGGCATATACCTCATAAAGGGGGTCCACCAGATGGGGAGTGAACCTTTGGTAAAACTCAGTCGGAAGACCATTGCTACTGTGCACCGTGCCAATATTAGATGCTTGATAGCTGTCAGCCCCTCTTCCCTAGTAATCGGCGCCAAGAGCTATCTCCGCCTCTGGGTCCAGCCGTGGCAGCTTTAGAGAAGCCAAAAAACCTTGAACCATTTCTGGTGGTGGGGATACTTGCTTCCTGTATACCTTGGCCACATGATTTGCCAAGGCTTCTAAAAATGCCTGTTGTGTATATACTGGTTCCCATTATCGTCTTAGAGATTCAATATAGGTGTTATGGATGTTTGTCTTTTTGCAAGCCAGGCCAGGAGAGCTCTGGTCTTATCCCCCTGCATAATTAGGCATTTGCGTTAGGTCTTGTATATACATTTTTCCAACCTACCCCAGCTCTCCAGCAGAGAGCCAATCCACCATGGTCTGGGGACTTGTTTGGATTCTGACGTCCAATCTGCTCAGTTCCTGTTCTTTAGTTTTAATGTCTTGTTCTAATTGCCGTCTCACCCAGTAGGTTGTCTAAATACAGACTCCCTGAAGATGACCTTCAAGGCCTTCCGTTCCTCTGCCCAGCTTGAGGCCTACCCCCAACTCTCCTCAAAGTAACGCGTCAAACCCCGGCTGCAAAAGAGGTGTCCTATAAAGCCTCCACACGTAGGTGCCATTGGGGTATTGTCGGACGGTCCAGCAGGACATGGGAGTGATCTGAGATGTATCTGGGCAGATATGTTATCCATTCCACCGCTGGAGGAAGTTCAGACAAGAGAAAGAAATAGTCCAGTCGACTGAAAGTCCCCGTTGCTGGGGTATGATATAAGAACATTCTTTTGTCAGGGTAATGATCCCTCCATATATCCCTCAACTGCATGTCCTGTAGGAGATCTTTCAAAGTTTCCATCTTCTGGGGTGAATTATTTGCAAGCAGGAGTTCCCTATCCAGGGTTCCATCCATCACGCAGTTCACGCCACCTGCCATGATGACCGCTGCGCCCAAATAGGGCGCCACCGCTGCCATCAACTCTGAACAAAGGACAGTCATTGCTGGGGGGGATATAAATTAAGGATGCACAGTTCCCTGTCATCTAATGTGCCATGTAGGATAATATATCTCCCCTCCGGATCCGTTATGTGGTGTAAATGTATGTAGGGTACCCTTGGTGCCACCCATATAAGCGTCCACTGTGCGTAGCCTGAATACGAGGTGGCGTAAAGTTGCCCTCTCTATCTCCTTTGTATACAGGACAGCGAATCCCCCAGTATGTGGGTCTACTGTAAACATGCACTTGCCACCCCCATAGCGCCTCAGATATGCCAACACATGTCTGCGTTTGTCGAATTGCGCTATACCCCTAAAATTCAATGTAATTAACTTTGTTATGTAGGGTGCCATGGATCAGAGTGCTCCCTTCGTAACCCCCTCCCAGCCTAGCGCTGGCACGTACACCCTCCAATGGTATCCCCACTTAAGTGCCCTTTGAACCATTTGTCACAGGACCAATTGAAATGAAGGAAACCGTACCAAAATTAATACATCTTGAATATTCACAACATCCCTCTTCCCCTTGGGCAGGTCCTCCAACTCTTTCATCTCCCAAACACAAAGACCATAGAATTGTGGTTGCTGCCCCATTACCCTCCCCCACCTGAAACATAAAAGAACAAACATGTGCATTACCATATCCATCAGTTCTACAGACATGTGGTTTCAAATATGGTAAACAAGTTGCTACGCTAATGGTTGGCCAACTGGTGGGATGCGAGGCACGTCTTTTAGCCCCACACACCAGAACCAACCTCTTGGAGGGGAGAACCCCCATGACAAGTATGATTTGCATAAACGAGATCTCCCAGACTATCACACCCAGTACATCGCCCCTTCCATATAGGATATGGCGTTTATCCAATAACAATTTTCCCCCAAGAGCATACTTATCTTTCCCATTCAGGTGTGTTCGTATACCACCGCCTCAGCATTCCACCCCTCCAGGGAATTTCTGACCCACCACCTGATCATGTGTGGCCCCGTCCGAGTCCAGGGCCTTCTCCGATACCTGCAACATACTCTCCAGGCAGACTCTGATTCGTCCCAGGCTGACTCCACCATTCTTGGGTCTCCGGTTTGACTGTTTCCTCAGTCCATGTTGAATGCCGGTGGGGTCATACGCATGGGGGACCCCATCGAGGGTACCAGACATGCACCCAACTGTCCTTGGGAGTCCAGCCAGTCACTCACTTCTGCCGCTGAGAAAAAGAACATAGCCTTTCCTTTATGTTCAATTTGCACTTTGGCTGGAAAGAGGAGGCTGTATTTAGAGTTAAGTGATGGTGGGTAGGAACGCATTGCTTGCATGTACCAGTGCCATTACCCCATAGCGACTTGGTAGTTGTAGTTCAGTTTTTCACACAAAGTTCATATTATTTTTCAGCTAATGCAGTCTTTCAAAATCGTATCCCTAGACACTAGTGTTTCAGGATTCCTCCCTCATCAGTAGAGAATATTTGCGGGTTGCTGGACATGCTGCCAATTTTCCCAGGTATAATCCCACTTATAGAGTGCAGGTGTTCTGAAGTTCGTCAGCTTGGGGGTGGCTCATGAGAGCCTTTTTTTCAGTGAAGGTGGATAGGAACGCCTTGCTTGCATGTACCAGCGCCATTGCCCCATAGAATCTTGGTAGTTGTTATTCAGTTTTCACACAAAATTCATATTATTTATCAGCTAATGCAGTCGTTCGAAATAATTATCTCTAGCACCAGTGTTTCGGGATTCCTCCCTCATCAGTAGAGAATATTTGCGGGTTGCTGGAAATGCTGCCAATTTTCTCAGATATAATCCCACTTATAGCATGCTGGCGTTCCAAAGCTCGTCAGCTTGGGGGCGTCTCATGATTGGGTACTAAGGTGGGTGTGGGAGGGTGCATGTGAAATGGCAAGTGGAGAAGTTGCTCACAAGGTGGCAACTGGATCAAGCTGGAACAAGCAGGAACTGGAGCCCGCTAGAAAGTGGCCGGCTAGATGCCTAGGAGCCGACTGTCACTATCACCCAAACCCTTACCATCAGCAAGCTGGAGTATGCACTCGATACTATAATCAATGCTCAGCAGACCAGAAGACCCAGACCATACACAACTCAGCGGTGAAGCTCACCCTCAACCCTCAACCTTCCACCTTGCACTCACATCACCCTGCACCTCAAAGAGCTCCACTGACTACCAATCCACAAACAAGCGCTCTTTATACTTCTCAGGCACACATACAAAGACTTACATAAACTTTGGACCCACGTACCTCAACAATTGCATAAACTTTCACAAACATACCAGACAACTCCGCTCATCCGGACTCCTACTTGCACACACCCCGCAAATGCAGAACCAGATCTGTCCGTGCACATCAGATCTTCCTCCTCAGTCCTTGAATTCTGCATGAAACTGAAGACTTGGCTTTCCACCGAGTCCTGGCTCGGACCATATATAACCTACTTCAATACCAGGATTCCCCCCTTGGTGAATCCTGTGCTATACAAATACGCATAACATGACATAATATAACATGACTTGACACAACACAACTTAATATAACAATATAATCTGGGCTCTTCCTGCATTGGTTTTGCAGACAGACCTTTTTCAAGTTACTGTGTAATTACGAGAAGTACTAATAACTGTAGAAATACTTGTAAATAAATCCCAAAATTCTGAACAAAAATATCACAGTCGGTTACAGTGGAAGGAAACTCTAGACAAGTCAAGAAGCCTCTCAGTGTGGCCTATATCCCTTCTCCAGTCTGCAGTTGAAATAACTGTGTTTAAACTTTGCTATTGAGGTGTAGAGTGAGGATACCTCCTGAACAGCTACGCACCTGCATTACTTAACTTACCTGGGGTATCTCAAAGCACACAAACACAGCACCAAGAGATTTCACTCAGCTACAGAAGTGATCACCACTTGCCCACAAAAAGACTACGCAGACCTGTTAATCCCCAAGTTTTTCTTGTTGTCATTCTCAGAAAGGCTTTATATACAAATATTTTTCATGTTTGAGGTTGGCTACTAATCTTTTGGCTTTGTCAATGCATGTCTTGTTTTGTCATAGTTTATTAAACTGTTATTGTTCAGGGATCTGCCAGGTCCTCGCCAATATTATTTTTTGGTTTCAGAAAACACACACTGCTGTAGTAGTCCATGCAACTGAAGGGAACTACTTTGTGTGCCGATGTGCTACTTGTGAAAGAACAGAATGCATAACTCACTGTGAAGTTAGACAATGACTGAAGTGAGCTGACCGGTAAACATCACTTACAACGAAACTTTTACAACGCACTACCATTACAACGCGGTCATTACAACGCAAACTATTACAACGCATTGCGCTGGGGGGCGCTCTAGGATAGGGAATAGGTTAATTTACTATCCAATAACCTTCCCTAGTGTCCACGGGGACTGGAGTTGGAATAGTAAATTAAACTATTTACTATCCAACACCCAAAAGCGATATGCGTTGTAATGGTATGCGATGTAAAAACCGCGTTGTAAAGGCATGCGATGTAAAAGCATGCGTTGTAACGTCATACATCCGGGCTGACCCACTCCCCAATGATGTGGTGGTCAGACAACATGTGACTGACACAATAAGAGACCAATGGATAAAGAGGGCTGGTGAAAGTGACTGTGAGTAACAAGAACATTGGAATGTTAGGAGATCCACTCAAGAAATTGGAGTGGCTCCTGTCTTAAAGCAGATGCTATCAGCCTTCTGCTCCAACATTCCAATATTTGTCTTTTTGTTTCTCCATTTTTAATTTCGAACATTCTTCCCTCAGTGGGTGGAATGTTCTAATAGCCTTTTAGTCCTTCTCCTTTGGGCTATGCTGGTAGCTTAAAAAAAATCTGTTTATTTGCGCTTCAAATACAACATGAGCGGCACACATACAATACATCTTGGGCAATAGTGTTGTGGTGGGGTTGTGGGTGCGATCTATATACTGTGTGGGTATTCAGGCAGTGTTAAAGTCTTCAGCCAAAGTGCATAAGTGGACCCTATATTTAGCACCTTTCCCCATAGTGTGGGAAAGAACGGGGGGTCATCATTAATGGGGCCTTAGCAGTTAACAATGGTGACCATGTAGGAGTGCAATCTACCCTACATAATGCTATATTAGCCTTGCACAGCTTGGGGTATTCTTTTAGATTAGTATTGCAGTACCTCTAGAATAAGTGGAATAGGATGTGAAGCAGTGATGCATCGCCCATCTATTTGCAAAGGTAGGGGTTACTAAGGGACTGAAATGTGTCTCTTGCAAAAGCTCGAAATGGTCCCGATGTCTATCTAAGTATTCAAGGATATGCTTGCAATTAAATGGGTTGTTCCAACCACGAATATTCCAGGACATGAGATGAATTTTAGAAGGTTGCTGTTGTCTCGTCATTTTCACACAAAGAGAAATTCTTTTGCAGTGACAGCATACAACTATAATTTTCTGTAACGTACTATTGGACTTAGGCTGATTAATATGTTGCTGCTGATCCCTTCCCAAAACTCCTCCCTCCCACAACGACAACCCAAACTTTTTAGGGTCCAAACTCCCTCCCCCCTGAACTCTGAAAATGTTCAAAACAAGAAAAAGGCTAAAACTAGAAAGAAAAAGCGTTTAAATGGTTCTCCTTGAGGGGTATCGCCTGAGGGCCCACAGCTCTCCACCCCTCCAATGGGTCCCACAGGGTGAGAAAAATGAGAGAGGCAGGTGCCCGGTCTGTAAACCACTCACAGTTCCAAAAGGTCATCGTTTTCGGAGGGCCACTGGGCTATATATCTGATTTCGCACAGCGGGGAGTGCCCAATCTACATTTCAATGAATGTAATTGTTGCCCATCCTTCACCCAAGGAAGTAGTCTGTTGCTTATGTTGGGTTCTATTGTTTAGTTCAATAAAGCCTTAACAAGTTTGTGCTTTGGTCTTGACTAATCCTGTTTGGACATTGGTGTTGGCGACCGGCAGGGAGTACAGGCCGAGCTCATTTTGGACATGGCACGTCGGTTACGTTTCTGAAAATCTTCTACCTGATTTGGATTAATGAAGAAGATCTGCTTTCCTTGGTGGGTGACCCTGAGACGTGCTGGGTACCTCATTGCATAGTCGATATGTGCTTGTTGCAGTTTCCTTTTTACTGGTACAAACTTTTTCCTGGCGGTTTGCACTACTGCAGTGAAATCAGGGTAGAACGTAAGTGTGTTTCCTTCATAATCATTTTAGGTCTCGGCTAGCGTAGGCTGCGCTTGCGCAGTCTCGCTGGCGAGATTTTATGTTTTCTAGTAAGGAGGTAAACGAGCTAGCTCTTCTCCATTGACTGGCTTCCTAAACGGCGGCCAGCCATTGGAGAAGAGCTTTGTCTGTCACTTTAAGCCCCGTCCGTTTCGGATTGAGGGGCGTGGACACCAGCGGGCCCAGCTCCTCGGGAGTCCGCGGCGGCCTGGGCGGCTTCTTCAGAGGGGCGGGACCCGGATGACCGTATTACAGTCCTGTAATGTCATGGGTGGGTGGGCGGGGGAGGGAGAGAGGGTTATGGCGAAAGCACTCGGCCCAAGGGCGGCTTATTCGTAAATGTCACCAGAAGCTAGTTTGGCATTAATGAGACGTGACTTGCGGCACGCAGTGCATTTTCTGTGCATCAAGTGTAGTGCAAACCTCCACAGTTTCTTTAAGAGAGGACGGTTATGTCTTAACTGAAGAAAAAAAACGTTGAAAGGATTATTATTGTTCTCCGAAGGTCACAGAAAAAGAAAGTTCAGCCGAACTGCAGTCTCAGTAGCTTTCCTGTATTCACGTGCTTCGAATTCTTTCTCAGAGCTGGAAGCAAGTATGGAGTTTCAACTCGTTCATCACCACTGGCGGCGTGTAATCAAACTAACACTTTCTCTCATGGCACTTAATTTCCCAGAAATCTAGCCAAAGGTCGGCAGCTGAAAAACTGCAAATCACATACCTGAGCTGCTGTAGCTTCTCTAACCACCACAACAAGCTCTCTTTTTATGCTGCTGGCAGAGATGAGTGCCTTTCATATTTATTTTAGTCTACGTCGTAAAATGCACACTCAGGGGTTTACGTGGGCCGGATCCTGGTGGTGCTAGCATCGCTGGCTCCTCGGGAGGCCGTGGCGGCCTGAGCGGCTTCTTCGGAGGGGCGGGACCCGGGTATTCTCACGCGGATCTGGCGGGAGTGCCGTGTGAGTGAAGGGCTAGCTGGGTGGTCGGGCTCAAGGTGAGGTAACACGAGGCTGGGGTAATGGCTCCTGGCGTTAAGCCAGTCTTCAGGCGTAGTCAGGGTATCGATAAGGGCTTGATGATAATGGGGGTTCCTTCCTTACGATCCCGTAAAATACTGCACATTGTGCGACTTAGAATGCTTCAAGCGTGGGAATTGTGCAGCACACAGTTTCATAATATTAGCCTTATCTGATGGCACTGCTCCTCCTGCCCGCGCTCTGCCGGGCAGAGGAGGGTCTGGACTTCCGGACCTACGACGGGTGCTGGAGCTGACGGAGCGCGGCTTGAAGTCTGCCTTGAAGCGCTATGAGGTGCTGTGCGTCTACTACCACCAGCCCGTGGGGCCCGACAGGCTATCGCACAAGTGCTTTCAGCTGACGGAGATGGCGCTGGAGGTGAGTGCAAACCCCCCACAACGCCCCCCCGACAGTGAGCTGTGTCTCATGACGTGTGCTGTATACCAGGAGCTGTGTCTTATGGCGCTGTCCTTTGTTGTGTTGTATGCTACACCCCTGTCATGTTTTATCTCTTATTTGCTTATGTTACATAGTACGTGTTGCTATATTGTGTTACGTTTTTGGCATTCCTATAGTGTGCAGTCTGAGAGTAGGGGCTCCCTGTAAGGTTTCGTGCTGTGCATCCGTCTGGTTACTGTTCCCTTGCACTAGGCCTGGCTGGTTTTTGGCGTGGTGCTTCTGGTGTGGCTCTCGGTTTCGCACCGGTGGCTTGTTCACGGAGCTGCAGTGTGTGATGTTGGTGTTGGGAAGGTGTGGCCCTGGGCTTTTCTGGTTGTGTAGACACACCCCACACCGGTGAGATGTCCGTCCCTGGCAGGTGGCGGTACTCTGGGTGCACTGCCGGTGTCTGCGTGCGGTGGATGAGGTGTGTTACATGTGTATGTGTGTGTGTGGTTCTGTGTCTTTGAGATGGATGTGTGTGGTGTTGTGCCTAATGAGGTGTTTGTGAGTCACTTGCCTCCACAGCGGTTGCTGAGGTGGGCGTGCCCTAATGACCAGTTGACTTCATATTGAATACAGAATGTTCTGTCAAGAATTGTTCTCTGGCTTTAAGTTATAGAGAGAAAGAGTGTGTCACGTTGTATTTCTGTGTTGCTTAATTTAGTGAAGGACTACACAACTGTTCCTATAGAGTTGTGCTTGGTATGCGATGTGCTGGCTAGTGTGTGTGTGTGGCTCTGTGTGTGTGTGTGGCTCTGTGTGTGTGTGGCTCTGTGTGTGTGTGTGTGTGGCTCTGTGTGTGTGTGTGTGTGTGGCTCTGTCTGTGTGTGTGTGACTCTGTGTGTGTGTGTGTGTGGCTCTGTGTGTGTGTGTGTGTGGCTCTGTCTGTGTGTGTGTGTGGCTCTGTCTGTGTGTGTGTGTGTGTGGCTCTGTCTGTGTGTGTGGCTCTGTGTGTGTGTGTGTGTGGCTGTGTGGATGTGTGTGTGGCTCTGTGTGTGTGTGGCTCTGTGTGTGTGTGGCTCTGCGTGTGTGTGGCTCTGTGTGTGTGTGGCTGTGTGTGTGTGTGGCTTTGTGTGTGTGTGTGGCTCTGTGTGTGTGTGTGGCTCTGTGTGTGGCTCTGTGTGTGTGTGAGGGTGCGTTTGGCTCAGTGTGTGTGGGTGCAAATGCAATAGGTCTCGCATTTTTCCTCTTTTCTCTGGCAAGTGGGAGAACAACTTCTCTGTCTCGATAATTGAGACATCTGTCAATGTGGGCCTGAATAGTGCGCCCGGTGGGGGTTGTGATCCCAATGATCGATGAGCTCTCTTGATCACCAGCTGCAGAGAGAAAGCTTCAGTGCCAAACACTGCAAGGAGCATACGTTCAATGTACACCTCCATGCACCCCGTAACTGCGCTCTCGGTTACTTTTAATATGTGTATGTTACTGCATCTTGAACTCACTTCTAAGTCTTAATTTTTTGCTGCAGTTACTTTCAACAGGTGATACATTTGCAGTAATTGATCTTTTCTGCCCTCTGATGTATCTTCTAATTCAGATATCTTGTTCTCAGCTTCTGTGATTCGGTGATCAGGTTTTTGAATTTTGTGAATTATAGTGTCCATACGGGCCGACATGGTGCCCATTTTGGACTCTAAGGACGTGAGACTGTTTTTCATGGTGAAGAGTAGAGATCGCAAGTCTTCTTCTGGGTCATCTGGGGTTAGTCCCGCCTGGTCCGATCGAGTTCATCTTGTTGCATGCGCAGAGTTTTCTGCGCCTCAAAGGGCAGTTTAGATTGCTGCCCCTCGGTTCTGCCCATTTCTGTTGAGTTGCTGACTGAGTGTGGTATGAATACAGCTGTGAGATCTCAGGCTGCTGTAGGTAGCCTCTGTGCATCTATGGGAGGAGGACTCCAGCCAGCACACCGGGGTTGGAGATTTGGCCTATTGCAAGGAAAATTGTCAATCAGCCTCTATATTGATAGGGGATGTCGCTCGCAAAAAATGAACTGGTGTACCACACTCTCCCAATATGTGTGCTACTCTGTCCTTCTGACCACTCCTACGGGTTGCTTGGCGTGGAGCAGTAGGCTGCCTGGCGAGCACTGCTTTTATTCTATGTGTCTCAGGGTTATTACCATGTATCCTCATAACCCCTGCTCACCCCCTTGGTAACGTAGCACGAGCAGTAAGGCTAAACTCGGAGGCGATGTGAGTTAAGTGTTTGCGCACGCACCCCCAGCAACAACACCCAAGGCCTACCACAAAGGAAACTCCACACAAGGTTATGTATAAAAATAGCCTTTGTATTACACCAAAACACATTAGATAAAAACACACACTTTACAATGTGCCAACAGGCACGGCAGAATTTACAGGGGATATGTACAAGACAGAGCCACCTGGACCACTGTCAGGAATCCAGGACCAGGACCAGGACCTCACTAGCACCACCTGTACTAGCAAGAACAACCACCTAAGTATCACAATACCTGTAGGGGTGTAAGCACATAACACATGATGCATAACATACATTCAGAGGTGTAGGAGAAAACACATGAGGCCTAAACACATTCAGAGGTGCAGATAACACATGATGCATAAAATACATTCAGCGGTGTAAGAGCAAGGCACATGATGCATAAAAACATTCAGCAGTGTAGAACAAGAACAATTGCGCACAAATCACCTTTAGGCAGGAACACCAGAACTGTCCCAAATGTCAGGGGCCTAAATGTGGCAGTTGCCCACAAAGTGCTGGGCAACTGGTGCAAACAATGGTGGGCCAACGTGGGAGCCTCGCAGGCTCTGAAGAATTACACTGTCCCCCTGAGCCTCTCTGGGCGCGAGCAAATGTGGCACCAACGTTGGAGTCCCCCCTCTGGGGACTCAAAATCAATGAATGCCCCCAAAAGCCTCTCAGGGCTCGCAAAACAAGGAAATGACGCTTGGGGGGTCCCGCTCTGGGACTAGAGAACAAATGGTGCCCTGAGCCTCTCAGGCCCTTAAGACAATGCCCAGGTCGTTTCGGAGCCCTCAGGCTCGACAGGAAGGTCACCCAACTCCGTTGGAGTCCCACTCTGGGGTCTCAAAATTATAAAATGCCCCCGGAGCCCTCAGGCTCAAAATGCGGAATGCCTGCTGACGCCCCTCGTGGGGTTGGGCACCAATGCGGGAGCTTCGTTGGAGCGGCCCACTGCCAGTCGGGGCCGCTCGGTGAAGGGTGTGAGGAGCCCCGCATCTCCCTGAGACCAACAACCCGGGTCTTGCACTTACTGGGTCTCTGCAGGCAAGGGCTCCTCTCTCCTTCTTGCTTCCGTTGCTGGGCTCCCTCACACGGCGGGATTCCGACGGCCGAGTCCCCGCAGTCCTCCTCCAGTCACGGCAGTCCTGGGAAGCGTCTCCTCCCCGGGGAGACTCCGGCTGCAGCGCGACTTCCGGTTTCCTCGGGCCGGCCTCCCTCTTCCAGCCGGACTTGCCTCTGTTCACAGGAGCGCGGGGTGGGCTCCCGTCCGCTTCCTGTTGTCTTGCTTGTCCCGCCCCCGGCCTGCCTGACTTCCGGTTCGGGTGCCGGGCGGCGGCAGGGACGATCTTGCCGCAATTTACGGGGAAAACGCAGGGTGGGCACCGGCTATGCACCAGGGAAGCGCTCCCAAGCGCTAGGGCGGAGATAAAGCGCTCTCAAGCGCTAAAGGCAAAATAAAGCGCTCCCAGCGCTATAACCAGAAAATAAAGCGCGTCCAGGCGCAAATGAAGCGCTTCCAAGCGCTAGGAGGCAATTCCAGCGCTCCCAGCGCTAGAGGACAGCACAAGTCCAGGGAAAGTCCTTGGAATGCAGCAAAATGGGGGGGGGGGAGGCAAGGCTGGGCCAGGGGCCAGCTCACTGGGCCCTCCAGGCAGGAAGGCAGTCCCAAGTGGCGGTTCCTCCTGGTGCCAGCAGCAGCCCCCCTTTGTAAGATCAGGAAAGAACAACTTGCAAGGGGACACAGCCCCTTTTTTTACTAATAATTCCTTTGTCTGTAGGTGCAGGGTGGGGGAGAAACCAGTCGCAGCTGGTTTTGGAGCACCCTTGATGGCTCAACCACCCCTTTCATTCACTAGGGAGGCTAGGGTCGTTAGACGCACCACAGGGGGCGGAGACAGCATTGTGTGGGGAAAGCCCAGCCCCATTCAGGAACCAGGTGCAGCCCTCCCCTCACATCAGCATGCTGATCTCCCCACTCACTCCTGGGCAGACCCATCCAGACTTCCTGGAGCCAGGCTTTCCAGCCAGCTCCAGCCAATCACACTCCAGCACCCTCACAGCACACGTACAGCCATGTCTAGAAGTGGCACTTCCATACTAGACACATACACGCCGCATACATCATTTTGCAGCATTCAATCACACGAGTCCGCACATACCAGACTCAAGCCTGTACACCCCGCGCATCAGGAACTATCAGGGACACATACATTCCCCATGCATTCCTATGGGAGGGCAATCCTATCTCACCATATGCACTCAAAGTGCGCACGCACTTTCCACTGGGACACAGTGAAAGTGCGCAGAACCCGAAAATCACCATCACCAGGTCACCATTAAAAGAAAAAAGTTTAGGGGTGAACCTGCCAGTAGGGCCAAGTCCAACACTTCTGCCTCAGTTATTTTTCTCTCCACACCAGGGTGCGCCTTGCTCTCCCAACAGTCGTGGTAATTCCAAGGGATGAGGGGCTGTGAGCCGTCTCTGGAGAATTTTAGTGGAGGGAACTGAAAACTAAAATTAAGGCAAAAAGAGGCAAAGTGGATCAGTAGCTGAGGTCGGTTGAACTGGTTCTGAATAGCGATAATGAGTTTCATTACTTTTTGTAGTCAGAGAATCTAGAGGAATGAATGAAATATATCTGTATTGTTTACTACAATAAGTGTTGTTTGAAACAAGGGAATGTTTCTAGGAGGTTCAGATCTAAGATGAGGTAGGTTGTGTATCGCAGAGATGTAGAAACTTTTTTTATTTTCTATTTATTGTGAAACTCAGGGAAATGAGGGATCCAAGTGAATTGTGATGGAAAGTACGGGTCGTGCTCCTATGGTATTGTTGTTTGATGCTGCAGTTCATGTTAATTGTAAAGCCACACAAGATATTCTGATTCTGATTGCTTGGAATAGAGATGTGGAGTAGGACCAAGAGTTAGGTGGGAACTGTTCTCGTTTCTCAAGTGAAGTGGTTTGCATACCTGATCAGGGTAATTAGTTATCATGGGGCAAAAGGGCTACGAATAAGACTAATATCACACTGTAATCGCATGTGGTTAGGGCCATATGTCCCTTGCTGTGGCTAGGGTTACTTGGAATGAGGAAGACATGGCATATAGCTGATCCTGCATTACAACATAATCTGATTTAACCGACATAAAAAAATGATTCTTTATATTGATATCGGGTTGGGACGGTTCCGGCATATTTGTAACAGATTGATGAGGTTGAATAAGAACTTATAGACCGCTTTTGATTGGTGAGAATTGGGACGAGGGCAGTAAAGTGGATAAAATGTAAATGTATTGTAATGCACCGCAGGCTTGGGGAAGTAGCTTCACCCTGCAGTGAACGTGTACTTGAAATAGCTTACAACAGATTAAGAAGGTAGCGGCAGGGTTGGCGTCATGGAGAGTTGGCAGACTGTTATCATTGCTAAATCCATGGAGTTTCTTTATCCAATCAGGTTCCGGCAACTTTGAGGACCTGAGAAGAAACCGCATTGTAGTGACGGTTTACTTCGTTTCTGATACTGCATGATGATTGGCTTTGGCTGGACACACGGGAAGAACCAGAGAGGGAGCAGTCAGAGATTAGCATAATGGAGGCTTAAAAATCTGCTCTCCTGATTGGAGGAGTAAAATGCACCAATAGCAGACAAGTTTGTGGTGAAAATACTTGGCGGGAAGGATTTCACTGACCAGATGGACTTCAGTTTGAATTGAACAGAGAGGTTAGTTTTGATATAGGATTGAGTCATGGCCCGCAGAGGGGGAAGGAGGGCTTGCCAAGAATTGAGAGGGGCAGGACTTGCTTCACTAATAGAATATGATGGAAGGCTTTTGGAATACTTTTATGCCTTTTACTTTTTCGAAACAAGGGTGGTGACAGTAAGGAAGAGTGATTGGGATAAAGTGCATTGAGGGACACCCTCCTCATTAGACTGACAGTTATTCCATTTTCCCAGATTACACATACAATTGAAAGGACAGACGGATGCTGTCAAGAGGGGTTTCCGGTTAGAAACTAACTGCGAATAATAATGTTCTAAGGTAAGTTTTTGAAATATATGGTCATAATAAGTTTTGGTTGAGGTTGGTCACATAGAGACTTTTTTTCTGAGTAAATTGGGGTAGTATAGGGTGAATGTGGTATAAAAAAGAAACCAAGTACAAAAAATAAATGGAGGAAGGAGTTTAAGGGTGCAGTAACGCAGGAATGACACTGCAACAATGATTTTGAACCTAAAGATGAGTATAGGTGTGAACGTACAGGATGTGCACTGGTTTCACACTTTGAAGCACTCTCACAAGGCTACTATTTATGTGTTGTGGAGTAAGAAGATTGGATATAGGCAGGGACTATTGTGTAGCTTTTTGTGTGTTAGCGCTTACTATGGATTGTACATTGTATGATTGTTGGTTTTATTGAGAAATTTATAAAAATCACTCATGTATGTATTGTTTCTTTAACTTACAGCCCTGATGATGTCCCTAATGGACGAAACGCATTGGCTGACATTGATTATTATGGTGTGATTTGGAGTTATGAAGAGAACATTGTGAAATAAAATGCATTAATTGGATACATATAAAACTGCCATTGGACTTTTTGCAAATTGAGCTACATAAAGAGTAATTAACATGGGAGTTTTGATGAATTAAAGCGCTCCTTTCGGATCAAGGTTATATCCTCTCTGAAAGCCTGCTGCCTTTAGTTGCATTGCAGGGAGTGCGCAGCTTACGCCAATGTTGTTAGTAGCGTAGCAGTACTGTGGTAAGTTGGGATTGGGGCCTTTCATGTTTCTCCTTGCCCTACTGCCTGCTTGCCATATGTAGCCCAATTTCTACATTTTTCGCTGCTTTGGGCTGAAAGTATGTCCCGTGACCCTCTCACGCCCCTCAATCCGTCATAGGGCCGGGAGTCTGTATGCAGCGTGCAACCTTTATCATATGGTTCGTTCTCTGCAAATTTGTTTGGTATCCCGCCATAGGCTCTTCCGCCGCTCCGCCTCACCTCCGCTCCCAGCTTTTGTTGGGGAATGTCAGAGTCGCTGTTGTCCGCAAGGCCAGGCGCAGCACTCACCTGTGCCCCACTGCTGTGGAATTTGCATATTTTGTTTTGGATGCGGTTAATCTATCCATATATAAGGATGATTATGGAGTTTGTGGCCTGGGCTGCCGGAGTCTCATTTCCGTGCGACCATCCTGAGTGCGCGCCTCCAAGTGCCCACTGCTATACTGCTAGTTAAATGCCCTCTTTCTCGTTGTAAACTCTCGTCTGTGGCTTGGGCCTATAACTCAAGTTCAGGGCCTTTAACAACCGGTATAGCCCTCGGCAGCAGGCTATAGTATATATAAATATATTAATTTTTTATCAAACTAAAAGTTCTTGGCTGAAGGCAGACCTTAAAATGTACAACTATTTATTAAATAGTTCAGCAGTTTCTGCAACCATGATTCAGCCTCGACATTCTGCTTCCTTCTGATTAGTCATTTCGTTTAATTATACGTTTATGTGTGCTACTTTGCTCTATTTTTGCATATCAGGGATTTTAATTTTTAAAAATTATTTATTTTTAGAGTTACTCGACCGAATATTCTTTTTTTTCTGTCATTGTTCGGTTGTTTTGAGCTGGGCCTCACACCCCATCGCTTTCTGCTTACTCAGGTCCCTCTGCTATGATGTAAGAGGGCCCTCCAAGGACCTGCTGCTCATGGACTCGGCATTCTCCACAGAGGCCTCCCTGGCAGAGGGTAGGGAAGGAGGTCGGTGGAGGGGGCCAGGGGCCGTGTAGTGGCGTGGCCTCCCAGAAGCCATTGCCAGGAGCTGGCCACGGGCCCTGAAACAAACACGATCCACAGCCCACAGTGACGTCTGGTGCCGGCGACGTGAAGCAGCACAGCGCACTTTGCAAAGAGCAAGGAGTACCATTACTGACGTCATCATGACAGGCAGGCGGCTCACCTGAGGTAGAACTGCATTCCTGACTCCAAGTAAGACCATCTCAGTTTCACAGGTAAATCCCTAAAGTCAACAGGGCCTTTGTTGTGCGCGTCCCCTGGCGCGCTGCCGCCGTGGTGGCGCGATCCCCGTCTGTCGTCAGCCTGCTCCAATGCCACCTTCGGGCCACTCTCCCTTTCAGGCCTAAAAATAGGCGCGGCGTCTGCCCAGGGGCCAGACTTTGCTTCGAGGTGTCCGGCCCCGCCCCACGCGCCAGGTGCGTCTGCGGTCACTGGCGGAACGCTTGGGCCTAGCCCCAGCTCTGCACAGCTGACCTCACAGACAGCACTTAACCTACGACAAGGCAGTGCTACTGCTAACAGAATAGAACTGGCACCTCGCACTGTGCACACACCTGTGTGGGTGTAGGCATTGATGGGGCCCAGCATAGGGCTGGCATAGAGGAGTGAACGCATGGCCATTGGCCGCGAGACGCCTGGTGGCTATGAAGGATCCGACGCACGAGAGTCTGTGCCCAAAAACCAGCCGAAATACTCTCACACAGTCCGGGGAATAAACCCGCAGAGTCCGTGATTCTCAGCCACGCCCGCTGCGCGCTTCTTACAGGAAGACGAGGCTATTGGGTGACGAACAGGGAGTATCAGTGCAAGGATTTTATAGGCAAGCCTTTATTACTAATAGAGTTTATTCATACGTCTGATAGTCTTACAACCATGGCCACTAGAACTATGCGGCAAGGGATGACTAAATTATATGGCGCAATGGGCCACATATAAAACCAGTATTCAATATTTTGTCATGTTTGCACATTTTAACACTATTTGGAAAAAAGTTTTTTATTAATATCAGTAAACGCCTAAATACAACAATCAACAGCTGAAAGGTGACTCACCTCTGCGCAGCAACAGGGGGGGGGTAGGTAGCATGTTTGGTAACTTTTGATCGACAAACATTTTTTAAAATCTTCAAATAAAGCAGAGGATGATGGATTATGTGGCAAACACAAAATAATGTGGAAAACGCCAAAGAATCACAATTTCAGTGGCCCTGAGTATAAACTATACAGAAAGCGGGATGTGGTAGCAACCCCGTTGAACACCCCAGGCAGTGAGACATCTAGAATAAAATCCTTCTGGGTTCTACACGGTTTTTGTTTCCTGTGAAGGACTTCTTTGAAGATAGTGTACAGGCTCTAAATCTTGAATGCAACTCACTTATTTATGAAATAACAGTTTTCTAAGAGTGACTGCTCCTAGATGTGTTAGAGCGTTTAATGCGAAATACAACGAATTACAGCGATTTAGTGACCCATTAAAGAAGCAGTTGTAACAAAGGTACTCGATAGAAAAACCAACAGTTCACATGAGGGATGCATTCATCTAAGCAAGATGGGAGAGATGCTTCTACAGACGTTTCCTAAGAGACAGGGGGTTGGGTTGAGTTCTTAGTTGTGTCGTAGGATACTCTAACGACACCAACCTATCCCTTCTTGCCCACCTAGCGAGTGATACACGGTCAACAGGGTCCACGCCCATTCAAGATATAGCAGAATGTTATCATCCTTTCAGGGCCATTACCATGGGCGTCTGCAGAACTTTTTCCGGGGGGGGCAAAAAGTTAATGTCTCCCCCTGTTTTTCTGACTGCTTTCTCCATTCTCAGACCAGACACCTGCAACTGTGCGTCTTCTCAACTCATAGATGGGTAGAAACTAGACGCACACCAAACTGAAAGTGCGCCCATCCCATACTTGATACAATCAGTTGCCTACAAACCTGGATATCCCCACAGCTGAACACAGGCATAATAACGGTTGAAATGGCAAAACCCACAACCCACAGCAGCGAAACAGAGCAGTTCCTTGAAAAATGCGACATACATACAACCTACTGCGAGGTAAGGAACCATCAGAACTGTACTTGCACAATGCCCAGAGATGTACCTAGACCAGTCACAAACAGTACTGGTGCCATAAGAAACAGAACTGAATACAACCAACCATAAAGGTCACTCTCCTACAAAATTGGGTCAGCACACAAATCATGCCACAGCAAGTTTCTCGACAGTCACCTGAAGCCCGCAGGCAGGCAATGGACCATCCACCACCCTTTCATAGATAAATCACAGTCCCCCTGCCTGCCAGATTCCACAGCTGTCACTGAGCTCCAGGGGTATTGGTCACTTATCTCCCATCCTGTGTAACCGACATGTGTACCTCCTGCTGTGCCAGCGATCATTGTGTATAAAGACTTGCAGCCCTATGAACAACAGCCCCACCACCCCACTCTCTGTGCACTAATTCTCCTCAGCCGCCCCTGGCCGCATGAGTGCCCACTCTTGCCTCCCCAGGCCGCACCGCAGGAGGCTATACCCCCCCCAAGTACCAGCAAGAAACCCGGCGTTCCGCCATAGTGAAGGCAGTCCGCGTGTGTGCCTGGCAGGGGCAGAGAGCCAGCCATGCTTGCCTGCCGTGTCCTGGCCTGGGCAGGGAATCGAGCGTAAATGTGGTGAAAGCAGCGGGTATAGGCAGCGGGTATAGACCTAGGCGAGGGATGCGGAACTAACTGAGGATGTAGGTGGGGCCCATAGACAAGCCTGTAGGGTGTAGATAACCATGTGGGAGGCAGGTTCACGGAACTTGCAGCCCTCGGCCAGAATGCTGGCTTTGAACAAGTGTCATGTCATTGCCGGGTTTAACCCTCTTCTCGGTTCCATGCCTGCACCTTCGTCCCCTGTCCATGCCTGTTAGCCCGGCGCTGAAACGACTTCCACATCTGAAATCCCACCCACACGGCATCCCCGCCTCCCACGCTCTGACTGGCACTGCCAGCCCAGCCATTGACCACCTCTTCAGACCAGGCCTACCTCACCGAGTCTGGTCTCCTTATGGGGCCTTTTCCTCTGGACGAATACAATATTCTAAATAGAGTATTGTGTTCTCATGAAAACCCAAACAAGCGCAAAAGAATTATATGCATGGGGATTAATTGCTTTGGGGGAGAAGGTATGCCAACAATTGACTAAATTATATATATATTTTTGCTATACCGCTGTCTGTTACCTTTCAGTTACTTCATGAGGAAAATTAGTAATTTGCATGTTCTCCCAATGTAATCTGAGCAGAACTCAGCAATGAAATATATGCCTATGTGTAATGCTGAATCCTACAGAAATGTAAAAATATTAAGAAAAAACGTCTCAGCCACCACATGGTGGCATGCTTCAAGTTCATCATTATTTTTTTAAGAGTATTCTTACTGAAGAGCAAGGCCTCCACAGAGGAACTGGCGGGAAATATGGAAGCCCTCTAAATGGAAAAAGAGACCAAGGGCCTCATTTATGAGGCCTTGCGTCACTTTTACGCCGCCGGTGCGTCACTTTTTGTGACGCACCAGTGGCGTAAAAAATGCACCTTGTTGCGCCATATTTACAAAGTGACGCATCTAGGTAGATGCGTCACTTTTTAAACCCCTGCGCCACATTATACCTGCGCCAGGTATAATGTATGCAAGGGGGGCGTATTGACGCAAGGAAGGGTCGTAAAAGTGACGCAGTGCATCTATGTGATTTCACTGCGTCACTTTTAGGACGCTGTTGCGTCAAAATCTTGCGCCTGCCTCACAGCAGCCGTAAGACTGACGCAGGCCCTTTCAGGACGCATTGCTGGAGTTGCGTCACTTTTGTGACACACTCCAGCAATGCGTCACTTTTGCGCTTACAGATACGTCAGAAATACTGACTTATCTGTAACTCCTTGCGACATGATGCGTCATACATTAAATATGACGCATCAGGAATGTCGCAAGGAGTGCGCACTGAGAAGTGACGCATCGCTGCTCTCACGCAGCGATGCGTCATTTCTCATAAATGAGGCCCCAAGCGCTCAAGGGATACGTGACATCACCAACAGCAGCGCTCCCAGTTTGTTCTTAATATCTAACAGCCCGTGCCGCACCAGTAGTACGGCCCATGGTACAGCGGCCGGCACGGGTCTCATTATTTTTGGTAACATCACACTCCAGCAGCCCAGTGGGTCACTGGGCCGCTGGAGTGCCAGCGTTACAAAAAAGAATGGCGCCCAGCCGCAGCCCACACCACTCCACAGCAGTGCCGGTACCAGTACGGCAGGAACAGAACAGGGGGACCCTACTCACTAAGGAACCAGGGTAAGTATTCATAAAGGAAAACAGTGATTCCTGTGGACTAATAAAATCAATATTGATAACAGTGAGGGAATTTGCAATATGAGGGCTGGATTGAGGCCAGAGGAGGAATAAAACACATATACCGATGTTCCAGTATTTGACAGTTGTATCTTTATATTTCAAACATAAAAAGGAATAAGTACATAGGAAAGATCAAAAAAACATATGTGCGTAGTGTCTCAAGTGAACGCAGGAACCTAGAACAATAGTGAAAATTGTGACAGTTGTTCCTAAGGTTTCCAAATTTCAAAACAAGTCGACCATTAACAAGTATACACAGTGTGAACAGCAGCCCTATACAATGATAAGCACAGTGTAATGGTTCGCTTTCTTTTTGTGTCGACGACGTTCGACACTCTATTAGTTGTGGGGTCTCATCAGGACCTACAAATGTAGGGACATCTTGGAGTTCGATTGCGCAGCCGTGCAAAAGCTGTGTGCCACACGTGGTGAAAGAAAGAGAAATACTCACAATGGGAGCCAATGGTGAGTAGTGGAGGCTGGCAATCTGTGGGTATTCGGCCTTGTAGAGTGTTTGAATCAACACTTCCCTGATGGGTGATAAATTATGGGGTATTCATAATAACACCATCAGCGGGACGATCCTCTGCGTGAAGACCAGAGCAGCGCGAGTCTGGTTTGTGTACAGGTCAAATTACCTTTATACAAAGCAGACTCACACTCCACTGTTTTCCTTTATAGGCACCAGTACGGCCAGCACCTCACCGGAGATCCAGGGGGGGGGGGGGGCAAGCGCCCCTCCTTGCCCCCCCCTGCGGACGCCACTGGTGGAAAAATCTGGAAAAAATATACTCGCTGCATGGCTGTATGGAAAACAGGTTTCATGAGGGTATCACATAAAGTTACCCTTACTGCAGTTTTTGCTATGCAAATCTCTCCTAGTGCTACTCTGTGGAAATTGGAATCACAAAAACCCCGGTGTGAGTGTAGTATGTGCCAAACGCATGCACCGGATTTACAACTTAATCTGACACTCATAATGAAGCTATAAAAACAGCAGATGTATCCTAAGGTCTAGACTAGAGCGGTCGACTTCGAAGCTGGGGAACCGGGTTTGCGTCTCGGCAACGACGCTCAACATCCTGTTATCCTGAGCAAAACACTTAATCTCCCCTTGGCTAACAAAAAAGTGATTGTAACGAAACTGGTACTCGAATAAAGCGCTCTGATACCCCATGTCTCGAGTACAGTTTGCTCTAAAAATATATATAAATATATCCATTTGGTTGAGATGTGCAGCAAAAGGTTTCCACCATGAGGCCATCTTTATTTAGTGTAAATTCACTTTCACTCAATACTCCTAAGTACAGATAAAGATTGATTTACGCTCCTATGAGACTTAAGTCTTTCTGATACAGATAACCAGTCTTCAAAATGAAGACACCAGACAGTCAGTGACAATTCTTAGCCTTCAAATACATTTAAAAACGTGCAGTGCACATGCTTATCTCTAGATGTCGCTGTTCCAACCCTTTCCAAAAACCTTGAAATGATGTTACGAAATTGAAAAAAAAATATGAAGACGAATTGGCTTTGAGTAATAACATTATCTGCCAAAGTGAATAACAGAATCGTATGATGTCAGATTACTACAAAAATCACGAAGAAAGGCCTTGGAGCAAAAATAAAAAATGATTTTGGCGCTCATAACGTGAGACAATTAATTTAGGTTTCACTCCTACCCTCAGTGGGGCATCAAAGTGCCAGCTATTTGGACTTCTGGAAGAGAGAAGAGATTCCTGTATAAACAGCCTGGCTTCCATTTTCTCTCTGCACACTGCTCCGGAAGAGGAAAGGTGGGTGTCTAACGGGGAGGCTGTTCCATAGGCGGGGAGCGACACCCCCAGGGGCGGCTCTAGGCTCATGGCGACCCTGGGCAGGGAGCGTAGGTAGGGGGCCCCGGAGGAGGGGGTCCGGGTGGGGCAGAGCCCTCTGGAGCTCAGAAGGGGGGGTCAGGGTGTTAGGAAGTGGAACAGAGCCGGAGGCCGCCAAATACCTGCCAGGTGCCGCCACACAAATATGTATGCATCCTCAGAGGATTATTATATTAAGGATATATATTGGCGTGGAGGCCCCTGGGGTTTGGTGGCCCTGTGCAGGTGCACAGCTTGCACATGCCTAAGGCCACTCCTAGCACCCCATCCCTGATCTTGTTGACCCTGAGAACATCCAAAGTCAGACTGTATTGCACAGGTACCTGGGAGCGATGTTGTGGAAGGTTCTAAACATTAAACAAAACGCCTTGAACCTGCCTGGCTTGAGAGGGGGCAGCCTTTGTGACCAAGATAGTGACTTGCTATCAAAAAAGAGGATTCCTGCTTTTTTCATCATTTAGTTTAGGACAACTGGTGGTCGTTCAATTACAGACATGCATTTGCCGAATTTTTCTTGAATGTTGATGTGTTGGACAGCTAGGCGGTCAACCATTTGAAAGCGATTTGACAGATAGCAAGGTCCATCAGTCGCCTCAGAAGAATACGATGGGAGACGGCGTTGAAAGCTAGGGATAAGTCTAGCAGGATCAGCGTGGCGCTGCTGGCCAGGCTGATATGGTGAGTGTTAGTTGTGGCCAGGAAGACCTTGACTGCACCGTGTGAAGGTAGGTACCCAGATTGGGAAGCATCGCCTGATAACTGGGAGTTAATGTGTTTTTCCAGGATCTTAGAAAGTGAGAAATTGGCCAGTAGTTGGCCTGCACATTATGATCCAGAGAAGATTTCTTAAAGGCGGAACAGTGCAGCACCATGAGACCCTCACGGGTGAGTAGCGCGCTCTATAAACCCCTGATTGATTGATTGATAGTGGTATGCTTTGCTTCCCCATAGAGACCATCATGACAAAGTGAATAGAGAGATTTATCAAATCAGCCAAAAGGGGGTCAGGTGAGGGGAGTAGCAAGAGCAAAGATGTAGGATGAACAAGGGTCCAGAGGCGAACCCAGGCTGATTGACAAGAGCAAATTCTGTACTTCTTCTGTGGAGACAGAAGTACATTTTGTAAGAGAGGTGCCAGAGGTGGAATATTTTTTTCATATAGAAATATAAAAAACGACTATCTTTTCAGGAGAAGTTTTCATAGACTGAAGCAATTTTATCATGAAAGAAGATGGCCAAATGAGTGAATAGATACTCAGATGCAATTATTTTCTGATTGACCGCCTTGGGATTAAGAGAAGAAACAAAAGTAAACAAAGTCTAGTTAGAGGAGTTACCTGCATCATTAAATTTGGTGGTTAGATAAGCAGCACAAGCAGTGAGTATAACATAGTGGTAATTCTTTTAGTGCTTGTAAGTGGACTTGGCAGTAGTCTCGCAGGAGGTTCTCCATCACCCTTGCAGAGTTCAGTGCTGACGTTTGAGAAGTTTCAGATGTGCCATAAATTGGTAGGTACAGGAAGGAGTAGACCCGGTGAGGCTCTATCAGAAGGGTGTGGGGAAAAAAAATACTTAAAGTAGTTGAATACAAGCCTCACCCAAGGGGCTGATATTAGAGGATAGTGAAGTGTGGAAGGAGCGTATAAGAGGATATCTGCTATTACCCCAATCATTGCTATTAGCCACCCTCATACATCATCATAAAACACCAGCCTTCTGCTCAAGAAAACATACATGGACTCTGATATCTTGACCAGTTTCAGATGCACACAATCACTGCCAAGCATTGGACAGTGACACCACATTTCCTAAAAGCTTCCACAGCATTGAGACAGGACTTACTGTGCCAAGGCTCCAAAACAATCCTTATGAACGTCTGAGAAGAGCTGCTGAAAGACGGGGTCCATGGCCATGCCTTCACCCTCAATCCGATGAAGCAGTCAACCCCCTTCATTATCAGACTCCACAAAGCCCACTAATATCTCCTCGATGTGGCCATCCGCAGATAGGGATTGATATGAAAAAAGGGGTGACCCTGTATCCATCAGAACCTGGGTAAGTACATAAATATAATAAAAATGGTTCTGTCGGGTTGAGCAAACATGAATTGACCGATGCTATTAATGCTGTCTTAGAATTAAGGCCTCAGAAACAAAAACACACTTAATAAATAAAGCATGAAAAAATCAATTGCTTGAGCATACTTAATGAATAAGTCATGAGAAAAGCCAATTGCTTGGACAAAAAGATTTATCACAGAATTACTTCATTCACTGATAAATACAATATCTTAATGTCTGAGGTCTTAATTCTTAGACAGCATTAATAGCAACGGTCAATTCATGTTTGCTCAACCCGACAGAACCATTTTTGTTATATTTACATCCGCAGAGAGGGACCTTCATTCCGAATAATCACATTTTCCTGGGTATTCTCACTCACAAGAAGAAAGGGCCATCAAATGTAGCCTAAGTGATCAAAAGTGTATGTGTGTAGAGTCAAGTATTAATTTTTGTGTGTCCAGGCCTTGTCCAGCCCACATTGTTCACAGCTACCAGATCCATTCCAAGACATGCACTGACAATGTCTAGTTCCCTGTTAAAATGCACAAAGGCAATGGTGGCGGCCATCAATGGCTTGAACTGCGTGTGAATGCTCAGAGTGCCAACAGTGTAAACCTTCTTTGCCTGAACTCATAAAAACTAGTGTTGTGTGCCTGGGCACGCTGAAGACTTCTTGCCCTTAGTGCATGTGACTAATGGCATCAGGTACTCAGTCTCCAGACTCCAAAGCTACTAAGAATAACCAGCTATGGTAACAAAGTCTGTCTGCAACTATTCAATCCATCCTATCCCTCAAGCAGTTTCCTCTTTGGTTGGATCTATGTAAATATAAATTAAACAATTATCAATGAACCAGAGAGTCAATTTCTATTTGTTTGTTATTGCTACACCTTTATTTGTGGACAAATCCCTTCTACCCACTCACTCCTCCAAGCCCTGTCATGTTCCTCTCTTCACATACCTGCGCAGCAGATCACATATTTTCTATTTACCACCGCCAGAAATCAGTGGTAAGGTTTTATTTGTAATTAATGCAAAATTAAGGCTGTATGAGATATGGGTCTTAAAAGGAGAGGAACCGAGAGCTTGTTTAAGGGGTGCAGAGCTAGAATATCGATGTATAAATATCGATGTACAGAAATATCGAGGTCAAAATATAATTGGATACAAATATCGATGGAAAAAATATCATGGTCAAGAATATAGATTGTTAAGTAAGTAATATCGATTGCAAAAATATCGAAGTGTTAAATATCGTTTACAAAAATATAGTTGTTAAAAATATCGATTTATTATTAATGTTATGTATTTTAGTATTTTGTGTGAGAACTGTTTGTATTTTTAGTATATATGTTCAATTTTAGTAGTTAATATATATTTTTTTATACAATGTTGCGTTTTTACTCCCTCAGTGGGTTGTGGATTTATAGGGGAATAGGGTGGGAAGTAATTTAATTATATAGATTTTATTTATTATTTATAGTTAATATTTTTTTTAATTGAATTTTGCGTTTTTAGTCCCGTAGCGGGTTGTGGGTTTATAGGGGAATAGGGTGGGAAGTAATTTAATTATATGAAATGTATTCAATAATTTATATTTATTCATACTTGTATAATTGTGATGTTATAGAGTTAATTGTGTACATGAATTTATTAATAATTGTTTGATAATTAGTTGTTAATTAATTTAAATTAACTAATTAATAATTAATTATGGTAATTGTTTAATTAATTTTAGTGGTTTGTTGTGGTGTTTATAGGTGGAAATGGTGGGAAGGGTGGGAAGTAATTTATTTTTTATTGATGACATCAATTATTTGTTAATTAATTTGCATACATTAATTACTAATTATTAATTGTAATTGTGTAGTTAATTTTAGGTGTGTGTTGTGGATATAATAGTGTTAAACAATGTGTAATTAATGCATGTGTATTATCTTTTTTAATAATTATATTTTTCAATTTCAATATTATTTATGTTAATAATTGAAATAAAATGTAATACAAATGTTGATTTCTTTTTTATTTCAGTGGTATCTAGCACTTTCCCTACTTTTGCACTCACTGGAGTGGGAATAGTAATTTTTACCCCTCTGCTATTCAACACTTTCCGCACTGTTGCACTCACTGGAGTGGGAATAGTAATTTTTACCCCTCCGCTATCCAACACTTTCCCTACTGTTGCACTCACTGGAGTGGGAATAGTAATTTGTACCCCTCCGCTATCCAACGTTGTCCCTGCTTTTGCACTCAGTGGAGTGGGAATAGCAATTTTTACCCCTTTGCTATCCAACACTTTCCCTACTGTTGCACTCTCTGGAATGGGAATAGTAATTTTTACCTCTCCGCTTTCCAATACTTTCCCTACTGTTGCACTCACTGGAGTTTGAATAGTAATTTTTACCCGTTTGCTATCCAACACTTTCCCTGCTTTTACACTCACTGGAGTGGGAATACTAATTTTTAACCCTACGCTATCCAACATTTTCCCTGCTATTGTAATTATTGTGTTGCGTAATATGTGTGTGTTTTTTTTAAATAGTTTAACGTGTTAATTAATTATAGAATGTTTATTTTATATTAAATTATTGTTATATGTATATATTTTATTTTTATATACTTAAAAAAGTTTATAAAATAAAGATCATTGTTAATAAAATGTATTTAAGTAAATATATGTATATGTACACATTTTTGTGTGTTTACATTTTTTAAAATTAAGTTTATTTGTTATATTTAATGAAAATATATATTAAATGTAACTTATTTTGTTAAAAATATTAATATTATTTAATATATTTTGTTTAAGTTATATATATATTTTTTTTCACAACAACATTTTTTATTTTATTGATCAGGTAAAGCATGTATGCAGTCCTCCACAGTCAGGAGAGACCTGCCAGAACAACAAAACATGTATGAGCATGTCACAAACCCAATCAGAAACTGCCCCACCCACCCTCACCCACCACCCACGACCACCCAACTATCCCTCTACCCACCCCTTATCCCTCCCTAGCCCAGCGCACGTAATCACAGCCAGCCTCCAGAAACTGTATGTATCAAGCAAGGAAACAGGTGTCTCCTCAGGCCTGGAGCCCATCCACCAAATCCACCTCATTGTCAGGTTCCACTGGAGGATCCAGAGTCAAACCCCTATATTCCGCCCACCTCTTCCATATCCTGTAGTGTTTTCGGGGGCATCCTCTGGCCTCGAACACCGGGCGCTCAAGCCCCATACAGTAGTCCATCCATGCTTTCCACACTCTAAGCGGGGGGGGCTCGGTTACTCTTCCATGCTTGCGCCAAGTCCCGCTTGGCCACAACGAGGCCCAGCAGCAGCATGTGACGCTTGTAAATGTTTCCCCCAACGCCCTCCAGCACATGGAGAAGGGCCAACCTATGAGTCCGGGGAAGATCCCATCCCAGTACCTCCGATAGACAGTTCCATACACCCCGCCAGAACTGGGCCAGACCAGCACAAGACCACACAGTATGCAACAGAGTACCCATCTCAGTTCCACATCCCAAACACTCCGGGGACCCAATCAACCCTGCTTTCCACAGTCGCTCTCGCGTATAGTAGGCCCTATGGAGATATTTAAATTGAACCAGTCTGAGGCGCACCGCGATTGCAGTCCCTCGCGGGGACTCCAAAGCTTCTCTCCAATCGTCATCATCCAATGGTCCAATGTCCCTTTCCCAGGCGTCCTTCCACTTAAGAAGGGAGGAGGAACAATGAGTGACTAGGGTTTGATAGATACGTGAGACCTTCTTGTCTCCAAGGTCTCCCATGAAAACCTTCGCCTCCAGCGGGCTAAACTCCGGCAGCGACTCCAGACCCACCAAGCTGGGCCCAAGCGCGTGGCGGTACTGCAGGTATTTAAAAAATTGGGCGTTGGGCATATGGAACTCGTCCTTGAGCTCCTGGAATGATTTGAGGGCCACGCCGGATAACACATCACCCAGGGAAGAGATCCCTATAGAATCCCATCCGTCGAACCCCGACAACGAGGCTAATGCGAGGAGTCGCCCGTTATTCCACAAAGGAGTCTCCGCTGTCAATCGGCCCCACCAACCCATACGACGCAGAGCCTGTCGCCATACCATAAACACCACCTGCGTGGCCCGCAGGCAGCCGCCTCCGTAGTCCGGCCTAGTACAAAATCTTATGCAATGTATGAACACCCATCAGCGAGCGCTCTAAGGCGTATGCTGGGTCTCCCCTATCCCCGTACCACCATTCATTCAGCACCAACAAATGGGAGGCCTGATAGTATGACAGCACGTCTGATGTGGCAAGCCCACCACAGTATGTGGACAGGAAACACGTGCGCAGCGCCACTCTGGCAGCACCCCCAGCCCACAAGAAGCATCCCAGCACTGAATTAACCTGCCGGAACCACTGGGGCGCAACTGGGTGCGGATGGTTCTGTAGCTGATACAGAAGGTGTGGGAGCGCAACCATTTTAAAGATCGCAGATCAACCGTATATGGTGAGGGGCATCCGGAAGCACGTTCTAACGTCTGACTGAACTCTTTCCCAGACTGGCACTATATTACGCTCCCAAGAAATCGTCGCAGATTCGGACAGGAACACACTGAGATACAGCAAGCCTCCGGCCGCCACCTGCAAGGCCGACGCCCAGGAGCCCGCAGAAGCCCCATTGCCCAGCACCCACAAGGTGGACTTACATGGATTAAGATACAGACCCGAGACCTCGCCGAATATACGCATAATTTCTAATACTCGCGGGCCCGACCTATCCAGGTCCGTAAGAAAGAAGAGGACGTCGTCCGCATATAGTGCGATCCTGTCGGTGAGTCCCCCGCCCCACCTGAAGCCCCGTAGCTGCGCATCAATACGCACCCAGGAGGCCAGGGGCTCCATGGCCAACGCAAACAAGTACGGGGACAGCGGGCAGCCCTGGCGGGTCCCACAACCAATTGGAAACTTCCCGGATACCGTCCCGGAGATCCGTACAGCCGCCGTGATATCAGTGTACAGCAGCTTAACATATGAAATGAACACAGGACCCAGGTTGAGACGGGGCAGAAGCGTAAACAAGTATGCCCAGCTCACGGAGTCGAACGCTCTATCTATATCCTCCAGGAGCAGGGCGGTCCGTTCTCCCGTGGCCCCCATCGCATCCACAGCTGTTTGTGCCCGGCGGATGTTGTGCCGTGTCGCCCTATGCGGCATGAAGCCGGCCTGGTCCGGATGCACCAGGTCAGCCACGCAGGGGAGAAGTCGATTCGCCAACGCCTTCGCCAGTAACCTAGCTTCAATGTTAAGCAGAGATATAGGACGATATGAATCATGCCGAGCAGGCGGCCTACCCGGTTTCTGGAATACTACTACCTCGGCATGGCACCAGTCTGCCGGCAGCCGACCCAGCTCCCGCGCTGCCTCTAACACAGCTCTGTAGTGGGTTCCTAATTGGAGTTAGAATTTCTTGTAGAATTCGCATGGGAAGCCACTATGCCCGGGCGCCTTTCCGGTGTTAAGTTGTGCCAACGCGTCCCCCAGCTCTTTCACAGTAAGGGGGAGGTCCAATGTCGCACGCGTCTCATCTGAGACGGCCCTCGGGGGCAGGTCAGCAATAAATTTATCGACTGCATCGACTGGGAGGCAATCCTGCGGCGCATATTGGTCTGCATAATATTGAGCAAAGCTAGCCGCTAGCTCCGCCGGGTCCGTCACCGTAACGCCAGCGCTATCTGTAAGTCCCGGCAGCGTAGTCGGCTGCAGGGTATTTTGACACAGCCTATGGAGCATAGTACATGACTTGTCTCCCCACTGGTAAATCCTACTACGGGTGGCCAGCCATGCCTGTCTGCCCTCATCTAACAGTATAGACGCATAGGATTGTTGGGCTTGTAAGAGCAGCCGGACCACCACACTGTCACCTTCCTCCTGACACCGCCGCTCAAGGACCTCCACGCGCGCCGCTGCCGCAACTATGGCCTCCCTGCGCCTACGACGGGCCGCCGCACACCACGCTATGTCCACTCCCCGCAACGTGGGCTTCATAGCCTCCCAGACATTCGTCACATCTGCATTTGCGCCAAAGTTTTCCTGCCAATACTGGGCTATTGCCCCCCGCATATGTTGTATATAGTCAGCTTGTTGAAGATGCCATGAGGACATTCGCCACCGAAATGGTTGCCTCATCCTGTGCAATTCACTATCTACAGCCACTGGGGAATGGTCGGACAACCCCCTAGGCAGGATAGCCGCCCCTCGCACTCTGCTTACATACACACCGGGCACAAACACACAATCGAGGCGCGAGAAGGAGCCATGCACAGCTGAAACATAGATGAACTCTCGGGCCGCAGCATGCAAGTGTCGCCAAGCATCCACCCAGCCCTGCCCCTCCACCATCGCGCTCAACCGGGTAGGGGTAGCAACCGTTAGGGGCTCCTGCAGCCTTCGTCGGTCCTCAGCCTCTCAGCTAGGGACCACTGTAATGGGGGGGCATATACACTCCCAAATACAACAGGTTCCACACCCACCATCCCCTTCATGAAGATATATCGACCCTGCGGGTCCAGCCACTGCCTCTCATGAACATAGGCCAACCGTCGATGGACCAAGATGGCGACCCCCCTAGAGCCCCTAGAAAAGCCCGCATGAAAAACCTGCTGATAGCCAAATCGCTGCAGGCTAAGTACCTACGTCCCCATCATATGCGTTTCTTGTAGTAGTAGCACATCTGCACCTTCCCTCTTCCCCCATCGCAAAATGGCCCCCCTCTTGATTTTATCCAACATACCCCTAACATTCCAGGTCAGTATGCGCATGGACGCCCTGGGGGGCCCCGGAGTTAATGCGTCAACCATGATCCCAGGGGACACAAAGCAAGAGCACCCTGCAGCAGGCCTGATTACACCACACTAGTACTAGCAAGGCATTAGAAATTACGTGCACATCCCCCCAACCGCCCTCAACCCCCCCACCCACACCCCCCCAGAACATCCCCCGCAACTCCCCTTCCCCATCCCCCGCCCCCCACCCCTATACCTCATAGAACTCAGAAGTATCTGTCGCCGCATGGGCGACCTCGGGCCCAAAACAGAGCGCCCAAGACCAACCATACCAATGGATCCCCAACTACCCCCTCAACCAAGATGCACCCCCCCTTCCAACACCCACCCACTTAGGAGGCAAGTAGCCCCTGTAAACGAGCTCCCCGAACCCCACCCCGCAGTCCCACACAGTCACCAATGTGTAGGGCGAACAGTTACAGAATACTTAGTCCTCGGCCGTCCGAGCAGCAGGGCACACTCAACCGCCGACTCTCAGCCGGAATCCAGGAAAGCAACTGGCCATCTCGTACTTCGACGTCCCTCAATGTTCTTTTCCGGAGTGGTCCGAGTCCGCAGGCGCCCCAACTTGTGCCCCACTGCGAGAAGAGGAGCGCTTCTGCGACCTAGATCTCCTGTGTCTCTTACCCCGGACACTTTGGTCGCCCCTCTCCTGAGATGAGCTCCTGGATGAGCCGGGGTTCAGGCCCGGCTGGGCATTCGGCCGAACCCTCACCGTCTCATCAGTCCACTTGAAGACCTCCTCTGGGGTATCAAAAAAGTGCGTCCGTGACTGGAATATCACCCGCAGGCGGGCCGGATACAGTAAAGAGTATTGGAGCTTCAGACCTCGCAGCTTCGCCTTGGCCGCTATGAAAGAATGTCGTTGCTGCTGCACCATCTTAGTGTAATCCGGAAAAATCATAATTTTCTGGTTCTCGAACATAATAAAGTCCTTCGCCCTCGCCTCACGTAAGATGGTGTCTCTATCATGGAAGTTCAAAATCTTGGCAATCACCGGTCGGGGCCGCTCCCCGGCGGGCGGTTTCTGCGTCAGGGCTCTATGAGCACGTTCTATCACAAAGCAGTGTGACAGTGCATCCGGGGGGAGCCAGGTCTCCAACCACTGGGATAAAAAGCGTTCCATGTTCCCCTTCTCGCATCCTTCAGGAAATCCCACGAAGCGGAGGTTATTCCTGCGCGCCCGCCCCTCGGCATCCTCCACTCGAAGGGCAAGGCCCCTCTGAATCTTCTCCATTGTGGCCACTTTCTGCTTCAAGGTCCCCACATCATCTTCCACACTCGAGAGTCTGGATTCCGCCTCTGTGATGCGAGTCACTGCATTGCGAAGGTCCTGACGCAGCAAGGTCACATCTGCTCCAACCGCTCCTATCTTGGCGTCGAGCATGTCCCTGGACTGGGTTATCGCCGCCATGAGGGCTGCGTTGTCCGGCCCCGCTCCCTGGCCTACCCCAGACGCTCCGGCACCTCCACTCGGTCCAGTGTATTTGTCTATGGGCCCCTGCTTGGCGGGCCCACTGCCCCCTCCGCCCCATGTCATGTCCAAGGCACTAGATGCTCGGCCGCGTTCAGGCTCCTCAATGGGCCTCAAGGTATCACTCCAGACTACCACTCGGCCGGCCTCAAGCCTCGTGCTGCAGGGACCCCCTCGCCTCACTGTCCAGACTCCCGAGGTAGGCCGCCGGCATGCCAGCTGTCCGCCGCGGCCCCGTAGTTCTTCGTGTACTCACTGCTCTTGCTGCGCCACTGCTGCCACTGCACTCGGGCACTCCCGGGCCCCGGGCGCCACCCCTGCAGGAGCTCCAAGCTGGCCACCGGTCAGGGAACCCAGCTAGTACACCAGCGGTACATCCAGAATGTCAGGCAGGGCCGTCCGCCACTCCGCCCGGGTCGTCTCGGGGCGCCGCCACCAATGGCCGGAGACCGCCAAACTCGAGGCCCCGGTCTCCGGATCGTCGCTCAGGCCGCAGCCCTCCTCCGACGTCCTCACGGCCCGGGCAGCCACGCAGACAATAGGGGGCACGACGGAACCTCCACTCTCCGCTCCGATGCCCAGTCGATGCCCCAAGGCAGCACTGAAAGTTGAAGCCGCGATCCCACAGCCGGACCGCCCGTCCGGGAGTCACCAAAATCGAGGCCCCGGCTGCGCACGTTGTGTCAGGCTGCTGGCCGTCGCCGCCGCTATCTCCTCTCTGGGGGGCCCGGGAGCTCTGCTCGCAGCACCTGGAGGCAACCCCCGCCGTCCGCCACCCTATGAACATTTGTGCGCTGCAGATCGGGTCCGGGAGCCAGGATAAATGACCAAATTAATGTCGGGCTGGTGGGAGCTCTAACAGGCTGCGTCCACCATCTTCGCCCGCGAAGCCACGCACCCAAGTTATATATATTTTTAAAGTCAATATTTTTTACATCTATATTTTTTACTCAGATATTTTTGATTCAATATTATTGTACTTACCTGTTTAACTATAGGGAGTCGATAATTTTGTATTCAATATTTTTACATCAATATTTTTGTAAACTATATTTTTTACATCGATATTTAAACAGGGAACCTTGTTTAAGCAGGTCCAGCACACATACTCCCTAACAATACTAGTCTATATATCCAGGGTGTGCAGTTCCTTAAGATAGGTAGAAGTGGTCAGGTCTGTGAAATAACATCCCTTTGGAGGAAGTGCCCGCACACACCCGAGAGGTGTCATGCTTCAATATTTGGGTGTGCTCCTCGTCGGGCCGGTGCTGCAATGCATGGGGGTATGTGAATTCGGTTGAGTAGTGTAGTGGAATGCAAGAAGTGTGCCAAAATAGGTTTAGAAAAGCAGCACAGGAAACAGAGCCAGGGGTAGTTTAACGCCTGGTTACTTGATCAATCAATTAAACTGGAAACACCAACCTTGCAGTAGAGTAAGATTTCTGGAAAATCTCTTTTATCCAGTTCTGGAGAATTGCTGATAGACCCACTTAGGGGTTGATAATGGCAAGAAACATGTTGACCAAAATACACAGCACGCTCGCTCTATAGGAACATTATCTCCAATTAGGGCCACACTGTTTTTAATTAGGTTAGCGAGCCCCACAAATAAAATGAAGTAATTAGGGCTTTCCTAAACCTATTTTAACACACTTCTTGCATTCCACTACACTACTCACTCGAATCCACATACCCCCACGCACCTCACAGCTTTATCTAAAAGAACTCTGCCAAAGAGCCCCTTCGCCGGTGAACGTCGGGCATTGCAGTGCCAGCCCGACGAGGAGCACGCACAAATGATGAAGCATGACACCTCTCAGGTGTGTGAGTGCACTTCCTCCAAAGGGAGGTTATTTCACAGACCTGACCACTTCTACCTATCTTAAGGAACTTCACACCCTGGATATATAGGCTAGTATTAGATATGGGGCAGATAATGCCCACATAACGCCCGTGGATTACTGCAACAGAACGTAGATTATGTTATGCTTGGACATACAGAAGAGCCAGAGTCATGCCAGATTTTCAGGATATCTACATTATATAAATTTACATAATAAGGTTTACTTGCAAGAAAACAAAATGTGATCTATTTATATAGTAGTCTTCCTGAGAATCTAGAAAGGATCCAGCCTTTCTGGACCAATGTGAGACACACACTCTTGATTCATAGCATCTAATGAAAGCACACACTTAGGGGTCGATTCCGATGTCGCCAAAAATGTCTTCCCAATTCAATCTGTAGGCTTACCTTACGACCGACTCGTATCCGGAGCTTTTTTCTACAAACGAGCAAGTACGATGCGTATAACAGGCAAATTTCCGACCGAATCCTCCCCTCCGATTCGTGCACTATGTCAGTAGCGAGCAGGCCCAGGAAACACGGAAAGTGAGTCGTACGGATGCTCATCCTAACCAATTTCCGGATACGCAAGTACGATGCCTCTTAACTACGAGTCGTACAGGGCGCAGCTTCCAGCACGTCACAGCATTCGGACGAGGCATATAAAAGCTCTGAGTCACGCCAGAACACGATCAACAGGGACAAGACGAAGCAGCCATGTATCCATCGTGCATGTCTTCTCCATACTGTACGCCCACCGTTACCGACTTGCACGACGCAGAAGGTAAGTCAGACACCTACCACACACCAAAATGTCACAAGTACACGAAAGGAAACACCACCATAGAGGGTGGACGCCTATCGCTCACAGTATTGTCCACTCATAGAGGGGTGGATGCCTATCACTCCTAGCATATCCCACCCATAGGGGGGTGGATGCCTATCACTCCCAGTATTGTCCACCGCATAGGGGGTGGATGCCTATCACTCCCAGCATATCCCACCCCTAGTGGGGTGGATGCCTATCACTCCCAGTACTGGCTACCCCATAGGGGGTGGATGCCTATCACTCCCAGTATTGTCCACCCCACAGGGGGGTGGATGACGATCACTCCCAGCATATCCCACCCATAGGGGGGTGGATGCCTATCACTCACAGTATTGTCCACCCCATAGGGCGGATGACTATCACTCACAGCATATCCTACCCATAGGGGGGTGCATACCTATCACTCCCAGCATATCCCACCCATAGGGGGGTGGATGCCTATCAATATGACCATCCCTACTCATAGGGGGCAGGATGTCCATCAACACCAGGATACACACACATAGAGTGACTGAGCAAACCACCCCCTCTACCATCTTTCCAACACTGCATGTTTGTATGTGAAAAATGCTCACAACACAGATTGTGGCAGTGAACATACAATGTGACTCACAAAACATGTGTGCCCAAAATGTCAATGTGTATCACTAATATCCTGCATCTACTGATCAATGTGCAATGGGGTCTAAACCCCCCCCCCCATCACTACATTGAGCAAAAGGTGAATGTGTTGTACAAAATTCCTGCATCTTATGATCATTGTGGTAATGGGACATAAACCCTCCATCACCACAGTGACCAAAAGGTCATTGTGTACATGAAAATAGCAGCATCTTCTAAACAGCATGGATGATTCCGTGTCCAAATTGCACAAGCAATGTTTTGGGAATGTAGTGTCACATACAAACATTGATTATATGAGGTAAATATTGCCGTGTATCACAAGAACGGTGCAGAGCAGGAATATCGACGGAACTGCCAGGCCAGGTCGTCCCTGAGCTCAACCATCCCAACACTTTTCTTCTTATTGGGACTCCTCATTCAGGTATAGCTTAGTTACAGTGGCGCAGTGAGCAAAGGACCCACATTTGGGCATCCTCTTGACCAATTGGGGCATTATATAAAACACACAAAAGGTGATGGGAGAAAGGCCCGCTGTAAGTAACAGGTGTTAATGGTTAAACCCAGAAAGCTATACATTTTTTAAAAGAGAATTTGTGTAGATCTCTCATTGTTTACAAAAATAAAACGCATGTTGAAATAAAAAAAATTAAAGTTGAAAAATAGCGATGCTAAAGTGTTTTAATTTAAAACTTTTTGCCCTGATGACCGGTTTACTAATGTAACTTATTGCATCCATCAGACCCTTCTGGTCGCATGAGTATATAGTGCTTGTTGGTTTTACAAAACCACTGGAGACCCTGTATCCAACAACTGAGCTGCACTTAATGACTATTCAATGTGTATGGACTGTGCTTCTGTGAATATGGTCTCAAATCTACTAAGTTAAAAATGGATATGTAGGAAAACCTGTGTTTTTTTTAAATGTGCCAAAGATACAGAGTTTAGAAATAGAGGTGATTTGTGTGACTCTGAATTCGGGGTTTACCTGTACTATTGAGATAGAGGACAGTTACTAAATGTGTCCTTTCTTTCCGAATATTTAAATGAAAGTACCACATGTTGTACTATTCTCTGTTCCCACGCTTCTCCCAATAAAAACCATACCTTCTTGCATACTCTAGGCCTGTCTCCTACGACTGGAAATGTCTAGGAATGCAGCTAGGTGGCATCAAATTTATGCCATCAAAATTGATCCATTTTGGCCATGTGAGCTTCAGTTGTTGGGCCCACCCTACCTATATCAGTATTTTCTGAAATCTAGGAACACAGGGCAGTCAAATGTGGTTTGACTTGCTTTAATCTATTCCTTTTCTGACCAGTTTAGCAAGAGGAGGATATATTTGTTTGAGTGAAAGATTGGGATGGTGCAACCCTCCTGAAGTTGATTTTGACAACCAATCCGCCAAAACACTTTAGAGGCTGTGTGGCCAACTCAGAGCTTTTTTGGACTTTCTTTTCATACTTCCTTCCTACATAACCACCCAGACCCCGGGAGTTAAGAAAAAATTGCATCTTCCTCATGCATACTCTTTTATATTGCGCCATCATGAAACATTGTCTCTGAAAGTTCCATGTCCTATCACTGTCCTCGCATGTGCAATCTTACCTAGTGGGTCCACATTTAAAAATCTTCACATAGAATAAATAATCACCACCTCTCACAGAAAGTGGCAGTTTTCTGGTGGATGTTTTTTAACTGCTGATTCTTCACACTTATAATATCCCCAGGTATGGACTGTAACTGGAAAACTGTCCGATGACGAAGTGACAAATAAACCCCCTTTTAAGCACCACTGACATCAGTTCCATTCTTGTATACAGAACCGGAGTTCACTCCCAACGTTTTCTTGGTCTTTTAGTTTTTTTCTTTCCACAATTCCTTTTTCCAACGTGAAAGGGCCCAAAGAACTACATGATTTAAGCCTTGTAGGAATGATCGGAAACAGGGGACTGTGACAAATCCCCACAAAGTCAACTGCTGCTGTTTGGCACATGATTTCTAAGTTGTACGAGGCGTGCATCCTTATGAACCTGAAGGTGATCAGGGAACGAAAGGCCAAGCTGTATGTCACTGAACACCAAGCAAAACCACGGACATCAAGCTCCAAGTCAATACTTCCAGTCTATTCCTGCGTAATCTAGATGTATGTCTTTTAGTAAGTAAAATTGGAAGCACACAAAGGCCAACCAGTATTAATTCCATCTTGCCACGCTTGGTTCTTTCTCTGCTAGTTCCTAAGTCTCTTGAACAGTCTGGAATACTATGAAACTGCTATCTCGTCTTACACCCCTCATCTAAACCTTGTCCATAAGGTGAGTAATGAGTTTTGGTCTATTAATTGCATAGCTCGATTCTGCAGGTAAGGTGGAATGGTGAAAGTTTGTGGGTGACTGTGCTGGAGTGGTTTTAGGACATTTACATCAAGCAGTTTTCATCTGCTGTGTGGAGATGTGTGCTCATTGTTGGATGTGCTTGCTGCTCCGAGTGTCAGAATTGAGGTATTGTCGGTGTGTTGGTTGAGGCCAGATGGCTGTGTTATATTTCTGGTTGTGTCGTTTCTTCTTGGGACTAGAGCTCTACCTCGATTGAGAGGGTGGCTTTGCGATCCTGACGAGAACCTGAATGTGCTTGAATTTCTTTTTCCCCGTCTGCCTTTCCTAGGTGCTCTTTGAGTGCACGGTGGAAGGAGTCCGTTGTGAGATGTCTTCTGTCTGAGGGGAGTTGGTTGCTGTGCGTGAGGTGTGGAAGTGGCGGAGGAGTGTTGCATGGAGCTTCATGCTCGTATATGTGGTGTTGAGTGTTCGTTGCAGCCGTGCATGACGAGGCTTTGCCTATATGCAGTTGAAGTTGACGTCCTGGGTGTTCTACGGTCTATCGCGGTGGAACTGGTAAAATGAGATAGAGATATCGGAGGAGAGCTCAGTGTGACTGACGGTGAAGGTGTTCAGAGGATCATTTTAATTATAACAAACCAATATAAATTTCATTTAAAAATATCCATGTCCTATCACTGTCCTCGCATGTGCAATCTTACCTAGTGGCTCCACATTTCAAATCTTCACTGAATTTGGGAAGCCACCAAAGCTTGTGAATTGAGTGCCGGAATCACCAAACCTTTGTACTTGTCTTGTTGAATTAAAATGTTTAAGAGCATGCGTCCAAATAAGCCTGTACCTCTAGCCAGGTATTGGATAGGCAGGAGTTTTGATAGGTAAGAGGACACTTCTCAATACCTGTAGAGCTACTTGCCAAAAACAGCTTGACCTCCAGATTACTGCTTGCCTTTGGATGTGCAGGAGTCTCAAGCCCAAAGGCAGTGGTCAGACCCCAGACAACAAGCACATGTTTGAGCTAATCAAAACACAATCCAAGGAACAACCCCAACCACTCAGCACTGTGCGCGAAGCTCCCTCCTGTGAAGACTTCTCTGCTTTCTTTATCCAAAAAACTGACAACATAAAGAGCGATCTCCTCACTGACGCAAGCCTCTACTCCAAACCCCACTGCATAGCACCCATTGAACCAAAAAACAATGCTACATGGTCATCCTTTGGCACATACTCTGAAGAGGAAATTGGCAAACTGCTCAGCACCTTGAAACCATCCAATCACCTCACAGACCCCCTTCCTGCTAACGCTGTAAAAGACTTTGCCCCTTTGCTTCTCCCACTCTGGACTAGAATTATCAACGGCTCACTTCAACAAGGAACCATACCTGACTCCCTCAAAGTTGGACAAGTCACACCTTTACTAAAGAAACCTACAGCCGACCCCTCTGATCTGAACAATTACTGTCCCATCACTAATATCCCCACTCTCGCCAAACTGCTGGAAAAATGCGTACAACTACAATTGACTAAACACATTGAACAATTTGATCTCCTCAATCCTCATCAATCAGGCTTCCGAGCAGGACACAGTACAGAAACTGCTATGACTCACATAATTGACGACGCACTTCAAATGCTAGACCAAAACGACACCTGCCTCCTCATCCTTCTTGATCTCTCTTCAGCATTCGACACCGTTAAACATGAGAACTTACTCGAACTACTAAGCACAAGAATGGGTTTATCTGGAAGTGTTCTCAAGTGGTTCACTTCCTTTCTCCACAACAGGTCGCAGAAATTCAAGAGCAACAACCTGATGTCCTCGCCAGTACCTGTAACGCTGGGCGTCCCCCAAGGATCCTCCCTATCCCCAACTCTGTTCAACCTAGTGATGGAACCTCTCACCACCTTGCTACAAGCATCCAATTTACACTTTCACATGTACGCCGATGACACCCAACTATATCTCAAATTACAATCCCCCAAAGACATTTTGCTCCTGAACTCAACGATCAGAAGCACCCAATCCTGGCTGGCCGATAATCATTTTAAACTCAATGCTCTGAAAACAGAGTTCCTTTTGATCTCACCTCCAGCGAAGATCTCCACCACTCAAAGTTGGCTCAAACACCTAACGGCACTCAATGTCCAACCCACCATCGTGGATTCAGCAAAATCTCTAGGCATAACCCTCGACACCAATCTCAACATGCAGCAACACATCCATGGTCGGATTGGGATCACAATTCGGCCCGGGCACTGACGAAAAAAGTGGCCCACATTCAAGAGGCGTGGCCCATATTTAAGGGGCGTGGCCCCATTCAAGAGGCGTGCCCTTTCATGAAACACCATTTGCACAGACAAGGAATGAAAGTGGGAGGATACTGTTCTTGCACAGGACACAGGGCCATGGTGACAATGGCCTACATGCTGAGCAACTAAAAAAAATAGCAAGGCCCCTTTCTGTCACAAAATTATTCCAGCCCTCCAGCACAGGAGCACCTGAAAAGCAGCAAAGCCCCTGCTATTACTAACCTACTTAGCCCTCCCCAGACCTTCAGCTCAGGAGCACATGAACAAAGGTAAGGCCCCTGCAATTAGTAAAATAATCAGCCCTCCAGGCCTTTGGAAAATGTCCAGGCAGGGGAGCACAAAACACAGCTTTCTGGGTCATCCAAGGTAGCCAGGTAGCCAGGGGGAGGCTGAGGTGAAGCTGGTGCATGGGAAGTGCCTTCCCAGTGTGTTCTGGCAGTTTGAGTGTTTACCATTTACTGTAGTATTACCCTTGTACCTGTGTATGGTACCCTTTTGTAACTTGCACACGTCACTTTTCTCTGGTATCACACTGTATGCTACCTCTCACTTTTGTTTGCTTTAGATACTTGCACAAGTGCCACCATTGCCTACGTAACGTTTGTTCTTGTGCTGGAGTGTCTGCCATTTATTGCAGTATTATACCTCTACTTGTAATTTGTACGCTTTTGTAACCTGCACACATATCACTTTTTCCTCCTGTAATGTACCGATTGCTACCTCATGTATTTTGGTTGCTCACTATTGTCACTTTTGATTCATGTAACTTAACGTTTGCTTTTGTAATTTGTCCACTTGTAATTTTTCTCCTCATGTATTATTGCTGTTCCTAGTGTGAAGCGCTCTGACACCTTCGGGTAAAGTACGCGCTATATAAAATCGCATAAATAAATAAATAAAATAAAAAAATTCCAAACATCACCTGGCCCCCACAGCAAGACCCATTCTTCCTCGCCCACTATGCCCTGAACATGAAGGGCTGTGGGCGAGGTGTTAAGACTAACACTGTTTCTGGGCTGCATGGGCCCCAGGGGGGCCGAGGTGAAAATGGCTCAACGGCCTGAGAAACACCTGGCCCCCAGGGAGGCCGATTCTTGCAAACAATCACCCCTCCCCAGCCCAGCCTCAGCTTGATTGCTTGGCAGGGCAGGGGTGAAGGAGAGGCCACAGCTGACAATCGCTGTCCGGCCGCACAGCAAGGCTGCTTTCATTTTCTCGGTCTGTCTCCGTGCTCTCTGTGGGCCGGTTTTTTTCCTCCCCTTTTCTAATCCACTCTCTGTGGACTGGGACTGGGGAGAAAAAAACGGCCTACTGAGGCACCGGCCCTTCGGCCCATGCCCGAATGCCCGCCTTGCCAATCCGCCCCTGAACACATCAGCAAGGCAGCTAAGGGAGCGAATTTCCAAATCAATACCCTGAGGAAACTTAAACCTTTCCTCCCAGCCAATGACTTCCAAACCGCAGTACAAGCACTAGTCATCCCTCGAATAGAATATGGCAGCGTCGCCCTCTGCGGACTCCCTCTAACTACTACCGCACCCCTAAGAGCTTCTCTAAACGCTGCAGCGAGGCTCATCACTGGGTCAAAAAAGCACTCTCGTATTTCCCCTGACTTGAAATCCCTGAACTGGCTGCCTTTTGAAGCCAGAATACATAATAATAATAATAATAATAATATGAAACTTATAACGCGCTCAGCTTACCCGGGGGCATCCCGGCGCGACCGACCAACGAAGGGGAGACTCAAAAAGAATCACTACTGTGGAAACAAATAGGTTTTAAGAAGTTTCCTAAAAAGTAGGATCTTGGGCTCTGAGCGAATCTCAAGGGGCAAAGAATTCCACAAATTTGCCACCTGCACCGAGAAACGCCTGCCCCCAGTGCGAGCTCTCCTAACTCTCGCTGATTGCAGCAGATGTTTTTGGTCCGAGCGCAGAAGGCGTGGGGGTTTATAGGGACGGGCCATATTAGAAAGAATGGGGGGGCCTTTGCCGTGTAGAATTTTATGGGCCGTGCACAGCGCCTTAAATTTCACCCGCTCCTTCACAGGGAGCCAGTGAAGCGCTTTGAGGGCCGGGGTGGCAGACTGCCTTCTGGGGATATCCATCAAGACTCTGGCAGCTGCGTTTTGCACCTGTTGGAGGGTTTTAAAGGTCGCCGAGAAACAGGGCATTCCCGTAGTCGAGCCTCGATAGGATTAAACCACGTATCAAAAGCTTCTTAGCTGGATCCGGAAGCAGTGGTAGCACCTTTCGGGCTGACTTCAGTAGACCGAAGCAGACCCCCGCTGTCTTCCTTGCGTGGGTCCTAAAAGACAGATCTTCCTCCAACCATACTCCCAAGGACTTGATCTCCTTCTTGGGGGATGGTGGATCGCCAAGAGACCGGGGCCAACAGCTAGCAATAATGGAGGGACTGGAGTTACTGCAGTTACATCTGAAAATCGCCTGCATGACTCACAAGGCGGTACACCTGAACTCTCCCGGCTACCTCGCTCAGAAGTTGACAATCTCTGGCGGCGCTAGAAACACTAGAGGCACAAACAATCTTCTGCTGAAACCCCGTAGATTCCGGTAGGAAAAAACATATAAACGCTCCTTCTCAGGAATGGCACCCAGAATCTGGAACTCACTCCCCCCCGAAACTAGGCTTATCTCTTCCACTACACTCTTTAAGAAAGAAGTGAAAGCTATCCTCATGGCAAAATACACCTGAACTATTAATTCGGTCTCCTTAAGAATACGCACCGATCTGTATTACTTGTTTGACCCCGCTGCATATTTGCATTACTTGTATTATTGATTTACTGATTTACATGATTGGCTTTGCCCTTACTTACTTATTTGTACTGTATGCTCCTCTGACTTACTGGTTTGACTATGTTCCCTCATGTACCCCTTCTGTGTAAAGCGCTCTGATATCTGCAAAGATCTTGTCCGCGCTATATAAAACTTTCAAAATAAAAATAAATAAATAAAATAAATGCTCATGACGAGCTCTGCTCGTCATGAGCGACGGCGCTCCGGTGCTCATGACGAGCTGAGCTCGTCATGACCGCACCCGTTGCATGGAACGCTCGCACGCTGGGCTGATTCCCCTGCTGTGCTGAACGTTCCATAGGAACGGGCGCGGTCATGACGAGCTCAGCTCGTCATGAGCACCGGAGCGCCGTGGCTCATGACGAGCTGACCTCGTCATGAGCATGGGGGTGCTGTACGCGCCCCCCAGCACAGCGGGGAAATACCCCGAGTAGCGAAGGGGTTAATATCTCCGCAGAAATATCGTTTGGAAGAAATATCGACAACAAAAATATAGTTTGACAAGAATATCGACTGACAGGTAAGTAATATCGATTACAAAAATATAGTTGTAATAAATATCGTTTACAAAAATATAGTTTACAAAAATATCGATTTAATAACAATGTTATGTATTTTAGGGTTTTTAATGAGAATTGTTTGTCATTTTATTATATGTTTTGGAATTGTACTAGTTATTAATGTATTTTCTGTTTAATTTTGCGTTATTAGTTCCGTAGCGTGTTGTGGGTTTATAGGGGAATAGGGTGGGAAGTCATTTAATTATATAAAATTAATTGAATAATTAATGTTTTAATTTATTAATAATAGTTTAATAATTAGTTAATTAATTTCAATTAGTCAATTATTAATTAATTATGTTAATTGTTTAATTAATTTTAGGTGTGTGTTGTGGAGTTTATATGTGTAAATGGTGTGAACGGTGGTAAGTAATTAATTTTTTATTGATTAATTATTAAATACTTTTCAAATTATTTACCATTAATTAATTAGTAATTAGTAATTGTAATTGTGTAATTAATTTTAGCTGTGTGTTGTGGTTTTTATATGTGTATATAGTGTGAAAGCTGGTAAGTAATTAATTGTTTATTGATTAATTAATAAATAATAATACATTCATTTTCATTAATTAATTAGTACATATTAAATGCAATTGTGTAATTAATTTTAGGTGTGTTGTGGATATTATAGTGTTAAATAATGTGTAATTAATTATTTTTCATTATATTTGTTAATAATAATATATTTTAATTTATATATTAATTATGTTTATATTGCAAATCAAATTTAATAAAAATGATGATAGTTTTGTTTTTTATTGTTTTGGGTTCCAACGTTTTCCCTACTATTGCACTCCTGGAGTGGGAATCGTAATTTTTACCCCTAGGCTATCCAACGCTTTCCCTACTGTTGCACTCTCTGGAGTGGGAATAGTAAGTTTTACCCCTACGCTTTCCAACTCTTTCCCTACTGTTGCACTCTCTGGAGTGGGAATAGTAATTTTTACCCCTACGCTATCCAACGCTTTCCCTACTGTTGCACTCTTTGAAGTGGGAATAGTCATTTTTACCCCTACGCTATCCAACGCTTTCCCTACTGTTGTACTCTCTGGAGTGGGAATAGTAATTTTTACCCCTACGCTATCCAACACTTTCCCTACTGTTGCACTCTCTGGAGTGGAAATAGTAATTTTTACCCCTATGCTATCCAAAGCTTTCCCTACTGTTGCACTCTCTGGAGTGGGAATAGTAATTTTTACCCCTACGCTATCCAATGCTTTCCCTACCGTTGCACTCTCTGGAGTGGGAATAGTAATTTTTACCCCTACGCTATCCAACGCTTTCCCTACTGTTGCACTCTCTGGAGTGAGAATAGTAATTTTTACCCCTACGCTACCCAATGTTTTAACTACTAATGTTTTTATTTTTTTATTAAATGTATGTATTATTTTTTTTAAAACTTGAATGTGTTAATTAAATATAGAATCTTTTATTTTATTCAAAATGTTTTATATATGTGTTTATTTTATTTTTATATAATCATTAAAGTTTATAAATTAAATAAAGATAATAGTTAATAAAATTTATTTAAGTAAATATATGTATATGTACACATTTTTGGTGTTTATATTTATTAAATTGAGTTTATTTGGTATAATTAGTTAAAATATAAATGTAATTTAATTTGTTTTGTCAATAATATTAATATTATTTAATTATTTAATTTAAGTTATGTTATTTTTTAAAGTCGATATATTTTACATCTATATTTTTGAGTCGATATTATTGTACTTACCTGTTTAAGTATAGGGAGTCGATATTTTTGTAATCGATATATTTTTGTTAACTATATGTTTGTTATCGATATTTAAACATGGAACCCACAAGAACACCCTCTGCCATGTGCAGACAAGCAATGGCCATGATCTCTGACAATGACTCCATTGTACAGTCAGACAATGCGCAAAGTGAGCACCATGATGTATACACACATATCTACACTAACAGACACACATACTAAGGAATCCTGTGGAGACTGTAGATGTTAGGGTACCAAGTTCCCTACCATGTCAACAATGGGACATACCAAACATGATGAATGTGCAGGCTGATGATCCAGAAGACGTAGGGACACTAGTGTAAAACCTCCAAAAAAACATACTGCCAATGGCCCAGAAAAGTCATAACAGTGCAGTGGTGCAGATGCACAAACACAGACACCATTACAACAGCAAGTTCATGATACACATCATCAACATCATGTACTTTAGATGCAACACCACTGGATAACAGAAAATGGCTTTATTCAGCAATAAAATATTCATAAAGGTCCATTCTTTTTTTGGAAGTCTTTTTTCTGTTTGTATAGTATTTTTTCTCAAATTGTGTAAGTCGTTTTCATGGCACTTGATGCTTGTTCTTGTGTAATTTGTTTTGGCCGAGTCTGTTCCATTCATACCGGGCTATCTGGCATAGTTCGCGTCCGAGTCTGTCGCATCGTGTATGTGCTTGGCTGTGTAGAATCGTTTGCGTACGTGTCTGTTGTGTTGTGCTGATGGTGGACTATGTGGCATCGTTCGCATCCAAGTCTGTTGTGTTGTTTGCGAACGTGTCTGTTGCGTCTGGTTGACGCTTGACTATCTCGAATCTTGCGCGTACGAGTCTATCGCGTCAGGCACCTTTCCTGCTGACTCGAACGTATAATATAATTTCCGGCCGAGTCGATAGTAAATTTCAAGCATTGCATCGTACTCCGCTATTTGTAAGGCGTGTGTAGGGTTCGGTTGGAAAAATTGACGGGTCCGGGTCGGGTAGAACGTTTTCTGGCCAAAATCGGAATCTCTCTATTAGTGTTATCTTTGTCTCAAAGGCTCAGAACACATCTCCGAAGCAATGAAGACTTCAAACTGGTGACCAACAAAGAGAAGTGGTCACTTAGAGATTGTCTGACACCCAAATTCCACTGTAATTTCACCCATGGCTGCATCAGCACAGTGCTGGTAACCAGACAGCCAAGGTTTATCTTCCAGAACTTGGGCATCATACCCTGCGTCAAAAGCTCCACTCGCCGGGACATGGTCCCATGTGGACCCCAATATGGAGCACAAGCTCAGATGAGAGGAAAAGAGAAACATAATCCTGACTTCTCTACAGATTTTATGGCAGTTCAACCACTGTCCAAAGACATCTGTATGTTCTCTGCCTGGCCCCTCCACCCGTCAGGATGTGAAGGCGTACTAATGTAAAACAACTTGAACTGAATGCCCTGGATTCGCCCCAGGTAAGTGAGGACCCATATTTGGCCATAGCCATCACCTGGCAACTCATACTATTTAGCAGGGCCGATCAGAATTCTGTAACTATTTCCTTTCCTCCCTTTGTAAATATTCCTTCTCTTCTAGTCCATTTACCAGCAGGCAATGCAATAGCACTTATGGATGCCTGCACATGCATCATACAAGAACACGCCCATCATTACCTCGTACACCTGGTCATGGAGCCTATACTGTTGGACACCATTCACCTGGCACAACACACAGGGGGAGGATCACGGATGAAGGTGAGGTGTACATTACATTCGTGATCTTGCGAAAGTCTTAGAGAGGCTGGAACACAAAGACAGTTGCATATAGGACTGGGCCCCTCAACTAAAAAGGCCATACAGTACTTCTTTTGAAATTTGTATAGGGCAGACCACCCTTACATTCCATGATTGGGTGGTATGTACCTCTACCCTGAGGCACTGTGTGTAGAGACCTGCTCCTTGTTGCATGCGTTGAGCTTACAATAGCCGAAGTGCTGTAAATGTGGTTAAGAAGGAATGCCAAAGAACAGGTGTTTTTACCCTACATTTGTAGTAGAGCTCCTGGGGGCTGCTTGTAACCTAAAACAACAGCAACTCTTTTTTTGATATTTTGAAGCCCTGCCTTTTTTACTTTTCTGGCTGACTCTGTCCGACCCTGTCAATGGACCTCACCCCTAGACCTGTTCCGGAATATTTTATTTTTAAATATTTGTTTCATCAGCAGTGCACAATGTTTATCCAAACTATAGTAAGAACAGGTATTGCCCTCTAATCAGCCTAAGGGGGAAGGAATAGTTGGCAAGAACTGATGGACGGTGTAGGGACACAGGTCTTTTTACCTGTCCCTGTGGAGAATTGTTTACCAAAGTTTTTTGTACAATTAGTTCAGGCCTTCCCCCCACTCCACTGGGGTCCTTTACTTTCCGCTGAGGTTGTGCTGTGAGGTTGTGCTTATCATTGGTAAGCCCTAGAGATCATGAGCTGTATCAAGGATATTTTGTGCATTCAACGGTATGGGGGTTCGTTGCCTCAGGACCGGGGTAAGTCATTGCCCTTCCCCCTGGAGCAGCTACTGGGACCTGCACGTCTACGTCTCAGCAGGGGTTTCATCCTCAGTTGGGTCTGGCCACAATCCACATTCAGCTGAAAACCTGCTCTGAAAGAGTCTCTGGCCCTAGGTTGGTGGCAGCTTGGGTGCCCACTTGCCTGATGCTCTTCCCTTGGGACGCCTGGTCTTTGACTACCCAATACACAAGCCAATGGCCTTTGCTGCGGCACCTCACTCTAGTGCAGTGAAGGGGCAACACTTTCTGATTAGGCTATAATTTGCCACTAGGGCCTCCTGTTTTGGACATGTAGGGGCCCTCTGGAGACTGTACCCTGCATTCAACTCGATATCTCTCGAAGTCCTGCAGCACCAGCTGGCAGAAGGACAGTTGAGCCTGCTAGTGTGTCTGTATTGGCCCCTCCACCTACTCAGGGAGCAAGCACATGGACTTGTGTTGAGGTGCTGACAAGGAGCGTAGCTGGAAGAAGGGTGAAGACTCCCACACCACCTGGCGTGCGGATCTTGTACCGCCCATTGCTGAACTTGAGAGGAGCTACAGGTTCCTTTCCTTCACCCTAGGCCCTAAAGCTAACCTCTGATCTGTTAGAACCATTATGACACTGCTTATGGACTCAGAGTTCACTCAATGTAAGGTCAAATATCACTCCATGATACATACCTCTTTGTTGTGTGTGTCCCTAGGAAGTCCATGCTGGTAGGACAAAAATAGTTCCTAAATATTTTGACATCCCAAACATACCTCCTGCTAGGTGGCATCCTTACAATATCCTTGCATAGCAAATTCTTTGCATCTCATGTGCGAGACGTCATCCTTGCGTCCTTGCATACCAACTGAGCGGTGCCATCATTGTGTTCTTGCACATCAACCTCGATATCCATGTAGACCAACAGCGAGGTGTCCTCCTTGCATACCAACATCCTTACATACAACCACAACATCCTTGCATACCAATTGCGACATCCTTGATATCCTTGCGTACTATCCGCAAGATGTCATCCTTGCATACCAGCCGTAACATCATTGACATCCTTGGATACCAACCACAACATCCTTGCTTACCAATCGCTACATCCTATATATCCTTGCATACTATACGCAAGATGTCATCTGTGCATACCAGTCGTTACATCATTGACATCCTTGCATACCAACCGCAAGGTGTCAATAATTCCATTGCACCCTTTGACAGCCTGACCTTGTGTAGAACTGTTTGAAATCACTCTCCCCAGGTAGCAGCCTCAAAGCTTGGAGGCGGGGCTGGCTGAAGATACCCTCATCTTGGCATCCCTCCAACTTCCCTTTGCTCGTCCTTAGCCGTCCTTAACCTTCTCTTTCAGTGCCTCAGCTGGTGGGGGGTGGAGTTCTCTCTAGCACTGTCTGAACCCCACGAGCTGTCCCCTTTGGTGGCGTAGTGGGCAAAAGAACGATGGATTTAACCCAGATCTTTTGACTGGGGGAGAATGTTTGCATTGTCAGCATTCCGGCCATCATTTGTTTGCTGTAACTCCTTTGAACCAGAGGCTGCATAGGGAGCAGGGCCAGGCGGCAGATGGCTCCTGGTATCTTAGGCACATTGTTGCCATCCAGGGGCTTAGATGCACTGAATCGTCTGGTCCAAGGCCCTGGAGCGCCCCAAGGACAGAGAGCTCCCCTGTGAAAGAACAGCGCTGATTGCCATCTGTACAGAGTGTGACACCGTTTGTTGTGGTGAACCGGGTGCATCTGTACAAGACGCGTGAGACTCCAGCAATAATACTTCTGCGTTCCTTTTTAGCTCCTCGTCTGAAGGGCCCCGCAGCCCCTGCAGGTGAAGAAAGGGGAGCTTGAATCATGGTGTAGTTCCTTTATCTGCCTCACTCTTGGAGTAAGGCTGGCCTGCTGCCCCCGCTACCATCAAAGAGTCAGGGATGCAAAGAGTATGTCCTCAGGGACAGTACCAAAGACCAGTGTCCACACCCCAGCAGCATTCCTCCTGCCCAGGCGGCAGCTCAGCTCAGCACCATGTGACTCTGGGCAATAGCCAGGGCACAAGTCCTAAAAAAGAAGTGGGGGGACGCTGACGTCATGACAGGAAGTGATGTCACGAAAGGTGGGTTGCACCTTCAGACTCATTGCCTCCCCTCGCTCACCCCTTAGATGCGATTGCATCAGAGAAGCCAGCGTGTGAGCAGCATTCTAAATGAGCTCCGATCTCGCCCCAGAGAGGCCAAAGAGTGAATGTGTGGCTCCATTTGCTCCATTAATCGAGCTCCTGGTAAAATAAGTGGGGGGGGACGCCGTCCACCCGCGTGGTACCCCGACTTGAGCCCTGGCAATAGCTCACTTAATTTCCACGATTGCCCCCAGTGCCCTGAGAGTCATAAGGGTGAGTAGTTTGCGCTTTACAAATACAGATTTACATTTACATTTTACAGGCTGCTGAAGCACCACAAGCACTGGCAACGCCACAAGATATGGCCTTTGCTGACAGCCTTGTCCTGGATGGTTTTGTTGATGGTTTTTGTAAAACTTTACTTTTCAGGTAGTGCGGGGCTTCACCAATATACAAAATAAACACTGGCAAAAGCAAAAAAAAAAATTGGGCCCCACACAGAACAGTTTGGAATAGCAGACCCTGTTGGTGAAGGGAACTCCTTTGTGTACATGTGCACCGCCTGAAAACGCAGAATGCCGTCACTCGAAGTGAAATAAACCAATGACTGAAGTGGGAGGTCCCACTGCCCCATGCTGCAGTTGGTAGTAGAGAAATTTGAATGGCACAAAAGTACTCCAATGGATAAGGGGCCTGACTGAAAGATCCTATAACTACACCATACATACAATTTTAGTGAAAGCTGAAGGTCCAATTTATGATGGTAGTGAATTAAATGAGGCAGCAGGGGTCCCTTTTGAGTTAAGTGGTCAGTACCTGGATGAGCAGGGACTAAACCCTGACCCAAACATCACTGGAAGGGTGCGAAGGCAGAAGGAAAGTGAAGGACAGGGAAGAACTGAGGGAGGGAGAGGAGTGGCGCAGCAACCAGGGCGGCTGACTCTGGAGCGCAGGGCTCACGGTTCGATCACCAGCGCCGGAGGCAGATCAACTTAGTATCATGTGACTCTGGGTAATAGCTCACTTCATCTCCCTGACGGCCCCCAGCGCCTTGAGACGCTTCTGGGTGATTAGTTCGCACTTTACAAATGCTGGTTTTTATGGAGGGGGAGAGTGCACCCCTTGGCCCTAAGCTCTAACTTCATGCCCCTTCCCAAACCCTAATTCCTAAACCCAACCTCAACTCCAACTGCTGCCTATCTCCACCCTAAGCCCTAACTCCAACCATTGCCCTTCTCTCGGGCCCTAAGCCCTAACTACACCCTAAGTCCTAACTTCAATCATTGCCCTTTCCCTCCAGCTGTAAGCCCAAACTCCACACCCTTTTCCAAACCCTAAGATCTAAATCCAACCTAAGCCCCATACCCATCTGGTGGCTGAATGGCTGAATTTCAAACTATGAAACTAGAAAACCTCGAATCAATACCAGCTTCCCTGTTTGTTCAAATTGTGTGATCCTAGGCATATTTCTTATACACCTGGGCACTCAGTGAGCCACAGCTCGCCTATACCTCTGCCTGGACTAGTTCCTGAGCTAGCTTAGTTGCATTCTGCCCGGTTCCAGTTGTTACCTGTTTGTTGCCTGCACCACTGCTGCCGAATTCTCACCCTCCCATTCCTGCCAACTCCTAGCCCCACTCAGTCAGGACCTACTTAATCCAATCTGAAACGCGACTGCGACCCCCTGCGCAAAAGGCAAGCCTGTTTGTGCCAGACTGCACCTGGACCATGCCCAGTGCTAGGAACCCGGGTCCTCTGGCCGCCCACAGATACTCCCCAGAGCTAGAGACCAACCAAACAATAGGAAGTGGCCTCAAAAAGAAGTCCAAATGGACTCCAACTTTACCAGGAGGTAACCCGGTTGACATATTCTACAATCGAGTCCTCAGTGACATTGAGAAACATGAGAAAGCCCAGATAACTAAGAAATTCAGATACACTGACAATTTGTCTAGGGAAGAAAGAATCGCTCTATCAATCAATCAATCAATCAATCAATCAATCAATCAATCAATCAATCAATCATGGTATTTATATAGCGCACTACTCACCCGGAGGGTCTCAAGGCGCTGGGGGGGGGGCGGGGGGTCCGCTACTGCTCGAACAGCCAGGTCTTGAGCTGCTTCCTGAAGGCGAGGTGGTCCTGGGTCAGGCGGAGGTGGGTCGGAAGGGAGTTCCAAGTCTTGGCAGCCAGGTAGGAGAAGGACCTTCCTCCTGTGGTGGCTCTTCGGATGCGGGGGATGGAGGCGAGGGCGTGGCTGGTCGATCGAAGCTGGCGTTTGGGAGCGTAGAAGTTGAGGCGGCTGTTGAGGTATCCTGGTCCTTGGTTGTGTAGGGCTTTGTGTGCGTGGGTGAGGAGCCGGAAGGTGATTCTCTTGTTGACCGGGAGCCAGTGCAGGTCTCTCAGGTGTCCGGAGATGTGGCTGCGGCGGGGGATGTCCAGGATGAGTCGTGCTGAGGTGTTCTGGATCCGCTGGAGTCTTTTCTGGAGTTTGGCGGTGGTTCCAGCGTAGAGGGAGTTGCCGTAGTCCAGACGGCTGGTGACGAGGGCCTGGGTGACCGTCTTCCTGGTCTCGGTGGGGATCCATCGGAAGATCTTTCGTAGCATGCGCAGGATGTTGAAGCATGACGAGGAGACGGCGTTGACTTGTCTGGTCATGGAGAGAGAGGAGTCCAGGATGAAGCCCAGGTTGCGTGCGTGGTCTGTTGGTTTGGGTGCGCTGCCCAGGGCGGGGGGCCACCAGGAGTCGTCCCAGGCGGAGGGTGAGGATCCCAGGATGAGGACTTCCGTCTTGTCTGAGTTCAGTTTCAGGCGGCTTTCCGACATCCATTTGGCTACGTCTGTCATCCCTTCGTGCAGGTTGGCTCTGGCGGTGGCGGGGTCGTTAGTGAGGGAGAGGATCAGCTGGGTGTCGTCGGCGTAGGAGATGATGTTCAGGTTGTGTTGGCGTGCGATGGCTGCGAGGGGGCTCATGTAGACGTTGAAGAGTGTTGGGCTGAGCGAGGAGCCTTGAGGGACGCCGCAGATGACTTCGGTGGCTTCCGATCTGAACGGGGGGAGGCGGACTCTCTGTGTCCTTCCGGCGAGGAAGGAGGTGATCCACTCCAGTGCCTTCTCCTGGATTCCGACGTTACTGAGGCGCTGTACTAGGGTACGGTGGCAGACAGTGTCGAAGGCCGCGGAGAGGTCCAGGAGGATGAGGGCCGCTGTTTCTCCGTTGTCGAGCAGGGCTCGGATGTCGTCGGTGGCTGCGATCAGGGCGGTCTCGGTGCTGTGGTTGGACCGGAAGCCAGACTGCGAGAGGTCGAGGGATCCGTTCGTCTCGAGGAAGGCGGCCAGTTGCTTGTTGACGGTCTTCTCGATGACTTTGGCTGGAAACGGGAGCAGCGAGATGGGGCGGTAGTTCTTGAGGTCGGTTGGGTCTGCTGATGGTTTCTTGAGTAGAGCGCTGAGTTCGGCGTGCTTCCAGCTCTCCGGGAAGGTGGCGGTGTCGAAGGAGGTGTTGATGATGTCCCGCAGGTGGGGTGCGATGACAGCGTCGGCCTTGTTGAAGACGTGGTGAGGGCAGGGGTCTGTCGGAGATCCGGAGTGGATGGAGTTCATCGTGCGGATGGTGTCTTCGGTGCTGATCGGGGTCCAGGCGCGGAGGGTGGTGGTGGGGGGCGGTGGTTCGGTCGTGGCGTGCGTCGGTTGGGTGCTGAAGCTGTTGTGTATATCTGTGATTTTGTTGTGGAAGTAGGAGGCGAGGGAGTTGCAGAGGTCTTGCGAAGGGGTGATGTCGTTGTTTCCGGCGTTGGGGTTGGAGAGCTCTTTCACGATGTTGAAGAGTTCCTTGCTGTTGTGTGCGTTGTTGTCCAGTCGTTCCTTGAATGCGGTTTTCTTGGTGGCGTGGATCAGCTGGTGGTGTTTTCGGGTGGCGAGCTTGAGGGCAGTCATGTTGTCCGGTGTTGGGTCTCTACGCCAGGTTTTCTCGAGTGCTCTGCAGTTCTTCTTGGAGCTCTTGAGGTCGTCGTTAAACCATGGGGCTTTCTTGCTGCCGGGTCTGCTCGGCGGGGTCTTCAGCGGGGCGAGGTCGTCTGCGCAGTCGCTGATCCATTTCGTGAGGTTGGTGGCTGCTTGGCTGGGGTTCGTTGTGCTGGTGGGAGGGTTCTTGTTCAGGGAAGTAGCGAGCTGGTCCGCAGTGATCTTGTTCCAGCTTCTGCGGGGAGCCTGTTGCTGGTGATGGTGGAGCGTGGTCCTTCTGAAGCTGAAGTGGACGCAGCTGTGGTCTGTCCAGTGGAGCCCCGTGGCGTGGCTGAAGGCGATGTCCTTGCTGGAGGAGAGAATCGGGTCGAGAGTGTGTCCGGCGTAGTGGGTGGGGGTGGTCACCAGTTGCTTGAGTCCAAGGTTGGCGAGGTTGTCCAGCAGGGTGGTGGTGTTGCGGTCGTTGTTGTTCTCCAGGTGGAAGTTGAGGTCCCCGAGGAGGATGTAGTCGGCGGAGGGGAGGGCGTGTGGGCTGATGAAGTCGGCGATGTCCTCGCTGAATTGTGTGCGTGGTCCCGGGGGTCTGTAGATGAGGGTGCCTCTGAGGGTGGTCTTGGGGTTGACGTGGATCTGGAAGTGCAGGTGTTCGGCGGGTGCGAGGGTGTCGTCGGTGTTGGTCGTGATGCGGATGGTGTTCCTGTGGATGATGGCGATGCCTCCTCCTGTTTGGTTGACGCGGTCCCTCCGGATGATCTTGTATCCGTCTGGAAAGGCGATGGCGATGTCGGGCGCTGAGGAGTCGTTCATCCAGGTTTCCGTGAGGAAGGCGACGTCTGGGGCTGTGGTGTCGAGCAGGTTCCAGAGCTCGACGGCGTGTCTGTGGACGGATCGGGTGTTGAGCAGGATGCACTTCAGGTGGGTGCTGCTGGAGGTCGGCTTGGTGGGTGCTGGTGTGGCGTGGGTCCGGTTGCAGGTGAACTTGCAGGTGTGGCAGCTGAAGGGTCCGTGGGTGCGTCTCGGTGTGGCTCGGTAGCAGCCTGGGGTTCGGCCGGTGTTGAGTGCGTTGAGCTCGGTGGCGTCGTAGGTCCGTCGGGTCGGTTTCCGTCGGTGGGGGCCAGTGGTCCTGGCACTGGGCGCGGTCCAGGCGCGGACGGGCGCAGACGGGCTTACCTTTGGCGCACCTTCGGCGCTCATTCGGTGCTCCCGCTGCGCGGTCGCTCTGGGGGCGTCATAAGTAAGGAGCTGGGTGGGCGGGTCAGCTGGGTGGCGGGAGCGGGGCGGCCAATGGGCTGGATGTGGGCGGGGCCGCAGGGAGGCAGCGGCGGGAACCTCTGGGCGTCCGGCGGCGGCTCTGGGTCCCTGGGTCCAGCGAGGTGGGCAGGGGGAGATCCGGGCGGCCCAGCGGCGGCTGGGGCGTTCAGCAGCGGAGAAGCAGGAGGCAGGAGGTAGGCAGCGGCAGCGGCAGGAAGCAAGGGGGGTGACCCGGCCTAGTTAAAGGCGCAGTGGTCACTCCCTGTCTGACCCCGCAGGACCCCTTAAGTAAGGAGCCGGGTGGGCGGGTCAGCTGGGTGGCGGGAGCGGGGCGGCCAATGGGCTGGATGTGGGCGGGGCTGCAGGGAGGCAGCGGCGGGAACCTCTGGGCGTCCGGCGGCGGCTCTGGGTCCCTGGGTCCAGCGAGGTGGGCAGGGGGAGATCCGGGCGGCCCAGCGGCGGCTGGGGCGTTCAGCAGCGGAGAAGCAGGAGGCAGGAGGTAGGCATCGGCAGCGGCAGGAAGCAAGGGGGGGTGACCCGGCCTAGTTAAAGGCGCAGTGGTCACTCCCTGTCTGACCCCGCAGGACCCCTTAAGTAAGGAGCCGGGTGGGCGGGTCAGCTGGGTGGCGGGAGCGGGGCGGCCAATGGCCTGGATGTGGGCGGGCCGCAGGGAGGCAGCGGCGGGGACCTCTGGGCGTCCGGCGGCGGCTCTGGGTCCCTGGGTCCAGCGAGGTGGGCAGGGGGAGATCCGGGCGGCCCAGCGGCGGCTGCGGCGTTCGGCAGCGGAGAAGCAGGAGGCAGGAGGTAGGCAGCGGCAGCGGCAGGAAGCAAGGGGGGTGACCCGGCCTAGTTAAAGGCGCAGTGGTCACTCCACTCCACTCCGCTCTAAAGTCTCTTAGTAACAACCACAATCTTATTATCAGAGAAGCGGACAAAGGGGGAAATGTAGTGGTCATGGATAAAATTGACTATCACAATGAAATCCTCTCTCAATTAACTGACACCAGTTGTTACTCAACTATTGACCATAACCCAATGGGTCCTCTCACCATTCTCATCAACAAACACCTCTCCGAATGGCACATGCAAGGGTTAATCAGTGAAGAAGAATACTTATACATGAAGGTAATAAGACCCACCTATCCTTGGCTATACACTCTTCCCAAAATTCATAAAGCAGGTGCATTTCCCCCCGGAAGACCCATTGTATCGGGCATCGGAGGGCCACCAGAAAAACTTTCACAATATGTTGATGTGTTTCTAAACCCAATGGTCAGCAATTTACCATCTTATATACAAGATACTAAACACATCCTTGGCATCTTGACTGACATGGAGTGGCAACCAGACTTGATCTTGGCCACCCTAGACGTGGTCTCACTGTACACCTCAATTAATCCCAGCATGGGATTGACAGCAGTGAACAAACTTCTGAGAAACAGACCGATCACCCTATGGGAACACACCAAAATGCTCAGTGCCATGATGAACATCATATTGACGAACAACTATTTCATTTATGAGAAACAGTGGTACAGGCAAACCAAGGGAGTAGCTATGGGGTCCAGATTTTCCCCATCCTTTGCTAATCTTTACATGGGATCACTGGAAGCTGAATTTATCTGGGGCAACAAAGGTCGGCCCTGGGTAGACTACATAGTCTACTGGGGCAGATATATTGACGACTGCCTACTGATCTGGTGTGGGACACAAAAAAAACTAGTAGATTTCTGTGAATATCTGAATAACAACGACATGGAGATGAAATTAACAAGTCACATCAGCACCACAAACGTCACCTTTCTAGATGTCGAACTATACATCAGAGACAATGCCCTACAAAGCCGCCTCTTCCGAAAGAGACCTCATGCAATGCGGTTTTACATGCAGGCAGCTCACATCCTCTCCATCAGATTAACACCATCTCTTATGGAGAGTTTATACGTGCCAGAAGAAATTGTAGTGACAACAGTGAATTTGACCTATGCATACAAGACATGACGAAAAGATTCTCCAATAGAGGATACGATGCAGGGATTATACACAAAGCAAAGAAGAGAATCAAACGAATCAACAGAGAAGCCACGCTCACCAAAAAAAAGACAATAGATGCGGCACTTCAACCTGTGAGATTGATCATGGACTACAATGAAATCAGTGCAACAGTTAAAAAGAGTGTTACCAAACACTGGGGCATCCTACTAGCAGACAGAACTTTAAAGGATTCAATCACCACCAGACCCCAGATTACATATCGACGCGGTAGAAACTTGAGAAACAGACTATGCCCTACAGTGCCACATGGCACCAAGACAATCACATGGCTAACAAAGAAATCCAAGGGATTCTACAAATGCGGCTATTGTGGAATGTGCAGATGGGCCAACCATGCCACCAAGACTTTCTATGGCTTCCACAAAAAACAATACTCCATCAACACCAACATAAACTGTGACTCCAGATATGTGGTTTACATCATCCAATGCATGTGCCAGAGCATATATGTGGGCAGCACCATCCGACCATTGAGAGAACGCATCAGAGAACATGCACGGGCCATTCTACAACAAGATGCACGCTATCCGATGGCAATACACATGGCCACCTGTCCCTCTCAAGGTACCACAAAGGATTTCAAGTTTTTTGGTATAGACAAAGTAGAAGCGAACGTGAGAGGTGGCAATCGAGAATTGAGACTCAGACGTCAAGAAGCAATCTGGATCATGCGTCTTCATTCTGTGAAGCACGGACAAAACACTGATTTCTGGGACCATGAACCGTGATACTATTACATATACGTGCCTCTCAGTCTAATGACAATTTTTCATTACTTTTTCAAACAGACTTTCGAAAATGATTGATATTATGATTTTCACATGTACAATATATGACTAAATGTATAATATATCACCATATGTATATTCTTCCCTCCTTTTGAACTATACCTATTCTATTTACTCGACCTTAAGAATGATTTACATTCTTTGCAATTTTTCGTTTTTTTGGCATACATTTCTTTGCCCTTTCTTTATATATTTTTTCCTTGACTAATTACATAGCGTGTGTTTTTATTCACACATTTCCCACCTGTCATTCCTTGACTGTGTTTATCATTTCTAAATCGCTTTTCTAATTTGCAGTTGCCATTTATTTATCAAGCATTTTCCTTTTGCCGTCTTTCATTATATTCCAATTTTTTTAAAATACGTTCCTTTCTTGGTCCATCCCATTGCTTTGCCCTTCTTCTGCTGAATTGTCATTAAATAAGTCTTTCCTTCATTTCGCAACGGGCCATCGCCTCCTCGTAGCGAGTAGCGTTCTAGCTTTTCTACATACACGCGGCTTTCTGGTCTTTATAAGACCTTTCAGCCTCGGGCCAGGGTGTTTCCCGTATCCGGTGAACGCCATTCATCTTCAACGTAACGGCTTATGTGGTAAGATATTTGGAGCCCTTTTTCTTGTATTTTACTTCCTTGCTGCCCAATTATTCATTGTCCTCGCTCCTCACTTCACACCGCCGTTTTTATTTTTCTCTCCCGTGCAGCCGTTACAATATTTGACAACAGGCTTTACCCGCCTTTGTCGACCTACACCTTTGGTCCATGTACCTTTCCTTATGCAGACCCATGCGCACTACTACCTTATAACCGAACAGGATCGGTTTGGAATTATCACCGTTCCCCCGGTGAGTGACACACCACTATTTTGTTTTTGTTTTCCGTATGTTTTGGCATAGCATACACATACTTGTTGCTCTGCCCATACTAACCCCTCCGTCCATTTCTCCCTTCTCCAACAGAGAACATAACCATACATACTAGTACAGGTATTCTCCTTCCCTTATTCTTTCCTTATATGTACTTTTCTCCCCCTCCCCCCTTTATAGTTCACTATCTTTTCTAAGTTTTATTTTCTAGTTTAATAACATTTTTTCAAAAAATAACTACTGTACTGCTCAGTCCGCTTTCTAGACCACAGACTGCATGCATCTCATTCCTGATTAATACAATCAAATCTGCATAGCGTTTTTAAATTTGGGAGTACAGATTACAGGGCAACACTTGAATGACGACTTGAATTGGGAACGATGGGGAGATGTAAAGAATGAACAGTAATTACAAATGTCCTGTTATGATATGGTATAGATGCACAGCCTTTGTTATTATTTCTTTGCGTATTGTCTGACCCATTAGCGATTATGACCGGGGAGGGTACAATTGCGAGATTATTTATTTTAAAAATCTTTTTACTTTGAGTGACATTACATGAATAACAGGGTTGTTATGCAATTATCTGTTGCTTATTGAGATTTAGTGATCACGGCACTGGTTTCACCTCACCGCACTCATGCTTATTCCGCTCCTGTTTATATTTCATTCGGTTGTGAGTTGTTTTTTCTTACAGGTACTCGGCCCTTTATTATTGTCTGTACCCAGTCTCATTTTGGTTAATATGTTTTCTTTTGCGCTCTCATCCGTTTTTTCGGTTACCAGAATTTGATTTTCGAATGTTTAAATGCACATCACTGGGTTAGGTCACTTCTACATATGTTTTCACTTTAGGTGTACCTTTTAGATGTGCGAGTCACTACCATTGTTCTTTTACACAACTCCCCTCCCTTGGTTTCCACGGACACAGGTCTTTCCTATCTTCATTATCTTCACCCCTTGAATGTTTACATTATTGTTAACATTCCCACACTGTCCTTTGTATCACTTCCAGCCCTGAAGAGTCATTGGGTTAACACCCTTACTGACGAAACACGTGTCGGCTGGTTTCCTTTTATATGGATCTCCTCTGAACAGGAGAAACATCCATACACCAAATAAAAAACAAGAATGAAAATGGACACTAGTGTGTGATCTTATCCTTGGAGAACTTTTATTTTGATCACCCATATCATTGAAATTGTTGTGTGCGCTTGATTAGACATTACTCCCCAGAGGAACTCCTTCATCTCAACCACGGCCACCACCAAGACCCTTGCAGCTTTGCCGTACCTCACTCCACGGTAGGTCCTTTCAAATGCTAAATCAAAGCCACACTGCTGCACTTATCCTCCAGGACCTCTCCAGACTCCATGAAACTGAAATCCAGGGACCAGCTCTGAAGTGGCTAGTCTCCTTCCTGACTGGAAGAACGCACAGGCCAAGTTCCCTCCGGTCACCTCAGAACCCAAGGACCTCTGCTGCGGAGTCCTAAAAGGCTCTTAACTCAGCCCCACACTCTTCTAAGTATACATGACTCTGATTGAGTGGATAAAACTGGATGATAATTTACATCAGTGACAATATTATCTATGCTCAAATAAGTCAATCCGGCAAAGCTCCACCATTTGTTGTTGCTTAGTAAAGCGGATGTTTTTCCCAACTTCACAATTTCCTATATTTTGGAAAATTTTGAACATCCTTTCTGTACAGGTCCAGGTAATTTGATTGTCACTTTGTCTCCAAAGAAAATTTGATGTGTTGACGAAAAAACAATTCTTAACTTTTAGTATTCTTCAATACAATATTGCTTTTGATGGTTTAATACATTTTATTAAGGGTGCAAGACTTCCTATTAGAAAAAAAAAGTTAAGATTAATATGTTCTTAGGCCTTCTTCCTTTAAGTAACATTAAAGGAGAGAATTTGGTGGTAAATGTGGTGTGCAATGATATGAACACACTAAATCTGACATGTTTTTTAACATCAATGCGTGCTCTAATGGCTAACTGAATACCTTCCACTAACATCTTCTTAAATCTCTCCACCAAAACATTCATGTTTGGTGATTATAAAGCAGTTCTAATATGCCTAATTCCAACAATTTTGAAATAATCAGTTATCTTACTGGATGTGAATTGTGTCCCATTATAAGAGACAATGGCATCCAGCCAATCCTCTCTTCTAAAAATATCCTGAAGGAAACTAATAACTGTTTGAGAATTAGCTTGTGAAATCCACTTCAACTCCACCCACTTCGAGAAATAGTCAATTAATGTAACACTAAAGGGCGAAGAAAGCACCTATTCTACCATAGAACAGGAAGCACTGGCTTGCTGTTGGGTATACAGCATTTTAGGATGTTTGTGTGGGGTATGCAATTAGAATTGCGCACCGATTACAAGCCTTTGATTAAAATGTTTTGTACTAATGGGACTTGTAGAGCCACTCCACGTATTGCTAAGTGGATATACAAGGTTCAAGAATATACGTTTTCAATCAAATACGGTCAGGTGTGCGTAATGTCATTGTCAATGCTGATTGCTTGTCAAGGTTGCCCTTGGAGGGAGATGTGAGTTGTGGGGATGATGAGCGGTTGGTTGTTGAGGTTACTGGGGTGTGCGAAGGAGCGACCAGTGAGGAAGACTCGAGGTTAGCTGATGGAAGACGTGCAGCTAGAAGCCCTAATAAAGGCCCTGTCCTGAAACCTTCGAAAGAATTTAACAGATTTCAAAACTGTGTTGAGTGACTTGTCGGTTGTAAAAGAAGCATTGGGAGAAGTGATAGATTGGTAGTGCGTAGTAGCTTGAGGCTAAGATTGTTGTCATTATTGCACAAGGGGCATGGGGGCATGCCAGCCATGAAGAGAAAGGCTCAAACTGATTTTTGGTGGCCGGGCATGGATTTACAGATTGAGGACTTTGTCCAGGATCTTATACCGTGCATGTGTAGTGAAATATCTCATTCAAGGCAGGGCTCTCCCATAAGTCCAATTGCATTCCCTGATAAGGCTTGGGAAATGGTGGCCATTGACATTTGTGACTCATTTGAGTGTTTGTGTATGAATGAGAAATATGTGGTGGTAATGATGGATTATCACTACTGGATCATGGCTTGAGGTGGCATTCATGAAGGTAGTCAAATCAACCAGTGTGATAGTGTTTTGTGACAGGGTTTTTAGAAGGGAGAATTGTTTTGGGGTTCTAATGCTTTCAACGCAGTCACATACTCATCTCCACCTTTCTCATCCACATCTGAACCTGCATGCACATTATTATTCTCACTAACCGGTACAGTATAGGTACTGTTGTAAGCACCTTTTTCCCTTCCACACTTAGACTTGGATTTAAAACAGCAAATGTTCTCTTAGTGACAAAAAGATACCCTTCTATGGCTTCCAAATATAGTTCTCAAATGTATCCCTCTAATCCTCCCAGACCATACTTGGAGACCCTGGCTCTTGTAAAAACATTGACAGTGCCAATATGGATTGCGCTGCTATGTTAAAACGTTGACTTCCACTATAGAAGCACTCAAGAAATTGATATAATACACTCTGCTAGCCACAGGTAGATTCAATCTCTTACGCTCAGTATGACCAGTTCCCACAACTTCTTAATTCCCCTTTCTAGTGTATATAAGCGTATGAAAAGGTAAATATACAAGGTACCATGCACATATAAAAGCTATGGAAACACACAGCAATGCACTCCTTTGGTTTGACCAAATACACACTTAATTAGTAAATCAGACAAAGGACAAAAGATCTATAACACTCCAACAAAATGTTCCTGAAAAATAAAAATAACATCAGGCACAACTTCATGAATTTAAAATGATTATAACAGCACATTGCAGCAGCTCTTCAACAATCCTGGCATATCGCCCAGCTGCAACAAGCAACCTCAACAGTGCTGCTAAATGTTCCTAGGTATGAGCTACTTGCCGGAGACACAGGGCACTCTAGAACTGTAGAAGCCACGCTGGCTTCCATGCCCACCAACTAAGGCTTGATCCTGCCCCGTATCGTAGGCACAACACGTACACAAATCAACTCAGAAAACTAAACTGTCTCCCCATTCAGAAACGCTGCCAGTTCAAGAGGCTCACCGATGCCTAAAAGGAATTTCACAACCAGGGTCCCTCCTACCTTAACCACCATCTATACCTCAACCAACCAACCAGGAACCTCCGCTCTGCATCACTCACGCTTGCCCACACCTCCGTCTCCATAGAAGCAAGATAGGAGGTAGGGCCTTCTTTTACTTGTCAGCCATATTCTGGAATAACCTCCTCAGCACACCAGGACAGATGTGTCAATTATAGATTTCCGCAAGAAACTGAAAACCTAGCTCATCAACTGACCCTTCTTGCAGAAACCGCATCTACTTAGCGCCTGGATACCCTCATAGGTGACAACTCTACAAACAAATTACATTACATTACATTGACTAATGTTTCATTATTATCACATATAAGCACACTTTTAAATACTTGAGTTCAGGATGTGCTTACAATGTCTAAGAATGGGATTAGACATTGTAGGGGTACAGGGCTCATGCACCTGTACCCTCACCACTAATATAGTGCACACAGCTAGAGGGGTGGCTGATCTATGCCAGGGCAGTGGGTTGTAGGCATGGCACACAGGGATATGGGCCATGTTGACTCTTCACTTTGTTCTGCACCAAAAGACGCAGCCTGGAAAGGCAGTGTGTATGTGTAAAGGTACAGGGACTCTAAGGGTGCACAATAAGTGCTGCAGCCCTTAGAGGCCTTCCCTGGTCAGTGTCCTTGGGGCTGACCTTTGGCCAGATAGTGCCAATTGGATTTTGTTTTTAATGCAGTTTTAGGGAAAGAACATAGGCCCTGGGTACCTGATTGGCAGGAGCCCAGGCAACAATCAGTCAAAGTACATCAGCAGTTTAGCAAAAAGTGGGGGCAACCATGCAAGAGAGGGCACTCTCTTACCGTTAGGACCTAGTTTCCTCAGGAAAAGCGTTTTTTGACTTGGCTATAACCTTGGTATCGTTTGACCAATCTTCTGGAAATGTTCTCAAAAAATGTCAAGGTAGGTTGTGTGGATGACTTGGAGGCCGAAGATGGCGGACTTGTGAGCAAGAAGCTCTACATTGGCCGTCATTAAATCCTGAAACAAAGGCCTGTCGGCGGGAGCCCGAAGTCCCTGTGCACTCCCTGTGTGCAGGGGAACCAGCGAAGTAACACCGGAGCAGCAACGGAGCAACCGCGGAACCTGGATCACCGGAGAAATCGACGGCATCGGCAGTGGCGGGCTGGGGCTGGTGACAAGCCCAGGCCAGAAGCAGTGGTGTGAAGCCACAAGACGAGCTCTGATGATTGCACAAGGACCAGGTAGAGCTCCGGAAGATAATAGCTGAGGCTGGAAAACACTGCCCACATCTAGAAGGTACCGAACCACAAGGAACGGCGGGCGGTGGCATGATGCTGTGGAGCCCTGGGAGAACAGGGCCGCAGAGCTGGGAACTGATGAGGCAGACATGGTGGGGCCAGCGGGGACCAGAGAAGTGGCCGGGCGGAGGCAGGAATGAAGCATGAGTGCAAAAAAGTGGGCCCAGACGGTCTTGTGACCCTGAGATTGCCCCTCCCTCTGCCCAGCTGGGAAGCAACCTGCTCCGGAGGGCTACGTGTGGCTCCAGGAAGGGCGACTGGAGACCACGAGGGATGAATTCAGTAGCCCAAGCTTGACCGATGTAGAGCGAAGTGAGCGACTGCCTGGGGCGAGACAAGGTGGAACCCTAGGGAACAGGCCTTGGTGTTCGGAATCTGGTAGAGCGACCTAACTACACAGAGTAACGAGCTGAGTGTGAACCGCCCGAAGACCGAGGGGTGCATGAGGAAAGGTGAACCACGAGTGCACTGAGAAGTGCTGGATGCTTCCCCCAACCACCTGCTTGGGGAAAGGACTACTGTGATCTGGCTTAGCAGGGTCATGCATGCACCAGGCAAATGGCAAAGAGCCTTGTGAGGCGCGCCACATGAGTGGGGGCAACCTGCACAGTGCAGGTCACAATACAAAAGGGGGAAAAAAAAGAGAAGAGGCTATGTATTAAAAATGCCAATCTCCTTGAGGCACAACGGCAGGCCTGCATAGAAGATTGGCGTGGGCGGTGGACAGGCGGAGGTGAGCTACTCAGGTAAAGATGCTCCTAATCCTTTACCCCCTCATCTCTTGTCTCTCTCCTGGCACAATTGACATACTGGCAGCTACTGATGGCATGGTGGTCGCCTGCATGACGGGGAGAAATTGTGAGTGATTGCGCAAACCAGCCTAGACCGCTACCAAGCATCGTGTGCTGGCCTCTGGATCTTGAATTGGGCCCAACACTAAAGAAACGACATGATATGGGACCCACACACTAGCGGTGATTTGCTGGACAACACAACCCAGAGCAGGGGAACCTCTGAGTACTAAGGTGGACACCACGAAAGGGCTCACCGGCTGCTGGGGAACACATAGATAAAGACACATGGGCAAGCCCCGGATCAAACCAGGAGGCGCACAACAAGAGGAAAGCGAGACTCAACAGGTACCTACGGGCTAAGGGGCCAGATGAGCAGGGGGCTTCAGACCAGGTGTTACATGTGCATCTGAGCAAGATTCTTGCCGCAATAGCTGACACCAAAACGACACTATAACAAGAAATTGGAGCAGTGTCGGTGGGCCTGGGATTACTGCAGGTGGAACACCATAAGCTGGTTGACAGAATGAAGGAAGTCGAACACGCAATGGAAGTAATACAACCAGAACAAACAGCTAGAAGAGCTGACGTCAAGAGTGATAAACCTGGAAAAGCGATCGGAGGACGCCAAAGGGCGCAAAAGGTGTAACAGTGTGGTGGTAATCCCTGAGGGCACAGAAGGCACGGACATGGTAGCATTCTTAGAGGGGTGGCTACAGAACATGGTGGCCACTGGGAAGCTCACAAATGTTTTTGCTCTGGAGAGAGTACATAGAGTGCCCCCACACCCGCTGGTGCCAGGCCGGCCACCCCACCCAAGTACAAAGATATCCTCATACAGAATGCTCGCACAAATGGACCCTTTTTAATTGCAAATAGCAAAGTATCTATCTTCCCAGACTACACGGTGAAGGTCCAAGCCCTACGAGCTTTGTTTCTGGAGGCAAAAAAGGCGCTCAGGTCGGAAGGCATCACATACTCCCTATAATTTCCAGCGAAACTGAGTGTGGTACCAGATGGGGCAATGCACTTCTTCGACTCCCCAGGTGAACTGTGGTCCTGGCTGGAGGCATACAGGGCTGGGGCTCCAGCGCACAGATCAAGTAAAGATTTCACATCTACAGCCAAGCCACAACGGAAACGATTTAGATAATCGTCTAGAACATTCCAACTACGGAAACCCTCAGCCCTGTACAGGACAGGAAGGTGGCGCTTCAAGTAGTAACATAAGTGTTGACACAACAAACTGAGAAAGATAGCTCAGGGAAAACATCAGAACACAGCGCAGTAGAATCAGATTCTGGGGACTCAGCCAGAAGTAACACCACAGACAGCAAATACCATCATTTAAACATGATTGGGGGATGAGGGATCGGTAGCCGGAACAGGTACGAACAAAGAAGGTGACTTGCCAGATTGAACTCGAACAACGCCATCTGCAGGTAGGCTAGAGCTTAGTGGATGAAGTTCGGAGGTTGGCGCTTGCTGCAATGAACAGGACCTGACGGGAGGGGCACCTGCCACAGGAGGGGCTGCAGTCACTGTCATGGATCAATGAGGCCATCTCCAAAAGAGTAATATGTGGTTACTTCCTTGTACACCCCGATTAAGTTGCCCTGTATGGTTGGTTAGAGGAGACTGTCTTATATTAATGCTTTTTAGGTATAATGGGTTTGGACGGCCAGCCATTGCGAGGCTGCCCTGGGGTGAGGGAGTTACTTTGTTGGGGTAGTTGGTGGTCCCCAGGGGGTTGTCCGCAACATAGTCTGAAATAGTAGTTGGGGGATTGGGTAGTAGTAATGGCTGTAGGGACACCTCGGTAACACAAACTCAAAACATGACCTGGAAAGTGGGAGGGTTGGGTTCGATTGCCGAAAGTCACAAAATTCTGTTATCTAACATGTAGAGGAATACATATTGGCATGATACAAGAAACACACCTCACGCTAGAGGAAAGTACAAAGCTGAGATGTAAATTGAGTGGACAAATTTATGCGACCACATACTTGGCATTCTCGAGGGGGACTCTCATATGGATTAGAGCGGGCACCCGATTTGAATTAGACAGATCCATAATAGATACTGTGGGCAGGTATGTCCTGCTTCAGGGTAGACTACTGGACAGAATGATTACACTCGGATGCATCTATGTTCCAAATCAGGACAAAATTCAATTTGTGGACAAAGTGTCCACGCAACTCGCTACGCTAGATACATCCCACACGCTATTGGGGGAGACTTTAACTGTGTGGCAGACGTGGAAATATACAGGTCGACTCCATCCGTAAAGAACACCCCAATATCCAAAACGTCCAAAGAGTTCCGGACCTGGTTAGAAGGGTGGGACATGGTAACACCAAAGATTACACACGTGTATATGCTACATAATAGATTAGATATGTTCACATGCTCAGCTCAGCTGGGACCCGCCATCACACCCACGGAATACCTTGGATGCACCATATCTGATCACAACCTGTTCATGCTACACATTCGCCACATCCCCGAGTCTTCTTGATACCCACGTGGTGGCTAGACCTCGTTCTTCTTGAGGATGTTCCCTTCCGCACGTCATTACACTCGGCTTTGGAGGAATACTTTCAGTTTAACCAAGGCACTGCCAACTCTAGAACGCTAGAATGGGAAACCTGCAACATAGTTGTAAGAGGACACTGTATGAGTCAGAGAGTGGGAATGTGGAGACAAATTCTAGAAGGCCTCACAGATCTAAAAGCGCAGCTACATGATATGGAAGTCCACTGACGACGGAGGAGGACGCACTGGGTAGATTACAGGAAAAGAAAAAGGAATACGATAGCACGCTTGAAAGGCGACGCTGCTTGGACGCACGAGAATATCAAGGGCGGGAACATGCAGAATGGGGAAGAGCAGGTCGTATGCTTGCATGGCTAGTGCGCCCTAAAAATAGGGGACCCCCATTTCCCGAATTCGGTCGCGAGGCGGCCAGATAATATAAGGACATAAATGATGGATTTAGAACCTATTATGTAACAATATACAGCGAACCGAGGCCCCTGCCATGGGAGACGTTAGTTGATTATTTGGAAGCTTTGCCACTAGAAATCCTGAAGCCCGATAGACGGGAAGACTTAGGAGGACCAGTGACTAAGATGGAAATCAAGGCTGCAATTAAAGAAATGGCCAAAAGGGAGACACAGGGCCCAGACAGCATTCCCGTGGAATTCTATTTGACTTATGCACAGACTCAGGCACCAAAGCTGGAGACAATGTATGCAGTGGCCTGGGAGAGATGGGAACTGCCTTCCTCGACTATAGATGCGCTGGTTGTCCCACTTTCAAAAGTCAAGACAGTTACTCAACGCACGTCAGACTATCGGCTTCTATCGATGCTAAATATTGACTTTAAAATTCTGGGCAAAATCTTAGCGCCCAGAATCTTGACATTTATGACCAAAATGGGTTTGTACCAACTAGGTCCATGTCTGGGAACTTGCGGAGGATTTTTCATGTTATGCACCAGCCTGATAGGAACTATTATCCAGATGCCCTCATTATGTCGGTAGATTTAGAGAAGGGGTTCGACTCTGTAGGGTGGGACCTCTTAGAAGCCACAATGGAAAAGATGGGGTTGGGGGAAAGGTGGACTAGATGGTTGAAAATATTATATACGCACCCTGTGGCAAGGGTCAAAACAAATAGGGGGGTGTCAGAAATGTAGAACAGGTACTAGACAGGGTTACCAACTGCCCCCGTTGCTATTTGCAATTGCAATAGATCCACTTGCTTTCGCCTTCAGACAACAGAGTCATAATCTGGGCATTTGCCTAGGGAGTGGTGTGCACGTAAATTCGCTCTATGAGGACGACTTATTATTATATCTGAGAGACGGACTTCGAGGAGCAGAACGGGCACTATATATCCTGGACACCTATGCGAACCTGGTGAGACTTAAACTTAATAAAGCCAAGACATATGCATTCCCATTAACTATTAAGGGCATGCTCCCGGTGGACCTCCCTGGGGGTCTGACATGGTCCCCTCACTCATTTAAATACCTAGGTATTCAAATATGCCATACATTATCAGACCTGACAGATGGCAACCTGAACCTGGTTTTGAGGTCCTTAAAAACTTGTGTACAGTTTTGGCTTTCACTTAATCTACCTTTGATTGCTTGCATAGCTCTTTCAAAAATGATCATGCTCACCAGGTTACTATACCATTTTGTGAACTTGCCGGTGATAGTTACGCCAAAGTGGTTCACAGACCTAAATCAGACACTCCGCGAACTAATATGGGATGGAGGGTGGAACAAAGTATCCATAGAGATAATACAACGGGCACCAGAGGAGGGGGGATTAGATGCACCCAACTTCGAGCTGTACTATTTAGCGGCCCACCTCCAGTGGCTAGACAAGTGATTAGATGGTAGAGATCTGGAATTTCTAGAAGAGGAAGGGTGGAGAAACAGCCAAAGTTGGCTAGTGGCCAAGTTGCTGCACCCAGCGGTGATTGTTCCCAAATCTAACGTGCTTTATAAGCGGTGTTATACTGTTGGAATAGATGTCACCAAAGCACGAACGCGGACCACTCCCAATGCTCCTGAGATACCGCTGGGGGGGATCCCATATGGAGACCTTATCACCCTATACACGAGACATCAGTTTGCAGAATGGATCACAGTGGGATAACCACTATGGGGGATTGCTTCCTTATGGGGGTATTAATACCCATACATGACCTTATGACGTAAACTGATCTCCCACATGGGCAATTTTTGACCAAGACATTTGGGGAAGTATGGCACAATAATTGTCACGAGCCACAAACACATAGGGGTATTCGAGACAATTTTAACCTTGGGGGCGGCTGACACTTGATTAAATAGCTATATAGGTCGCTACTAGACACAGCTAAGACACCATTGGACGTACTCTTAAGAAATGGGATGAGATTATTGGGAGAGCATATTAGATGACCTCAGACGGGTATCCAGAAATTCTAACTTTAAAGCAATACAGTTTAATTATGCGTGCATGGTATACCTGACACCTGACCGGCTGAACATCACAAGAGGCGACGTAACACAGGGTTGCCCTAGATGTGGAGTGAGGGATGTGGGGTTTGCTCACATGACCAGGGATTGCACAAATTTGAGAGAATTCTGGAAGAAGGTACTAGATATGATAAAGAAAATCCTGGCACGCGCACGCACTCTGCCAAACACAATAGAGGTTGGCCTACTGAGCTTGTTTCCCAGACAGAAGGTTAAAAAATAGGCAACAGATTCATTGACCTTACATTGATCCTGGCTAGGAGCCAAATATCCCAGCTCTGGAAATCACACAAGACCCCTCAGATAGAGACATGGGCGAATAGTGTGGACACTTGGGCTAAAGCAGAACAGAGAGCATTATTGCAGGAAGGTGCAAGGATGATCCGAAAGCGCCCACTGGCGGAGCTCTGGACAGAGGTCCTGAGAGAGTGGGAGACAAGGCATGAACCTGATGTAGAAGAAGGAGAAGGAAGGAGAGGTATTTGATGAACAGGAAGATAATTCTGGGTCAACAGGATCAACTGACGAGCAGGATTGAAGTGGGAATAGAGAGGGAATTATAACTGAATTGAAACACCTTCACGCTGGAATGGCCTACCCCCGTGCGTCCCGGCGGCACATTAACAACACATATATTTGTTTCAAGCTAGATCAGCCCATATCCCCTGGCAAACATGTATAGGACAAACCCACGGTCGGATGACACTGAGAGACACACCACGAAAATGGTTATTATAATTTGTTAGATGTGATTAGTTTATTTTAAATAAATGTATATCTTTGCAGATCGTTACGAGTAACTCCCTTGAGCACACATAAGCCAGGTGTACATGACCTTGTCTTCCAGACACACTACTGTTTCTCCAGTATTAGGGGTGTCTTTCATAGATTCACATGCCTGAATCATTCCCCGTCGTCGGAGTGGGAGTCCCACGGTACATAAAAAAGCAATAAAATGCTATAAATATATAGTAATACCAATAGAAATGAACCAGGAAGTAAAACAGCCAATGGTACAGTAGGCAAAAACTTCCCATCTATGACTATCACAGTCATTTTGTATAGTCCAAACTACAGCCAATCAGGCGCCAGCACCCACCAGAATGTTCTCCCCAGAGGCTCAGGCTCTCAGATTTTCTACCGCACGTCGTGTGAAGGGAGTCTCCCTGAGCTCTGCTCAGTTTTTCAAACTTCTAACTTCATCTGTGTCTTTTCTTCAGGATGTCTTCAAAGAAATCTCTCTTCAGAGCCTGTGACTGCTGTGGTAAGCCTCGGCTTTTTGAGAAGGATCCACACAAAAAGTGTATCTATTGTCTCTACCCAGACCACCAGGCCTCTGATTGTAAGATCTGCAGAACCATGCCTCAGAAGACTCTCAGAGATAGAGAGGGTCGTTTACTGCTGTGGTTGAAGAGGCTAAAGGATTCTTCTAATCCTGTTTCTGAAGTAGGCAGTGTCACCTCTGCTTCCACTTCAGCCTCCAGGAAGAGATCTGCGCCTGAGGGAATGTCATCTCCCAAGGCTAAACTGCCTAAAAAACAACCACCTGCTAAAGGACTGGATCAACCTTCCACTTCTCAGGCTGTCCCCACCTCCAGGGGCATGGAAGGCGCTTCTGCTTCCTCAAAGGGGAAAAAACTCAAGCTTCCCCTATCTTCTGACAGGATGTTACCACAGAATTCATCTCCGCCTCCTGTGAAGTCTTCTTCAGCTTCCTCGTCGACGAGAACGACGACTTCAGTGACATCTACGGTAACATTTTCATCTCCTAAACCTAGTATGGTTATGTCCTCGTCTACGGCATCTCCAACGATGGTTTTTGTTTCTGTGAGGCCTATTTCGTCGACGTCCGTCGTCGACGCCTCGTCGTCGACGCCTTTAAAGGCTTTACCGCCGACGAAAAAGACTCCGTCGACGAGCTCGTCGTCAGGCTCTACGCCGTCGACGAAAATAACACCGTCGACGAGGAGTGACTCGTCCACGAAGACGGTCCCGTCGACGAGGAGTGTCCCGTCGACGAAGAGTGTCCCGTCGACGAAGAGTGTCCCGTCGACGAAGAGTGTCCCGTCGACGAAGAGTGTCCCGTCGACGAAGAGTGTCCCGTCGACGACGAGTGTCCCGTCGACGAAAGGTGTCCCGTCGACGAAAACTGTCCCGTCGACGACGAGTGTTCCGTCGACGAAAGGTCTTCCGTCGACGACGAGTGTCCCGTCGACGACGTCTATTTCGTTGCCGAAAAGTGTCCCGTCGACGAGAGGTGATCCGTCGACGACAAATCCATCGGAAGTTAACCCTCCGACGACGCCGCAGTTATCCTCATGCACGGCACTACAGGTGTGGTCTCCGTCGACGGTGTTTTTAACACCACGCCAAGCAGCAGAACAACTGCGCAACACTGTAATGAGGCTTTCACCCCTGCGTGTTTCACCTCACAAGGTGTCCTCTGAAGTCCCTGACCAACTACTGGATTCTGACAGTGACAATGAGATGGTCCAGAATACTTTTGGACAAGCCACTAGTCCATCGGAGTTACATATTAAACTTCAAGATGATGAATATGAGGATCCTCACTCTCCTGCTGAAGTATCGATGCCTGTCACTACCCCTGTTACTCAAGTGCCTTTGGATTTAATATCCAACTTACAATTTATGCTGGACGATTACTATCGGAGGTTTCCACCTTCGGAATCGGCAGGTTCTGGACAAGCAACTCCAATTTCGGAAACGCCTCCACCCGTGCTCCCATCGGTGTGCCCACCTTCACACCCACAACCTGCTCACGAAGAGGACCAGCAATCCTCGGAAGATGACGACCAACGGGAAGAAGGAGAAGTGGATGATTTATCGGAGTGGGAGGACTATCAGGTCCAATCTCCTTCAACATCTCCTCAGACTGCGTCGGCCTCCCCTCCTGTTGATGTAGCAAATTTTCACTTGCTGATGGAGCGTGCAACCGCACGTTTTCATATGAAAATGGAGCATACTCAACAAGAATGTTTCCTTTACGATTTTAAAGATCAGCCCAGACGACAAATTAGGACAATACCCATTGTGGAATTCATCTGGAAGGAAGGTGTTAAGGTGATGTCAACGCCGGCTTCCATTCCTCCAGTCTTGCCAAGAATTGATAAAAAATATAAAGCTCCAGACAAGACGCCTGCCTGTCTCATTGGACAAGCAAAACTTGACTCGGTAATTGTCCAGGCGGCTCAGAAAAGGGCCAGAAATCCGTCCTCTGCAGTTACGGCGCCGCCGGATAGAGATGGCAGACGCCTAGACTCAATAGGGAAACGAGTTTCCACCATGGCTGCAACGACTGTCCGTGCTGCCAACGCATTAGCCATCTTAGGTCGTTACGACCGTCAAATGTGGTCTGACATTTCACCATTTATCGATCTGCTCCCTGAGCCATCCAAGGCGGAGGCACTCCAGATTCTCAATGAAGGTCAAAGGACCTCTGAAGAGATAATTGATTCAGCTGTTGATGTGGCATCTACAGGTTTTCGCCAATTAGCAGGGGCTGCGGTTCTCCGTAGACAGGGGTGGTTACGTTCCACTGCCTTCAGGCAGGAAGTACAAAACCGAGTTCTAGACATGCCATTTGATGGCGAATATTTATTCGGCCCCAAGGTAGAGGAGGCCTTACAGACTATCAAGAAGGATACCGAAACGGCCAAATCCTTGGGCACTCTCCAATTTCACAAGCCGCCCTTTCGAGGAGCGAGAGGACGAGGAACGTCCTTCAATAGAGGTGGATACCAGCAACAACATCAACAATCCTCATACCGTCAGGGTAATCAGCGCTACCAAAATCAGCGCTACCAGTCTTATGGGCAGAAAAGATCCCAATACACCCCAAACAGGGGTAAGGCTACCTACCGCGGCAAGGACAAGCGACAATGATATTTTTCACCTGCCACCACCGTCTTTCCACCCTCTCAAAAGACTTGGCGGAAGAATCTCCAAATTTTACTCCAATTGGCAGTCGATAACAACGGACAAATGGGTCCTGGATATTGTCGCCAGGGGCCATGCCCTAGAATTCGAAAAATTTCCCCCAAATGTACCGCCAAAGGGCCCGCCTCCAGCTCACCTGAAGGAGCTGCTTACCCAAATCAAAATGATGATACAAAAAGGAGCTATCGAGACCGTTCCTCAGAGGATGAGAGGACTAGGATTTTACTCCAGGTTCTTCCTGATCAGAAAGAAGAACGGGGAGTGGCGCCCGATCCTCGATCTTCGTGCATTAAACAAATATCTAAGGAAATTGACGTTCCGGATGCTCTCTCTTCAAGAAATTTTGCATCTTCTAACAGCAGGAGATTGCATGGTCACCCTAGACCTCCAAGATGCATATTTCCACATCCCCATCCTACCTCGCCACAGGAAATTCCTTCGCTTCAGGGTGGCTGGCAGGGACTACCAATTCAAAGTCCTTCCTTTTGGACTACGGTCAGCTCCAAGAGTTTTTACGAAGGTTTTAGCTCCAGTAGCTGCGCACCTCCGGCTGGAGGGAATACAAATTTTCCCATATCTGGACGATTGCCTTATAAAGGCCAATTCTCATGGCACCGTTCAACGTCACCTTCACCAGTGTCTCCACCTGTTTCAGTCTCTAGGCCTGACAATAAATTTCTCCAAATCCCAAATGCAATCGTCTCAAAGAATAGCATTCTTAGGTGCAATGTTGGACACTCACAAATGCAAAGCTTTCGTCTCCAAGGAGAGACAAATGAAAATAAGTCGGCTAGCACAAGATCTCATGCAAAGAAAGTCAGTTTCTGTCCGACTATACAAATCCTTTCTGGGGATGGCATCGGCTTGTATTCCATTACTTCCAAATTGCCGGCTTCAAATGAGGCCGCTGCAGGAGGAACTAGCCCTGCAGTGGCAACAGGTTTCAGGCACTTTCGAGGACCTCATTCAAATCACACCACTCATGAAGGAGTCTCTTCTGTGGTGGACACAGAGGTGTCATCTCAGTCAGGGTCATGCGTTCCTTCAAGAACCACCAAATCTCACCATCACTACAGATGCATCCCTCGAGGGCTGGGGGGCTCATCTGCAAGGCCTCACGATCAGTGGCAAATGGACTGTGCAACAGAAACTGTGGCACATCAATCGTTTGGAACTGAGAGCCATTTTTCTTGCCCTCAAGGCGTTTTGTGCCATCATTCAGAACACCAATGTGTTGATAAGAACAGACAACACAACAAGTATGCACTACATCAACAAACAGGGAGGAACTCGATCTCTTCTCCTGTCTCAAGAGGCGCAGGAATTATGGACATGGGCTCTTCACCACAATGTACAGTTGCATGCGGTGCATGTTCCGGGAACGGAAAACATCCTTGCGGATGCACTCAGCAGGACAACAATCACCAACCACGAATGGGAGCTTCACCAGAACACAGTGGACCACATCTTTCATCAGTGGGGTTGGCCAGACCTGGACCTATTTGCGACAAGTACCAACAGCAAATGCCTGAGCTTCGCCAGCTGGCACCCCCACAAGAATTCTCTGGGGAATGCATTCTCCCTCGATTGGTCCCTGAGGTTTGCGTACGCTTTCCCACCGATTCCGTTAGTCCCCAAGGTTCTGCGGAAGATGAGGAAGGAACCTTGCCGACTGATCCTGATCGCGCCCAGATGGCCGCGCCAGTATTGGTTTACGGAGCTCCTCCTACTATCAGAGAGCAAACCAATTCAGTTACATCCAATCCCGAACTTGCTCAGTGTTCAGGAAGGTCAAGTCTTCCATCCGGACCCAGCATCGCTGAGATTAGCGGCTTGGCTCCTGAACACCATGAGTTTGCACACTTGAACATCCCTGCAGACTGTAAAGAGGTGTTGGCCAAAGCTAGAGCACCCGCAACCATCAAGACTTACAGTCTCAAATGGAAACGCTTCTGTATCTGGTGCCGTTCAGCAGGTGTTCACCCCTTTTTGGCAAAGCCTGAGGAAATTCTTCCTTTTTTCTTGCAGTTGGCACGAACAGGTCTGTCCCATGCTACTTTGAAGGTATTTCTGGCTGCAATATCCAGATATCGACAGGATGGGTCCAATTCTCTGTATTCATCTAGAATTATCCAACAGTTCTTTAAAGGCCTCTTTAGAATGTTCCCTCCAGTACGTCGTCCACCTCCTTTGTGGCATCTGAATGTGGTCCTGGGTCAACTCATGCGTCACCCATTTGAGCCCATCCATCGAGCTGACTTGAAGTATCTTTCGTGGAAGGTATCACTGCTTTTAGCCTTAACATCCGCCAAGAGAGTTAGTGATATCCAAGCTTTCACTGTTCATCATCCTTTCCTCCAATTCACTAGCGATTCTGTCATACTTCGCACAAATCCCAAATACATTCCTAAAGTACCTTCGGATTTTCATCTGAACGAACCTGTTGTTCTTAAATCATTTTTTCCAGACCCGCAAACTCCTGCGGAAAGAGCTTTACACTCGCTTGACATTAGAAGATGTCTTAAATTCTATCTACAAAGAACTTCTGCTGTACGCACCTCTGACCAGTTGTTCATTACCTACGGTGTGATTCGTAAAGGGCAGGCAGTATCAAAACAGACTATTGCAAGATGGATATCTGCTGCCATTGCCTTTTGCCATGCACAGGCTGGGAGACCTTTACCATCTGCGCCCAGAGCGCACTCTACAAGAGCAGTCTCCTCATCTACGGCCTTATTCGCTGGAGTCCCACTTCAGCAGATCTGCAAGGCGGCGACTTGGGCGAGTCGCCATACCTTTACCAGACATTACTGTCTAGAGTCCATCAGCGAGGCTGATACTTCTGTGGGTCGAGCTGTTCTACGGAATCTGTTTCATTAAGGTGAGCCTCTGTTTCCCACCTCCTTGTTTTCTGCTGTCAGACGCTTCTTATGTTATGTTTTCACATATTTTCTTGATTGCATTATGTTATGCTTATATGATATGTGTTTATTCACTTTGCATTGTTATTTGCATTACTAGCTGACAAGCTGGGTGTTATGAGCGTCTGTTCAGCAAAGATATGTACTGCTAGCTACTCTGATTCAGGCATGTGAATCTATGAAAGACACCCCTAATACTGGAGAAGAACAATAGTTACTTACCTGTAATCTGTGGTTCTCCAGTATTGGTGTCTTTCATAGATTCACATGCAACCCGCCCACCTCCCCTCAGAGGCTTTCTAGGCTATTATGGTTTACCTTCACTCCTTGCGAGAAAATCTGAGAGCCTGAGCCTCTGGGGAGAACATTCTGGTGGGTGCTGGCGCCTGATTGGCTGTAGTTTGGACTATACAAAATGACTGTGATAGTCATAGATGGGAAGTTTTTGCCTACTGTACCATTGGCTGTTTTACTTCCTGGTTCATTTCTATTGGTATTACTATATATTTATAGCATTTTATTGCTTTTTTATGTACCGTGGGACTCCCACTCCGACGACGGGGAATGATTCAGGCATGTGAATCTATGAAAGACACCAATACTGGAGAACCACAGATTACAGGTAAGTAACTATTGTTCTTATGGAAAATAACTGAACTATGTAAAGATGTAATTGGCACAATACATATGTCATTGGAAACATTGCATACACCATGTGATTGTCTGTACATGTAAACAAAGGTATTCTTATTAAAGGAAAAAAATGTAGGTTCTGTGGGTCATGGAAAGTTTGTAGGTGATTCTTGCAGTGGGTACTAAGTAATTGGGGCACGAAATAAGGGTGCATTCGTAAAGTTAATTACCATAGAATCCTTTAGCCACACTCCAGCCCGAACCGCTGAATGGACTTACACCAAATTTGGTAGGGAGTTGGATGTTGCTTCAAGGAAGTCAAGTCAAATAATCTTTATTTCGATCGTTAAGATCATAAAAGATGTACAGTAAACAAACATTAGACCATTGACAATTAAATTGTATGATAAAAAGAATTCATCAATTTTAAAATCCATAAAATCATTTTCTAGGTTTCAAAGTACATTTTTAAACTAGATTAGGGACAAATTAATCATGACACGGTAGAATCCCTTATAATTCTTGCGCGTACTCTCCACATTGCCGTCAGAAATTTCGCCATTACAAACACTGTTGGAGATGCAAGGTCAGTTTTAAGGACTCTGTAAGCTGGGGCATAGGTTCGAAAGCCCAAGTTCCTTAGGTAGGGGACGAGCCAGTAAGTCCTAATTTTGCAATAGGCTTTGCAAAATAAGACCACGTGTATGTCACTTTCTAGCTTGTAATTACACGCAGGGCAATTAGGTGAGTCTTGGTTACCATCCCAGTTTTTGGTGAGCGACCTCAGAGGTAGAGAGCCATATCTCCATTGTAAAAAGATTTTTCTTACGTGCACAGGGGACATTACATCAAGGACATATTCAAAACTATAGAAGTCTTTTACTTTGGCGAATGTATCAGTTAGAGAGCCATCCCGGATTGAACTAATAGAACTTTGCAGCATAAAATCATAGAAAAGTTTAGCGAGTGCTTTCCGGGGAAGCCTTGCAGACATTAGTTCAGGGTTATTCCAAAGCTCTGGGACTCCGAGGGTCATACACATGTCTCTAATATACTTGAGCCATTGAATTTTGGACACTTGTATCGATCTGAGGAGCTCCTGTAATTCACTTCTATAGTGGCTCAAATCTTGGCTACTCCACAAGCGCCTCCAATAAGTCAAGGGTTTGAGGCTCAGTTCTTCGGTGATTGGGCGCAATGCCAAGTCCATTCTCAGCGGGAGTAGTGGGGTGCTCAAAGGAAGGGCCGTCAAGTGTCTAATAAAATTGTTCTCGGCCACTTGTATAGAATGAAGCGGTGTATGTCCCCATAGTTCGGCCCCATAAGTAATGCCTCCTCGTGCTTGGGCCTTGTAAATTTGTATTGCGGGTGCCAATGGACGAAGGGGGGATTTTTTTGCGATTGCACCCGCCCTCTGGATTAATTTGGTGGTGGCTTTTGTTTTTTGTGGCAACCAGGTTAAATTTTGATTGAGTGTTATGCCCAGATACTCAATCACTTGAACTCTCTCCAGAGGTGTTGACCCCAGGCGTGGGTTTGGGCAACTTTTATGCTTATGGCTCAGGATCATAAATTTAGTCTTCACTGGATTTATTTCTAATCCCCTTTTATTACAAAAGTCCAGGAATCCATCCAGGATCCTTTGTAGCCCCATTGGTGTTTTTGACAGCAGCAGGGTGTCATCCGCGAACATAATCGCCGGCACCCTACTGATGTTCAATTGCGGCGCATCAATATTGGGGATTCTGCACAGGTGCTCTATCACCCCGTTCGTAAATAAACAAAACAGGGTCGGCGCCAGCACGCATCCCTGTCTTACCCCGCGTTGGACAGGGAACCTATCTGTGAGCCTGCCTCCCTTTCCGTATCTTACCCGGGCATAATTATCTGTGTGGAGTCTGATAAGAATCTGGAGAATGTCTCCAGGGACACCCATGTCCTCTAGTACCGCCCACAACCTGGCCCGTGGGACCAGGTAGAAGGCGGCACGGAGGTCTACAAAAACTGCGTACAATGACCCCCCTTCTAAATATGCAGTTTTCCAAAATAGGATATTTAATCTCAATATTTGATCTACTGTTGAGACACCCTTCCTAAAGCCCGCTTGAAGGGGACTCAAGATATCTGTCTCTTCCATCCAACATTGCAGCCTATCCAGGATTAGCCTTCCAAACAGTTTTTGGGTAACATCAATGAGGCTAATCGGGCGATAGTTGGCGGGGAGAAGAGGCGAACCCTTTTTATATATCGGTACCACCTCTGCTCCCAGCCAAGTATCTGGTAACCCCATTCCCCCCAGCACTGCATTGAATAAAACCATCAAGTATGGTGCCCAGATCACAGGTTCCTGCCTAAAGAGGTCACCTGGGATCCCATCTAAGCCAGGGGCTTTTCCGGATGGCAGCCCCGATATGGCCACCTCAATATCTTTCAGGCTAAAAGGGGCTGATCTATATGTGGTGGTAATACTAGATACAGGTGTCTCTAACTCATCAGTTTCGGGGGCATATAGCCTCTGGAAGTGATCCTGCCAGACATTGGCGGCAATGTTTGGTTCAATTGCGGATGGAAGGTCCCCACTCCCATGATACATTACTCTCCAGAATCTACGGGAGTCCCTATCGACTAGGGACTCCGATAGATTCTCCCAATGCTGTATATCCCACTCCATTCTAGCGTTTCAAGGAAGTGCCTTTTGGTTAATTAGTGTAAATCCGTTCAGTAGTGTTTGAGAAATTTAAGCCAAAAATTATAGATATATCTCTGGCCGCTGATATTTTGCAACGATTTCGTGATTAATCGCCACTGCGCGCGGCAACAGGAATGCTGTGATGGGCTGGACGCAACCTGAACAGAAAGTTGCTACCGACATTCTATCTATCGGGAATGGTTCCCGGTGCTAACATTTTCTGGGAAAACAAACATAAGGGGTCAGAGTGGAGGTACTCTGAACCCTAGTTTAAAAAAAGTAAGCGTTAGTGACACAAGTTATGTGCCCCCTGTATACCGTTGTGGGGACATCGCACATATTGCAATGACACTGTGAATATTGGTGAAAATATTAAAAAATATCAGTGAATCATTAATAAACTTTGTTATACAGATATTTAGATTCTGATAAATGTGTTTATGGAGTTATTTAGATAGTGATGTACATCTAGTGAGATGGTTAGAATTAATTATATAGTTATATTTTTTTATGCAATGGCGGCTATTGAATTCTGTCTTTTGCTTTCCGCTTTCGTGACGCATCCGCGTAGATCGCAAGTACCAACGTCATTGCAACATCCGGCCTTACCGCGAAAACAGGAGATAGATTTTAGAGATGGTTGTTTTAAACATGCACTAGAAAACCATAAAATACTGTAATGTTTGTGCATGTATGTGTTTTTTACTTTATGGAAAAGCCACGATTGTTGCGGAGCAGACCAGAACAGAGGTGCCGGCTCCTACGGGGGCACGCAAGGGTGCTGGCCAGACAGGGAACCGGAGGGAGTCGCTCGGGGTGGGCTCCCCGAATGGCTCTCTAACGGGTCTGCAGTGCGGGGTGCCCGGGTGGGACCGGGCCCCCGAAGAGCAAGGAGTGATGTGTCAAGAGTGGCCGGAGGTGGGCTCTCCGGGCTGCCAAGAAAAGCTCACCTGAAATAAGGAGTCGAGGTGGGACCGGGCCCCCAACAAGAGCAGAAGTAGTGTGAGACCGCCCACAAGGGCAGTGCGGTTCCCCTGATCAGTGGGGGAGCCGCTGCTCTATTATTCACAGGCCTTGGAGAAACACACCCCATAATGCTTAGGAGGGCCTGGGAAGGCCTGCAGGAAACCTAGCTTTCTCGGCGTGTGGTGGCCCAAGAAGGATCGGGCCACCGCTGTTGATGTGCAAAGGTGCAGGGGGAGCTGCAGGAGTACACACACTCTCCCAGCACAATGTGAGGAAAGTCCCTTCCTAAGTCTCTGGGGGACTTGAAAGAAACAACCCCTCAAGGACTCAGCCATGCGTCAACAGCATCCTGGGGCTAGAACTATTGTTCTTTAGCTGGGGTTGCGTTTGGGACTGCATCAATGTTTGAAGGGCTGAGCTACGGATGTCTGGAGAAGGGCATCCCCTGGAGGTAAAGAGGGGCTATTGCATGAGAAGTGCATATCCCTAATGTTATTTCTTTGAGGGACCGAATGAAGTCATACGCCAAGTGTGGTTATGTTGCTGGACATTCCTGCTAGGGAGTCTCGCTGTATATGCTTAATCCTGTGATTATAACTGTGATGCCTTTTAGGGGCTTTAATTGCAATGCATCAAAATTGTTATCAGCTAAGATAAGTACTGTCATTTTAAGGGATGCCTAAACATGTATTCTTGCTGCTGCATTAGGTGAAGAACAACTCAGACTGTTAGCCAATAAGATGTAGAGGTGTATACTGTATGGCCAGTAGGAGATGCTTAGTCAGGGTTATGTGTTACCATGTCAGGTTTGCCCATTTTAAATGCTTGTTGAGATAATGGGGTGGGTTGCCACTGGAATGGTGCCAGTGGGCAAGGCCCTCACTCCAGGTTATGGTCACCCTACTGTATTGGGGGCAAGATGATGTGCATACATGGGAGTGGTGGTACTAGACCCCACACCCCCTGCGGGAGGGTGGGAATGTTATGCAATGTCACAAATTAATTCCAACATCTTATGTACATTTGTAAATTGTTGCCTAGTATTGAGTAGTGTGTGTGTTTAATAAATGTACTCTCCCTTTTATAAGCAAAGTACAGACTGGACAAACAATTATTGAGTGTTATTTCTGCGTACTGGTAAATGGCGAATACTAGCCCACACCACCTCCCTTGAGTAAGCTTTGGACTATTCTGCAACGCTACCCTCTGAGAGTCAAGCGCTACAATGGGGTGTTTGGTTCCAAATGAAGGACAAATGTAGTCATGTTATTTGTGCAGGCCTCACAGATACTGCCTCTTTTTCCAACAACAACCAATAATATGTGGTGCTGGTGGAAATATTTACATCTAGCATGAGCTCTATGTGCCTACACTGCACGTTGACATGAACCGCTGGTACAAACATTTACTTCTAGAATTAGTTGTCTGAGTGAACGATGCCTCCTGGCATACATCAATGGTGCAAACACTTCAAATCAAATCAAATAACTTTATTCGATTTCAAGAAATCATAAAAGCGTACAAGTACAATTTATACAGACAATTTAAATGAATATTCACGTGAACAAAGTGACAGAAATAGGTTTTCAAGAGATCATAAAAGCGTGCAAATACAATTTATGCAAACAAAGTAAGCGGAATATTCACATGTACAAAGTTTCAGAGATAGATAAAACATTTCTTTGAGGGTTACAATCTACTTCAGTAAAGTTAACAAGCGACCTCATTTTACTCTAGTCGGTCAGTGTTGAGACTTGTTAGTTAACCCATTGTATTTCTAAGTTTCATCACTACCATTAAAAAGCGAGAAACAGCAAAAATAACGTCGACCTCTTCTAGGAGCAATAGTTTTAAATATGCGGGTTTACATGTTCTTATCCCCCAACGTTTAAGTAAGGGTAAAAGGAATGATTTCCTCGGGGTGGTATACAGTTTGCAAAAGAACATGATGTGTATATTACTCTGTGTTGAGTGGTCATCACATGGACATATTAATTTCAATAAGGCCCAATCATTCAGTTTTGGCAAGGTAACCAAGCGGAAAAAGATCCCTAGACGCAGCCTAGTTAAAAGCATGCGAGCATAGGGTGCTTTTTCGATCCCTAGGTAGAGTTGCAGACCCTCAGTGGGAGTAATTTGCTGATAGCTCAAGATAGTACCTTTGAGTTTCTCGATGTCCCATCTTGCGCTCTCTAAGTGTATGAATAATAATTTTTTAAGGGCAGATCTGGTCAAGGTTCGTGTAGACTCTGGTTCGTCGTAGAATTCAGGGTGTCCAATGTTAGAAAACATCATTTGGACGTATCGCAACCACTTGACTTTTGCTGCCCCGTCCAGAGCCATACAGTCTTTAATAAGGTTTCTGTTCAATTTGCATTCTTCTGTGGTCCAGATCTTATGCCAAAGCAAACAGGGTGATATTTTTACGATGTCACTGAGGTATTTAACGCCGGACTCAATATGAGTCATAAAAGTCGACGTGGTCTTGGACACACCTAATAAGTAGCAAATAAAAAGGTTCTCACATGTTTGCAGTGAGGACACATTCTCGAAACCCCAGATACCTGCACCATATGTGGCTGTTGCTATACACTTTGCCTGATAGATCTGTAGCATTTCTCGTGTGGGTTTACCCCCGATGTTGGCAGCGAAGGTTCTTAATGCACCTATGGCACGGGAAAAGGCGAGTTTCCTAGCTGACACTGCGTGTTTCCACCTTCCCCTCCTGTCAAACACGATGCCCAAATAGCAAAAAGAGTCTGTAATGGCAATCTTTTGCTGATCTAAGTATATTGAGCATGGTGGTCTGTTGATCTTTTGGGAGCAGGACATGGAGAAAGTTTTAGATATGTTCACCTTTAAACTTCTTTTACCCCTGTAGGATGAAAATTCATTTACTGCTTTCTGCAGACCTACTTTGGTCCTGGACATGATAGCCGCGTCATCGGCATATAAAAGGATGGGTACAGGCCTACCATTTACAGCCGGGAAATCGCTTGATAGGGTTATTAAGCTCTCAGCGATAGAATTTATGTACAATGTGAAAAGCAAGGGCGCAAGTATGCAGCCTTGCCTTACCCCTCTGTTTATGGCAAATTTTTGTGAGCATTGCCCCTGGGTCCCAAATCTTACTCTGGCCCCTGCATCTCTATATAGTTCTTTGATGAATGTGAGGATAGTTGGGTCCACCCCAATGTCTTCCAGTGTCGACCAAAGCAGCGCGTGATCCACACAATCAAATGCGGAGCTGAGGTCGACAAAGGTAACAAAAAGGTCCCCTTTTTTGGCCTGCGTATATTTGGAGACTAACAGGGACAAGTTTAGACATTGCTCCAGTGTCCCTAGCCCCTTTCGGAACCCATATTGGAACTCCGAGATAACCTTCTTCTCTTCTTCCCAATGTTGAATCCTCTTAAGGACTATCCTTCCAGCTACTTTCATGAGCCCGTCCAATAAAGATATGGGACGGTAACAAGCCGGGTCGTCCCTATTCCCTTTTTTAAATATGGGAACTACGATCGCGTCCGACCAAGTGGTAATAAAGCCACATTTATTTCCCATATTTAATACGTTGGTTAACAAGGGAACCCAGAAGTCCAGTTCTGATTTATAGACATCCACTGGGGTGTGATCAGGGCCCGGGGCTTTGCCTAATGGACTTTCTCTGAGGGCATCTTCCACTTCTAATGTGGTGAATACTAGTTCAATCGGATAAGAAGATGCTTGGAAGACAGTGAGCTGGTTATCCTGGTTTATACTGTCTATGAGGGAGGTCACCTTCCAAGGTTTCGGGGGATTACTCTGTATACTGTTTGAATAAAGGTTACCATAATGTTCTACCCAGAGCTCAGCCGATATGGCCACCTCTACAGAGTTATCTCTGTCTTTTGAGTTATAAACAGATCTTATGACTTTCCAGAAGGCATTGCTATCCTTAGCCCTGGCGGCATCCCCCAGAGCTTCCCAGGCCTCCTGCTTCAAGGTCGCCCTCCGTTGATTAATTGCCAGCTTATAATCATGTCTCGCTTGGCGAATTTGAACCCTATCTTTCGGGTCAGCGGACAAAGCTTTCTTTAAATTTTTCAGCGCGGAAGTGCATCTGGAATCAAACCACCCTCGGGTGTGCCTCCCATTGGGTTTACAGTTCCTAGTCAGGGCGCTTTTTATGTGGCGCTGGATGTTGGAGAAAGCGGCCATAATGCTCTCTGGGTTGGTGTCTTCCTGTAAGCAGGCAAATATGTCCGTGGAACAAGAGCATATAAGATTTTGAAAGAAGGATGTTGGATTCATTTTCTCCCATTTAATTACATACCCATTGGTCTTAGTTAAAGTAATCTCAAATGGGTATGGGGCCCCACTAGGTTCCTTTTCCTTGCTTTCCATGAGATTTACCCCAAAAGTAATGGGATAATGGTCACTCATAGGCTCCTCCCCCATTTCCCAATAGGTTATGAAGTCAGGGTGAGTAGATGATATAAGTGCAAAGTCAATTGTAGATCCACAGCCTCTTCCATTATACGTTGGGGCAAAGGGAACCGGGGGGGAACATACCTGGTTGATAAAGTTGAGGTCAAAGGTGAATATAACATTGTTAAGAAAAGACCCCATATTGGAGTGGGAGAAGTGTAAGGGACCGTCCTCCCCTAAATCTGATAGGCCGCACAAACCTAACTCAGAAGACGGACAGACGGTACAATTAAAATCACCCACCCACAGTATAATGTGATCCCCCGAACCTTGATCTCTCAATTTATGAATGTGGTGGATCATAATGTTCAAATTTGATTCCACTTCGTTAATTGGCAAATTATTGTAGAAATTCACAAGAATCACCTTTTGCGAAGTGCCCCATTTAAATAGTGTAATTTGGAAGTACTGATTGGATTTGAAATTACAAACTTTAACATCCCCTGTGTTCGAGATGTAGGTGCACAAGCCCCCCTTATTGCGCCCCTGGGCTGATGGCACCGCTGGAGAATGAAAGGTTCGGTAGCCCAGCATGTGTGCTTCCTCTATAAGCCATGTTTCTTGTAGGCATATAATGCCATACTTCTGCACAATCTCCAGCCAAGGTTTGTGGGTGATCTTACTACCTAGGCCTGCTACATTCCAGGAAAGGAGAGAGTGCGTTGGGTTTCCAGTTTCCTGTGGATGTGGCTGATGCCCTCCATTCCCCATTGTGCCTTTTAGGTTTTGCGAGCATGTAAGGTCTACCTGTCGTCTGGCCTGTGCAGGGGGAACGTGCTGTTTAGGTGGATTTAAATCTATCCCCATATCGCTTGAAACTTGGGGTGTGTGCTTTAGGTTTTCGCTCGAAACACTCTCTGTTGAGGGGTTTTGGGCGTTGGTGAGGGTTGGAGCGGCACCAATTCCCAGTCAATCCACCTGGTCAAGGCACTCAAACCTGTTCCTAGTGGGGACTCCTTCCCACCAGTTATTAGTGGGTTGCCAACCGTCCCCATATCCTTTCCATCTAGGGTTGTGGACTGTTGACCAGGCCCCAGATGGCTCAACAATCTGTTTTGGAGGATAGAAGAAGGTTAGGGGTCTGGTGACAATAGAATGGTTAGAAACCTGAGATTCCCATCTAGTGATGTATTGGGCTGTGTGGGGGTCTGCAAATGAAACCACTATGCAGTCTCCGGGGATAGATTTATGGGTACGACCCACCCATGGCACTCTCCTAACCATTAAAACCCCTGTCTTGCCAGGATTGGGGAGCTGTCTATTGGTGTTGAGCCAGTGAATCACCTTATTCTTTAGGGACCAGTGGGTCTCCACAGAATGCGGATCGAGTGGTGGTACACCAGCCAATATGGCAACGTAAGGGCCGGCATCAGGAGGGAGATCAATATAACCCCCGCGAAAGTTCTGGCGACAATGGTACTGGTTGGCTATGAGCTCAGTAGGGGGGATGTTAGTCTTATTAGGCTTATGAGCAGCCTTAGTGATAGGTTTGGATAAGGTCTGATTATCGGGGCCTTTTAGCACTGGTATTGGGAGCTTTGGTATTAGTGGAAAGGGAACGTTTGACTTAGACCGGGGTTTAGGTATTGGGGTCGGTTTTGGTGGGGGTAAGGGTAGGGGCAAGACCGGGGGCATTGTTTGAGGGTCAAGGGAACTAACGTTAGATACTGGGGCCGGTTGGATACCATCGTCATCATCCTGGGCAGAACCTTCAGCAATATCAGGATAACTTGATTCCAGTTGTTTTAGGCTAAGGGTGGCCAGGGAGACTAGGGTCTTATCCATCTCGAGTAGATTGTTCTCGATGCGTGACAGTCTGAGTTCCAGAGGTGACAATAATTGTTTTAGTGTGGCCCAGACTATCTTAAGGAAACCTTCCTCATCATCCCCCTTATTACTGCCCTTCCCTATCTCACTTTGCCCTCCCTCTATGGATTTCTCACCATGGGTGGGGGAAGACCCTTGAGTGAGGTCAAGGACCACGTTGAGGTCGCTATGTACCCTGTCCCCCCCTTTTGGATTATTATCCAAATTTGACGCTTGTATGGTCTCCCCCGTAACTGGTAGTGTTCGCCTATTGTTAAAGAACTGGAGCCTTGCAATTTTTGCTTTTTTGCGGGCATAGGCAGATCTTTTACGGGCATAGGCAGATCTAGCACTGTTTTTCTTTGTTAGAATTGGGCCACCTTTGGTTTTAAATGTTACTACAGGGGCAAAAAGGTCGACGGGGTTAGGACTGTCCGGCAGAATCGTAGCCGTTCCTGGTCCAGTGGGCACTATTCCCTCAAGGGTTTTAGGGGATACAGTGGAAAAAGTGGATGCGGGCTCTAACGGAAGGGAGAGAGGTAGGGGAACAGAGTGAACATCGGCGTGAATTATCAGTGGGTGAGGGCAAGGAGCATGTTGTGGGGATACAGCAGACGCGATTTTCCCTAGGGAAGATTTTTTGGAATTAGCAAAGGTCTGAGAAAGCCTACGTGCTGCATTGAGCTCAAGTGACACCCTGTTCTGCAGTTTGGTAATTTCAGCATCAATCGCTAGGTTAGTCTTTACGAGGAAATCATCCAATGTCCCACTTGGCTTACTCAGCCCCATTGCAGTTTTACTGCGACTCCCCCGTGTATTCATGATATATTTAGATTTCAATACCCACAATGTACTTACTACTAAAAGAAGGACAAGTTAGATGACACGGACCAGGGGGGTGGGCCAGGCCAGTCCTCAATGTCCTCGAACGGCCTCAAACGGCCCGCTCTTAGCCCGGTCTTGTCCCGGGCTGCGTCTCGCGCTGCGGGAGAAGTAGCCCTAGATATAAGAAGGTTTAGAGGGCGGGGGGCGGGCCGGCAGGGAGAGCGGACCGGAAGTTGACCACGGTCTGTCAGGGACTCCTGGGAATTGGAGTCCCTGTCACGCTCGCAGCCCTGCAGCCCTCCGCCGACGCCGAAAAAGTGTCTCCCAGGTCTCCCGGGCTGTTCCTCTTCGCGTTGGTCTGGTGCAGCGGCACCCGCGGAGCGGGTGCTGCGAGATGTCAGGGAAGTTTGAAGAGACCACGCAAGATCCAGGCAAGTTAGGCGCGATCCAATGCGCTTTGGCAGAGTTAAAAGGTGTCCCAGTGAGGGCTTGGCAGCCAGGGGTTTAAAAAAGCACTCCGGTGGGCGGGGGCGGGCCGGCAGGGAGAGCGGACCGGAAGTTGACCACGGTCTGTCAGGGACTCCTGGGAATTGGAGTCCCTGTCACGCTCGCAGCCCTGCAGCCCTCCGCCGACGCCGAAAAAGTGTCTCCCAGGTCTCCCGGGCTGTTCCTCTTCGCGTTGGTCTGGTGCAGCGGCACCCGCGGAGCGGGTGCTGCGAGATGTCAGGGAAGTTTGAAGAGACCCCGCAAGATCCAGGCAAGTTAGGCGCGATCCAATGCGCTTTGGCAGAGTTAAAAGGTGTCCCAGTGAGGGCTTGGCAGCCAGGGGTTTAAAAAAGCACTCCGGTGGGCGGGGGCGGGCCGGTAGGGAGAGCGGACCGGAAGTTGACCACGGTCTGTCAGGGACTCCTGGGAATTGGAGTCCCTGTCACGCTCGCAGCCCTGCAGCCCTCCGCCGACGCCGAAAAAGTGTCTCCCAGGTCTCCCGGGCTGTTCCTCTTCGCGTTGGTCTGGTGCAGCGGCACCCGCTGAGCGGGTGCTGCGAGATGTCAGGGAAGTTTGAAGAGACCACGCAAGATCCAGGCAAGTTAGGCGCGATCCAATGCGCTTTGGCAGAGTTAAAAGGTGTCCCAGTGAGGGCTTGGCAGCCAGGGGTTTAAAAAAGCACTCCGGTGGGCGGGGGCGGGCCGGCAGGGAGAGCGGACCGGAAGTTGACCACGGTCTGTCAGGGACTCCTGGGAATTGGAGTCCCTGTCACGCTCGCAGCCCTGCAGCCCTCCGCCGACGCCGAAAAAGTGTCTCCCAGGTCTCCCGGGCTGTTCCTCTTCGCGTTGGTCTGGTGCAGCGGCACCCGCGGAGCGGGTGCTGCGAGATGTCAGGGAAGTTTGAAGAGACCACGCAAGATCCAGGCAAGTTAGGCGCGATCCAATGCGCTTTGGCAGAGTTAAAAGGTGTCCCAGTGAGGGCTTGGCAGCCAGGGGTTTAAAAAAGCACTCCGGTGGGCGGGGGCGGGCCGGCAGGGAGAGCGGACCGGAAGTTGACCACGGTCTGTCAGGGACTCCTGGGAATTGGAGTCCCTGTCACGCTCGCAGCCCTGCAGCCCTCCGCCGACGCCGAAAAAGTGTCTCCCAGGTCTCCCGGGCTGTTCCTCTTCGCGTTGGTCTGGTGCAGAGCGCTTTGGCAGAGTTAAAAGGTGACTGCTAATCAATTGTGCTCTGCACGCGTGGGTTCGAATCCCACACTTACTTCTAGCATTTGTTATATGTGGAAATGATGCCTGCTGAAATGGGGTGGGGCTGCTGTCCATTATTTCCTCCAGGATTTGCATTCTACAACTGTGTTTTCTGGCATGAGTGACTGGGCAACCATTTACTTCTAGCATGAGTTGTCTGTGTCAACGATGCATTTTGGCATAAGCTGCTGGTGCACTCCTTTACTTACTCCTAGAAGGGATTGTATGTCCAATGACAACTACTGGCATGTGGAACTGGTGCAAATACTTACTCCTAGTAGTAGTTATATGTGGTTGTGATGCCAGTGGACAGGAGCCGCTTGTCTGTCTCTACAATGCCTTTTGGCGATTGCCCCTATTGCCGATTGATAGATAAATAATGATGGTTTCTTGATAGCCTCCTTTAGAAGATATGCATACGTTATTTATGGGATGAAGTTCCGTTGCTTGTCGCTGCCAAGGTTTTTTTTTTTTGTTAATACATTTTTCATTCGAATTGTAACAAAATATTGCTGCACATATTTCTCCTGGCCGCGAAAGACTTTTGAGCACAACTTAGCGAATATACGCCCATTGCTGAAACTATGAAGCGGAGCGCACGGCCGCTGAAATAGACTGCTGTGATAACCAGTAATGGAAAATGTACTTGCACTTTAGGCACTACCGGCCACATGCATCAACCAATTTAGGAAGTGCAAACGGTGCGAATCGGTAAATTCGGCCGTTTGCGCTTCCTAAATAAGTTTTTGGGATGCATGAAACAATTTTTGAAAATCCGCATTTTTTTGCAATTCCTAAAAATGCGAATGCATTTAAGGAATCGCATTTGTGCGATTCCTTAAATGCAATGCATGAATTTGTAAAAAAATGCGAATTTTGAAATAGGAAGTGCAAATTAACACGAGGTTGACCTTCGTGTTAATTTGCGAAATTCTTTAAAAAAGCACAAAAATGCATTTTGGAAAGTGTCATGTTACACACACACATGTCCTTTGGAAACATGAAACTTGCACTAAAACAAACATTTCAAGGGTGCAGGGGGGGGTCCTTTGGACCCCCCGCAGCACCCTTGCAATGCATCAACAAAATGTCATTGGCAAAAAAAAAAATCGCAAAAAGGCATTGATTCCTATGGGCCTGTAGGCCCATAGGAATCAATGTAATGCCATTCCTTAATTGCGATTCGCAATTAAGGAATCGCAATTTCCGAAAATTAAGAAATCCTAAAAACTTTTAGGATTTCTTGATGCATAGGATTTTGCAATTCCTAAATTGCGATTCCTTAATTTTCGCTATTTAGGAATTGCAAAATCCTACAATGATGCATGTGGCCGCATTTGTGATATTTTACATATACTGTTAGACTGCTGGAGGACGTTAGATTTACGAAGAGAGATTTTAGGACCGATTTTAATAAAAATATGATATTAAAAATAGGATGCAAGCTGTAAATCTCCTAGTGGGACTGATGCATTTAGATATAGCCTGTGCAATTGGTAAATATCTGATTAAAGTTAAAGAGTTCCTTAAATGTAAAGAGCATTGATGAACTAGAGATCTTGTAAGCGATCGGGAGTATGAAGTATTTATGGATAGAAGTATGGCACAAGACATACTTGAAGGTTGAAATGACCCAAGAAAGGGCAGCTTGTTTTTAAAAGAATCTTTTTTAGTTATTTATTTCTTATTTCAAGGATCTGTGAACTATAAGCTTAAGAATTGTATTGTGTATTTTATGGTTCTTATTGATATCTTATTGTTTGATCTGCTGCTTACTGTTTACTTTTATGGTTGTAAAAAAATGAATAAAGTTTTATTGATTAATTGACTGCTGTGATGTAACTTTAATGATCAGCTCCTCTGGGCAGAATGTAAAAATAATATGATGAATATGCCTTGTGATAATTGTGCAGCGTTGCAATAAAAATAAGTTTTAAAACAAAATTATGCCTTTCGGCATGACACACAGGTGCAAACCTTTACTTCTAGCAGGCGTTGTATTTTCCAACCATGACTCTTGCTTCCACTACTGCCAGCAGGGGTTGCATTATCCAATGATGCCTTCTGGCATGAGTGCCGGGCGCCAACCCTTTCTCCTCGCGTGAAGTGTCTGTGTGAACAGTGACTCACCGCAGGAGTCGCAGGTGCAAACCTTTACTTGTACTACTAGCATTTGTTATATGTGCGAACGGTGCCTGCTAGCATGAGTGGCAGTGCAAATCTATATTTGCAGCAGAGATTGTTTTTTCCAACTATATCTTCTGTGATAAGCCACTGGTGCAAATGTTAACTTTTAGCTGGGGGGGGTTATTTACCAGCTATGTCTACTGGTATGTGTGACTGGTGCAAACCTGTACTTCTAGTATGAACTAGACTTATCAAGAATGGAAGCTGGCAGGAGCGACTGGTGTAAATATGTACTTCTAGAATTTATCTTGGTTGTAAAAAAGAAACAATACGAAAGGGGTCCCCTGAAAAAGATATAGGGCAGACAGCAGGGGAAAATTACACTACTAAACTAGAACAAATCCGCCCTACCCATATAGCAAAAATGGCCCAAGGTGGGTCCAAGGATATAAATACACAACATTGAGCTCACCAACAGACAGCGGGCAGGCCACAAGATAGATCCAAATCCAGGTTGAAAATATACAAAATCTTTATTTTTTTTTTTAGAGTTTCTTAGCACACAATTTATAGGTGGCAATTGATAAAGTAACCCATAGGTTCATAGATTCATTTGGATGACATATAGGTCCATCAATTCATTTAAGATAAAAAAAAACACATCAACCTCTCATCATACATACTCATACTATCCTCCTAACACACACAAACATTCAATTCAACATAAGACAATTCATACACATTCCTCAACGCAATCCCCAGGCTGACACATAGGTAGGATCCTGGGGAGTCTTCTCAGCAAGATGCCGGAGAGTCCAGGTCGATCAGGCAGGACCCCCAAGAGTAACGCCAACGCGCGGTTCGGTGCTCGGCCCGATCTACGGCCGCACCTTCATCAGGGCACTCACGCCGAGGGAGTGAGGAAAACACAACACATATGAGAAACACCCGTGGCCAATCTCTGTCCCGGGTCTATGCGTCAGCCTCAACAGAAGTCTTCTCAAAGCACATAGCCAGGGGCCAAATCATGATAGGGCAATAGCAGGCACCCATCCGGTATGTTCGTGAAGGTTTCCGATGTATAATTCTTTTTAGACGAGCATCTTTTTCCGCTCGAATCCGCAGCGGCTTCCTTCGAGGGACCGCAACAAGGTGCGAGCCTTTTCAGCAGAAAAGTGTATTCACAAGATTCCAGGTGCTCAGTCGGGGACGTCGGCTCAGAGTTCCGCGGGTAGATGCAGATCCTCAGCGTTCTGATGTCGAACTGTAGAGATAGGACTCCCCTCTCGCACCAAACACTCAAGATAGCCGGTAGGTTCCAACAGAGTTCCAACTTGTTCTAGTTTAGTAGTGTAAAAAAGAAACAGTAATACAAGTACGTATTAAAAACATAATGAATACACTTCCAAATAAAATCCCAACATGTTTATAAACTAGGAAAAGGAGCTGCAATATGTAATAAAAATCTTTAAGTGCTCTAAAGGCCCATACTAATAAAAACTTCGACATGAAATATGAGAATTTACAATACTTTCAGAAAGAATTGTATGTGCCAACGATGCATTGTGGCGTGAAGGTCTCCTCAAAACTCTTACTTCTAGTAGTTGTATTTTCCCGATGCTGCTGCTTGTGTCAAGCATCTCAATAATGCCTCGATAATGCCTCCTGGAATGATCCAGGTGGTTGGAGTAAAAATGTACCTCTAGTAGGGGCTGTATTTTTCAAGCATGATCACTTTTATGTGCGGCTGGGGCAACCCTTTACTTCTGGTATATGGTAAACTTATGCCGATTTCACCTACTGAGTGCTGCCCGCACGTCGGCACCGTTAAACCTTGCACTTTACGTTGAGGTAAGCGTTTCTTCTACCCCGTTAGCATGATTTAATCTCAGTATTTTGGTATTATGGAATAACCTATGTTTTGACACCGCAACACTATCGTTTTACCCCTCCGAACCGACATCACAACATTAATTGCACAGCGACTAGTGGAACGGTCGTCTAAATTGGTTAGAACCACACTCGCGGTTACATTATTTGAGCATCCGCTTCGCACACGTCTTTTCATTTTACTTTGCAGTGACGAATTTTTGCATACCCGCATTAAGGGCCTCATTTATGAGAAATGACGCATCGCTGTGTGAAAACAGTGATGCGTCACTTTTCATTGCGCACTCCTTGCCGAACAAATGATGCGTCATATTTACAGTATGACGCATCATGGCGGAAGGAGTTACAGATACGTCAGCATTTCTGACGTATCTGTATGGCGCAAAAGTGACGCATTGCTGGAGTGTGTCACAAAAGTGACGCAACTCCGGCAATGTGTCCTTTCACATGGGGCAAGCCCCATGTGAAAGGACCTGCGTCAGTTTTACACCTGCTGTGAGGCAGGCGTAAGAAATTGGCGCATTTGTGTCCTAGAAGTGGCGCAGTGAAATCTTATAGATTTCACTGCGTCACTTCTATGACCCTTTCTTGCGTCAGAACGCCCCACCTGCATACATTATACCTGGCGCAGGTATAATGTGGCGCAGGGATTTACAAAGTGACACATCTACCTAGCTGCGTCACTTTGTAAATATGGTGCAACAAGGCACAATTTTTACGCTGCTGGTGCGTCACAAAAAGTGACGCACCGACGGCGTAAAAGTGACGCACGGCCTCATAAATGAGGCCCACAGTATTTAGGTGAGCCACACATCGATTCTATTTTGAGTTTCATTTCAGATGCTTTGCTCTTTTTACCGCTTTTTCGCACTCCCTTGCACTTTGGCACGTTATTCAGTTTTCCGGATACCTGGAGATTATTGATGCTCTGTACACTTCTTTTCCATTCGCGCACCTTATCAATTCCATAGTATATGTCAGATCATCAATCACCTTTTTAAATATGATTAGATGCATTCCATCCTTGGACACAAGTATTTTTGTATGTTTCTTTTACAATATTCCCCCCTGAAGAAGAGCTACGGCTCGAAATTCATCGGGGATACATGTTTCAACGTACTGCAACATTGATGAAAGATTGATCAATATTGATGTCTCATACCACAATGATTTATTTATGGATATCTCATCATATGACGTAATATGATTCAAAACAACATTCGATTAAAGATGACATCTACTTAGAAGAAACCTCTCTATTTCTTTATCTGGATTTTCATACAGCGATACTGTCGCCCTCAGGTGTACTGGCGATCTTAACCTTGCACGGCGTAAGGTTTGTCTGATTATATTCACTAGCACCTCTAGGCAGGGGCGGCTCTAGGCTCATGGCGACCTTGGGCAGGGAGTGTAGGTAGGGGGCCCCGGAAGAGGGGGTCTGGGCGGGGCAGAGCCCCCCGGAGCTCAGGAGAGGGGGGGGTCAGGGTGTTAGGAAGTGGAACAGAGCCGGAGTCCGCCAAATCCCTGCCAGGTGCCGCCACACAAATATGTATCCATCCTCAGAGGATTATTATATTAAGGATATATATTGGCGTGGAGGCCCCTGGGGTTTGGTGGCCCTGTGCAGGTGCACAGCTTGCACATGCCTAAGGCCGCCCCTGCTCTAGGACTAGGAGGTGATCATCCCCAGCACCCTAACCACGTGAACATTGAACTACCAGATAAATTGGAATACATTTGGAGTGCAGCGGTTTCCATTACTTTTTCCAACTTACCAACAATGCCAGACGGTATTATAGGCTGGTTTTAATCTTTAGTATTTGCAGGAGTTTAATTTTACAGCAATGCCTCCTGGCACCAGCAGCTGGTGCTAACCTCTCCTTCTAGCACGAGGTGTCTGTGTCAACAATGACGTTGGCATAAGTGTCTGTTGCACGCTGTGACTGCAGGTATGTGTGGCTTGTGTCTGTCTTCTTTGACATGCACCATGAGTGTCAGTTGCAGCCTTCCTCTGCCAGTTACCATTCTTCTGCAACCTCTCTTTACATGTGTTTGCTGTTCATGCTCACAGCAGTTACAAGCTTATCCAGACCAGATCACAATATATCTGCAAATGCTATTTTGCAACATATGCTGGAGTCAGAGGGTTATAATGAAGTAACTCCTGATTAGTAACAAAGATCTAGATTAGAGTTTAATGAAAATTCCATTTAGGAACATAAATTAATAAACCTATATGGCCAAAGGAAAAATATTTGCATTCCATGCTTCAAAGCTATCTGCAAGGGGGAGGGTGGGTCCTTACAAGAAATTAATATTTTTATTAAATGTATGGCTTTTTGTTCAGACTTTTTGTTGGAAGAAGATCAAGAAACCTGCGGACACATTTACATATGTTTTTCTCCTCAATTCCTAGGATATAAGGCAGATGTTAACGTACTTTCTGACATTTTATATTACCATTTCCATTTATGCTACTACGTGTGTGTTACTGTTTAAGAGACAGCAAAGAGAAATGCTTTGTATGCTAGAGAAGATTTTCTGTAAAACAGTCATTTTATGTAAATTCCTACCACCCAATACTTGTTGAGCTCTTTCTGAAATGTGCTCAGAAGGTGATTTCTTGTCTTCTGTTCTATAGGCTTCTCCTACGTCACAGTGTGGAACGTGGTTGTTTTCTTTAGGAATTAATATTTTGAGATATTGCAAGAGAATGATGTTGAGGTGAGCCTCAATAAGCCTGGAATAGCTGCTAACAAGGATTTAAAATATTTCGATACTCATTAAATTAATGGGCGGGGCCAGGAGTAAGAGAAAGCAGATGCCATTTCTGGAGGAGGGCCCTGTGCAGTGGTGATGAACTGGTTGGGAGTGAGAAAGAGGACCATAATTGAGTTTCAAACAACATTTCTGACTTACAACTGATTTACTCCTGTAGGTACCTTACGCTTAACCCTATTACTTCATATTTACCAATGCTAAAAAATAGTTTTTAAACCATTGAATTGAGGGTGCTGAACTTGCATACCATCACCCTGCTGGCAAAGCAAGTAAGGTTTTTGTAAGTGACAGAAGATAGGATTTCAACAAATGATTGAAGAATGTGATGAATTTGTACTAATTGCAAGAAATACGCAACCTTATGGCCAGGCTGGTGAAACAGTGGGGTGTGTGCTTTTTATGAATTCCACACACTCAAAGCTGTTTCTGAAGCTAGTCATAAATCAGTCTGCTGAGAAGGGACAGTTACTAAACAGCCCCAACAAACACAATTCAAGAACAGAAATAGGCATAATGTGGGAGAATTGTAAATAAACCATTTAACCTCATCGATGCTGATGACGGCTCCCGGCCGTCATGAGTCACGGTGGGCGTGTGCTGATGACGGCCAGGAGCCGTCATGACCATGCCCGCGATTGGAATGCTCAGCACTACGGCGGAATTCGCGCCGCAGTGAGGAGGTTAATAAATTAGGCATTAAGTACATCATTCCCATGCATAAACCAGGGCAATCCAACTTGCAGACAAAGTGGTTTGTGACTGAGATACATACATACCTATATACAGGGAAAATCACAAATTGTTCATTGGTGCAAAACGACCTGCCTAATGAATAGGCAGGTCGCAATTTGTGAACGCCTTTGATTGGTCACCAAAGCAGGCATGGAGTCTTCCAAGGCACGGTCATTTTCCAACTCTGCATTTACATTCCTAAATAGGAAACATTTTTAAAAATAAATAAATCAGCATATGTTCCTTAAAACAAGCAGTGCTGCAGTAAAAAAAAACTGTTCAATTGGGAAAACATTGGCAGGTAGGGGCATGCAGTGGCCCCCTGGACAGCTGCCTACTCCACTCCAAGGCTGCCGACATCATTCACAAAAGCACATCTTCCCACTTGTGAATCAAAAATTAGCTAGCATTCGCGCCAAGAATTTTCGATTCTATTAAGGACACGGAGGCGAGGATTATGCTTCTCTTTCATTTACTGTAAACTCACAGCTGCCAATAAACACACAGTTTTATAAAAATAAACTACATTAACCATGATGCTTGGCCCAAGCCACGCCTCCTTAGCCCTACAAGAGCCCTGGTAACAGTCCCAGCTTCCTCTTTCTTTGCACATACATGCAGAATAAGTCCGATATCCAAAAGTCTTATACATTCTCCAACATGGAATAACACAGAAATCACTTTCCAACTTCAGAATAATCTCCAACATGGGATAACAGTCTTCCGTAGAAGAATCTTCACTCCTTTTTCTTGTCATTACCTAGAAAGAAATATAAAGAACCCGTAATGTCTGTATAAACCAGTATCAATCATATACAACGGGTGGGTAAGCATGATCATAGCATGACATAGCCGGGTGGGATAAACCTCGCCTCCGTGTCCTTAATAGAATCGAAAATTCGTGGCGCGAATGCTAGCTAATTTTTGATTCTATTACAGGACCGGAGGCTTCAGATTATGCTAGTTTAACGCTGAATCAAAAACAACAGAAGTAATATCTCCCACCGGCTTATAATAGAACTGTTTGAATGTTGACTCAGACGACCAATCAGCACAATGCATAATATCTTGAATATTAGCACCTAGCAAATATGACTTTGAAGCCATAGCACCCCTCACTGAGTGCGCCCCAAACAGTTGAACATCAACACCCGACTCTTTCGTGATAAATTTAAGCCACCTACCAATAGTGGCAGAGGACACAGGTTTAAACGGCTTTTTCACAGGTATCAAAAGTTGGGTAACCCCAGTCGGTCTCAAAGAACGAGTACACTCCTCGTAAGCTTTCAAGCATTGGACAACACAAAGTTTGGCATTACTATGAAAGGCATTATATTCAATCATTCTAGACATAGTTTTTGTGCGACCTGTAATAGTAAAGGAAACTCCCTCTGGAGTAAATACTCTACCTGTAATATCCAGTGCACGTACATCCGAAGATCTCCTGCATGCTGACAAGCATAGTAGCATAGCGAGTTTAGCTGATAACTGCTTCCTAGAAAGCAATTCATTAGAGGGCCAGCCATCCAGAAGTCTGATAACTAGAGAAACATCCCACAGCCCCGAATATTTGGGCTTGGGAGGGTTTGCAACACAAATTCCTTTGAGGAGCTTGCACACCAAGGGATGCACTCCCACTGGTTTCCCATCGATGTGGGAGTGTCCCGCGGAAATACCCGATCGGAAGTTATTCACCGATCTATAGGCTAAGCCGCTAGCTGCCTTTTCAGACAAAAAATTCACAACATGTGAAAGGCTTGCCCCCACGGGATCCAAGTCCTGTTCCACGCACCAACATAACCATCCCTTCCAGGCGGAAGAATACCTTTTCCTCGTGGAAGGGGCCCAAGCCTGTTTGATGAAGTCATTAGCTGTTCCTGAAACTCCAGGCAAGTTCCACTGTTGCCTGAAAGCCTCCATGCCATCGACATTAGGCGCTGAAACATGATCAGTGGATGTTGTTCCCGAAGAGGTCCCAGAAGAAGGGACTCCGACCAGGGCAACAACCTGGGAAGGTCGCAGCACATCCCCAACAATGTCGGGAACCAAGATTGCGACCTCCACAGAGGCGTCACAAGGATCACCTCCGCTTTCTGCTTGAGAATGTAAGACGCTACTCGTGGAATGAGAAGAAAGGGGGGAAACGCGTAGTTCACTGCCCCCGTCCAGTCCTGCAGAAAGGCATCCGTCGCTGCCGCCGCTGGATCCGGCCTCCAGCTGAAGAATCTGGGCAGATGGCTGTTCAGCCTGGATGCGAACAAATCGGTCTGACAAGGACCCCAAAGGTCCTGCAGCCAGTGAAACATTCTGGGATGCAGCTGCCAATCGCTGTAATCCCTCAGATGTCTCCAGTTCCAGTCCGCTACCACATTGGACTGTCCCGGTATGTATTCTGCTATAACCGTGATCTGACGGTTGAGGCAATACTGCCAAAATTCTTTGGCTATTTGCACCAGCATGGACGATCTCGTCCCTCCCAACTTGTTTATGTAGCGAACCGCTGAGACGTTGTCCATTCTGAGAAGAATGCAACACGACGTCTGCTGCGGAGAGAGGGTTTTGATCGCGAAGGATCCTGCTAGAAGTTCCAAGCAATTTATGTGGAACTCCAGCTCTTGAGGAGACCATCTTCCTCCTGTTGAAACAGCGCCACAGCGCGTCCCCCAGCCCCAACGGCTGGCGTCGGATTCTATAACCACCTCGGGCAGTGAACCGAAAATGGCCCTGCCGTTCCACGCCTCTACGTGGTTCAACCACCATTGCATCTCGTCTCTCACCTCTTGCGGTAATGGCACCAGGTCTGAGTAAGCCAGCCCTCTCTGGAGGTGCTGGATTTTCAATCTCTGTAGCGCCCTGTAGTGAAGGGGCCCCGGAAATATCTCTTGAACGAACAACGCCAATAAACCCACTATTCTGGCGACCGTCCTGAGCGAGACCATCTGTTTGTTGAGAAGAGATAGGATCTCCTTCCTTATGTCCTTCTGTTTCGACTTAGGAAGACTCAATTGTGCCGTCTGTGAGCTGATCACAAACCCCAGGAAGTCCGTCAGCTGTGACGGAATCAGAGCCGATTTGGTTTGGTTTATTACAAACCCCAGATTCTGGAGCAATGAAATTGTCGTTTGCAGATGTTGCGACACTAGATCTGGGTTCTGAGCCATGATCAGAATGTCGTTCAGGTAGATTATCAACCGTATGCCCTGTTCTCGAAGCTGAGAGAACACCGGCTTCATCACCTTGGTGAAGCACCAAGGAGCCGAGGAAAGCCCGAAAGGAAGGGACGAGTATTCGAACCATCGTCCGTTCCACTGAAATTGAAGGAATCGGCAATGAGGCGGATAGATGGGAATAGACAGATAGGCGTCTTTTAGATCCAAACGGACCATCCAGTCGCCCTGCCGAAGCAGATCTGCCAACAGATGGATGCCCTCCATCTTGAAATGGTTGTACACTAGGAAGTAATTGAAGTCTGTGACCTCCTCCCTTCTTCTGAACTAGGAAGATATTGCTGCAAAACCCGTGTGGATTGTAGTCGCACACCGCTATAGCGTGTTTGTGAAGCAATTCTTCTATCTCGCTGTCTATAAAAACTCTCTCTTGTTGGGAAAAATGGAGAGTTCTCGGACCGGTCTTCTGCCTGGGAGTCTCATAGAACTCCAGTTGAAAACCTTGAACAGTCTGCAAGACCCACGCATCCTGGGTCAGAAGACCCTAATTGTGAATGAAGTGTCTTGTGCGACCCCCCAATGGAATGGGAAAACAATCGATTGCACTCACCTGTGGAGTTCTGGGCGTGGAAGCCTGCTCTGTTGCCACCTCCTTGGAATCTGCCTCTGTTGAACCGACCTCTTGTGGGATAGAATGTACCGCCTCTGGTCGATTCCCAGTCACCTCGACCTCTACCGAAATAACCTCTGGGGGGACCTTGGTTGGCGAAACGGCCTGGCGAGCGTCCCCGACCTCATCCAGCCCTGTTAAAAACCTGTTGGTGAAACACACGCTTGATTCCTGTTTGAGCCTTATCTAGCGAGGTGAAGGTCCCCACGTACTTGGAGACGTCCTTAATGAAGCGATCTCCAAACAGGTTACCCTCAGCTAAGGGACCTGGTTCCGCCGCTGCCAATTCAGTTAGATTAGAGTCCATTCTCATCAGCAGTGACTTGCGTCGTTCCGTGGAGAGCGCGCAATTGGCATTGCCTAATAAACATATGGCACGCTGGGTCCAACCAGCTAGGATATCCGGGTCAACTGGTACGTTGGATTCCTTGGCCTGTAGTGCCATCTCGAGGATCTTTGCCAACGGACCTACCACGTCCAGCATTTTGTCCTGGCAACCGCACCAGGCGCGGTCAATGCCCTTCTTAGGATCCTCAGCAAATTTTTTCAAAAAGGTTAGTAGGCTAACATCTATCTCGGGAGTCTCCGCCACCTTATGGGCGAGATCGGGTCGAGGGCATTCAGATCTTAGGCGATTCCGGACCTCTTTATCAAATCCTTTCCTAAGGTTTTCATGCAGGTACTCCGCCACAGCCGTGGCCGGGACCCAGTCCGAAGATCTACGGTGAACTATCTCCGTAGGGTTGAAAGTAAAGGGGGTATAAGGAGGGGGAACTGAGGCCGAAGAGGCACCTTTCTTTGCCTTCTTCTTCGGGGGAGGTTCCTCGTCCGTGTCCGTGGTGTCGGTACCAGTGGTGGTAGTAGTGTCTGTGTCCACATAGTGTTGTTTGCTCTTGGCCTTGCCACCCGTAGCATAGCCATGATCCTGTCCCGATGCTGCCGGTAGGGAACTTAAAGCCTCAGAGTGTGGCCATTGGTCATTGCTGCCTGCCTGTGTAGCTGGTGGAGCCTTTTTTGCGGACTTGTCTTATGTAAAGCCATGGCATTTTGCAAAGTTCTCTTATTGTTTGGTAATAGGCTTAAGTGTTGCTGCCAATGCTTGTTGCACAGTAGTAGGCACTGAGCTCTCTACAGCCTTGTTAACCGAGGCTTGTACCGAAGTGTCCAAAGCCTCGACAATTTTATCCTCCACTGCAGCAGCGGGCTGCTCCTCATAGGTTTCTTCCCCTGCCTCCTCGTCAAAATATACCCACTCATCCATAGCTACAACACACACAGTGGGGTAGATCAGAAATAGTAACTGAGGTAGGCGCAAGAGGAGTAATAAGGGGGGGGGTCAGCCCCACTGCACACAGGAATTCACAAGATTTCAGTACCAGACCCCCTCAGCAAAGCTGTATATTGATTATTGCAGCCCAAAGGGCGTCAGAGTCGAGGATTTTAAATATATGGAGCGTGTGCTCACTCCCCAGAAAGGCAAACTACTAATTACAGCCAGTTAGGCGTCCTCTCCACCAGCTTACTCGAAAACGCGGTGCAAATCAGTGGAAAAACGGTCAAAAAACGTGTGTAGCCCAATCCGAGTCCAAATCCTACCAAAGGTAGCCCAATGGACGTGACTGGTGCTACACGCGTTTGCCGAGTGGTTGTCGACTCTTTCTAGGCGTTCGGGCGATTAGGGAGAGCCCTGCGCCCTCCTGCGACCGTCAGAAGCGCCGGCCGAGGAGTCTCATTCCCGCAGAGCGGGTTGGTACTGACAGAGCTAAGCGCGAAGGGCAAGGAGCGAGGCCCCGATCACGAGTGCTGCAGCGCTCTTCACACGGCCGCCGCCGCAGACCCGCTGAGAGGTCCCAGAGCGCGGGAACACCGCGTACAGTACAAGAAAATATTGGCAAAATTAAATACAACACGTGCACCAAAACACAACCGCAATAAGGTAAAATCGATATCAATAAGCTGTAATATGTATACCCATAAGAGTGATGCTATATAATCAAACTAGCAATCCACAATGCATAGAATAAGGAGCATAGCACTTATCTCTTGCTGTGAGCAGCAAAGAAAGAGGAAGCTGGGACTGTTACCAGGGCTCTTGTAGGGCTAAGGAGGCGTGTCTTGGGCCAAGCATCATGGTTAATGTAGTTTATTTTTATAAAACTGTGTGTTTATTGGCTGCTGTGAGTTTACAGTAAATGAAAGAGAAGCATAATCCTCGCCTCCGGTCCTGTAATAGAATCAGTTGCCCCCCACTTTGAGGTGTCAGTAAACGACCAATAGTATGCAACTACAATTGCAGTAACAAACCATTGATACACGCCATTGTAGAAAGGAACTTCCCTTTCACATGCCCTCCTAATTACGATTCTAAATAGATCGTCAAGCTCATTTTACGAGTCAACTGCTTTTCTGATTCGCAAAATGGTTTAGTAAATAGATAAAAGCCACTTTGTGGTGGAAAATAGTGTGATATTGCAATTCACAAACTTTGCGACCACAAAATGGATTCACACATCTGGCTCTAAGTTTCAATTGTGGTTGATTACAAAGTCGCCGATAATTCAGAAAGATTAAAACATCTTTAGCTGAAAAAACGTACTTGGTTACTTTAGGTTTGTACACAAAGCCAGACTTCGAGCTTGATAATTGTTAAAAAAAAAAATCAGAATATGCATCCTTAAATTAGGAATTTTAGAAAGATATGAATTCTGAAATATCTCTTGGTTGGTTCTTTTATAGAACTGGAGGTTGCGTTGAGGAATTCATAATTTCAGTCACAGCATTGGTGGGATATCAGGACTGAGACCAGTCCTTTGATCCCAGCACATACATTTTGAACCCACATATGTAAATTCCAAGCCTCTTGCCAGCAGGTCTTCTGAAGGGTAGATGTCAGCTTCACTTGGTTAAAAACAGGAAAAAGATTGGTTCAGTGTCCTTGGGTACGCTCAAGTTACATTCACAGTGCCCCATGAAGACGCTACAGCTTCCGACTGTGCAGACATGTCCTCAGGCAACAGATACAAGGTGAGAAGCAGAGGACATGATGCGTTGAGCAGGCAACAGATGCAAGGTGAGAAGCAGAGGACATGATGCGTTGATCGGTCAACAGGTGCAAGGTGAAAAGCAGAAGGCATGAAGCATTGATCAGGCAACAGATGCAAGATGAGAAGCAGAGGACATGATGCGTTGATCAGGCAACAGATGAGAGGTGAGAAGCAGAGGACATGATGCGTTGATCGGTCAACAGATGCAAGGTGAGAAGCAGAAGGCATGAAGCGTTGATCAGGCAACAGATACAAGATGAGAAGCAGAGGACATGATGCGTTGATCAGGGAACAGATGCAAGATGAGAAGCAGAGGACATGATGCGTTGATCTGTCAACAGATACAAGATGAGAAGAAGAAGGCATGAAGCGTTGATCAGGCAACAGATACAAGGTGAGAAGCAGAGGACATGATGCGTTGATCAGGCAACAGATGCAAGGTGAGAAGCAGAGGACATGATGCGTTGAGCAAGCAGCGGCTTTACCTGACCGGCAAGTGAAAGGCAGGCAGTGCAAAGGTCCTCTTCTGATAGAAGTGCATATGACGACCTAAAACCTTTCGGTTTAGGGTGAATTCATTGACAAGGGTTCCGAAGGTAGAATGCTGGGCCACTTAAGCTCATTTTTAAATTTTAGATATTTTGCTTTTGAATGTCCCATTTTAGCATTTAGCCTTTCCAAAGGATTCAGGGTGATCAGTGCAATGAAAGTGGTGTTTAACCTCTATGGAGTCATTGCCTTAACACCAAAAGAGGTGGAGACCTTTGTCTATGGGATTGATACGTGCTGATCCAACTAAAGCAAACGAGAAAGTTAAATCGCTCGAAATCAAGACGGCTAGCCTTATTGATGACGTCGCATTGCTACAGCAGGAGGTTAGAGACCTGAAGACCGCAAGAACCCTCGCAGATCACAAGCTGGATGATTATGAGGGAAGGGCTAGGCGCAACAACATTCGCATCCTTGGGGTGCCTGAAAAATCAGAGGGCCAAACACCGGATCTGTTTGTCGAGGACATTGTCCTCAACCACCTCAAGCCCAAGGGACTGAGAAATTTCTTCACAGTTGAGCGTGCGCACAGGGTGCCGGGGGGAAGACCAAGGCCTGGTGCACCCCCTCGCCCAGTGATTGCAAGGGTCCTGAATTATCGAGACAGAGATGTGATTTTACAGGCGGCACGAGCTGGGTCCCCCATGCGATTTGAAAACTCAACGCTTTCCTTTTACTCTGACTTTACTCAAATGGTACAGGCTCTGTTGCCCCCCACTTTGAGGTGTCAGTAAACGACCAAAAGTATGCAACTACAATTGCAGTAACAAACCATTGATACATTCCATTGTAGAAAGGAACTTCCCTTTCACATGCCCTCCTAATTACGATTCTAAATAGATCGTCAAACTCATTTTCCAAGTCAACTGCTTTTCTGATTCGCAAAATGGTTTAGTAAATAGATAAAAGCCACTTTGTGGTGGAAAAGAGTGTGATATTGCAATTCGCAAACTTTGCGACCACAAAATAGATTCACACATCTGGCTCTAAGTTTCAATTGTGGTTGATTACAAAGTCGCCGATACTTCAGAAAGATTAAAACATCTTTAGCTGAAAAAACGCACTTTGTTACTTTAGGTTTGTACACAAAGCCAGACTTCGAGCTTGATAATTGTTAGAAAAAACCAAACCAGAATATGCATCCTTATATTAGGAATTTTAGAAAGATATGAATTCTGAAATATCTCTTGGTTGGTTCTTTTGTAGAACTGGGGGTTGCGTTGAGGAATTCATAATTTCAGTCACAGCATTGGTGGGATATCAGGACTGAGACCAGTCCTTTGATCCCAGCACATACATTTTGAACTCACAAATGTAAATTCCAAGCCTCTTGCCAGCAGGCCTTTTGAAGGGTAGATGTCAGCTTCACTTGGTTAAAAACAGGAAAAAGGATTGGTTCAGTGTCCTTGGGTACGCTCAAGTTACATTCACAGTGCCCCATGAAGACGCTACAGCTTCCGACTGTGCAGACATCTCCTCAGGTAACAGATATGAGGTGAGAAGCAGAGGACATGATGCGTTGATCAGGCAACAGATGCAAGGTGAGAAGCAGAGGACATGATGCGTTGATCGGTCAACAGGTGCAAGGTGAAAAGCAGAAGGCATGAAGCGTTGATCAGGCAACAGATGCAAGATGAGAAGCAGAGGACATGATGCGTTGATCAGGCAACAGATGCAAGGTGAGAAGCAGAGGACATGATGCGTTGATCGGTCAACAGATGCAAGGTGAGAAGCAGAAGGCATGAAGCGTTGATTAGGCAACAGATACAAGGTGAGAAGTGGAGGACATGATGCGTTGATCAGGCAACAGATACAAGGTGAGAAGCAGAGGACATGATGCGTTGATTGGTGAACAGATTGAAGGTGAGAAGCAGAAGGCATGAAGCGTTGATCAGGCAACAGATACAAGGTGAGAAGTAGAGGACTTGATGCGTTGATCAGGCAACAAATGCAAGGTGAGAAGCAGAGGACATGATGCGTTGATCAGTCAACAGATGCAAGGTGAGAAGCAGAAGGCATGAAGCGTTGATCAGGCAACAGATACAAGGTGAGAAGCAGAGGACATGAAGTGTTGATCAGGCAACAGATACAATATGAGAAGCAGAGGACATGATGCGTTGATCAGGGAACAGATGCAAGGTGAGAAGCAGAGGACATGATGCGTTGATCTGTCAACAGATACAAGATGAGAAGGAGAAGGCATGAAGCGTTGATCAGGCAACAGATACAAGGTGAGAAGCAGAGGACATGATGCGTTGATCAGGCAACAGATACAAGGTGAGAAGCAGAGGACGTGATGCGTTGGTCAAGCAGCGGTATTACCTGACCGGCAAGTGTAAGGCAGGTAGTGCAAAGGTCCTCTTCTGATAGAAGTGCATATGACGACCTAAAACCTTTCGGTTTAGGGTGGATTCATTGACAAGGGTTCTGAAGGTAGAATGCTGGGCCACTTAACCACATTTTTAAATTTGAGATATTTTGCTTTTGAATGTCCCATTTTAGCATTTAACCTTTCCAAAGGACTCAGGTTGATAAGTGCAATGAAAGTGGTGTTTAACCTCTATGGAGTCATTGCCTTAACACCAAAAGAGGTGGAGACCTTTGTCTATGGGATTGATACGTGCTGATCCAACTAAAGCAAAGGAGAAAGTTAAATCGCTTGAAATCAAGACGGCTAACCTTATTGATGACGTCGCATTGCTACAGCAGGAGGTTAGAGACCTGAAGACCGCAAGAACCCTTGCAGATCACAAGCTGGATGATTATGAGGGAAGGGCTAGGCGCAACAACATTCGCATCCTTGGGGTTCCTGAAAAATCAGAGGGCCAAACACCGGATCTGTTTGTCAAGGACATTGTCCTCAACCACCTCAAGCCCAAGGGACTGAGAAATTTCTTCACAGTTGAGCGTGCGCACAGGGTGCCGGGGGGTAGACCAAGGCCTGGTGCACCCCCTCGCCCAATGATTGCAAGGGTCCTGAATTATCGAGACAGAGATGTGATTTTACAGGCGGCACGAGCTGGGCCCCCCATGCGATTTGAAAACGCGACGCTTTCCTTTTACCATGACTTTACTCAAATGGTATAGAAGCAACGACAGAGCTTCCTGCCGGTGAAGAAGAGGTTGAGGGATAAGGGTCTAAAGTATGCCATGATGCTTCCGGCCCGCCTTTGGGTGGAACTTAACGGGAAGGCCTGGTTCTTTGATAACCCTGAGGTGGTGTCGGACTGGTTGGAGGGTGTACATCCAAATGAGCCAGATGATCGGGACCAAGGTGGCATGGATGAATGACTGAACTAAGTATAAAGAAAGCCGTGGGTTTTTGAGTGTCGTATTGTATGAGCGGGGTGGAGGGGTTCTACATGGCCACATCATGTCTAGAGAGGCTGGGGGGTGGGGAGCCCCCGGTCCTCCTTCCCTTTTTCTACTTTTAGTTAGTTTGTAGTGTAGTGTTTGGGCGACAGGCACTCTGCTAGTTGGGGATGGGCGTTAGCCATATGCAGGGGTGTAGGGATGGGGGAGGGGGTTAAGAATGAAGGTTTTTTTTTAAATTGGGTGTGTATTGTTAGCAATTATATTCGCAATTTGTTATTTCCTTTTTACGCCATCTGGTGACATTGCGAGGATTGATCTGATTTCTCACCACTACAATGTCTGTTGTTAGACGGGGATCGGGGATAAATGTCCTCAGCTGGAATGTGAATGGACTAGGGGACAAAATTAAAAGAGGGATGGTAAGTCAATTGATTAGGAGAAATGCCCCGGATGTGGTGTTGCTGCAGGAGACACATCTTGTAGGTAATCGTTGCATGGCACTGTATAGGGGGGATATAAATTAGTGGCTCATGCCGGATTCACTACGGGGTCCAGGGGGACGGGTATCTTGGTGAGAAACTCCTTTCCCCTGAACATCCAGGCCCCATGGGCTGATCAGCGTGGGAGGTATATTGGAGTGTCAGGGTTGTGGGAGGGGAGGACTGTTACTTTTATGTCTGTTTATGTTCCACCAGGCCTGCAGACCGACACATTCCGGGACTTGGGGGCGATTTTCCTGACCATGCCCGTGGGTTTACTGATGTTGGGTGGGGATTTCAATGCTGTGGTAGATGGCGAGGTAGATAGACACCCAGCCCGAATACTGAAGCCGTCCCAGAGGTGGCTTCCTGATTTTTTAGAAACAGGGCTCGCCGACGATTGGAGGTTGAAAAACTCGAGTGGGGTACATCACACACACGCTTCTGCTGCACACCAAACCCTATCCAGAATAGATTATGTACTGATACCCACGGCACATGTGGCCTCGGTCCGGGAGGCGCGACATCTGGGTAGGGGAATCTCTGATCACTCGCCGGTTTGGCTTCGGGTAGAGGTAGGTCAGCCAGATGTAAGCAGAATCACCCCTATTAATGCCTGGCACCTTAGAGATCCCGCCACCAAGAAAGAGGTCATAACACGCATGGAAAGGTACTTTCATGAAAACTCGGGATCTGTCGACTCAGCAGTGACCCTATGGGAGGCCTATAAGACAGTCATTAGAGGGAAGGTCTTATCATTGGTGGCTGGGAAAAAGAGGAAGAGTCGGGCCGAAGTCGACCGATTGGAGGCAGAAGTGCCCAGGATGGAGATAGAGGTGTCCAGGGATGCAACCCCCGAGGGTACACACCGATTGAAACTCCTCCTAGATGAATACAGGGGATTAGCTAGGGATAGGGCCACAGTGGACCACGCAGACACCCAGAGTAGGATTTACGAGCAGGGCTACAAAGCGGGTAAATTGATTGACTGGCTTGAGAGAGAGGACTGGGCGTCGAGGCTGGTGCCAGAGTTGCTGAAAAGCGACAGCAATAGTGCAACTGACCCGCAGAGTATAGCAAATGAGTTTGCAGACCATTATTGTTCAATATATACGTCCGCAGGAATATACACAGAGGAAGATAATGCGGCCATGATACTTGACATTCGTATGCCCACACTATCGGAAGAGGATCGGAGTTACTTAGACTCCCCTCTCACAAATGACGAAGTAGCATTGGCTGTCAAAAGCGTACATTCCGGGAAAGCCACTGGTCCAAACGGGATTCCCATTGAGCTACATGAATTAAGCGCTAACAGGATAGCTCCGCTTCTTCGGGCCATGTTTGAAGAGAGTAAAGGCAGGGGGCAGCTTCCCTATGACCAGCGTGTAGCCAATATTGTGGTTATCCACAAAGTGGGAAAACACAGGGCACAATGCTCCTCCTACAGGCCAATCTCATTATTAAATGCTGAGCCGAAGGTACTGGCGAAGCTCCTGGCAATGAGACTGACCAAAGTTATCACCACTCTGATACACCCGGATCAGTCCGGCTTTACGCCGCGTCGTAACACTGCTCTTAATGTGCGAAGGCTGCACGGGATACTAGGCGGTGCCCCGAAATTACACGAACCGCCAGTGTTGGTGTCACTGGATGCCACTATGGCATTTGACATGGTTGAGTGGCCCTACTTTTCGCAGTTTTGGGGAAGATGGGGGTCGGCTCTGAGTTTATCACGTGGGTCCGTCTCCTGTATGCGGATCCTCTCGCCAGGGTGGTCGTAAACAATAGAAAATCCGCAGACTTTTCCCTGGGCAGAGGCACGAGGCAGGGGTGTCCCCTGTCCCCACTTCTTTTTGCCCTGGCCCTTGAGCCATTGGCAGCGTGGGTCCGCTGGGACTGGTCGATTAGAGGGCTGCGGTGGACACCGGATTGGGAGGACAAGATATTGCTGTACGCGGATGATATCTTGCTTTACCACACCACTCCCAGGGAATCCCTGATCTGTTTTCTTGATGTGCTTACTATTTTTGGGAGATATTCCGGCTTCGCAATCAACTGGTCGAAGTCAGTGCTTTTTGTCCTCAGTGGAGACCCTCCAGTGATCCCAAACTCCTGCCCATTACAAATTGAACCAGTGGGATTCCGTTACCTCGGCATGTACGTGACGCTAGACCCGAAACTGAGGTATGCCAATAACTTGGGCCCCCTGCTGACCCGGCTTAAGATGGATGTGGCGAGATGGAAGGCATTGCCTCTCTCCCTTTTGGGTAGGGCGGTGCTCTTCAAGATGGTGGCCCTCCCCCGATTCCTGTATGCTCTCCAAAATGCAATTGACCCGGTTCCGTCGTCCTACTTTAAAGCGATTGAGACCCTTCAGCTGCAGCTACTGTGGGATGGCAAACCTCGCATTGCCTTCGCCAAGCTTTCTCTCCCCTGGTATGACAGGGGGATTGGCTTGCCTAATCTGCGGAAATACTACTGGGCCTCCCAATTAGTGGCAGGGAACCACGCAATATACGGGTTTCCCGGAGACCCTGGATATGCGATGGATCGTGGACTGGTGCCTTGGGGGTGATTTTACAAGGGCGTTATATGCCAGGGACGGCCGTTTTCCCCTTGTCGGACCGTTGGCTCACGCAGTACAGGTGTGGCACGCAGCGACTCGACATCTTAAGTGGGATGGGAAGTTCACCCTTGCTACCCCACTATTGAACTCGGAGAGGCTGGGCAGTCTGTGGAAGACTAAAGGTTTTGATAAGTTGGATCTCATTGGGATCTCCCAGATCAAGGATGTCAAGAACGGGGACACAGTTCTTACATTTGGTGCCCTCCAAGATAAGTATCATCTACAGGAGAGTGAGCACTACCGATACCTTCAAGTTAGACATGCCTTGCTTGTACATATACCCAGAGGCACCGAGCTTCCGGATGCCTCCCCCCTGGAAGACCGAGTGTTGGATGGGCATTTCCTGGAAAAGACCATCTCGTTGATTTACAAAAAATCTATCAATAATATGGGAGACCCAATGGCAGTCATTAGGGCACAATGGGAGGCGGATGTCCTGGAATTAGACGATGAGGGAGGCAGTGTCTTCCCCTAAGGTAGTGGCTATTCAAATGACACTCAGACTGGTGCAATTAAAGATTCTCCACAGGTCTTACGTTATGGGGCCCCGGCTGGTGCAGATGGGTCGGGCGGAGAACGGGGAATGCCGAAGGGGTTGCGGAGAACTTGGAACTTTCATGCATATTTTGTGGCATTGCGCAGACATTCAGGAATTTTGGCTTAAAATTCATGAAAGGATGCGGGAGGTGTTGGGCACAGAGATTCCACTGGAGACTCAAAGGTGTATTTAAATGTCTGGGAACCTACAGGTTTGAGTGCCTATGAGAGACAGTGGGTGACCCTGGCTTGCATGATTGCTAAGCGGAACATAGCTCAGCTGTGGGGGGCCGGCCTATCGCCCCAGATTGGGAGGTGGATGGAGGACCTGGACTGGTGTATTTACAGGGAAAGATCGTTCTATGTTGCGAGGGGCTGTCCTGCGAAATGGGGGAAGATTTGGGGAGCCTGGAATAGCTATCGGGGGGATATCTGTGTTCCACCAGTCACTCGAGACGAAGCTGTAAACACCAGTCCCTAAGATCCCCAAATGTGATTATGTATATATCATTTTGTAATTTGGTGATGGATGTGTGACAATGTAGAAGCGATATATGTCGCCTGATGCCTTTTTGTTTTTTGGTTTTGTTAATAAAAAGATTTTAAAAAAAAATGGTGCAAACACTTGGGGCCTCATTTCAGAAGGTTTTGGTACTGGACAGCACTGCAAGGAATGTTGCTTCACTGCCCTGCGACAAAACTGCAGGGCAGGAATGTGCACCATCAATAAGATAGGGGTTGCCTCGCTGCGACAAAACAGTATTGCAACACTTTTCACTACGCCCTTCTTGCGACAGCATGGATGCGCTGTATTTACTGTACAGTGCTCCAAGTCTCATTTAATGACAGATATGTCTGAAATCGTGACGTATCTGTCAGCGCAAAAATCACGCATTGTTGCAGTTGTGACACAAGCATGACACAACTCCAGCAAAACATGGGGCCCGCCTATCGCTGTGGCACTGCATCACCCATAAGCCTGCCATGTGGTAGGCGTAAGGTACTCACGCAGTGGCATCCTACAATTGTTGCAGTGAAATCTGATGGTTTCACTGCACCACTCCTATGAGGCTTTGTTGCGTGGGAATGCCCACCCAGCATACATCATACCTGATGCAGGTATAATGTAGCACAGGGTTTCACAAGGTCACACATATGCCTAGAAGTGTCAATTTGCAAATACGGCGCAACGTGGTGCAAGAATCCTGCTGCAAGTATGTCAAGGAAATGACGCACCGGTGGGGTGAAACTGGCAGAAGGGGAACATGAATAAGCCCCTCTATTTCTTTCCTCTAAGTTGAAGCACAATGGCTGCCATGCGCCAACGCAGCCACCCTTGCACCATGATGCACGGATGACTGTGTTGCGGAGTTGATTGATGTCTCCATCTCCTCTCGAGACGTCTGCAGGTGGTGCTGGACTAGTGGAGAACGGGAGTGAACCAGTTGGCCTTCTTGGAGTGTTGGGTGCATGGTCTTTTCCAGAAGTGTGCCAGGGTGTTGGCGCAGTTGGAGATCCATTGGTGGAGGTTGCGCGCTGTGGTGTTGGCGTCTGTAAGCGTTGGCGGACTGGTGGTGCTGAGGGAGTTGAGGGGAAGTTATTCGGTGGCCTTGATCCAGCCGCGACGGTGGCAACAATGGCGATGGTGTACATGGGCGTGGTGAAGGCGTGATGTATACAATGATGATCGGTACAGGAGAGTCATGTGTTGAGGCTGTAGTGGAAGTTTCCCCTGCTGGAGAAGACGGGCTCAAACGTGTGTCAGGGTATGGGGGATGCTGCGGTGACTAGCTGCTTGAGTCCGATGTTGGCAATGTTCCAGAGGAGAGGGACGGTGTTCTGGTCACTGGGGTTGTCCAGGTGGAACTTGAGGTCTCAGAGTGTTAGACCCGGCTTCCTGGGCACCAGGGCACTCAGGGGTAACTGTGCTCCAATCGCATCAACCGGAGTGTTCCCTCACTGGTGTCCTGGGGCCTCAGTACTAAGGGACCCAAAACTGGATAACCAAGTACTCCTCTCCAGCACTTGACTCTCCCAAGGTAGCGAGACAGAGCAATCCAAGGCTTACTCAAGGAGGTGAGGTAGGATTAGACATTCAGAATACAGTGTAAACCGTACTACCAGCTGATAAACTCAATGTCCAGTCAGTGCTTTACTTTTTATAAAAGAAAAGTACTTTAATAAACATAAGATAATTATTTTTAAACACACACGGTCCACACTCTCAGGTCAATCAATCAATCAATCAAAGACATTTATAGAGCGCACTACCTACCCGTAGGGTCTTGAGGCGCTTGGGGGGGGGGGGGGGGCCGCTACTGCTCGAACAGCCAGGTCTTGAGCTTCTTCCTGAAGGAGAGGTGGTCTTGGGTCAGGCGCAGGTCGGCCGGGAGGGAGTTCCAGGTCTTGGCGGCCAGGTAGGAGAAGGACCTTCCTCCTGTTGTGGCTCTGCGGATGCGTGGGACGGCGGCGAGGGCGTGGCTGGCGGATCGGAGGTGGCGTTTGGGGGTGTAGAAGTTGATGCGGTTGTTGAGGTAGCTCGGGCCTTGGTTGTGGAGAGCTTTGTGTGCGTGGGTAAGGAGGCGGAAGGTGATTCTCTTGTTGACCGGGAGCCAGTGCAGGTCTCTTAGGTGTCCGGAGATGTGGCTGTGTCGTGGGATGTCGAGGATGAGTCTGGCTGTGGCGTTCTGGATGCGCTGGAGTCTCTTCTGGTTCTTGGCGGTGGTTCCGGCGTAGAGTGCGTTGCCGTAGTCCAGTCGGCTGGTGACGAGGGCCTGGGTGACGGTCTTCCTGGTCTCTGTGGGAATCCACCAGAAGATCTTCCGAAGCATGCGCAGGATGTTGAAACACGACGAGGAGACGGCGTTGACTTGCCTGGTCATGGAGAGGGAGGAGTCCAAGATGAAACCCAGGTTGCGTGCGTGGTCCGTCGGTTTGGGTGCGGTGCCCAGGGCGGGGGGCCACCAGGAGTCGTCCCAGGCGGAGGGCGAGGAGCCCAGGATGAGGACCTTCGTCTTATCTGTGTTCAGCTTCAGGCGGCTCGTCGTCATCCACTCGGCTACCTCTCTCATCCCTTCGTGCAGGTTGGCTCTGGCGGCGGCGGGGTCGTTGGTCAGGGAGAGGATCAGCTGGGTGTCGTCGGCGTAGGAGATTATGTTGAGGTTGTGTTGGCGTGCGATGGCCGCGAGGGGGCTCATGTAGACGTTGAAGAGAGTCGGGCTCAGTGAGGATCCTTGAGGGACGCCGCAGATGACTTTGCTGGCCTCTGACTTGTACGGTGGTAGGCGGACTCTTTGTGTTCTTCCGACGAGAAAGGAGACGATCCATTCCAGCGCCTTCTCCTGGATTCCGACGTTGCTGAGGCGCTGCACTAGGTCCGTTCCACAATTAAGGGCACTCACAGCAATTTCTCCGTCGTTTTTCAAACTGCCATAGTTTATTCTTTTTGGCGCTGCACAATCGTATCAACAAACGCGTTTCGGCGTTACCGCCTTCGTCAGTGTCGATAGCTACACGTTTTCAAACAGTTTAAATAAAGTTACAATGTAACACTTTCACGTGATTAAAATTAATAAACATAAAAGAAGGCACAGTGAGTTATCTGCATTACTGTGGCGGCCATCTTAGAATGTCAAAGAAACGCTTGTTACAATCACAGGAATCTGCTTTCACTAATGCGCAGTTAGTCATAGACATTGTATTATTCCTATTACAACGATGCATTGCTATTTGCATTTAATCGATATTTTTCTTAATTTGCAATTCAATTTTAATTTTTCATTCATGATTTTATTCGGCCCCAATACCCTGCTTTGAATTTAATTTATTTTTTGGGTGCCATTAGGTGTGTTAAATGATCATATCAGTATTGGCATATTCTCTTGTTATGTTGTCTGATAGGCTCAGCCTTACTGATTAGAGCTAGCCCCTTTGTTGTTATTAATAATTATGAGGTCCACAATGGCATCAGTGACTAGAGGTCCATGGCCCGGGGGGCCTGTAGATGATAGTGCCGGGCAGGGTGGTGTTGGGGTTGGTCCAGATCTAGAAGTGGAGGTGTTCCATTGTCATCATCGGGTCATTATAGTGCGTGGTCAGTAGGAGTGCGTGGTGAGTTCGAGTGTGCCTTTTCCAAAAAATAGCAAGGCCTCCTCCTGGCCGCTCGGGGTGGTCCATGTGAGTGAATTTGTAGGCGTCGTGGATGGAGATGGCAATATCCGGTCCGGAGCAGAGGTTGGTCCAGGTTTCAGTGAAGGAGGCGATGTCTGAAGAGGTGGCATAGAGGAGGTCCCAGATTTCTGTTGCATGTTTGTCGACAGACCGCACGTTGAGGAGGATGCAGTTGAGCCGGTCGGCTGCGCTGTTGTTCAGCTGGGCGGCAGGAGGCGCTGGTGCACTGATGTCGCAGAAGGTGCGTTTGCAGTTTCGACAGGTGCAGGGTGCAAGAGAATTCTACAGTGTTGCTCAATGGCAGGCGGTGTGGTGTCCAGGGTTGATGGCGAGGAGGGTTCTGCCGTCGTAGAGGTGGAGTGTCCAAGAGGAAGGTTCCTTGGAGCTGGGCACGGTCCTGGGACGGACGGACGCAGATGGGCTTGCCTTTGGCGCACCAGTGGTTCACCCGCTGTGCATGGCCACATGCAAAAGAAGCAGTTGATGGACAGAACACTGGCCAATGCAAACATTCACCCCCAGTCTCAAGGATCTGGGTTTAATCCATCCTTCTTTGGCTCAGCACACCACCCCAGTTTGTACCCAGCCATATGCAAAGCGGCTGCCATTATGTAGTGCTGCGTGGTGGACTGGACAGCTGGGAGGCGGGAAATGCGGGAAGAGACACTTTATGGGGCGGGGATGCGGGGGGATTGTAAATATATATATTTTTTTATTCTTACCTTGAGGCTGCTTCCAGCAACTTTTGTGCTCCTGCTCTCCTGAGTCTGCTTCCAGGAACAGGAAGCAGGCAGCCAGGCTCCTTTCCCTAAGACAATCAAAATGCTGCACTGCGGCGTGGTGATTGTTATTGAGCGCCATGCCAAGGCATTCAGCCAGGGGCTGGAGGGGTGGGCATGTTCTCCATGCAGGCTGTAATGCAGCCTTCATTGCGATCAGGGATGTGCGCATAACTGCTTTGGGTGGCCTGAGAGGGCCAACCAGTCATTGCACACTTGAGTGGGCATACCACTCCGCGCCTGCCCTGCTCTGTGGGTAGTGCAGGCCTACCCACCATCCCTCCCACAAAGGAAACATAGCATGAGTACATCAGTAAGTTATCATCATGTTATGTTTCCTCTGCTTGCACTGCCTGAAAGCAGTGGGGCGATGCTCTGCCGCCACAACGTATGAGCCACCACTGGGGATGCGTCACCCACAGTTGCTAGGCCTGGGCCCAACTCGACCCCCGGGCCTCCTCCGCTATGCATCCCGCCTTCTCCTCACCTGGGCATTGACAATGTGGCACAATCCGCTGCACTCTCCAAATCTGTGCCAGCAAGAGCCTTAGCCAGACGGGAAATCACAAGCCAGGATACAGCAGTCGACAGCAAGTCAGATGGGGATCTTCCAGATGCAGGTGATGCAACAGGGCCCCCTTAGGCGTGAAGTTGCAGCGCTCCTGCCACACAAGTTTGGCGCAGCTCAGGGGCCTCACCCTCCACAGCATCCGGCCAGCGCAACATCCTCCGTCCTGAGATGCAGAGAGGCGTGGCCCACCATTGGTTATGTCCCTCGTGCATCCCGGTGTAGTGGTGGTGCGTGGTATGCGATGCAGACCTCCCAACGTTGGTGCTCAGGAGCGCCTCTACTGTTCACAGTGCCAAGGGGCACCAGGCAGTCTTCTCACACAAGTCAGTAACGTGTGTCCAAGCGAACTGGCAGACTTCACCACCAGGTAAGGGTGATCGCCAACGCCTCAATGTCTACCACCACGTGCCAGCAACTCCACAGCACCCCCGGATCCCACTCCGGGGCCCAGATGCAGGCCCAGCGAGGCCTTTGAGCCCCGGGGACTTTCCACGCTTGTGGACATAGATTAGCGGTCTTCAGACACGTCTAGAGACTTACATCACCTTATGTATTATCTTGTTGTAATAGTTAGCACTAACCTCAAAAGGAACGATAAAGCGGTTAATGGGTAACAGATGCTTCTGCGGTGGAGATATAGAGTTGGGGGAGACCGGTAGAGTATCACTTGATTATAGTGGTCTCCAGATCTATCATGGCATGTGACACATCGCACCAATATACATTTCTATACATATATATTCCTTTCCACGTTTCCCACATAAGCCACTGCCAAACTCTAAAATGGGTGCCTCTTTAAATCGCGAGGGTAGGACTTGCATGTTCCACAACAACTCATCCACAGGTATTTCACTTATTTATTAACGCAATACACAGCAAATGCATTTTGGCATTTGAGCCTTCTTCAGTGCTTTCATTGAGTTAAAAAACGTGACATAGTCTCTGATTGGCTTCAAATCTGTCACCTTTGTTGTTATTGGTGAATATGTGGCCAATGGAGGAGCTGCAATCCGGGTAACTCCTTTCGTAGTTTCTTCGGCCAACCTGGATGCCACGTACATTGCCATGATTACATTTCTAATGCAGTGATTTTCATAATTCATTGTCTGCTCATGCATCTATTTGGAGCACACTTCCTCAGCACCAGCCACCTACCATTGTTTCCCGAACGGGCTGCCACTCTCCAGATTCTGTGTACTCAATCCCCTCGTTGCAGCTGCATGATGTTACTGGTTTGTCTGTGAGGATTATATAATTAATATTAATATCTATCTATCTATCTATCTATCTATCTATCTATCTATCTATCTATCTATCTATCTATCTATCTATCTATATATATATATATATATATATATATATATATATAAACACACACACATACATACATACATATATATCGAAGAATCCTGTCGAACTGACTGCCACGTCTTGATTCATGCGATGCCAGAAAACAGGACACGGACCCAAGATTTGGTGCTTCAAAGTTTTATTCGCCCAAAAGTCAAAGACGCGTTTCGCAGCGCGAACGCCGCTTGTTCACTCGACAATTTGATTTTGAATGAGGAAGCATTTTTAAAGTGACAGTGCACAATTCTATGTGGATCACGTGAGTTAATTTCTCTATGGACATGGAAAACATACTACTAAGCGCATATTCACATTACTGCATATGCGCTGATTCCCAACTGTCAGGTACATTTTTATATATACATATAACTATACATGATAAAATATACATGCACCTATATATAAAATTTCACATGATTTGATACTTATATATCTGTAAAATACTTTAAGATTCATTCCGTACCATTGTTATGTAACCTATTGTGTTGCTTTAAAGATACATGCATATATATATATACTAGCCGCCCGTCCCGACGTTGTCTGGGTATGAATTGCTGCCGGCCAGTAGTATATTGTTTTGTAGGATTTCATTTTGATAGCATTTCTTATCTGTGACAGGCCTGTGAAACGCTCCGATTCACAGTGCACTGCTGATGCACTTAAGAGTGCGCGTTCAGTAGTGTGTGAACTCGAGTTTCCCTACTTTATTTTTCCTTGCAATATTATATAGAGCGAACTCGACAACATGGCATGAGCACAATTTACATTATAGAAGAACACATTCATTTGTGGTAGGCACGGGGAGACAAAGCGATTTACCTGGAATCACAGGATGTTGAGCTGATGCCGAGATTCGAACGTAGCTCCCCAGCTCTAAAGTTCGCAATTCTAGAACTTGAGGCGGGAGGTGTGTCTAAAAGTGTATATCGGTGCTGGCCATCAATGAGAGAGACCTGTGCATTTTTCAAATAGGTGGTGAAAAAATATGAGTATGTTGCTGGAGATGTGGGCCGCCGTGCCACCAATGTACTTACCGGGGGAGTGTAAAACACCCATTATTCCGCAACTTTCTTTCCGCATACCATCACTCCGCATACTTTCATTACGAAAGTACCATGACTCCGCAATGCCATTATAACGCATGGCATTACATTTTATATGCTTTTACCACGCATACATTTACAACAATATTCGTTGTAAATGCATGAATGGTAAAAGCATATATTTTTTTTAATGTTTGGATAAGGTAAGTATGGGTATAGGGGTATATGTTTTGGGGTACTGAGGTATATGTTTTGGGGTGTTTGGGTATTTTGAGGGTTCAGATATAGTTTGGGGTTATGGGGTACAGGGGTGGGTTTAGGGATAGGTATGGATTTTGGGGTACAGGGGTATTTTTAGGGTTCAGGGGTAGGTTTGGGTTTTGGGGTACAGGGGTATTTTAAGGGTTCAGGGCTAGGTTTTTGTTTTGGGGTACAGGGGTATTTTAGGGTTCAGGGGTAGGTTTGGGTTTTGGGGTACAGGGTTATTTTTATGGTTCAGGGCTAGGTTTGGGTTCTGGGGTACAGGGGTATTTTTAGGGTTCAGGGGTAGGTTTGGGTTTTGGGGTATAGGGGTATTTTAAGGGTTCAGCGATAGGTTTGGGTTTTGGGGTACAGGGGTATTTTAGGGTTCAGGGGTAGGTTTGGGTTTTGGGGTACAGGGGTATTTTTAGGGTTCAGGGCTAGGTTTGGGTTTTGGTGTACAGGGGTATTTTTAGGGTTCAGGGGTAGGTTTGGGTTTTGAGGTACTGGGGTATTTATAGGGTTCAGGGCTAGGTTTGGTTTTGGGGTACAGCGGTATTTTTAGGGTTTAGGGATAGGTTTGGGTTTTGGGGTACAGGGTATATTTATAGGGTTAAGATGGGTTAGTGTTTAAGGGTGTTGGGGTATTTTAAGGAGTAAGGGTGGGTTATGATTAGGGCTCCCGGTTTTATGGTATTTATTTTTTGGCCATTTCCATCTGTATTTATCCATATTTATTTTTGGGGCATTTTTTCTGAATGTATCCACATTTATTTTTGCCACAAGCAAAAGATGACGCTACAGCTAGTATTTTTCCACATTTATTTAAATTGACAATGCAGACATGCGCTTGGTTGGTTGTTCCTGTTGCCCTAGCGCTTCTGTCCCCGCTGTTGCCCACCCCGCTCCCTGCCGCTGCTCCCCCGCGGCCCCGCCCCCACTCCTGCTAGTTTCCCTCGACCCTCCCATTCGCCACCCCGCTCCCACCTCCCAGCTGCTCCTCCCTCCCACTGATTACTTAAGGGAGTGACCGGGCGACGGGGAGCTGTGACCTAGCCTGACCTCGTCAGTGCCGGTCGCTCCACCCGCCGCTTGGCCCCTCCAGGAAGTCACCGGTTCGCTGCCCTGATTGTGCCCCCACTGTGGTTTGTAGAATCGCCGTAGTATTGCCCTGATTTGTACTGTTCTGTCTGTTCCTGTTGCCTTGTGCTGTGTACTGTTCTGCCCCCTGTTTCGCCGTAGTCTTGCCCTGATTTTTACTCTTCTGTTCCTGTTGCCCTAGCGCTTCTGTCCCTGCTGTTGCCCACCCGGCTCCCTGCCGCTGCTCCCCCGCGGCCCCGCCCCCACTCCTGCTGGTTTCCCTCGACCCTCCCATTCGCCACCCCGCTCCCACCTCCCAGCTGCTCCTCCCTCGCTCCACCCCCCCACTCTCCATTTATGGCAGAGTCCGCGTGTACGCGCAGCGTTCACACGCAGCGGGCGCGCCAAAGGCAAGCCCGTCTACGCCCGTCCGTGCCTGGACCGTGCCCAGCGACAGACCCCCTGGCCCCCGCAGATGCCAGCCCACCCGCCAGACCTACAACGCAGCCACCCTCAACGCACTCAACAACGGCCGGATCCCCGGCTGCCACCGAGCCACCCCAGGACGCACCCACGGACCCTTCACCTGCCAATCCTGCAAGTTCTCCTGCATCCGGACCTGCACCGCACCCGCCAAGCCGAGCACCAGCAGCAACCACCTGAAGCGCATCCTGCTCAACACCCGCTCCATCCACAGACACGCTGTCGAACTCTGTAACCTCCTCGACTCCACATCTCCAGACGTCGCCTTCCTCACGGAAACCTGGATGAACGCCTCCTCAGCACCCGACATCGCCATCGCCATCCCGGACGGATACAAGATCACCCGGAGGGACCGCGTCAACCAGACAGGAGGAGGCATCGCCATCGTCCACAAGAACACCATCCGCATCACGACGAACACCGACGACACCCTCACAACCGCCGAACACCTGCACTGCCAGATACACACCGACCCCAAAACCACCCTCAGAGGCACCCTCATCTACAGACCGCCGGGACCACGCACACAATTCAGCGAAGACATCGCCGACTTCATCAGCCCGCACGCCCTCTCCTCCGCTGACTACATCCTCTTAGGGGACCTCAACTTCAACCTGGAGAACAACAACGACCACAACACCACCACCCTGCTGGACAACCTAGCCAACCTCGGACTCAAGCAACTGGTGACCACCCCCACCCACTACGCCGGCCACACGCTTGACCCCGTCTTCTCCTCCAGCAAGGACATCTCCCTCAGCCACGCCACCGGACTCCACTGGACAGACCACAGCTGCGTCCACTTCAGCTTCAGAAGGACCACGCTCCACCACCACCCGCAACAGGATCCCCGCAGAAGCTGGAACAAGATCACCATCGACCAGCTCGCCACATCCCGGAGCCAGAACCCTCCCGCCAGCTCAACGAACCCCAACCAAGCAGCCAACAACCTCACAAGGTGGATCAGCAACTGCGCAGACGACCTCGCTCCACTGAAGACCCCCCCATCAGACCCGGCAACAAGAAAGCATCCTGGTTCACCGACGAACTCAAGAGCTGTAAGAAGAACTGCCGAACCCTCGAGAAAGCCTGGCGCAGTGACCCAACAACAGACAACATGACCACCCTCAAACACGCCACCTGAAAACACCACCAGCTGATCCAGACCACCAAGAAAACCGCATTCAAGGAACGACTAGACAACAACGCCCACAACAGCAAGGAACTCTTCAACATCGCCAAAGAGCTCTCGAACCCTAGCGCCGGAAACAACGACATCACCCCTTCACAAGACCTCTGCGACTCGCTCACCTCGTTCTTCCACAGCAAGATCGCAGATATACACAACAGTTTCAGCACACAGCAGACGCACCCTACGACCGCACCAACGCCCCCCACCACTACCCTCCGCGCCTGGACCCCGATCAACACCGAAGACACCATCCGCACGATGAACTCCATCCACTCCGGATCACCAACCGACCCCTGCCCTCACCACGTCTTCAACAAGGCCGACTCCATCATCGCACCCCATCTCCGGGACATCATCAACGCCTCCTTCGACACCGCCACCTTCCCAGAGAGCTGGAAGCACGCCGAACTCAGTGCCCTACTGAAGAAACCATCAGCGGACCCCACCGACCTCAAAAACTACCGCCCCATCTCGCTCCTTCCTTTTCCTGCCAAAGTCATTGAGAAGACCGTCAACAGACAGCTGGCCGCCTTCCTCGAGACTAATGGATCCCTCGACCACTCGCAGTCCAGTTTCAGAGCCAACCACAGCACCGAGACCGCCCTCATCGCAGCCACTGACGACATCCGAGCCCTGCTCGACAACGGGGAAACAGCAGCACTCATCCTCCTGGACCTCTCCGCAGCGTTCGACACGGTCTGTCACCACACCCTAGTGCAGCGCCTCAGCAACATCGGAATCCAGGAGAAGGCACTGGAGTGGATCATCTCCTTCCTCGCCGGAAGAACCCAGAGAGTCCGCCTCCCCCCGTTCAGATCAGAGGCCACCGAAGTCATCTGCGGCGTACCACAAGGATCATCGCTCAGCCCCACGCTGTTCAACATCTACATGAGCCCCCTCGCGGCCATCGAACGCCAACACAACCTCAACATCATCTCCTACGCTGACGACACCCAGCTGATCCTCTCCCTCACCAACGACCCCGCAACCGCCAGAACCAACCTACACGAAGGGATGAAAGACGTAGCCGAGTGGATGATGAACAGCCGCCTGAAACTGAACTCGGATAAGACGGAAGTCCACATCCTGGGATCATCACCCTCCGCCTGGGACGACTCCTGGTGGCCCCCTGCCCTGGGCAGCGCACCCAAACCAACGGCCACGCACGCAACCTGGGCTTCATCCTGGACTCCTCCCTCTCGATGACCAGACAAGTCAACGCTGTCTCCTCATCATGCTTCAACATCCTACGCATGCTACGGAAGATCTTCCGGTGGATCCCCACCGAAACCAGGAAGACAGTCACCCAGGCGTTCATCACCAGCCGACTGGACTATGGTAGCACCCTCTACGCCGGAACCACAGCCAAACTTCAGAGAAGACTCCAGCGCATTCAGAACGCCTCAGCACGACTCATCCTGGACATCCCCCGACACAGCCACATCTCCGGACACCTAAGAGACCTGCACTGGCTCCCCATCAGCAAGAGAATCACGTTCCGACTCCTCACCCACGCACACAAAGCTCTCCACAACCAAGGCCCCAGATACCTCAACGACCGCCTGACCTTCTACACTCCCACCCGCCAGCTACGATCGACCAGCCACGCCCTCGCCGCCGTTCCCCGCATCCGAAGAGCCACAACGGGAGGAAGATCTTTCTCCTACCTGGCGGCCAAGACATGGAACTCCCTCCCCATCCACCTCCGCCTGACCCAAGACCACCTCTCCTTCAGGAAGCAACTCAAGACCTGGCTGTTCGAGCAGTAGCGGACCCCCCCTCCCCCCCCCCAAGCGCCTTGAGACCCTCTGGGTGAGTGGCGCGCTATACAAATGCTTTGATTGATTGATTGGTCAACACTACATTAATCTGAAGACTTTGCCATTTGCAGAATGTCCCAAATATGCTTAAACGTGCTATGACAAGCCATTTGTCTCAGAGCCTTGCAGTTTCTGTCATTTGCAGGGTGCCACATCCTCTTCCCCACTGAACACCATACTGCCCCATTGAGAGAAACTCACACTGCCTTCAGCTACAGCCCAACACCTGGAAGCAATTCAATTCAAATTATGCTCTATACCACAGTAATATGCTGCCTGAAAAAAAAGTAACAACATACTGGAAAAAAGCAAACACTCATTGGGAATACAACGTAACGCTTTTACACTAATTATTCAGAAATCAATGAGTGTTTTTGCTTGAAAAGCAAACGACATGAAAAGAAAAGTAGCGCTTCACTGGCACACTCTGTAAGGTGGCGCTAATGTGTTGAGTGTAAATAAAACCAATCTGGCCACTTTGGGACCACTCTGTCTTGCTTTATTTAGTTATGTATTTATTGGTTGTATTTTCAGGGTGGGAGGGCTAATAAAAATTTCTGGGGGGGCTAATTCTTCAATAAACTGGCATGTTTTTTCCCCTGTCAGCTCGGGACACTTTTCTCTTAGATCTCATGCATTTAAACAATTTTTGGGGGTTTAATATTTATCAATTTGTGTTCTCGTAATCAAATGAAAGTTGAAGTGGATGGACAAGAAAAATCAATTACTCGGAAATATATGACAGCAACTTTAATTCCATGATGGAAAAGCTTGGCTGGCCGTAGTAATGAAAGCACCACTCGGTCTCCTACTTATTGTCTGTCTTTCTCTTTTATAGGTAATCTTTTGGTGTCTTCCTGTCTCTTAATTTCCTTTAGATCATTGTGCTCCCAGGCAATTGGCAGAGTGGAGAGGCAGGCAGGGGCTCTAAGAAGGGGCGTAAGAACAACAAGACCTGTGAAGTACTAGGGTGCGCCCGGGAATCTGTCTCAGCCCAGGCTGACACCTCTTAATCCTCTAAGGAGGGGGAGACACCAGATGGCTGGGGTGTGATTTTACTGACGTCAATGAAGACCTCACTCGAGCGTTGTTACTGAAGGCTGGTCTGCTGGAGCAATGCATGGCGCCGCAAAATGTACTAGTATTTTCCCGTTTTTACATATAAATACAGATAAAGGAAAACTTGTTTTCCGTCTGAATTTATATGTAAAAATCAGTTTAAACGGAAAACCGGGAGCCCTAGTTATGATTATGGGGTGCAGGGGTATTTGAAGGGAGCAGGGTGGACACCCGGAGCTGGAATGTACAGAACCTGGGAAGAAAAAACAATGAACTATTGGGCACAAAGCTCGCTTTTATTTCCGTAATCCCGCCCCCCACACACGCCCACGCCCCCAGCACATGCCCACAGCACACGATATGAGACATGGCATGAAGGGCGGAACGTACCACAAGCCCCCAGCGTTTGTCATGCCCCCAGCACACGCCCACAGCACAAGGCAGACGCGCCCCTCAAGAGACTACTTTGCTGGCATGGTTCTTTTTCCTTTTAAATGTATATGGTGGGCGTCTGCATAGCCTATGTCCTTCTGCTGCAACTGCCCTTTTCAACGCTGTATTGGGTGTTGTGATTGGTGCTGTGGTTCCTGAGATTACCCGCCTCAAAGGTTTGGGCTCTCTCTTTTATATATATACTAGCAGCCCGCCCCGACGTTGTCCGGGGGCAATGAGGCTAAGTGTGCAGTCCTCCGGAGCGCAACCACCACCTTCAGGGCCCCCACAGATCTCTCGCGTCTCGAATCCCAGGCCCCCAACCACCTGTGCAGCCGTGGGCCAAAGACCGGGTGACACTCACTGCCGCCGCCGCTCCTCCCCGCGCTCGTGTCCGCTCCTCAGCCTCGCGCTCCTGGCCGCTCCTCCCCACGCTCGTGGCCGCTCCTACCCCTGGGCATATCGGACCTGTACCTTAGCCCACCGCGGGCACCGCCGCTCCTTAGCCACGCACTCCTGTCGCTGCTCCTCGCGCTCCTGCCCGTTCCTCCTTGCGCTCCTGGTTTACTTCCTGAACTTTACCAAAATGTCTGACGGTGATGTCAGCATGTTCCTCGTTAGCGCACACGCCCACCTCAGACATGGCACTACTTCCAAGGGACTATTTATTTATTTATTTATTCAACTTGTATAGCGCAATTATCACCGATAGGTCTCTAAGCGCTTATGGTGTAAACAGCCGAATCAGTACAAAGGAGAAGATCACCCAAATCATGCCAAACCCCAAGCTTCTCGGAACAGAATCGTTTTTAGCTTACGCCTAAAAGGCAGTAAGTTTGGTTCTTTCCTCAAGCAAAGCGGTAGTTTATTCCAAGCTGCCGGTAGAGTAGTAGAAAGAGCACGCCCACCATAGGTGGTCGTGCGGTAGCGAGGACAAACTAGAAAAGACTCCTCAGATGAGCGCAGTGTTCTTTTGGGGAGGTAGTGTCTCAGCTTATCTTTGATATATCTAGGAGCATTGCCATAAACTGCCTTATGCGCAATGCACATGCCCTTAAATAAAATCCTTTGCCTAATTGGAAGCCAATGTAGTTGGCATAGGAGAGGGGAAGCATGTTCTCTTCTAGCCTTTCCAAAGATCAACCTCGCAGCATCATTCATTACAATTTGTAATCTTGAGAGTTGCTGCTGCGGGAGTCCAACATAAAGGGAGTTTCCATAATCGAGACGCCCTAAAATTGTGGCGGACACTACCGTTCTCAAGGTAGAGAAAGACAACATCTGCGAGATTTTCCGCAGTTGCCTAAGAAGGCCGACACATGTGCCCACCACCGACGACACCTGATTCTTCATTGACAGTTTCCCGTCAATGTGGATGCCCAGGCTTTTCACCACCGCAGCTGGTACCGGAGTCCTCCCCAACTCCTTAGGCCAGAGGCAATCGTTCCATGGGTTTCCCGAGATGGTTATGGGCAACACCTCAGTCTTCTCTGGGTTAATTTTTAAGGAGTTGGAGGACATCCAGTTGCTTGTGAACTTTAAGATGTTATGTAATCTATCCTGGGCTCCAGATGTATCTTCAATTTGTATAATGATCTGGGTGTCGTCGGCGTAGTTGTAGACTTGGCAATCCATATGGTTAAGAGCATGAATCAGAGGCTGGAGATATATATTAAAGAGGAGCGGTGAGAGAGCTGACCCCTGCGGAACTCCGCAGGTTAAGGCTGCTGCAGTGGAGACCAAGTCCGACAACTGGACCCTCTGCGATCTTCCCTGCAGGAAAGAGGTCAGCCAACCTAACACAGTCCCCCCTATGCCCAGATCTCTCAGCCGCTTCAACAACAGTTTATGGCACACCGTGTCAAACGCGGCCGAGAGATCTAAGAGCACCAGGGCTCCAGGGATCTTCTTGTCAGCTCTACATCGTAGTTCATCCAAGATGGAAACCATCACCAGCTCAGTGCTGTGGTGTTTACGAAAACCAGCTTGATTTTGCTCTAGCAAGTCCCAGGTCTCCAGGTGTTGTGACAGGAGTGCCAGGACGTGCTGCTCGATTACTTTAGCTAAGAAGGGAAGTTGGGAAATGGGCCTATAATTCTTTAAAATTTTTGCATCTGCCCCTGGCTTTTTTAAAAGCGGAATCAGCCGAGCTTCTTTGAAGGACGTCGGCACCTGTCCAGTTTCCAACGACTTGTTTAGGAGAGTAAGGACATCTCCTTCACAGCCTAAAATAGCGACCTTAAAGACGCTAGGGGGGCAGGGGTCTGCCTGGGAACCTGAGTTAACTCTCTCCACCAAACTGGAGAGCCTCTCCTTAGTAATCAAGGGGAAGGTCTCAAGTTGTTGGCGTACGTCCTGAGTAGTTGGCAGAGTACAGGGTGGACAATCAAAGATAGGGGTCCGTGCTATCTCATCCTGGAGATCCTCTATTTTACTTATAAAGAAATCTCGGAAATTCTGACAGTCATCCTGGGAGAACTCCGGCTTTTGCTCTTTAACATTTTTCAGTTCATTGAGAACTTTGAAGATTTCTTTCTGTGGGACCCGGGCTGTCGCTATCCTAGTTTAAAAAAAAACTGCTTTACAAGACACAATAGCTTTTTTATACAATGCTAATTCTTGTACATAGCTTTTATGTGCCACCGAGCAATAGTCCTTCCTCCACGCTCTCTCCAGTCTCCGAAGGGCTTGTTTCTTGGCTCTTAAGGTCTCATCAAACCAAGGTGCCCCTGGCCCTCTGTCCACCCATTTCACCTTTTCTGCTGGAGCGACCACGTCCATGGCTCTCATCAATTTATCAGTGAGCTTTTGACTGCCCACCTCAACGTTTTCGTTGGTCATATTTAGGGCGGTGGAATTCGCTAGATGTTCAATCAAATCTGTCTTATTGATGTGATTCCATCTCCTAACGATTTTCCATTTCATTTTCTGCCTATATGCCCCCTTGCCAAGCTTCTTTTGACCTGTAATTAAAAAGTGGTCTGACCACACACACGGCACAGAGGTGGGTTGCCCTGATGCAGAGTCAGTGGTCCATACCAAGTCCAGAGTATGGCCTTTGGAATGGGTAGGGCCAATTACCAATTGCGTCATTCCTATAGCCCCGAGGGCCTCTTCTAAAAGAAGAGCCTGCCCTTCCTTTGGGGAGGGCTCCCAATGGAAATTAAAATCTCCCATGATCAACAGATTTTTGTAACGGGATCTAAGATCATGAGCAATTTCCAAAAAGGAATCCAGAAAAATAGGTTTAGCCCAGGGAGGACGATATACTAATAAAACAATCCAGCAGGTAGCACCTATCTCAAATTTTACTCCCAGCACTTCTGCGCCTCCGCAATTTTCTGCGCACACCCTCTCAGTGCGCCGATGGCCATTATAGAAGATCGCCACCCCCCCTCCTCTATTGGGGCCCTGGCGATTAAAGCAAATAGCCTTGTAGGTCGGAGGAAGCGCGGCCACCAAATCTGGGTTGGAGTCATCTTCGAGCCACGTTTCCGTAATACCCAGAATATCAAGACCCTCGCTCTGAAGTAATGAAAAAATTTCTAAATTGTGCTTTTGTAAGGAACGGGTATTTAAAAGGCCGTACCTCAAGATGTTATCAATTCATTTATTTTTCCTCTCCTCCCTTGGACGTATAGTTATATAAAGACCCTCTTGTTGTAATGTCATTATACATCCCTGTGAAGGTATGAACCCGGCGTGCTGTAGCTGTAGCAAGGCCGCTTTACTGTACCTGATGGAATGGCCAGGGGTTATGGCCCCAGGTCCCGGCTGGTCGTGGATGGGCGTAGATGGGCTCGCCTCTGGCGAGCCTCCGGCGCGCCCACGGCACGCACGCTGCGCGCCTGCGCTGCGCGCTTGCATGCGGCCGGTTAAAGTAGACGTCGTAATGAGCCTCCTGACAGCTAGAACGCTGCCCTAGAAATGGCGGCCCGAGACCAAGCGTCCCAACTACCCCCAAGATGGCGGTGATGAACGAAGAAGTAGGGAAAAGATCCGCAAAATAGCGGTGGGGCCACAATTTAGTGTGCAAGTAAGCGTGAAAAGAGTACTAAACAGTGCACAGTATTATCAAGTTAAAAAATACAGCCAAAAGTAAAATGTCAGCCAATATTAAAATTTCTCATAGCATGTCAAGAACGTACTTTGCCCTTTTAACATATATTTTTTAATGATATATAGCCTATGACCATCTGCTTACCCTGACCTTTCCAACGCTGTATTGGGTGTTTTGATTGGCGCTGTGGTTCCCGAGTTTACCCGCCTCAAAGGTTCAAAGTTCTTCCTTTATAATAGAAGTATAGATATCCCCTTCATTACTAAGAGTCTTATCTGATTCTTTGATGACCGTAACAAGCCCAGGAGGTAATGGAAAAACCAGCCGGGTTCTGGAGCACCAGGACTCCAAAGTATAGGAACTGCCAGGAGTCTGTAGTCAAAGAATTCTGGTAAGAAGATTTGTTAGACAAACAAAAAGCAGCAATTCTCAGGATACAGGATTGGCAGGTGTAAAGGGAAGGAAAATACAAGATAGAAAGGGGGGAAAACAAGCTGTGGGAGCTTAAACGGTGAGCGAAGTAATGCGAGCGGGATCCATGCAGCAACAAAAGTTGCAAGCTACATGGTTCAGGTACTGACACTTCTTATGGTGCCTGGCAGTGTAGCTCTGGTGACTTTGCTAATGTGATTGGCTTGAATCTCCCTCTGCCCCTTAAGGCCCTCCTCCTGCTCAGCCCCAGATTCATTAGACCAGTACCCCAAGCTATCGGGTCTCCCTACTGATCTGTTGTGCTGAGTGAGCCTTATCTTTGCGTGATATTTTCTCAAACCCTTAACCTTTCTTTGTCGAATCCTGACCCTTAGGGGCAGATTCACTAATATTTTATGCAACGGAGGTAACTAGTTGCACTGCATTGCATGAGAGGGAGAGAGCAGATATGCAGCAAATCTACTAAGATACGTAAAACGTTTGCTCTCTCCTAGCGCTGGTGCACTGTGTGCTGCCTAGCACCAATGCAGGCACCCTTGCGCCTTACAGGCAGGATTGTTTTTGTGCAGGAAGTTTTCATATAGTAATGTGAATGAGTGGAGTTAGGGGATTTAAAAACAGGTCATCTGATTTCATATTATGTAGAAATTTGCTTACACCTTGACTCCAATTCTCTTTAAAATGTTTTGATTCCCAAATTTACAAAGTGTATTGCTTATGCCATCTTTAGCTAAGGTATTGATCCAGCAGCCTGCTTGGTACTCAGTTTGATCAATTAGTCTTAGCAGTTTCTCATACTAGCCTAATAGCGTAATCTCCATTCAGGCAGTGCAGGTAATGTTAATAACTTCAGTGATCAGTGTGAGGTCTTAATACCCCACATAAGATGTGAAATTAAACAGTCTAATTTCTTTTTTTTTTAAACCTACTTGGTACATATACTGGAAGTGCACAGTACAAAAATGAATTTTGGAGAAATGATAACTTTGATCATATTAAATGAACAATACATCCCATAGGTATGAGTTTGCACTTTTCCAGTTGTTTCTTATTTATAGATACAATGTGTTATAATTATATTAAAAACTTCCTTACAAGTTTACTGGCAGTGTGATGTCAAGGCACTTGGAAGTTTGCGTGACCATATAATCGTCAAATCGTGCAACTCCTGCTAAAGTAATCTGTGTTTTAGTGGTTTTAAGTTTGTATCCTGATGATGAGCCAAAATCAGCAGTTGTCTGCTCTATAATATTAAGAGTTGAGCTTACATGAAAACCAACTATTCCTACATGTTTCGTCTAAGTACATGTAATTACAGTGGGGTTATCTCTTCAATAATAAGTTGTAAATAGCATCTGGCAGATTGTGTCTCGTCAGAGGATATTCTGACTACATTATTCTGCTACCAAGCCTCCATTTGTGTGGGTGGCAGTGCCCTTTTAAATGTCTGTCAATTATTTTATTCTGAAATGCAGGGGCTTATGAGCCGTTATGATGTTGTTTCAGGTCCTAGGTTTGTAGTGGGAAAAACTATTCCATCTTACATTTCTTCACCTCCAGTCTAGGAATGCCCATGCTGTTGGTGTGGCTCTGTTTACCTGTGGTGGTTAATGTTGATCCAGGTGAAAGCCTGTACGTCATGCACTGCACTAGGCTGTACTTACCCGTGATTTAATTTTTTAATTCTTGTTCGTTGCTGCATTTCAAAAACTTTTAAAGTTTTATTGGGCTAAAGGGCAGATGATGTTTTTCAGCACATTTTTCACATAGTTTTTTACTTTCTGGTCATGACCAGTGCCCCTGGCCATTGTTCAGACAACTGGAGGCGTCATTTTTGTTAGCACTCTAGTTGTTCAAACATCCTCCCTACTTAACGAAGGCCAGGGTGTGGACACGTCGTCTCTCAGGCTCATGGTAATCGTGTACTTGCATTGCACTAGGGTGTATTCGCCAGTGATTTAATGTTTTAATGTTTTAATTCTTGTTCCCAGCTGTATTTGAAAAGTTTAAAAGTTTTATTGGACTAAAGGGTGTTTCTCAGCACATTTGAGCTTAGCATTTTACTTTCTGGCCATGTTCAGTGCCAGTAGACATTGTCCAGACAACTGGAAGCGCCATTTTTGTTAGCGCTCTAGTTGTTTAAACCAGCTTCCCTACTTAATAAGGGCCGGGACGCAACCATGCAGCGGATGCGCTGGAGCGCAAAAGGCAAGTCCATCTGTGCCTGTCTGTGTCCATGGCCAGCCGGGGTCAGGGGCCAGAAACCTTACCCGTTCACCTAAAAAGAGGATTAGCTACTCATCTGAAAACGTAGTCATTTAAAGTAGAAATTAGGTAAGAACTGCTACCACAGCCTCGACCTGAAGGGTTTCCCATCAGTGGAACTACAAATGAAGATAACTGGCGCAAGTTTTTGATAAACTGTAGGTTTCTCCCTAAACACAAATCCAAGGTGTTTATCGTCCTTGAAGACAAGCAGCCAGAAGCCTTATTTCTCACTAAGACTTGGCTTAAAGAAGACAGTATGCCTAATACAGTAGTGGCACTCCTCAGGGCTACCCTATAGCCAGCTGTGATTGCCAAAACAAAGCAGAAGGTAGGGTGGCGAAAATCTTCAAAGAACATCTTAAAGGGAGTTTCTCCCCGAAAACCATTCTGGGGTGCGAAAGTATCTCTTTTGTGATCAAATTCTCTCCGACTTATACCTTCGCATGGGTTTTGGTATATCGCTTGCCGCACTCCAGCTACACTGTCTATGAATGGTTTTCCAGACATTCTGGCCGAATAAAGATTTCTAAAAGCCAAGCTTCTTGTTGGTTATTTAAATTTACATTTTGATGACAACAACTGTGACTAAGCAATAAACCTTTTGCACGATCTTGCTGCAATACAGCTCTCTTAACGGGTAACGTCCCCTTTGCATAAAAAAGGACATCTTCTCGACCCAATTTTTACTAATGTCTCTAATGTGAGATCGGAAGATCCCCTCTGAGTCTGCTGGTAGGATCACTACATTGTCTCTTTTCTTCTTCCAACAATTGGAAAGAAGACCTTTCCTGTCCAGCAGCCAAGGCCATCCAATTCTGCTTAAAATCCTGGAAGAAGTGGGGATTGTTGGTCAGCACATAAACGGCACCCCTTCAAGTCAGTGAAGGACCTTTTTATTCAGCCCCCCATTACCTAAAATGTGGGGTTCCACAGGGATCTTCGCTGAACCTCAAACTTTTTAATCTTTATGTCCACCCATTTGTAGACAGTATATGCTTCCATGGTTTCTCAACAGTGTCATATGCAGATCATTGTTTCCCGCTCTCATACTTCCGAGGTAGTATCACATCAACTCCATTCCTGCTTAACTGAAGTTGCAGATTGAAAGGCGGTCAGTTGCCTTAGACATAATGGCAATAAGACAGAGGTTCTAATAGTTGGGAAAAATCTCTCCTTATGGGGCGATCGCAGCTGGCCCAAGTCCCTAGGAGAACTCCCATCTTCAAAGTCAGATGTAAAAAGTCTGAGCATCATCATTGACAGCAAACCTTCAATGGAAGCCCAGGCTAGAAATCTGTCATCAACCTGCTTTGGTATTCAGAAGCCTCGTAAATCTGCTGAGCTGATTGCCCAGCCCTGGACGAAGAGTGGTTGTTCAGGGCTTAATACTATCACTGTTGGACTATGGAGACTCCCTATTTTTAGGTTGTCCAAACTCCATGATTAGGAAACTCCAAGCCATCCAAAAGGCTGCTGCCCGGATTCTCTTGGGAACCCCAAAGCACCAGACAGCTTCACCTGCATTAGCCTTGCTACATTGGCTGCCGATACAAATAAGGATTCAGGTTAAAGCTCTGTGCCTGTCTCACAGTGCTCTGTATTGGAAGAGCCCACACATTCTACATCATTTGATTCACTTCTGCTGCCCCACAAGAGATCTAAGATACAGGAACCTAAACTTACTGGCCGTCCCAAAAGCGAATAAGGCCAGGAGTAGGGGGAGCTTGTTTGCACACTGGGTATCCAAATTATGGAATTCCCTTCATCTAGTGCTCATCCATAATGACAATTTACTCAGTTTCAGGAAACAGTTTAAAACATACTTATTTGTGTAATCATGATTTCCCAGGATTCTGGCAGACCTTTTAGCACTTGGAAGCTCATTGAGAAGCCATGCACTTAAGAAATGCTTTTGAATTGAATTTGAACCTTGTGCTAAAGATGTTTCGGGCTCAGAGGGGGAGCCGGTATAGTTACTTCATATTGGGGTGATGTGTTGAACTTCTTCAGGTCTTGGGAGATTCACTCTGAAATATGTAGGATGCTTCCCAGGGTTGCCAATGTGTTGCCAGGGTGGCGTTTAGCAGAGCATTGCCTCCCTCCAGGTGGCTTGCCCATTCTGAAATCGGTTTCAGGTAGGAAGGGTTTCACTGTTTTGGGGAAGGAAAACTGGTACCATGCTGTCTTGATTTTCTTGGTGATGTATTCCTTTAAGTTAAGGTGTGTGTCTAGGGTCAATCCAAGTGATTCTGTGCAGGCTGTCCTCTTTGAGCTGAATATGTCTAGGTTGGTGTCACATAGTCAGTCTTTGTCTGGTGATGTTGTACATAGATGCTTGACATCCTGTCCTGGATTGCCTCGATGCAGTTTTTGAGCAGCTGAGTGGTGTAGCCTATTCAATCTAGACATTGAGGTGCATGTCATCTGAGCAGTAGTGATGCAAGAATAATGACAAGGCTGCGATGTGTGTCAAGTGGTAGCTGGCACGGATTGGGGTTTGCGGGCCTAAAGTAAAAGAAAATAAACATACCACCTCGTCCGTCTCTCCTCCGTCATCTCTCCGTGTCTGGCTGGAACAGGAAGCACTGAGGCTTCCCTATGCCAATCACAACGTTGCAATGCAGCATTGTGATTCGTCTAAGCGCTGTTTTTCAGCGCTCAAAAGGGGACTGGGAGCCTGTGCATGTTCTCCACCCAGGCTGTAGTACAGTCTGGTTGGAGAACATGCAAAGTGCGCATGACTGTTTGGCTGGTCCAAGACAGCGGGCCGAACATTCATGCGCACTTCCAGAGAGCTCACCTCTCCTCCCCCTGCTCTATGAGCATTGCAGCACGCCTGCAAAGCTGACGCAGCAGGAAAAAAAATTGCTAATATCATTGAGTTATTATCATTTTATTTTTCCTTTATTTACACTGTGAAAAGTAGTGGGGCAACACTCATCTACCTAAGCGTAGAAGCCGCCACTATGTGTGTCGTCTGTGTATAGGCGGTGCAAAAAAATCCATGATGCACTCTCACATGTGCTTGTTAAGACAGAATGTATAAAAGGAGAAAACCGATTCCACTTAAATACGGTGATGTGCCAGAGAAGACACTGAATGGAAATGTCGGAGCTGGGACTTCGGTGGTCTCTGTATCATCGCTGCTTTTTGTACGTGACTAAAAGGTGGCTCTGAACATCAGATGTTAAACCGATGTCTCATTTACCATCTTAGTTTCCAAAGCGGGTACTATCTCCACGCAGTTTCCAAAGCACTGTTTATTCTATCCAGGCCCTGAAAGTACAGCTTGTTTTTTCCTTAATGCCATTCTTTTTTAATTCGTGCTTTGGCAAGGCTGTGGATTGCAATGGCATCAGCTATCCTCGTGCTGTTTTGAAGTTCTCCCTGGCACGTCCAGTGCTGCAGTATGTATACAGTGCCTGGCCCATGTGCTCCTTGGAGATCTGGAAGGAGTCAGGGCTTGACAAGTGGTGTTCCTCACCTTTGACTCTCATCAGCTGTAAGAGTGTGAGGCAGATTCTGGAGCCTGGGACACTAAGGCAAAGCTGTAAGAAAGAATACAGCAATGCAGCTATGGAGGTAAATCTAAAATCAATCTGATCCACTGGTAATTACACTGAGTACACTGCATCATTTGACAGTTCATCAGTGGCATTACAGACAGGGACCAATCACAGACTAATCATTACTGCCCCTCATTGGCATGGGCCCTACTGCAAGCAAGGAGATTGCCCCACTTATCTCTAGGTAGTAAAAGACTCCCCTAACTGTGGTGGAGTTGGCCTCACACACCACTAGGCACAGATGCAGCTACACCCATTATAACTACAAGCCATCCCTCCCCAATACCATGTGCCTTCGATGTTGAATAGCAGGCATTTTGTGAGGTCAATCTGTCTTAATATCAAAATAATTTTTCCTTGGATGCAACAAACTATTCGATGTAATATGATGACTTGGCGACTGTATTGCCGCAGTTTGACTACTGAGGGCAGGGTAACAAGCTAAAATTATTTATAGCGGGGCATGGCCGGGATGGCCAAGATGACGGATGTCTCTCTGTGAGCTCACTGTATCGAGCATACATAGTCATCCTGTTGCTGGCAGATGCTTGGGGCCCTAAAGACCACCTAGACAGCACACACACCCCCTGGAAGATCTTACCCAAGCGGTGCACTCTTACTAGTGCAGCGAACAAGACAGCTTAGGGGCCACAAGATGGGCAAGAGATTCCCCCTGTCTCACTCGCTTTTTGGGCCTTGAGACCATGAAGTGATTGGTGTCCTGGTGCATGAGGCTAATAGCCTAACACAGAAGGACTCAGTTATGTATAATTGCAGAGAAACGTTTCTAGGTGCACAATTGGGACTGCTGATCATGTAAATTCTCACCATGGGCAGGGTAGGCCCACTGCCATCATGGGCGCACACTAAGATTGATAAGTTTATGGTTTCTCCACCCCAAACAGGTACAACGAGCGCAGATGGGGAAGTGTCGATCTATCGCTTGGAGGTCCCAGGTATGGCAGATATCCTACAGGTGATACAGGCATTCCCTACTTCCCTGGAGACCAAAATTGGGAGACGTGGGAATAGATATGGCGCTCCTTAGACAAAACATCTGTAACACTTCAGACAGGGTGACAGGGGCTGGAGGCTGCATAAAAGAATCTAGATGACTCAGTGATGATGCTGAAGGCATTAGCCTCTCGTTTCCTGGAAGATCAGGAAGAGGATGCCGAGAATCGCACTGGCAGAAATAATCTGTGCTTCATGGCTCTTCCCGAAGGATTGGAGGGAACTGCGTCTGAGGAATGTCTGGAGCAGTGAATTTGCACATGAATGCCTACAGACAAGCTCTCCACTTGCTTTATCCTTGAACGAGAGCATCGCTCTCTGGTTGTAAAACCCCCACTTGGTGCCCCACCATGCTAGATGATAGTCAAAATACTGAACTACAAAGACAGGATGCGAGACTGAGGGTAGCGAGGGAAAGTGGGGATGTTCAGTTTCAATCCTCCAGGATCCTTGTGTTCCTAGACTATACGCGCAGAGTCCAGCAACAATGCAAATTGTTTGAAGCAGTCAAGCAGAAACTCTGTATGTTTAAACGACACTACTTGCTCCTATTCCCAATGCGGCTCCGCATCATTTAAAAGACTAAATAGAACTTTTTTGATATGTCAGAAGCGGCGTTGGAATTAATGATGAAGCAAAGAGCACTTCACAGCAATCCGCAGCCCTCCTGGGGGGAAGTGGGAAATGAACAGGATGAGGTACCTGGAGTACAACTGCGGAGATGGGACAGAGAGAGAGGCCAGCGCAGGAAGTGTAATTGCCAGCAGCGATTCTCAGCCTCCTCAGAGGAAGTGCGACATGGGGTGAAACACAGGTCGGCTCGCTTTGACCCTAACGGTGACACAGGTGCTGTGCAAGAGCTGTGAGATTGGGCATCCAATGAAGGTCACTCAGCACAAGGACTTGAGATTTGGGTCGGTGGGCTGTGCCGGGTGGGGCGCTTCTCCTGTTTGAGATTTACTTTCCATGCTTTGGAACTGCCACCAATGCCAGATCCTGGTGATGATCTGTGTGAGCCAGGGAGTCAGAGGGCCCGTGATTGCCATAGTTGTATCGTTTGTGGGAGTTATTCATGTTAAAGGCCACAGATGCTTCAGGGGTGGATTTATGGGGAGTTTGGAGTGGGGAGTTAGGGGTGGGGGTAGATAGGGTAATTCTAAGTGGGTTGGCAGAGGTTCACGTGGCAGCGCAGATGCACATAGCAGTTCAGTCCACACCCGGCTTGATAGGCACCAGTACTGTAAAGGTAGTTGTGCTGGGTTGGCACTGATGAGGAAAACACAGGGGCCAGATAGGCGGGCCAGATAGGCAGGCCGATCCATCGAGGTGGTGAAGACACCTCCCCAATGATTAAGACATGGAATGTGAATTGCCTCCTCGACAGCATTAGGCGTGGGGCTATCTTTGGTCTGCTAAAAGTGCATAAACCCGATGTGTTAATGCTACCAGAGACCAACCTGCAGGGTACCAGGTGCCCACTTCTGGCCAGATATGGCTACGACCGGGTGTTTCAGTGAAGGGTTTACTAGGGGTTCTCAAAGGGTAGCTATCTCACTGCACAGGTTGATGCCGCTGGCGGTGATGCATATGGCCTCTGATCTGCACTGGAGATATATTTGGGTAGAGTGGGTGATTGAGGGACAAATCCACCACTTCTTGAGCATGTATGTTACCCCAGTGCTAGTGGTCGAGACCCTAGACATTTGTAAAGATGACCTGATTGGACTCCCCCATGGCTTCATCATCATGGTAGGGGATTTTAACTCAGTAATGGTTCCGCATGTGGACTGCTGAAAGAACATCCCTCGAACACAAGAGAAGGATTTGAGGCTGGCAGTGTGCACTTCAGGTATGGGGTTGTGTGATGTCAGCCAAGTGTGGCACCGGCAGGAGGTGGCATGTACACACACTTAAGCCACCCATAAAACAAGCCTACGCATAATTCTTTTTTTTCTGCCCACTGCCAACTTGTCTACTATGACAGGAACTTAAATGTTGCCCAGAGGGATCTCTGACCACTCACGTGTAATGCTTCTAGTTGGTGGTCTGGAACCCGCCCATATGCCTATATGGAGGCTAGGGTCATGGGGCTTTGCAAAGGAGGCAGTGGTCCATTATTTGTCCACTTAACTGACTGTTTTGTGGAATTGAACAAGGACTCAGTAGAATCTGTAGGTACCTTATGTGGGACCGGTAAGTCTCATATGAAATGGGTGCAAGGTCCCATTTTAGGGCTTTGGATAGACATCCGAACAACAAAATGTAGACTTAGAGGCAAGTATAGCTTTATTAGTTAGTAGGAGCACCAAAGATTAAAGGGAATCATGCCAATTGGCGCTGCGATAGATCGCTCTCAAAGAAGCTCAGAAATGCCGGGTGGCCTTGCAAAGTTGGATTTATGAGAGGGGGTACAAATCCGGTAAGTAACTCTATTGGTTGGCTACTCAGGGGGCATGGCACAAGTGATTCCAGGGATGCTGGACAGGGAGGAGAGCATGGCGGAGGGAGCCCAAGAGATCACTTTGGCTTTTGCTGGCTTTTTATGGTTCTCTCAATGCGAGACGGACACGATCTCCTAGAGAGCAAATATTTGCTCAGAGGCCAAAAAGTACGGTCTGCAGTGTGACCGAGGGCCACACTATTGCCAGCAGGGTGGCGGTAGGGGATCTGGGTTGGTCAGGGATTGTGTAAGGAGGTATAAAATTTTTTTAAAGAAACAGGTAAGCATGTATTTACAAGTTAATAAATGCTTTCCCGTTTATTTAACATTTTATTCATAAATGTTAGCGCTCAGCAATTAAACAGTATCTCGAGCTGCTGTTCACCAGGGGGGCCGCACGTAAAGGCCAAGAGGGCCGCAAATGGCCCGCGGCCCATACTGTCCTAGAGAAATAATGTCCCCCTGATCAGAGACCTTCCTTTTCAAGTGCTGTAGAGTGCTCTGAGGGAGGAACTTGATCGACCCTTTACAGAAGAGAGGCTCGAAACTGCGCTCTCTGAAATGCAAACCAGCAAGACTCCAGGCCCCGATGGGCTTCCAATTGAATATTATCTGAAATTTCAGAAAACGCTGTTAACACTGTAACTGAAAATGTTTAATGAAGACCTGGATATGGGCGGCCTGCCAAAGGGCCTGGATTTAGCTACTTTAGGAGCGTTCCCTAAGGCAGGGAGGAGCCCCATCTGGCTTATTAACAACAACGTTAAAATTAATTCATAAATGCTGGCCAACAGGCTCCTCCCAGTACTCCTCTCATTAATACATAAGGATCAGTGTGGCCAGTTGTAGTACCCAGCATTGTATCAAGAGGGTATCTCCTGACTTATTCATTCCATTGAGGGCATTGTATCCGGAGGGTCCAGTCAGCTGTGCCGAACAAGGGCAGACTTATTTCTAGGCTTTGAGAAGACTTTTTATACGTGGGGCTGGGACTTTTTGTGGGACGTACTGTGCTGTATGAGATTTGGGCACAGATTCATATTATACATATGAGTCATATAAAAGAACCAGAGGGCGCAGATACAGGCCAATGGAACCTTGTTGGATACCTTCCCCATGGGTAGTGTCCGTTATCGCCCTTGTTGTTTTCTCTTGCCATGTAGCCACTGCCACTGGCAACCTGGATCAGATGTGATGCCCAAGTAAAAGGGTTTTTTGGGACAATGGGATTGAAGACCATATAGTGCTCAATGCATATGGTGTGCTGCTGTTTGCAGTTCATCCTGAAGCCACGGGCTCCTTATCCTTCAAACACTTGATCGCTATGGTCAGGCATCGGGCCTGTAAGTGAGTCCAAATCTCTATTGGTGCCTCTCATGGGTGCTATAGATACCACACACTGGCAGACTCACATCCCCATCCATCGATTACACGTTAAGTATTTGGGCATGCATATGGCTCTGTTACCGGAACTGGTGTGGTCCCTTAACATGGCACCCGCTGACGGCTAGACTGCAAGTAGATCACTAGAAATGGGCAGTACTCTCTTAATGCTAATGAGCTCACTGAGCACTACAATAATACTGTCTCCAAGATTTTAGATCAACTAGCACCACACAAACTAAAAACTCAAAAATAATTCCTTCCAAATCATGGTTTAACTGAGAACTCAACAATGAAAGACGTGCTCTCAGACTGGCTCAAAGAACTTGGAGACAACACCCTTCCCCTCCAATCTCGTCCTCCTTCGAACCGCTAGATCTACTTACAAAAAACAAATTTTCTCTGAAAAGGCATCCTTCTTTCGCTCACAAATCGCCTATGCTAAAAATAGACCCAGAGAACTGTTCAGTATTATTAGATACCAAACCTCCCCCTCCTCCCTCCACTTGATGGCATCCACCAAATAATGTGAAGAAATTGCTAACTTTTTCTCTGAAAAAATTGCCAAAATTGACCAATCCTTCATTTGAACTCAGATCCCTCTCAACCCTTAATATACCCTTGTTACGACTCCAACACCCTCCCCCGTGATCCTGCCCCCTACCTCCCCCCGCACCAACTTTCAATAACCCCTCCTGAACCCTACCCATTACAAAATACAGCACAAAAATAATGCCTCCTGGCAGTATTTCCACCCCGGTTCTGAATTAGAAGTCTTTAACATCCTGTCCAAATTAAAACCGTCCTCTCACACAAAAGACCCCTCTCGTCTACCCTTGCCAAAGACCTTAAGCACGTCCTTGTCCCTTATTGGACCATAATCATCAACTCCTCCCTTTCTTTGGGGTGCGTCCCTGTCTCCCTCCAACTCTGACAGGTCACGCCCATTCCTAAAAACCCTAAGGCTGACCCCAACGAACCTAATAACCTCCGCCCCATCTCAAACCTCCCCATTCTTTCAAAAGCCCTTGAAAAATGTGCCCTCCTGCAATTGGATAAACACATTGACACTTACAACCTACTCGACCCTCTACAATCTGGCTTCCGTAAATGCTGCAGCACTGAAACTGCATTGCTAAATATAGTTGATGACATCCACCACGCCCGGGATAATGGTGAGACCTGCCTACTCATTCTCCTTGACCTCTCTGCGGCATTCGATACAGTTAACCATTTAACCTTACTCAATGCACTTGAACTTCGCTTCGGCCTAAATGACACTGTCCTCAACTGGTTCACCTCCTATTTCCAACACAGAACCCAGCAAATCAAAATCCAAAATTGCCTCTCCAGCCCCACTCCAGTCTCCAATGGTATCCCCCAAGGATCTATCCTCTCTCCTGCTCTATTCGATTTATTTATGGAACCCCTAACACTCATACTTAAACAAGCCGGTATGAAGTACCACCTGTATGCCGACGATACCCAACTGTACTATAAAATAAAGTCCCATTCAGATGTCCTACACCTTAACACCGCACTGGCTAATATACAATCCTGGTTCTACTCAAACTACCTCAAACTCACCTCAAACAAAACTGAAATCATTATTTTCTCTGCTAAAAACAACCCACTCCCCATCCAAACATGAATCTCTGACCTTAATACCCTAAACTGTTCGCACTCCTTATCCGAATTAGTAAAAACCCTTGGCATCCCCAATGACAGTAAGCTAACGCTCAATTCCCAAATAAAAAACTCGGCAAAAGGAGCACTTTTCACGCTCCAACATCTAAAAAAAATCAAACCTTTCATTCAACCGGAAGATTTCAAATCTGTTGTCCAATCTCTAGTCCTCTCGAAAATTGATTATGGCAACGCCCTACTCTCCGGATCTCCCAAAGTCCACTTGCCCCCTCAAATCTGTTCTCAACCTAGCTGCCAGGCTTACAACTGACTACAAACGGTCTGACCACATCTCGCCTGCTCTCAAGACGCTGAAATGGCTTCCTATCGAAGGCAGATCCTCTTATAAAATAGCCTGCATAACATACAAAGCCCTTCATCAAAAGACCCCCCACCTCTCAAACAAACTAAAAAAAGCGGGCAGTGCCCAACAGATAAAAAGTACCAATTCTCTCCTCCTCGTCCCCCTCTGTTAAAAAAAAAGCTGCGTAATCACGCTCCTTCTCTGGTAAGGCTCCCAGCGTCTGGAATGCCCTCCCTAAAAATTTTCGACTTAACCCTTAATACATCAGTTTAAAAAAAGATCTTAAAATGCACCTGCTCAACAAATATTGGGGTCCTTAATCCTTCCATTTCCATACCCGTTATACTCTCCCCCCTTTCTGGAAACCCTGTTTTCCCCCTCTCTTCACTCCTCCTGTGTCGACTCCACCTATTCAACCCCTTCTTTACCCATCTTCACCTTTTCTTCCACCCTACCACCCCTTGCCGAACACTTCCCCGACCCCCCATTTCCCTCACCAGCAACACCCTTCCTTATACACAAAAAATGAGTCTTCCACCTTCATATTGTGTAATAATTTGTAATTACTTTATTCACATGTTGTTTTTTGTAAATTGCTACTTCCTTGCATTTTTGTATTAAGTCATGCTATATTACTCAATGTGGTCCTCAAAGGTTGTCATGTCTGAATGCTTCTTTTGGACACCACTGTTTTGTATTCCTTGTAATATTGTCATTCCAATGTAAATCGCTCTGATACCCCCGGGTGGAGCCAGTGCTATATAAAACCTTTTAAATAAATAAAAATAAAATACTCTCCCTTAATATCCTTGGCAGAGTACCACTATTCAAAATGATGGTCCTGCCACGCTTTCTGAGGGGCATATTATCAAGGGATTTATCTCCGCTTTTTTGGCTTTAAAAGCTAAGAAAGCGGAGATAAAATTATCTCCCTATCAGCAACAGGGTGCTAACACGCAAATTCTTATGTTAGCACCCTTTTTCTCTACGCTTCCCCTTGCATCTCTAATGAGATGCAAAGGGGGCGTTCCAGAGAAAAATAATAGGAGAAATGTTGTTTAGCGACAATTCTCCTATTATCAAGGATATCGCTAACCCTGTTCGTGATAAAAAAAGCAGCGCTAACCGTGGTTAGCGCTGCTTTTTTTACACCTAGTATTTTCCTGACTTAGCCATGATATCCTATGGAAGGTGGATATCATGGCTAAGATTGTGAGCCCCTATCATCAAGCTAACGCAAAACTTCGAGAGTTTATCGTTGGTTTTCCAGCGATAATCTGTCATTTGGCAGTTAGCGCGAGGATTTTTATCACTTCTGAGATAAGCGTTGCTAATAGCACGCTATCTCAGTGATAAAAATCCACGCTACACGGCGATAATTATCCTAGCGCTAAGTGCCCTTAGCGATAATTATCGCTGGGGCTTGATAATATGCCCCTCTATATGTTCCAGAGTTAACTTTATGTAATTCCCGCAAGGTAGCTACTAGGGACTCAAGGGACAGTGCAGACTTATTTGTGGGTCCAAAGAGTGCCCGTAGAGCATTTGGGAAGTGCATCCAATTTACGTTCAATGAAGGGATAGTGGTCACGGACCTCAGGCTATGCTATTGGGCCACTCAATTGTTAGTGGTTAACGATTGGCTCCATGGGGGAGGAATGACCCTGTCTTTCATTTGGCTGTTCCAATCCTTGGGTTTACCACTATTGAGAACATACCCTATGGGGAACCCCTTCCTAAATCCCTCCCAGAGTTGACAATAGTGATATTCCAGGTGTGGAGAGCAGGCCTGCTTTGGATGGGTGAGACACGAAGATCACACTGCACTATCCCCTGTAGAGAGGGCGATGATAGGCCCAACTAGGCAGCTGGAGGGCTTCACTAAATAGGACCTAATTTATATTTCCTAATTGGCGAATGTGGGGCAGGGTGCTCATATGAAGTTGCTCCAAGACCTGAAAGAGGAATTCCATTTACATCAATCGCAGTTCTATAGATACTTACAGCTTAGACATGCACTGTTGGGTCATGCAGACTCTATTGGAACAGCCCCCAAATACAGCCCATTGGAGGCGTGGGAAAAGGGGCATCTCCCATACATATACTTCCATACATATAGGTAATTTGTCATTAACTCACCTGACCTGTTCATCCCATTGACGGTACATGGGAAGCCCGGGTAGTCCCATTGGAAGATGAGGACCGGAGGGAAGGCCTCTGGGCACCAAGGGAGCTGGGTATCTCCTCAAAGCTGCTTTTGATTCAACTCCACTATTTACATTACACATATCTTTCCCCACAGAGGCTGTGGGGGGCCTGCAAGCATCTCTCGTCCTTGTGGTGAGGAGGAAGCAGACTTTTATCATGTGGTCTGGACTTGCCCTATCAAATCTTGTTATTGGGAATATGTGTCTTATAAATTGTCGCAAGGTGTTTTCGCGTTCAATAGAGTAGATGGCTTGCATCACCCTTCTGGGACTAATGGAGGACCTGGGGGGGGGGGGCAGGTAGAAAGGTCATTGGTAGGGGTGGGAATCCTGATTGCAGAGAGGGATATTGCTCAACTGTGGGGCTCGGCCTTGCCCCCAGGATACTGGACTGGTGCAAGGGGATGGACTGATGTGCCAAGATAGAGAAACCCATATTTGCAGAAAGCTCTGCGCACACAAACATAGAAAAATCTGGGGGCAATGCTGGAAACTTTCTGGTCTGGATTGGACTTAAACATGCAATTGTGTATGCTCTGCAGTTTTAATTACTGTATGTGCTGGACATGCTGCTGATTATTCTTGACGATTCTTCAGTCAATAAGATTAATAGGATTTTGCGTCTTACAAAACAATTATTTATAGCATTCTTACAGCGCAGTATGCAGCCTGGAGTCGCCTCCTAGAACTCTTGGTCATCTTGAGTCAGGGTCAGCCCCTGGTCCTTGCCCTGCTCCAGGGTGCAGTACGCAGCCCGGAGCCGCCCCCCAAAACTCTTGGTCATCTAGAGTCAGTGTCAGCCCCTGGTCCTTGCCCTGCTCCAGGAAGCAGTGTGCAGCCAGGAGCCGCCTCCTAAGACTCTTGGTCATCTAGAGTAAGTGTCAGCCCCTGGTCCTTGCCCTGCTCCAGGGTGCAGTATGCAGCCTGGAGCCGCCTCCTAGAACTCTTGGTCATCTAGAGTAAGTGTCAGTCCCTGGTCCTTGCCCTGATCCAGGGTGCAGTATGCAGCCAGGAGCCACCTCCTAGAAGTCTTGGTCATCTAGAGTCAGTGCCAGCCCCTGGTCAATGCCCCTGGTCCTTGCCCTGCTCCAGGGTGCAGTGTGCAGCCAGGAGCCGCCTCCTAGAACTCTTGGTCATCTAGAGTCAGTGTCAGCCCCTGGTCCTTGCCCTGCTCCAGCGTGCAGTCTGCAGCCAGGAGGCGCCTCCTAGAACTCTTGGTCATCTAGAGTCAGTGTCAGCCCCTGGTCCTTGCCCTGCTCCAGGGTGCAGTATGCAGCCAGGAGCCGCCTCCTAGAACTCTTGGTCATCTAACGTCAGTGTCTGCCCCTGGTACTTGCCCTCCTCCAGGGTGCAGTCTGCAGCCAGGAGCCGCCTCCTAGAACTCTTGGTCATCTAGAGTCAGTGTCAGCCCCTGGTCCTTGCCCTGCTCCAGGAAGCAGTGTGCAGCCAGGAGCCGCCTCCTAGAACTCTTGGTCATCTAGAGTCAGTGCCAGCCCCTGGTCAATGCCCCTCGTCCTTGCCCTGCTCCAGGGTGCAGTGTGCAGCCAGGAGCCGCCTCCTAGAACTCTTGGTTATCTAGAGTCAGTGTCAGCCCCTGGTCCTTGCCATTCTCCAGGGTGCAGTATGCAGCCAGGAGCTGCCTCCTAGAACTCTTGGTCATCTAGAGTCAGTGTCAGCCCCTGGTCCCTGCCCTGCTCCAGGGTGCAGTGTGCTGCCAGGAGTCGCCTCCTAGAACTCTTGGTCATCTAGAGTCAGTGTCAGCCCCTGGTCATTGCCCTGCTCCAGGGTGCAGTCTGCAGCCCGGAGCCGCCTCCTAGAACTCTTGGTCATCTAGAGTCAGTTTCAGCCCCTGGTCCTTGCCCTGCCCCAGGAAGCAGTGTGCAGCCTGGAGCCGCCTCCTAGAACTCTTGGTCATCTAGAGTCAGTGTCAGCCCCTGGTCATTGCCCTGCTCAGGGTGCAGTCTGCAGCCTGGAGCCGCCTCCTAGAACTCTTGGTCATCTAGAGTCAGTGTCAGCCCCTGGTCATTGCCCTGCTCCAGGGTGCAGTGTGCAGCCAGGAGCGGCCTCCTGAGACTCTTGGTCATCTAGAGTCAGTGTCAGCCCCTGGTCAATGCCCCTGGTCCTTGCCCTGCTCCAGGGTGCAGTATGCAGCCAGGAGCTGCCTCCTAGAACTCTTGTCATCTAGAGTCAGTGTCAGCCCCTGGTCCTTGCCCTGCTCCAGGGTACAGTCTGCAGCCAGGAGCCGCCTCCTAGAACTCTTGGTCATCTAGAGTCAGTGTCAGCCCCTGGTCCGTGCCCTGCTCCAGGGTGCAGTCTGCAGCCAGGAGCCGCCTCCTAGAACTCTTGGTCATCTAGAGTAAGTGTCAGCCCCTGGTTCTTGCCCTGCTCCAGGGTGCAGTATGCAGCCAGGAGCCGCCTCCTAGAACTCTTGGTCATCTAGAGTCAGTGCCAGCCCCTGGTCAATGCCCCTGGTCCTTGCCCTGCTCCAGGGTGCAGTGTGCAGCCAGGAGCCGCCTCCTAGAACTCTTGGTCATCTAGAGTCAGTGTCAGCCCCTGGTCCTTGCCCTGCTCCAGGGTGCAGTCTGCAGCCAGGAGCCGCCTCCTAGAACTCTTGGTCATCTAGAGTCAGTGTCAGCCCCTGGTCCTTGCCCTGCTCGAGGGTGCAGTCTGCAGCCAGGAGCCGCCTCCTAGAACTCTTGGTCATCTAGAGTAAGTGTCAGCCCCTGGTCCTTGCCCTGCTCCAGGGTGCAGTCTGCAGCCAGGAGCCGCCTCCTAGAACTCTTGGTCATCTAGAGTCAGTGTCAGCCCCTAGTCCTTGCCCTGCTCCAGGGTGCAGTCTGCAGCCAGGAGCCGCCTCCTAGAACTCTTGGTCATCTAGAGTCAGTGTCAGCCCCTGGTCCTTGCCCTGCTCCAGGAAGCAGTGTGCAGCCAGGAGCCGCCTCCTAGAACTCTTGGTCATCTAGAGTCAGTGCCAGCCCCTGGTCAATGCCCCTGGTCCTTGCCCTGCTCCAGGGTGCAGTGTGCAGCCAGGAGCCGCCTCCTAGAACTCTTGGTCATCTAGAGTAAGTGTCAGCCCCTGGTCCTTGCCCTGCTCCAGGGTGCAGTCTGCAGCCAGGAGCCGCCTCCTAGAACTCTTGGTCATCTAGAGTCAGTGTCAGCCTCTGGTCCTTTCCCTGCTCCAGGAAGCAGTGTGCAGCCAGGAGCCGCCTCCTAGAACTCTTGGTCATCTAGAGTAAGTGTCAGCCCCTGGTCCTTGCCATTCTCCAGGGTGCAGTCTGCAGCCCGGAGCCGCCTCCTAGAACTCTTGGTCATCTAGAGTCAGTTTCAGCCCCTGGTCATTGCCCTGCTCCAGGGTGCAGTGTGCAGCCTGGAGCCGCCTCCTAGAACTCTTGGTCATCTATAGTTAGTGTCAGCCCCTGGTCATTGCCCTGCTCCAGGAAGCAGTGTGCAGCCTGGAGCCGCCTCCTAGAACTCTTGGTCATCTATAGTCAGTGTCAGCCCCTGGTCATTGCCCTGCTCCAGGGTGCAGTGTGCAGCCAGGAGCCGCCTCCTGAGACTCTTGGTCATCTAGAGTCAGTGCCAGCCCCTGGTCAATGCCCCTGGTCCTTGCCCTGCTCCAGGGTGCAGTGTGCAGCCAGGAGCCGCCTCCTAGAACTCTTGGTCATCTAGAGTCAGTGTCAGCCCCTCGTCCGTGCCCTGCTCCAGGGTGCAGTCTGCAGCCAGGAGCCGCCTCCTAGAACTCTTGGTCATCTAGAGTAAGTGTCAGCCCCTGGTCCTTGCCCTGCTCCAGGGTGTAGTATGCAGCCAGGACCCGCCTCCTAGAACTCTTGGTCATCTAGAGTCAGTGCCAGCCCCTGGTCAATGCCCCTGGTCCTTGCCCTGCTCCAGGGTGCAGTGTGCAGCCAGGAGCCGCCTCCTAGAACTCTTGGTCATGTAGAGTCAGTGTCGGCCCCTGGTCCTTGCCCTGATCCAGCGTGCAGTCTGCAGCCAGGAGCCGCCTCCTAGAACTCTTGGTCATCTAGAGTCAGTGTCAGCCCCTGGTCCTTGCCCTGCTCCAGGGTGCAGTCTGCAGCCAGGAGCCGCCTCCTAGAACTCTTTGTCATCTAGAGTCAGTGTCAGCCCCTGGTCCTTGCCCTGCTCCAGGGTGCAGTCTGCAGCCAGGAGCCGCCTTCTAGAACTCTTGGTCATCTAGAGTAAGTGTCAGCCCCTGGTCCTTGCCCTGCTCCAGGGTGCAGTCTGCAGCCAGGAGCCGCCTCCTAGAACTCTTGGTCATCTAGAGTAAGTGTCAGCCCCTGGTCCTTGCCCTGCTCCAGGAAGCAGTGTGCAGCCAGGAGCCGCCTCCTAGAACTCTTGGTCATCTAGAGTCAGTGCCAGCCCCTGGTCAATGCCCCTGGTCCTTGCCCTGCTCCAGGGTGCAGTGTGCAGCCAGGAGCCGCCTCCTAGAACTCTTGGTCATCTAGAGTCAGTGTCAGCCCCTGGTCCTTGCCCTGCTCCAGGGTGCAGTGTGCAGCCAGGAGCCGCCTCCTAGAACTCTTGGTCATCTAGAGTCAGTGTCAGCCCCTAGTCCTTGCCCTGCTCCAGGGTGCAGTCTGCAGCCAGGAGCCGCCTCCTAGAACTCTTGGTCATCTAGAGTCAGTGTCAGCCCCTGGTCCTTGCCCTGCTCCAGGAAGCAGTGTGCAGCCCGGAGCCGCCTCCTAGAACTCTTGGTCATCTAGAGTTAGTTTCAGCCCCTGGTCATTGCCCTGCTCCAGGGTGCAGTGTGCAGCCTGGAGCCGCCTCCTAGAACTCTTGGTCATCTATAGTCAGTGTCAGCCCCTGGTCATTGCCCTGCTCCAGGAAGCAGTGTGCAGCCTGGAGCCGCCTCTTAGAACTCTTGGTCATCCATAGTCTGTGTCAGCCCCTGGTCATTGCCCTGCTCCAGGGTGCAGTGTGCAGCCAGGAGCCGCCTCCTGAGACTCTTGGTCATCTAGAGTCAGTGCCAGCCCCTGGTCAATGCCCCTGGTCCTTGCCCTGCTCCAGGGTGCAGTGTGCAGCCAGGAGCCGCCTCCTAGAACTCTTGGTCATCTAGAGTCAGTGTCAGCCCCTCGTCCGTGCCCTGCTCCAGGGTGCAGTCTGCAGCCAGGAGCCGCCTCCTAGAACTCTTGGTCATCTAGAGTAAGTGTCAGCCCCTGGTCCTTGCCCTGCTCCAGGGTGTAGTATGCAGCCAGGAGCCGCCTCCTAGAACTCTTGGTCATTTAGAGTCAGTGCCAGCCCCTGGTCAATGCCCCTGGTCCTTGCCCTGCTCCAGGGTGCAGTGTGCAGCCAGGAGCCGCCTCCTAGAACTCTTGGTCATCTAGAGTCAGTGTCAGCCCCTGGTCCTTGCCCTGCTCCAGCGTGCAGTCAGCAGCCAGGAGCCGCCTCCTAGAACTCTTGGTCATCTAGAGTCAGTGTCAGCCCCTGGTCCTTGCCCTGCTCCAGGGTGCAGTCTGCAGCCAGGAGCCGCCTCCTAGAACTCTTGGTCATCTAGAGTCAGTGTCAGCCCCTGGTCCTTGTCCTGCTCCAGGGTGCAGTCTGCAGCCAGGAGCCTCCTCCTAGAACTCTTGGTCATCTAGAGTAAGTGTCAGCCCCTGGTCCTTGCCCTGCTCCAGGGTGCAGTCTGCAGCCAGGAGCCGCCTCCTAGAACTCTTGGTCATCTAGAGTAAGTGTCAGCCCCTGGTCCTTGCCCTGCTCCAGGAAGCAGTGTGCAGCCAGGAGCCGCCTCCTAGAACTCTTGGTCATCTAGAGTCAGTGCCAGCCCCTGGTCAATGCCCCTGGTCCTTGCCCTGCTCCAGGGTGCAGTGTGCAGCCAGGAGCCGCCTCCTAGAACTCTTGGTCATCTAGAGTCAGTGTCAGCCCCTGGTCCTTGCCCTTCTCCAGGGTGCAGTGTGCAGCCAGGAGCCGCCTCCTAGAACTCTTGGTCATCTAGAGTCAGTGTCAGCCCCTAGTCCTTGCCCTGCTCCAGGGTGCAGTCTGCAGCCAGGAGCCGCCTCCTAGAACTCTTGGTCATCTAGAGTCAGTGTCAGCCCCTGGTCCTTGCCCTGCTCCAGGAAGCAGTGTGCAGCCAGGAGCCGCCTCCTAGAACTCTTGGTCATCTAGAGTCAGTGCCAGCCCCTGGTCAATGCCCCTGGTCCTTGCCCTGCTCCAGGGTGCAGTGTGCGGCCAGGAGCCGCCTCCTAGAACTCTTGGTCATCTAGAGTAAGTGTCAGCCCCTGGTCCTTGCCCTGCTCCAGGGTGCAGTCTGCAGCCAGGAGCCGCCTCCTAGAACTCTTGGTCATCTAGAGTCAGTGTCAGCCCCTGGTCATTGCCCTGCTCCAGGGTGCAGTGTGCAGCCAGGAGCCGCCTCCTGAGACTCTTGGTCATCTAGAGTCAGTGCCAGCCCCTGGTCAATGCCCCTGGTCCTTGCCCTGCTCCAGGGTGCAGTGTGCAGCCAGGAGCCGCCTCCTAGAACTCTTGGTCATCTAGAGTCAGTGTCAGCCCCTGGTCCGTGCCCTGCTCCAGGGTGCAGTCTGCAGCCAGGAGCCGCCTCCTAGAACTCTTGGTCATCTAGAGTCAGTGTCAGCCCCTGGTCCTTGCCCTGCTCCAGGAAGCAGTGTGCAGCCAGGAGCCGCCTCCTAGAACTCTTGGTCATCTAGAGTCAGTGTCAGCCCCTGGTCATTGCCCTGCTCCAGGGTGCAGTGTGCTGCCAGGAGCCGCCTCCTAGAACTCTTGGTCATCTAGAGTCAGTTTCAGTCCCTGGTCCTTGCCCTGCTCCAGGAAGCAGTGTGCAGCCTGGAGCCGCCTCCTAGAACTCTTGGTCATCTAGAGTCAGTGTCAGCCCCTGGTCATTGCCCTGCTCCAGGGGGCAGTCTGCAGCCAGGGGCCGCCTCCTAGAACTCTTGGTCATCTAGAGTCAGTGTCAGCCCCTGGTCATTGCCCTGCTCCAGGGTGCAGTATGCAGCCAGGAGCGGCCTCCTAGAACTCTTGGTCATCTAGAGTCAGTGTCAGCCCCTGGTCCTTGCCCTGCTCCAGGAAGCAGTGTGCAGCCTGGAGCCGCCTCCTAGAACTCTTGGTCATCTAGAGTCAGTGTCAGCCCCTGGTCCTTGCCCTGCTCCAGGAAGCAGTGTGCCGCCAGGAGCCGCCTCCTAAGACTCTTGGTCATCTAGAGTCAGTGTCAGCCCCTGGTCATTGCCCTGCTCCAGGGTGCAGTCTGCAGCCTGGAGCCACCTCCTAGAACTCTTGGTCATCTAGAGTCAGTGTCAGCCCCTGGTCATTGCCCTGCTCCAGGGTGCAGTGTGCAGCCAGGAGCCGCCTCCTGAGACTCTTGGTCATCTAGAGTCAGTGCCAGCCCCTGGTCAATGCCCCTGGTCCTTGCCCTGCTCCAGGGTGCAGTGTGCAGCCAGGAGCCGCCTCCTAGAACTCTTGGTCATCTAGAGTCAGTGCCAGCCCCTGGTCAATGCCCCTGGTCCTTGCCCTGCTCCAGGGTGCAGTCTGCAGCCAGGAGCCGCCTCCTAGAACTCTTGGTCATCTAGAGTCAGTGCCAGCCCCTGGTCAATGCCCCTGGTCCTTGCCCTGCTCCAGGGTGCAGTGTTCAGCCAGTAGTCGCCTCCTAGAACTCTTGATCATCTAGAGTAAGTGTCAGCCCCTGGTCCTTGCCCTGCTCCAGGGTGCAGTCTGCAGCCAGGAGCCGCCTCCTAGAACTCTTGGTCATCTAGAGTAAGTGTCATCCCCTGGTCCTTGCCCTTCTCCAGGGCGCAGTGTGCAGCCAGGAGCCGCCTCCTAGAACTCTTGGTCATCTAGAGTCAGTGTCAGCCCCTGGTCCTTGCCCTGCTCCAGGGTGCAGTGTGCTGCCAGGAGCCGCCTCCTTGAATTCTTGGTCATCTAGAGTCAGTTTCAGCCCCTGGTCCTTGCCCCTGGCAATTGCCCTGCTCCAGGGTGCTGGCATTGCTCCAGGGTGCTGGCATTTCTCCAGGGTGCTGACATTGCTCCAGGAGGCCACTGCGGGTTTACAGCGTGTGGTCCCATTAGGACGGAAAAGATCTACTTCATAGCTCCGGATATTGCGCGTCTCTGCCTTGATTGTTTGTTTCTGTGTCAGCACACACAACACTCGTGCGTTAGCGCGGAGGGCTCTACGGTGACATTAAATGTGGCACAGAGCGGGGCTCTGTGGCCTAGAGGGGGTTACCATGTGAACGCTTGTTTTTTAGGAGTCTGACTACCGTCCACACTTCAGACGACGGAGGACTGATTGTGATTGCAGCAAAAAGACTCTTGTTGTGGGAAAGGCATTTTTACTTGCACTGACAGAGTAATTGCAAGACTCCTGGTCACAGTTGCCTGCCAGGTCCTTTCAGCCGGCTCCTTTGCTTCATTCATATGGGATACAGATGCTGCATGTGCACATGCATGTTGGACTTGGCCCTTAGGGCAGGTTCACCCCTAGACTTTTTGCCTTTAAATGGGGACCTGGTGATGGTGATTTTTGGATTCTGCGCACTTTCACTGTGTCCCAGTGGAAAGTGCGTGCGCACTCTGAGTGCATGTGCTGAGCTAGGCCTGCCCGCCCATAGGAATGCATGGGGAATGTATGTGTCCCTGGTAGTTCCTGATGCGTGGGGTGTACAGGCTCGAGTCTGGTATGTGTGAACTCTTGAGAGTGAATGCTGCAAGATGGTGTATGCGGCATGTATGTGTCTAGTGGGGAAGTGTCATTCCTAGACATGGCTGTACGTGTGCAGTGAGGGTGCTGGAGCGTGATTGGCTGGAGCTGGCTGGCATGCCAGGCTCCATGAAGTCTGGATGGGTCTGCCCGGTGGTGAGTGGGAGATTAGCATGAGTGATGTGTGGGAGGAGTGTACCTGTGTCCTGGATGGGCTGGGTTTTCCCCACGCAATGCTTGCTCCACCCCCTGTGGTGTGTCTAACGACCCTAGCCTCCCCAGTGAAAGAAATGGGTGGTTGGGCCATCAAGAGTGCTCCCAAGCCAGCTGTAACTGGTTTTCCCCCCACCCTGCACCTTGAAACAAAGGATTTTACAGTATAAGAAGGGGCTGTGTCCCCACAGAGGTTGTTCTCTTCCAGGATCCTGAGGGGGCTGTTGCTGCTGCTGGGGCCAGGAGGACCGCCACTTGGAGTGTCTCCCTGCCTGGAGACCCAGTGTGCTGGCTCTGGCCCAGCCTTGCCCCCCTGCCTGCCTCCAGCCCCTGCTGGAGCTTGTGCTGTGCCTGCAACACTGAGAACGCTGCTCTCTGCCTTTCAGCGCTGGGGAGCGCTGAAATCCCTTGGCTAGCGCTTGAGAGCGCTTTATTTTGTCCTGGCGCTGTAGTTTGTGCCCACAGCGCTTGGGAGCGCTTTATTGTCCAGGAGCGCTGTTCATCGTCTCAGAGCGCTTGGGAGCGCTTTCTGTAAGGCAGGTGCCCACCCTGCATTTCGCTGCTCGAGCGGCTGCCCACGCCACATACTTGTTTGATTTATTTACCTCGAGGGAGCCCACTCCTCGGTAAAATTCATCCCCCGCCTAGAAGTGCCGGAGACGGCCGCCGCGCTGCCCGCGACGACCCGGAAGTGTTCCTGCCGGCCGGCCAATCCGAGCGCGGCCCGACGGAAGTCCCGCCCCCGCAGCCGCGACCCGGAAGTCAGGCAGGCCGGGGGCAGGACAGAGAGGCAACCGGAAGCGGACGGGAGGCCACCCCGCGCTCCGGTGAGGGCAGAAGCCGGCGTCTTTCCTTGTCCCCCCAGGCTCCCAAAGCGAGGGAGAGCCCAGGAGAGAGAGGGGAGAAGTGCTGCAGGGAGCGAGGCTCCCGTGTGAAGAGGAGAGCCCCGCCCGTCCGGAGGAAGCCGGTGAGTGGGGCCCCGGGGGCATTTCCTTTTCAAGTCCCAGAGAAGGACTCCACTGTTGGGCTGCATTTCTGTTGAGCCGGTCGAGGCTCCAACCTTCAGGCGGCACCTTTGTTCATAGAGCCACGAGGGCTCTAGTGCCTCCCTGTTCCGCCGGGTCCCCTGAGAGGGACCCCACAACCCGCATTTGTTTCTGAGCCCTGAGAGAGGCTCACAGTGCCCACTATTATTTAAGAGCCCCAGAGAGGCTCTAGGTGCCCCCACTTTGCTTCGAGTCCACAGGAGGGGGATTCCAAGGGGGCACAGTGGTTTTACGAGCCCTGAGAGGCTCAGGAGGGCCAGTCATTGGTGTAGCGCCCTGAGAGGGGCTTGTGAGGGCCCACACTGTTGTTTAAGAGCCCCGAGAGGCTCAGGGGCCATTTGTGTATTCAGAGCCCAGCGAGGTTCCAAGGGGACAGTCATTCTGCAGAGCCTGTGAGGCTCCCCCAGCGTGTTGGCCCCACCATTGTGCTACCCAGTTGCCCAGCACTTTGTGGGCAACTGCCACGTTTAGGCCCTGACATTGGGACACAGGGACTGTCACAGGTGGTGACTGATCTGAGTTTTGCGCACTGTGTTTTATTGCTACACCTCTGAATGAATGTTATGCATTGCATCATATGTTATGTTCCTTACACCCCTACAGGTATTGTGATACTTAGGTGGTTGTTTTCTCCCTAGTACAGGTGGTGCTAGTGAGGTCCTGGTTACCAGTGATTACTGGTTGTGTGCTATGTTATGCTAAAGTAATTTTACATTCTAAGTGCTATTTCTGAAAGTGTTACTTCTGATTCCTGACAGTGGTCCAGGTGGCCCTGTCTTGTACATATCCCCTGTAAATTCTGCCCGTGCCTCTGGCACATTGTAAAGTGTGTGTTTTATCTAATGTGTTTTGGTGTAATACAAAGGCTATTTTTATATAACCTTGTGTGGAGTTTCCTTTGTGGTGGGCCTTTGGGTGTTGTTGCTGGGGTGCGTGCGCAAATACTTAACTTACATCGCCTCCGAGTTTAGCCTTGCTGCTCGTGCCACGTTACCTAGAGGGTGAGCAGGGGTTATCTTGGCGTGTAACTCCCTTGCCCTGACTTGGGAGTGGTGGTCTCTGACTGACTTTGGCGAAAGCCCTGGCCAGCCAGGGATCCCATTTCCAACAATGCATAATGCATGTGTAGTAGAAATGTGTGTGTCCTGATTAACTGTTGGCATGCCGGAATCCATGATGTTTTCCATTTTGCACGTGGAACACAAGAAGAAGGATTGCTTGAATCCTGACAGATAGCAGATGTAGATTTAATGGCTCTTCCAATGCATTCCTGAAGTTTTTGTAACACATCAGACTCTAGGGAGCGGGGGTTGGGAGGGTGTGGAGATAGATAGGGAGTCCTCACTGAGGTGGAGGGAAATTCCCATATGCTTTCCTGTTCTTTTCTTCTATGGAAGCGCTACCATCCACAGGTTAATAGGCAGATGTGGGGTGGCCTCTACCTTCTTTTTGCCTTCTTTTAGGTTTCTCCTGACAGGATACTCCCAACTTCATCCTAACTTTCTAATAATGCCTAAAAACAAAGGGCCTGACTACACTTTGGAGTGGAATGGTGTGGCTCACTGGTTAGAGGCGGCAGACCCGGAAGCAGAGAACGGCCCGGGACTAGGGTTCAATTCCCGACGCGCCAGGGTCGTGGACCAGGGTCAGCGGACTCGACAATTCTCACCTCGGTGCCTACTCTAACCAGGATTAACACTCGGCAACTCTGGGCATTAAGCTTGCCTCATCTCTACAACGGCCCCCCACAGACGCCGGGGATGCCTGGTTTCACCTTGGAGATACCCAGAAGGGACCATCTCCCAGGGAAAGCCAGGACGGGTTCCCCAGCCGTCTTCAGCGCCGGGACGCTTACGGGCAGCCGTGCGCTTTACAAGTCCAACACATTTACATTTACAGTGTGGGAGTGGGCTGCCAAGCTGCCATCCCGCTCCTACACTGCCAGAGCTCACTGTCGGCCACCCGCCTGCCAGATTACAAGTAGTTTTATAGTGTGGCGGGCAGACATTGGTGTTTCCTTTCAAAAAGGTACCACAATGGGAACGTCAAAGGCCGTTCCTGCATGGCATGGACTGTTGAGTGCATGTCGCGCTGGAACAGGGGGTGCATGCTCACAGTGGGGCACAACATGTGCGCCCTGCATTTATCCCCAGGCCCAGAGACACATGGAGCCCTGTCGGGCCCACTTTGTTTCCTCCCTGCCTCAATTTTCACGGCAGGCTCACCCCCGTGAAAAGTGAGATAGGGAGGAAATTCATAATAAGCTTGACGCTGCTGCAGCGGCACTGCCAGCCATATTGCAGACTCAGGACCGCTGAGCCACAGCGTAATGCGGTTGTCTGACCACTGGTGTGGCGGTCCACCATCGCTACCGCACTCCATAACGGGCTCGGCTGCCCCGAACTCATAAGCAGGCCCAAAGACTATTGCTGCACTAGTTTTGTAGGAATAAGCAAAAGGCAGAAACTTCCCAATACCAAAAAAGGTTCTGAGATTTTTAAAGCCACCTGAGATTCTGAGGGGACAAACTGGCCTCTATAGTGATGAAAGAAGCCTCAATGTTATCCTGCCTTCAGGGGGAAGCCACTGGGCTTTCTTTGGTACAGGTGATGTGATCACATTTTCTAGTCCCTGGCCTAAGCCTGGCCACCGAGTGAAGAATGGCATTTACATACACTAAACAGAAAATGTGAGTGTCTGTCAGGATACAAGTGCCAAAGTCAATCTACGATGATAGAATTGCATGCAGTGTGTTAGTGTTCTGGAAGCAGGAATGTCTGCAGTGTTTCTAAGGACTGAGGAAAACACTCATGGCTTTAGGAGTGTGTTGAATTTACAAGGACATAGAAAGATCAGTAGCAGTACAAGTGGCAATGTGACACTCTCAGCCAGGATTGGCTAGAAGACATCAATTCAGATTTCAGTGGCTGTCTAAAGAGAATGAATTTGACTTTCTCCACATTGAGTCTGAAAATATCAAATTAATCCATTTGCGTAGATTTACAAGACATTTTTTTCAAGTGCAAAGCTCCTCTTGGAACAAGTATATTTTATATAGATCTGCATGTTGGAGTCCATCAACCCCACCTCCTCCTTCACATTTCTTCGCAGTTCCATATACAGGTTGACCAAACTTGGCTCATGTGTAAAGAACAGTCTTCTCGCTGCAGGTGCATAGCAGGCATTTCTATGTGAGAAGCACCCATGTCAATCCTGTGCTCGCAGTAGAAATCTGGTTTAATGCTGCTTTGGCCATGGACTGTGGGCCTGGCCTCTACCCTTGTGGTGGAGGCCCCTCAGCTGTGGGAGAGGCCCCACTCGGGCAGACTCTCCACAATGAGAATTCTCATGGAAGACATTCCACCCTGAGTGCGGAGCCTCCACCACGACAACGGAGCCTCTCCCATGACTGCGGGGCCTCCGCCACGAGTGTCGAGGGCCTTTGTGAATCAGGCCCACAGTCTTTTCAGTGGAGAGCACAAACACTGTGAGCCTACGTTTTGGGGAGCAGAACATATTCTCTGTGGTGACCTATTTATTAAGGAGATGAACAGCTTACCGTTCTATCTCTGCGGTAAGCTTACCCCGCCACTACTTCTGCTGCACCCGCTCTGTGTTTGATGGAAAGTGTGCACTACAGCTGCCTGCTAGCTATGTGATGCATGTAGTGAAGCTTACTCTGCTTCTGGCTGTGCTGGCCCTATTCTGTGTGTGATGGAAGCTTGCATATTGCTCCTTAAGGTTTATGCACAGTTGGCCACAATTTATATTTGATGCTGAAGGCAGTCATGGGGGAAACCAAAACCTGTTCTTCCAGGTATTTCCCTAATGTACACACCTCCACTTCTAATGAGGTACAGAGGCAGTATTCAATTTTCACCGTAAAACATTTTAGCAGATTATTTTACATTGGAGAGCCCCTTAATATTTTTCTCACTGAAGTGGCCACATCATAAACATGACACCTTGCAGATTCTATTGATTCGTCATCTTGGGAGGAGTATCTCCTATTCATAGAGATATCTTTCTTTTTGAATAAGGGGCTGGTGTGACACTACCATGGGAGCTAAGTTCACGTCCATAACTGATAATCTGGTCAATTGCCAGCAGAACAGTATGCGGCACTGGTGTGGGCATACCTTCACTGTAAGCCATTGGACAGTGGAGGTACAGAGCATTCCCATCAGTAGTCTATGGTTTCTTGCTAGTTCCTTGATAGTGAAATGCTTAGACGGAGACAATGTTCAGTGCAGCATCCTTCTAAGGATGGACAATGTACAGGCTGTGAGTTGTGTCACATATCTGGGGGGATACTAATGAGTCTTAGTAGAGATTTTAGACTATTGCTTTTAATGGAATGCAAATCCCCTTTCAAAAGACAAATTACTGTTTATAATTTGAAAACGCCCGAAAATGCATTTATTTCATAACTAAATTTCATTTCCAAACTTGAGGTGGTCTTCTCTTCATTTTATTCTCCTTTGTTACCTTACAGATATAAAATCTATTACTGTTTCAGTGGTAATTGAAACTCTTGATCCAAGCAAGCACTCTACATCACATCTTGAATTTCATAATCACAGATGACATTAAGACCATGCAACAAAACAATGGATCCAAAATACAGAGCAGACATGTTTTGTTCTTTGCTACCACCTTTTCAAGGCTGCCGAAATATGGATGGCATGGAGTGTTGTAATTTAGAATAATAATCTAACATCAGTAATTCAACATTGACCATGCTAAAGCTGCAGCCATAAAAAGGCACGTGTGGGAGCAAGATAGGCAAGGAAAAGAAAAAAAAAATGTTGATGAGTTGGTGATGGATTTCATGTTCTTTTGTCTGGATCGACAAATTCTCAGTCTGGCCAACATAGTAGCTGACTAGAATTCTTAGCTCTTTTTGGATTACGGTGTTTGGAGGCAGCGACACATACTTTTTGGAGCTCCTATAGATCAGTGGGATCCATGTCACGTAGATCTTTTTACCTTCACACTGATTATAAACATTCGGATGTGTTGGAGACCAGACTCGGAAGAGGTGGTGATGTACGCCCCCACTGCATCCTGGGACCATGGAAATGAATTGTACATTTTCACTTTTCATAAGGATTTTAGGTGTGCCAAGTTAAACATTTATGGGGTAGAGATGGTTATAATCTCCATTTTTATTCCTAAAATGTATTCTCAAGAGGCTTTCCTACATGCTGTGTAAGTAATGACTCACCTATGTTGCAACCAAGGTAACAACTTAAGGCAGAGATGATAAGTGAAATATCAGCATATAGACTTGAGGATCCTATGTATGTTATATATTTATATTAAGCTGGCAATAAAAATAATTGAACAGTGTGATGTATACCAGCAATTTCTCCTATACAGAAGCTATAATCTTCATTCAAGTATGCAAGGAAACATGTAAAAGGTACTTTAAACTGGTCCAAGGAGCAAACAAATCTAACTCTGCAACCCTACCAGGTATAACAACTTTTTCAGGATTCCCAGACACAAGGGGGTAACTGAGGTTGGAATGTGTCAATCAGAGGCTTTTACCACTGGGGTCCTCTGGCTATTGAGCCCAAAACTGAGTTCCAAGTACACCCAATTAGCACTGACCACCTGGGTAGTGAAGCCGAGCTGGCCAAGCCTTACTCCAGGAGGTGGTGTGGGTCTAAAAACTCAGAACTCAGAAAACCAACTAATACCCAGCCAGTGCTTACAGTCTTTGAAACTATGAAGTATTTTACTACACCTTGCACAACATAATATATTAGAAAACATTTCAGGAAGCAATAACTTATTCTGGGTGTTCTTGCCACAAATATTACTGGGGACACAGCCTATGCTGTTCCTTTAGGAAATCCTCAAATAGGTCGCTTTGTGCAAACAAAGTTCTGAGTATCCCCTATGTTTCTTCAATGGGGATCAGAAATGCACTGTATATTGGGGAAGGCTGGCCTGTTTGGGGTCTTCATGCTCAGCATTTCCCCGAGGTTGCACAGTACCTTATTTTCAGGTCTCGATGATCTGATATCTGAGACATGGCCTACAATCATCTTTGTTAGTCGGCAAGACAGCACCACTCTGGGTGACAGGAGCGGCCCGTGCAGGTAAGAGCAGTGGGCGGTGAGGCCAGGTGGGGTGGTATTTCGACAGACGACAATGAGGGAAAAATATATTTTTTTTTAATTTTCCCTCATTGTAGTCTGTCAAATCTCCCCCAACCCGACCCAACCGCTCTTACCTGCACGGGCCTCTCCTACTGGGTGGGGTACGTTGCATGGAGGGTAGTGTCTGCCTCAGGCTAGTTGACTCCTACAGAGCAGCCCAGCTGTAATATGAATATGTAGCTGACTGGATGAATGTTGTCTCAATAGTAAAATAACATTTGATGAGCTCATGTGTCATGCACAGCTGGGTCTTGATGGAAGGGGCAGGAGAGGTAAAGGACAAGTTCTCCAATTTATAGATACATCCTCTTGATTTTGGGATAAGTTTAGGGAAACGATTTGTGAGATATACAATTACGGCAGATAGCAATATATGTACCTTGATGTAGAGATGCTATAGAGTGAGCAAACAGGAAAAAAAACACCTGGGAATGGGTGATATAGTGGGGTGATGAATTAAGGGGACAGGTTATGCTAAAATTGGCACATTATATGGTAGAATAAAAAAAGAATGGACCATGATAAATACTCCGGGCTTGGCAATCCTGAAGCAGCTGTCAGAATCCACAGTACAAAAATGTTAAACACCATTTTTCATATTGCTGTCCTGTGCCTTTAGAATGCACTCCAGTCTAAGTGTAAGTGACCCATGAACAGTACTTGGAATAATATTAAATGCTCATTAGTACCAGGAGATGTGCCAGTAGGTGTCCCCCTGCACTTACTTTAAGGCACCTCAATCCTAACAGGATTTACAGATTTAGCCGGCGTAGGGTTCCAGGAGTGGTTAGGAGTTGGCAGATTGCCCACAATTCCTGCCTCTACTTGTGGTTCTAGTCAAGATACCAGTCGCGGCCGGAATGACTCGCGGGTGGGGACGGGGTCACACGGGTGGGGGTTAATCTTTTTTTTTAATAACTAGCCGCCCGTTCCGATGTTGTCCGGGTATGAATTGCTGCCGGCCAGTAGTATATTGTTTTGTAGGATTTCGTTTTGATAGCATGTCATATCTGTGACAGGCCTGTGAAACGCTCCGATTCACAGTGCAATGCTGATGCACTTAAGAGTGCGCGTTCAGTAGTGTGTGAACTCGAGTTTCCCTACTTTATTTTTCCTTGCAATATTATATAGCGCGAACTCGACAACATGGCATGAGCACAATTTACATTACAAAAGAACACATTCATTTGTGGTAGACACGGGGAGACAAAGCGATTTGCCTGGAATCACAGGATGTTGAGCTGATGCCGAGATTCGAACGTAGCTCCCCAGCTCTAAATTTCGCAATTCTAGAACTTGTGGTGGGAGGTGTGTCTAAAAGTGTATGTCGGTGCTGGCCATCAATGATAGAGACCTGTGCATTTTTCAAATGGGTGGTGAAAAAATATGAGTATGTTGTTGGAGATGTTGACCGCCGTGCCACCAATGTACTTACCGGGGGAGGGTAAACACCCATTATTCCGCAACTTTCTTTCCGCATACCATCACTCCGCATACCTTCATTACGAAAGTACCATGACTCCGCAATGCCATTATAACGCATGGCATTACATTTTATATGCTTTTACCAAGCATACATTTACAACGAAATTCGTTGTAAATGCATGAATGGTAAAAGCATGTTTTTTAAAAAATGTTTTGATAAGGTAAGTATGGGTATAGGGGCATATGTTTTGGGGTACTGAGGTATATGTTTTGGGATGTTTGGGTATTTTAAGGGTTCAGATATAGTTTTGGGTTATGGGGTACAGAGGTAGTTTTAGGGTTTAGGAATAGGTATGGGTTTTGGGGTACAGGGGTATTTTTAGGGTTCAGGGGTAGGTTTGGGTTTTGGGGTACAGGGGTATTTTAAGGGTTCAGGGCTAGGTTTGGGTTTTGGGGTACATGGGTATTTTTAGGGTTATGGGGTAGGTTTGGGTTTTGAGGTACAGGGGTATTTATAGGGTTCAGGGCTAGGTTTGGGTTTTGGGGTACAGGGGTATTTTTAGGGTTTAGGGATAGGTTTGGGTTTTGGGGTACAGGGTATATTTATAGGGTTAAGATGGGTTAGTGTTTAAGGGTGTTGGGGTATTTTAAGGAGTAAGGGTGGGTTATGATTATGGGATGCAGGGGTATTTAAAGGGAGCAGGGTGGGATTAGCACACGATATGAGACATGGCATGAAGGGCGGAACGTACCACACGCCCCCAGCGTTTGTCACGCCCCCAGCACACGCCCACAGCACAACGCAGACACGCCCACAAGGGACTACTTTGCTGGCATGGTTCTTTTACCTTTTAAATGTATATGGTGGGCGTCTGCATAGCCTATGTCCTTCTGCTGCAACTGCCCTTTCCAACGCTGTATTGGGTGTTGTGATTGGTGCTGTGGTTCCTGAGATTACCCGCCTCAAAGGTTTGGCTCTCTCTTTATTATATTAGTATAGATTAAACTTACCTTTGCTCCGAAGCCGGCCAGGTGTCACATCTTCTCTGCTCTCCAGGAACAGGAAGCAGAGCAGGCAGCCAGGTCCCCTCCCTCCCCTGAGCCAATCATAACGCTGCAAGCAGCGTTGTGATTGGTCGGTACGCAGCCCAGCCAGTGGCTTATGGAGAGGCTATTTTCTCAATGTAGGCTGCATTGCAGTCTACATGGATAAAAGCAGAGTGTGCATGACTGGTTTGGGCAGCCCTAGGGGGCCCACCAAACAGTCTATGCGCACTCGGAACACAACTCCTCCCCTGTCCTGCTCTCAAAGCAGCCCCACAAACCCGCCCGCCCGCAACCAAACATAAAATGGTAATAACTGGAAGTCAACGTAGTGGAGTAAGATGGTATTAAGTAGTAAGATACTTACAGTGGAGACGTGTGTCAATCAATCAGTATTTGTAGTGAACACTAATCACCCGGATTGTATCCAGGCGCTGCGTGGGGTGGGGCTATTCGAACATTCAGGTCTTGAGGCCGCTCCTGAACTCAGCGAGGGAGGTAGAGGTTCAGAGGTGGATGGGGAAGTCGTTCCCACCCTTGGTAGCGAGGTGGGAAAAGGAGTTTCCTCTGGTACGACGGATGCAGGGGACGATGGCGTGGGCCAGGGAGGTAAACCGCAGGTGTCTGGTGAGCTGGCAGAAGGTCAGGCATTCTGGTCCAATGTTGTGGAGGGCTTTGAAGGCTTGCGTGAGCAGCTTGAAGTGGCATCTCTGCTGCACGGGGAGCCAGTGCAGGAAATGGAGGTGATATTTCCAACCCGGTCCTAGTTGGGTTAAAACAGAGCAGGCCGAATGCGGCCGAAATCATGAAAAGAGGAACCAAACCTGTAAAGTTCGAGGAGACGGGTGGGGTATGTCGTCTCAATCTCCAATCGGGCTTCAAGTCGATGTGGAATGCTGCGAGAAAGTGTTGCCGGATACGGAAACCTTTCCCGCGGCATTCCACATCGGCTTGAAGCCTGCTCTGTTTTAATCCGACTAGGACCGGGTTGGAAATATCACCAGTCCCCCGATACTGCCACACTTTAACACTTATTCAACCCTGAAGAGTGGAGGGTATCTACCCGTTTAAGACAAAACACGTGTCGGCTGGTTTCATGTTCTTGGTATCTCCTCTGAAAGGAGAACCACATTCACCTATACAAATTATAAAGAACTATTAGAAACAACTTTTGTTACTCGATCTTATTTCCATTTGCATATGTGATTACCTTCAAAGGAACACTTTTATCGTGTGCTCTGGACCTTGTTTGTATAAACTTAAAGAGAGGGGTTTCACCCACTCTTTTCTCAGGGGTTTTGGGTTTCCTCTGACCAAGCAGCACCGTTCCATATCAGCATTCTCTCCACTCTCACCGCTACCTGATGTGCGCCAACAATTTCTGATTACTTAAAACCCTTCGCAGAACTCTCATATGTACAGAAAGGCAAACAATCAAGAGGAACTGTATGGGTTTGGGTCAACTATACAAGCCATGGTGGACCGAAAACCAGCTGAATGACCAGGCCAAGAAGACACTATATGCCACCACGCTTAGATATGATTCGAATTTTATTGTAATTGCAATGCAACCTGCAGTGATGCATCAATTACCAATATCTGACTGACATGTTTTTATTAATCATCTGAGAAAATAAAGCTATCCATTTTGAAAAAGATTGAAGCTGTTCCTAAAAATATACATAAGTGAGGGCAGGGAATGGAAAGGAAAATCATGCAGGTGGCAATGTTGCCTTTGGGAAACATCATAAAAATGTACCCCAATGTGCTGTATACTGTTAATCGGGAAATAGCTTCCTTGAACACCCACCATTAACAAGTTTGCGTATTTGTAAAAAGGCTCTGCAAATGGAATATTTCGATTTGTCTTTTCATTCCTTAATATAGGTAAGGACTGTACATTCTTTGTATGCACTTGCTCACTTATATCCTACCATTTTTAATATTGTTCCAGGCTTAGCAGGTGAGGCCAAGCCATTTAAATTGAAATCATTATAAGGAAGCTAAACAAGCAGTCGCGGTTGACATGACTGGCGTGTGGGAGGGCGGGGAGTTGCGCTTGTAGGGGGTCCCGCAAGGGTGTGGGGGTAGGTTTACTTTTTTTTTTTTTTTTTAAGTTTAACTTACCTTCGCCGGCCCACTCCGGTCCCGTGTCGCGTCTGCTTCTCTCACTGCTCTTCACAGGAAGCAGGCATCCTCCCTCCCCTCCCCTAAGCCAATCACAACACTACAATAGTAGCGTTGTGATTGGCTGGGAAGCCAGCCACACAGGCGTCTATGGGAAGGCCATTTTCTCCATGTAGGCTACATGCAGCCTACATGGAGAAAAGGGAGAGTGCATATGACTGTTTTGGTCGGCCCTGGGGCCGACTAAACAGTCAGGGCCGTCAGCGTGGGCAAGCCACTCCTCCCCTTTCCTAGAGCAGGACCGCCCGCTCCCAACGAAACCCTTCTGCTTTCTTGCAGTGCGAGAAGCAGAAACCTAAAATGGTATTTATAATACCATTTTATGTTTCTGCTTCTCGCACTGCGAGAAAGGAGTGGGGCGACGATCCTCCGCCCTAATGGAGGAGCCGCCCCTGTAGACACGTCTTTATGGAGGAATCACCTGCCAGGATGGTACTGTCCCCTGGCCTCCTACAGACCAGGACAGGTCCCATGGAGGTTTGGGGGTCTGGGGCTGCTTGGCTGTGCTGGTTCTGCTCCAGTAATATGAGCGATGGAGCCAGTTTGTAGCAAGTAAACCAGTATTAGTGAGAACTGCTGTGAGGATGTAGGTTCGGTTGGCACCCACCTGTCCCAGGGTTCCAGGTCAGGCTCCAGAACTCCAGGTCAAAGCAGACTAAACCGATGGGATTTCCAGATTTTGGACACGCTTTCATCTGGATTCTGATTTGCTATGTAAAAAAATCTCTTTGAATCCAGTTGATGCTGATGCAGAGGTTATGGTCCGACTCAAGTTTTCAGGAGCTGAGCGTGAGGTCCCCTGACCAGGGTAAAGGGCAGTTATTTAAATGGTAATGCCCTCAAGAGAAATATGTATGGTGGCCCACCGAACTAGGTCCACCACCCACACCAGTCACCAAAGTTAAAAATTTGGGAATATTGCTAGATGACGAATTAACATTTGCTACACATGCAAACTCCATTGTGTCTACCGCATTCTACAAGCTTAAGTCCATTAAGAAAATCCTTCCATTTCTTCCCTCCAACTCAGGAAAAACTCAGGTCACTGCTTTTGTCATGTCATCTCTCGACTACTGTAAAGGACTTTTTATTAATGCCCAACAGAAAGTCATTCATAAACTACAATCTGTACAAAATGCAGCTGCAAGAATGATTTCAGGTACTCCAAAATTTAAACCCATCTCCCAAACGATTAAAAATTACCACTGGTTAGCGGTGAAGAATCGAATTAAATTCAAGGCACTCTGCATAGCTTATAAAGCCTCCCGCAAACTAGGCCCACACTTCCTCAAAAAATCCCTAGCATTCTATGCCCCCAACAGAGTATTACGTTCTTCGAATGCCTTGCTAATGACCGTGCCCCGGACCAAAACAGCCTCCTGGGGTGACCGCCGTTTCACTGTCGCCACAGCAAAACTGTGGAACTCCCTCGATATTGACATCAGATCCTGCCCCACACTTATAGCTTTTGAAGGAAAATAAAAACCTGGTTATTTAACCAATAGCTCTTCTCACATTTTCATTGAGCTGCTTCCTGTCTACAGCGCCGAGACGCCCTTGGGCATTTGATTGCGCTTAATAAATCTCATAAATAAATAAATAAAATAAATAAATGTATTTACATGGTTGGGCGCTGCTTGGACAACCTATTTCTTGTGAGATGGTAATGTGCTGCCTGGACTAGGGACTCCACTCTCACACCACCCTCCAACACAGTGGCGTAACTAAACTTGAGGGGGCCCCCTGCACAGTACATGGAGGGGGGGCTAATGCTTCAGACTCAGTCAGGAGCTCTCATGCCGGGGCCCGTGTGCAGTGCCAATGGGGTCCCCTGGTGCTCACCCTCACGCTCCGCGGGGGCCACTGATACACCACTACTACAACAGTAAGCCCTGAGTGTACAAAGCCTCAAAAAGAGGCCCTTGTCGTTCCAGTGAGCTTGCAGTAGTGTCTGGTTTTTGCATTTTCAGGGACAGCGGTAAGGATTGCCCACCTGCCCTTCTGCTGTGCAGACCCGGAGCTGGCCGGAAACAAGCATCTCACAACCAGATGCACTTCAGATTAGGCCTGTAGGACATTCTCAGTGCCACTGCCACAAAAAAGACCCAGCAAACCCATGGGAATCTCAGCTTGTCAGGAAAGTGGGATCTGCGTTTGGGGGGGGGCCTCTGTTCCTTCCAGACGTTTCCACTCCTCAGCACGTGCGCTCAGCCCTAGCCTTGTTCCTGCTTTGTGGCACGTCAGCACCGCCGTATTTGGAATATTTAATTACCCTCCCCTGTCAGGCACATATATAAATCACGATTTACAGCCATATCTCGTCCAGCCTTATCTCAGCAGACGATTGTAATGCGATTTATAGTGCCGGGCCCGCCTGCGCGCGCCAGGCCCCTCTCCCAGCACTGCAGCGGTGGAACAGCTGCTGCTGTTTAATATATATCTTGGCCTCCCTTCCGAGCCATCTGCCAACAAAATGTAAGGAAAGACGGTTTCTTGGTGGATGTGCTCAGTAAAGATTAAACATCGCAAGGGTTGGTTTCTAAAGGCAGCTCTGCTCTGCGCGTTTCGAGCTGGCTTTAGTGACACTGGTGCGGCCACACCGGGTGCTGACCTGTGGAGGGGTCGCTGACCTCAGGGGGGGGCTGTATTTAGCATTAATTTAAGATTGGAGAGATGAGGGGAACCTTTGCCCAGTGGTAGTGTGAGAATATGAGGAGGTGTTCAGGGGTGCCAAGAATGATTGTTGCACCGGGTGCCATCAGCACTAAAGCCGGCCCTGTTTCGAGCTCTGTGTGAACGGGTTTATAGCATCTTTTGGTAATGCTGAACGCAGCCAGTGGTGCCAGATTTTTAGGCCTTTCCCAAGCCCAGTTCTGTCCAGGTTCAAGTCCAAATCCAGCCCAACGCAGATCAGCTTCAGCCCAAAATTCAGCCCAAAGTTGCAAACCTCAATATATGCAAAAACAGCCATCAGGAAATATTCTAAGCATTAATGTAATTTCTATTCCATATGCGAATAGTGGGAGGAGGTTCAATGGGCTCCTATGCACTTCTGCAATCATGCCCCAATTCTTTTAGCAACTACTAATTTTGAAGATCGGTCCCCACTAGGACCTCAGTGTTACATCAGTCACCACAAATCCAAACCTGAACCTGGCATTGATGAACAAACTTCACAAGAGCAGGCGATAACCCTTCTTAATGAATTCCAATTGCGGAAATGTTGAAACTCTCTAAGTAATATGGCTCCTTAAACAAGATATTTAATGCCTTTCATGGATCTCGCAGGATTAACACCACACAATGATAAACATATAGAGAAACCACTCTGGAGTTAAAGCAATTCCAGCAAGCTGTGACTAGGGCCCATTCCTTCACGTTGAAATGTACCAAGTCCAAAAAGGAGAATCTCCCTCTGAATAGTCCCCTGTCCTCCACTCCTATGTTCTTCACCATGACCACCTACAGTGACACTAAAAGTTAAACAGAAAATACGTCATTGCCTTCATGTTTCAGCAAAGGCTAGACTAATGCTCCCGGGTCTGGTAAGAAGCGGATGGGTTTTATTCGGGACCAAATGAAACTATTGGAGCGGAAAAGAATAAGACCCCTTTCCAGAACTGTGGGAGCGCGGGTCTAATATACAGGCGAGGAGGCTGGATGAATTTGCGAACAGGTAGTGTTTTATTTTCAACAGGCTTAGGTTCAGGTACAACAGATGTCCGGGCATCACAATAATCCTCTTCAGGTGATTCTTCTTCTTTAAATATTGGGGCAGAGGGCGATGGTTCAGGCTCCTCGTCTTCGGAGTCGAAGGGTGTTCCCCGGAGGCTCATAAAAGAGGAAAAAGAAGGAGCCGTCAGACACCAGTTTCCTAAATATCAGTGGGGTAACCTGTCACCGCACTGTGGATGTGTACTGTCTTAGGCACAATTAGGGCTTGAAATCAGTGCTTATGGAAGGGGAAAGGACTAGTGGGGGGGGGTTAAGGAAAAGAAGTAGGAAGCCCACGTCTTCAGAGTAAGATCTTTAACCCCAATAAACGCTATTAGAGGCAGACTCGGGCCATCTCAGTATCATGAGCACATGAAGACATTAACCAAATTCAGGGTTTTCATGGGTCGCACTTACATCTATAGACATTAGTATGACCAACAGTGTAATCTACCACCTACATTACGCTCCTCCCGCAACCCTCCGTTACCTTCCCACCTCCCTCCAATCCTCGTGGTAACCCCTCACTCACCGGCCCCTGCCGCAAACTCTCCTGAGTCCGCGGCCGCTCTTCAGCTTCCTCCGGTGGAATCCACCACTCTTCACTCCAGGGCTCGTCCATTTCTTCTCCCTCGATATCTCCTCTCCTGGGCTTTTCCACGCTGTTCACTCCGCAGGGTATCTCCTTCTTCGCTGCTCCTTCCGACGTCCTCTCCCGCTCTCCAGCTTCGTGTAGATGCCCGCCTCCTTCCTCGCAGATCGCCGATTTCATTGGTCTTCCATGATCACTGCTGGGGTTGTTGTCGTCCTCTTCCGGGTCCTGACTCCCAGCTCTCTGTAGGGAGACGCAAAGACGGCATGGATGTGGATCGGGAGTTTCCTCGTTCGGATCTTGAGCCTGATCACGATGAATTCTGGCCCATGGGACCGCATCAGTGAGTACTTCCTCACAAGAACCTTAGCTGATACCGTCCCCCAACATCTCGACACTAACGTTCCCTCAAGTCTGACGGCTCCATCATCACTCCACTTGTCCCATTCAATTTCATTCTCATTGACCATTAGCACTGTGTCTCTCATATCACCATTAACCCGTGCAATTTCATTGAGCTGTGCAGCTCTTCTAAACCTATCACTTACCCACCACTTTATGCCAGGGCAGGTCCTAAAACTGACTTTTAAATGGGTCAATAAGGGGCCCTATATTCATGTCCTTAAATTTCAGGTCAAAAGCATTCATCAAGTTCTTCAATAAAGACTGTAAAAAAAACTAAGGTCGTCTATGTAACCAACACAGTTCCTGTTTACATTTCACCTTCATTTTAATTTCACCCTAAGAGTATTTTCTTTTCCCAGGTGTGTTTCTGCATTTTTGTTTTCAGGCAATGTGTAAGAAAACAGGCCTATTTTCTGGTGCTTCTACTTTTTGCCCCCATTTGGACTCCTAGATGCTGGTTTTTGACTCTGACAGTGCGCTGAAGTCTGCTAACCAGGCCTCAGTGCCAGTGCGCTCTCACTAAAACTGATACATGTTAATTGGCACCCACAATAGGCAATAACTTTAACCCCCTTATAAATACCCTAGTATATGGTACCAGTAGTACCTAGGACATGGGTGTTAAAGGGGTCACCAGGGCCTGGAGCACTGGGTGACCCAGGTAAACAGATAACAGCAGTCTTGCCATTGCAGACAGCAGGAGCAATGCAAACCGCTCAAACTAGACTTTGCCCTCACCATGTGTGACAACATAAACGCACTATTTTTAATATATACCAGTCACCCCTAAGAAAGACCTCCTGAGCCCAGGAGGCAGGGTGCATTATATTAGTGGTGAGGACATATAAGTGCAGGCGTATATGTCCCTATAGGGGCCTTTTTATATCAAGGGCTACTATAAGTGATCTGCAGTCCATGGGGTAACATGCGCTGGCAACCGCTGAAACATGAGGTCGCCAGCTGCATTATGGTTCAGCCAAAATATGACATGTTTGCTATCAACCAATGTGCCTCATTACCCTTGACATAATTCTTGTGTTGAGGTCGACGTGGCATGCACCCAGATGGCTACCGTAGAGGTTGCCCACCTGGTTGTCACAGCCTTTTCTGTGCTCTGGCTAGCAGACAGCAGCTGATGGCACTAAGACAGGAATATAACCCCCTGCCAGGAGATGGGAACTCTCCTAGAGGTCAGAAACAGTGACCTGGATGGGACGGAGGTCACACCTTCATCCCTGCGAGGATGGCTAGTAAAGTGGCACATCTAGGCAATGAGATTTAAAGTTTACAACACCTGTGATATGCAACCAAGCTGCCTCCCAAAGGAGGAAACAGCCTTCCACCTGCCCCCAGTGACATTTACACCCGGGCAGGCAGGAACGTTATGTAGTCAAGAGGCATATACCCCCAGAAGGCTACCCACACCTCTACCTACGGTGGGCTACCTGCCCTGTACAGCTAGGGAAGATTTCTGCTATTTTTAAAAATGGCAGAATAGAGGGTTCTGGGTAGAAAATGTGACACCCCCATCCATGTGGTCACCTCAGGGGCAGATTAGCTGCTGGGGCTGGTAGCTCACAGGCCACTTGCACTCAGACTCTTACATCTAGGATCTTAGGGGTACCCCTGACACCAGAGCCTCACTTCTGATCTGGCTTGCAACAAAAGACACAGAAGAAACCCAATACTCTGCACCTGTGGCTACCTACCTGGAACTGCATTACTGCGTCCCGTCATGGACCAAAGACTGGTCCCTCAAGACAGAGGGACCCTTTGAGAGCCAAAGCCAAATTAGACTCCCTATGACTACTGGCACTAGTACCCTGCACACTGCAGGTAAAAACAAAATACCGGTGAAAAGAATCGCTGGCCATTGGGCCCTCCGAGGGATCATCTGAAAGTAGATGGTCCAGTGCATTAGGGGAAAAGACCTCCAGCTATTTTCAGGTGGCGCACCGTTTTCCTACGGACGTCTTGCTTACTTTACAGCTGCCAAGGCTTGTTAGTAGCCAGTCCGGCAACCACCACCTTTACTCGCAGCTGCAACTCTGGAGAATTCCGCAACACCTTCATCCGAAACTAGCAGGGGCCACATTGTTGACTTTTTGCGCCTGTTTCCTCACCAGCACCATGTAAGCGATAAAACCATCTACCCCACAGCTCCCGCCTCAGCACCACGGACAGCCAGGACAACTCTGCGCCGGGGCTTCTCGAGCCAGGTAAAATCAATCTGACTGTCATGAGTGGTCATGGGACCCGCACCCCATCCCCCCTTCTTGGGTTCAACACAACTCGACCTGATTGTCACTAATTCTTTATACCATGACAACAATGCTAACATTTTGCAGTATTGATCTGCAGTGATTTATTATTCCTTCTAACACCCATAACTCTAGTTGTACTTATCTGATTGACTTCGTTTTGGTGTCTAAATTTATATAAAAATCTGTTTTATTTTTATAAATTGGTGTTAGATTCATTTTGAGTCATGCCAATTACTTTTCGTCCATGTTGGTATTCTGAAATGCTTAACACATTCTCCTCTAGTAAAGCTTGACTGCTCGTTTTCCACTCTGCCTGAACTGAGCTAAGAACCATCTTTGGGGTTTGCAAGAGTATTGCATAGTGAAGTATAACCAGCATCACTACATAATACTCCACCATCCTACACACTGTATGACACATATAGTGCATATAATGTGAAATGAATCACCTCCAGGTGTCTGGGTGAGTTCAGGGTGTGGTGTATGTTTAAGGTGAGGTACGATAGAAAGTCCTTCCGCTGAAAGCAGTCTGTTTCTCACAGTGCTAGCCCGTGGGTCATTTAGGGGTTTAGACTACGTCCACATCCAATCCTTGCCCTCTCTCCAGAACACATAGAATGATGGTCACATGTAATTGAACCCGTGTAGCCAGAATATGGGTTAAGGCCAGGTTTGTATGCCCGGGCTTCGGAGCTCTTTTTTCTCCCCACATCTTTCTGAAATCCTCCATCTGCATATCTCACGTCATCGCCTTCCTCTTGAACACCAGGCGTTCACTCTCTCCTTGTGTATGTCTTTCCTTTCATCAGTGCAGGATCTGATGGGGACCCAGCCAAGGCCAGTATAATTTATCGACCCAGATCTGGGCCCGGAATATCGGAATATGATTTATTTGTCCAGCAGAAATATGGAAACATGAGGGGTCATTCAGCAGCACCAACAGCCTATTTGCTTTCCTTTCAGAGAAGCAACCAGTACACTATAAGGGGGGTTTCTAACTTTTTATTCCAGTTGGGACCAACACAAAGATCTCAATTAAACGGCCACCAGCCCTCCTTCTGTTGGAGTCCCATCCTGACTGGGAGCTATCTGGACCTTAAAAGCAAAATGCCAATGCACCCATTTTGTTACCACTTTGCAAGCGCTTAGAGAGACTGCTATTTGGAAGTAGGATTTTGACTTTATTCAACTCCTGTATGAGAGATACGCAGACACTAAAAGAATGTCCGATGTCTCTCTGTATCAGCAATTAGTTTAGTAATAATTTAAATACTACTTTTTTATTTAATTTGTTTGGTAGCACTACTTATCCTAGGGCAAGGGTAGGGTATCAGAGCACTCTATAGGACACACGTATTACACACGGATGTATAGAAGAGTGTAAATCAATGTACAAGGAATGTTACATTAGTGGATGAGGGTTACAAGGTGTAGGAGTCACACATCACTCATCCTAGTAGCTGTTGTATGTTAATAGTGCTTGGTTTGGAGAAGAACAAAGTCTGGCTTTTAACAAATAATGCAGTAGTTGGTGTTGTCTATACACAAAAAGGCGTTATTACTATCCAAATTCAGCCTTTCTAGCAATTCTAGAATAACGAAAGATTGACAAATACTATAAGGTTATAAACCTATACCTTGCAGTGTGAATGCAGTCCTTACCTCACTGTGCCAGATCAGCAAAACTGCAACTTAAAAACCCGAAGTAACAACAACAGGCGTGCTCTGCAGCAGGCACATTAACCCTCTGTGCTACTTTATAGGGAGTCAAACCTATTTTTAGACCAAAACACAAATCTTTGCACAAAGTGAATTAACAAACTTGTTTATCTTACCATTATTAGTATTTGCCCTGTCACAAAACACCACTGGGGTATGGTGCCAATAAAGAGACAAGCACGTACATTAAGGTAACCGACGTGCCCTCACGCCTTAATGTAACTACTTGTGTCATTATTGTATGGAGGCCCGTGATAGGCTGTCGCTGCTGCCTCAGAGTCTGGGAGGGGGCGGGCCTGGGAGGTGGCGGGGGAGGCTGAGGAGGGCTCGAGCCCGCAGGCAGACAGAGCTAGGAAAGCAGGCAGCTGAGCTGAGGGGCAGCATGCACACTGAGAGCATGTGCAGCCAGAGACATCGATGAGGCGCTGCCTGATCCGGAAAAAAGATGCACACAAGGCCCGACCTGTCGCCTGGCAGGTGTGTTTTTTCCCCGCACAAATGGGAAAAATGTCACCCATTTACGCTGGCAATAGCTCAATCTGGCAATAGTGAACGCAGCAGTAAGATGTGGAAGCAGCAGCACCCAGCTATGACGTCATGTTTTTGTGTCTTTGTTTGTGTAGCGCAAACTACAGAACCTTGGGCCATATGTATCAAGCTAATTAGCATTCGCAAAGGCCGAAATTCTGCGAATTTCGGCCTTTGCGAATGCTAATTAGACAAATGCTATGTATCAAACATGTTTGATGCAAAATAAGGAATAGCAAAATTTGCTATTCCTTATTTTGTGATTGCACTTAAGGAATCGCAAATTTTGCGATTCCTGAAATGCAATGTATCAAACAAAAAATATTCCAAAAATGCCATTAAGGATTCGCAAATTACCACCAACTTCTAGTTGGTGGTAATTTGCGAATTCTTTTCAAAAAGCTTTTTTCCAAAAAACAAAAGGTGCCATATGACGCCCATACATGCCATTAGGGCATGTATGTGCGCCATATGCCCCCAAATGTCTTTTTCAGGGGTGCAGCAGGGTGTTCTTGAGACACCCCTGCACCCTTGGAAAAATTCCTAATTTGCGATTAGCAAATTGCTAATCGCAAATTGCCCCTTCATTCCTATGGGCCTCCTGGCCCATAAAAATGAATGGGTAAATTGCGATTAGCAATTAGCTAATCGCAAATTAGGAATGGTAAGGAATCGCTATTATATAGCGATTTTGTACATACATACTGTTTTGCGAATTCCAAATAGCGATTCCTTAAGATTCGCTATTTGGAATTCGCAAAACGGAAGTATGATACATATGGCCCCTTATGCCTAGATGCATCAAACAGAATTACATTCGCAAACGGTGCGAATTGTAATTTTCGGCCGTTTGCGAATGCAATTCACTATTTTGGAATGCATCATGCATTTCGCAATTTTAGGAATCGCAACCATGTTGCGATTTCTAAAATTGCGATTGCATTTAAGAAATCGCAATTTGAGATTTCTTAAATGCAATGCATGATTATTTTTAAATTGCGAATTCGCAATTTGGAAGGGGTAAAATAGCATGAACTTGAACTTCATGCTAATTTACCTTAAACTTTCAAATATGCACAAATTGCATTTTTGAAAGTTTTAATTTACACACACACATGCGGGCATGTGTGTGTGTAAATTGCATTTAAAGTTACATTTCAGGGGTGCAGGGAGGGGTTCTTTGGAACCCCCCCCTGCACCCTTGAAATTGCATTCACATTTTGCGAATCGCAATTTGAAATTCGCAAAATGTGAATGAAGGCTTTTCCTTAATTGCGATTCGCAAATTGTGAATCGCAATTAAGGAAAAATACCGAATCGCAAAAAAATGTGCGATTTTTTAATGCATTGCCGTTTGCGATTTCTAAATTGCGATTCCTTAATTTTCGCAATTTAGAAATCGCAAACGGGAACAATGATGCATCTACCCGCAAGTGCTTCTAGGTGCTCGAGAGAGCTGTCTTTCAGAGCAAGTGCCTGTGGTTACTATGGGTAGCCTGTGGTGGAGAGCGAAACAGCAGTTTCTGCTGCATTGATAAAGTAGGGCCTAGTTTAGAATTGTGGTGGGGTGCCAGCGGGAGGACGGCATAACCTCCACCCCCCTGGCGGATTACAGCCTGCCATATTTAGGGATTCTGCTTGCCTGGGGACCATCTCTGTGGATTCAGTAGAAATGACACGACGGTCGCTACTCAGAAAACGCTACAAGTTTGTTGAGTGGCGACATGCTTCATGCTTTCGCTTTTTTAGAAAAACAAACTCATGAAGTGGTAAAAAACCCAAAAACGATTCACCCGGATGTCCTGGGGATATTCTTCCAAGCTGTTGGGGTAATTTCTTTTCAGGCTTACCCTGTCTGTGATCGAACAAGAAAAAGAGAACTCCCCAGATCATTTGCCGTAAAAATCTGAGAGGCTCAGCCTGATGGACCTACGTCTTTAGGGCTGCCCGTGTAAGGTTTCTGCTGGTGAAGCATGATGGAAACATGATGGTCATCTGACTCTAAACAGAGCCAACAGAAGGTCAGGTTGGAAGACGGGGTACTTCACTATGTTTGTGGTGGAGTGCTCTGTCTGCCAAGCTCTAAACCAGGCCCATAGTATTGTCCTAAATGCATTGATCCACCGGATTACTGATACACAAACGCAGGAGTCACAAGCAACATGTCCCGTGTGTACTGTGCAGAGCAACACAGCTGTTACAGGCGTAGAGAGAGAAGCAGTTCAACAGCTGCAGTTACTTCAAGGGAGCACAGCTAATATTGGCGCATAGGGCCGTGCCTTGCAGGGATGGGAGTGAGATTGGCTGTGGGAGATGTGGCAGGGTGTGATAGCATTGTAGTAGGTGGCATTTTAGGTTAGCGCCTGAACAGATTGAGTGATGTAGTGTTGCAGCTGTCTGACAGAAGGTTGTTCCTAGAGGTGGCGTGTCACCACTGTGAACTGCTACTCACCTCAACTGTTCTTTCTGGTTCTTATTGGAGCTAGTAGGTTGGACTCTGGAGCACACTGTCTGGGTGGCTGGTATTTCCTTTATCTGATCTTAGAGGAATTTGAAGGCAGAACTCTCCAGACATATGTACATTTGGCAGAGTATCTTGAATTAAGTTATTTCCTGCATGGGAAGCCAGGGGAGGCTTTTTCAGCGGCCTACCACAGGTTGATGTGGTTTAAGCCCAATGCTGTGTGGTGGGCTTTTTTGCAATCCCTTGATTTGGAATACAGACAGCCAGGATATATAGTGTTGCCATAGTAGAGGTGTGAGTTGACGAGAACACCGACCACTACTGCATGATTTCTTCAAGGAATGTACTGTATACGTCATAGATGAGTTTTAATGCTGGATGTATCTAAGAGTTAAGGTTGAGATCAGCATCCCAGTTGACTCTCAAATTTCCTACTTTGGAGTTGATGGTTGCAATTTGACCAAAGATGAGGGGCGAGGGTTACACAATGAGTTTGTTTACTTGAGGAAGTGTTGAGACCCTGGAATGAGGCTTTTGTTTTTGATCTGATGGCCTTCAGCCCATTTGATAGGGTTGACTGGAGAGACCTAACACCATTAGGGAAGATTTGTGTGTCACTATTTCCTGCAATTGTTCAGGAAGGAGGTTTATCGTCTGAGAACATCCCTAGATATGTTGGCCATTGTGCAGGAGGATTTTCTGAGTTATGGTGTTGAATGTAACATAGCGTGGATTTGTAAAGCACACGTTCACCCAGAAGGGTATCTTGGAGCTAAATAAGTTTATTGTTATCCATCTCAATGGTACTTATTTAATCGACCTCAGAAGGATGAAAGTCCAAGGGGACCCACCTGGCTTTGAACCTGTGCCCATGAGGTTAAACACATGCCCCTACAGTGGATGCATTAGTCCACTAAGCCACCAGACCTGGAATGTGACAGACAGGTCGGAGGCTAAGCATGCTTAGGGCACTCCTGTTTGCTACATCTAGCATGCCATCTCAGACTGCGAGTAGAATGGAATCGCTCCCATGTGTTAGGTGCAATCCCTGATTGATTGGAGAGTAGTAGGTTTTTGTCTTCTACAGATGCTTATAATTGGAACAACACCACTTTTTTTAAAAATTTTAAATAGGCAGCCTGGCAATCATTTTGTGGTACCTGGAGTCAACTAGGTCAAGAATAAGGTGGTCACTAGGGAGAGGTTTGGGGTAGGTGGATTCACGTTCGAGAGAGCTACTGATGGAGGAAGGTGATTGATTAGCGGTAAATGTACTTGGATCTGAGTCCTTGGTATGTTAGAGACCTTTTAGCCTAGACAGAATTTTGGAGAGGTCAGTGGTGGTGGGCGTAAAGTATTTGTCCTTCTGCTGTTGCATGGATTGAAGGTGGTGGCAACAGGTTTGTGTGACTCAGTGATGCTAGCTCTGATATTCAGGACTTAATCAACGAAAAAGTTTGGAGTTTGCTGCAGAGCTCCTGGGTGGGTTACATGGTTGTGGAAGTGCATTGGCAGAAAGTGGATTTGTGCACAGCCTTCAAGAGTTCCATGGGCATGTTCGTGAATTGGGTAATTCTATTAGCGCAGACTGTTATTTTGAATTCTTGGGTGACTTTGTGATATGTGGTGAGTGCATGCTTGAGGTTAGATGTGTATCTAGTGGTTGGGCACATGCCCCAGGCAGATCATATTTTCAGACATTCGTTCTTCACAGAGTTGAGAGTGTTTGTGAAACCGTAACTTCTGCGTTCAACCAGTTCATCCTTTTAGAGCGGATGTACCTTTATATTCCATTGTTCCTCTTTTTGATTGGGGTTTTGCTCCAATGAGTGTCCTGTCAATGGGGAGGCTGGTGTTGAAGATTCTTTTTATGCGCTCCACAGCAATGGATGCCAATCAGGCATAGTCAGGGTTAGCGTCTGCCACCCCTACCAGTACTGCTCATTGTACCCTTGTTCTCAGGGGACTTGAAGGCAGCAGTAGTATTAGAAAGTAATTTTCGTTAAATCCTTCCAATTCTATTCCTGCCTCAGAAGCCACCATAAGGCTGCTGAGCGGCTGAGAGTGGGTTAAGGGTTCAAGCCTGTTACCCCACCTGGAGTCAGACAATAAGTGGTCTCTCATCTTCTATCTTTAGTATTTTAGTGAATCAACATCTATGATTGTAGTAGTGGATAAGCAAACTCATTCTTCACTGGTGTAATTGAGCGGTACCAGAAAAAGGCCGTTTGAGGCAGTCTCTCTTTACCAAGAGTGTAAACTCTATTCATGGGCCTCTGCTGCAGTCATTCTTCTACTGTTGGGGGGGCGTGTCCCCCCCCATGGAGTCCTTTTCCCATCCTGATTCTTTTGAGTAGCCAATCTTCCAATTCATGTACAGCCTGTGGAAGGAAGTGGTGTCTTCTATCCACTGCAGGACCAAGGAGGATCCTGAAAATAGAGTCATTTTTCCCACTTCTCAACATATCGCCCACAGTACTTGTAAGAGGAAAGAAAGAAAGAAAGAATGAAAGAAATAGGAGACATGAAAAGGAAATTAAAAGAGACTAAAGGAAAGAAAATGAGGTAGGAAACCTGTTCGATGTGTTCAATCCGGAGGTACAGAAACAAGTGGAAACATAATTTAGTAGACTAAGAATATGTGCAATTCCATCACCATCAGGTTGGTGAGAAGAATGTGGTATTTTGATTTAGTTAAAATTGTCAATTTCAGATAGCTTCCTCGACTATCTTATGTGAAGATCCTTGTTATGGATTGCTGATCGGAAGTCATTGAGTGCATTGTTTATTCGACATCCTCTTTGGGTGTCTAGGAATGAGACATTAGACATCCATCTCTGATTTTGAAATACCAGCATCAGATCCCTGGTAGCCATCTGAGGGGACAGCTCAATGCCTTCAATCTGCTTGTCATTTCAATTTTGCTTTCAAGCCATGCTCAATGATGTAGTGAAGTCCTACATTAGTCACTGAAAACTATAACATAAAACTTTTCAGCTGAACAGTAGAAGCCAAGTGCACTAAATGTCTTCACTATTGCCACCGGAGACACCGATGACATATCAGATGCATACATACATGCACTCAACACCTGTATCACCTTGGTTTATCATCTTACACAGAACTCTAGATCAGACACTGAAACACAGAGATTTTTCTAAGATATATATTTTCTTAATTCCTAGAGGAATCATCATTTGCATGCTTGCACTCAAAATCCACATCAATCCATCAAGATTTGTAAATCTTGGCTTCATCAGCTATGAGGGTCTCGAGGTGCTGGAGGACCATTCTCATGCTGCCTGTGGTCCTAATGGTCGAACATCCAGGTCATGAGGTCCTTCCTGAACTGCTGGAGAGAGGGTGAGGCTCTGAGGTGCAGGGGGAGACCGTGCCAGGCCTTGGGTGCCAGATGGGAGAAGGAGCGGCCTCCACTGTTCGTCCGGTGGATGCATCGAGTGGCTGCTAGGGAGAGGGATTTAGAGCGGAGTTTCCTGGTAGGTTGGTGGAAAATCATGAGATTGTTGAGGTACTCAGGTCCTAAGTGTAGTGTCTTGGAGGCATGGGTGACCCCGTTGAACTGACACCTCTTAGCGACTGATAGCCTGCGGTGCACCTTCCACAGGACACAACCAAAGATACTTCAAGCACAGGGTAACTTCTACTACATCTGTGCTATCTTCATTGCCAACACGGAAACTTCAGGTAGACAGGGTCTTCTGCTCGCGCCTTTTCATCAATAATGCAGATCACAGTGAAAGCCAGGTTGCATGTAGGAAACTAGAGGGAGAAAATTCAACCCATGCCTTCCTCTGAATGAACTATCCATGAAACTAGCACAAACATGGCCTTCAGGAATGGATCAACCGCGTCTCGCTCCTTAAGTGACCCGCAGCATAGGTTCCAGAAAATGATAAATTGTGTTGGTTTAAGTTATAGCGTATTACCCTCCGGGATAATTCAGGAACGTTCTAGCACGTCCCACTTAATGTGAAAATATTCAATAAAATGTTTCTAAACTATATATGTCTCATGCAGTTGGAACTTGCATTAAAGCTTGTAAGACACAGGATTAATGACTCAGGTTAGCGGGATTTGCATGCTGTCATAACACTGTCAATATCGTTCAACAACTCAATTACTCAAAACTCAAGAGGCTGGAAATTTCACAATGTTCTGCCACTTGGACATCTTTACTGCTCCCCCACTGTAAGTGGCGGCAGAACGCAATCTTTTCACACAAGTCTTTTCAGGACATGCGACGCCCACATAACTGACAGAGACTCCTTAAGGGTTGTAGTGTATCCCTAATGTATTATTAGAAATACTATTGCATACTACACATGTGGATGCCTGATTGCTCCAGCGATCCTAACAACATTTTTCTGAGAATTAATGCATAACTAATGCCTGTGATTACCGAGAACACATATCATAATTAGATGGAGACCATAACATCCCCTACAATGCTCCCACCAGAGTTTAGGAAGTTGAGGGCAATTTGGGTTAGTTCTTTAAAACTAGGTTCTGTTTCAGCATGCACACCATGATAGGAAGTAACCTAATATCAGGAGAATGTTTTGCCAGATGTGCAGCTGGGCATTAGGACCCCTTACTCTTCCACTATGCAACACATGTTTTAGAGCTTTATCCCTTTTATTCCTTTGGACTTTAATCTTCGCCTGGCGTTGTGGAACAATCAACATTTGACGTGGAGTACCACGACAGCCAAGATGTTATGGACGTTGTGGCTCTATCACTGTGACCACCGCCTCAACCACCCCGATAGGCAGAGTAGTTGTTAGCACCTACAACAGGGCTTGGTGTTCCTTTTTCTTTTTTAGAGCTATAACATATACTTTAAAGGAGAAAAAGAACATCTATCTGTAACTTACATGATACAGTGTACCCGGTCCGTCTAAAGAGGAAACAATCAAATCACCTAAAGTTATTTCAGATATATACATATCTTATACTAAATAGAGTCAGTAAGTGTACAGGTTATTACAACCTGTGCAGATTTCCTTACTTATTGTAGACATTGACTACTTTTATGCTGCTAGCTACACCAAAGAGCAGTTGAGGAGAACATTGGTAGTCCCAGGTTCTTGTTAGAAGGGCTACTTAAGCAGAGGGACCCAGATCTTTCCGCCTCATTTCTTAGATCTCTGCCCCTTACAGTTGTATTGCGCCATCTCCAGATTGCGGATATGAAGTATCCGGGCAAACCAGGCAGAATATGAAGGAGGGGAGGGTCAGAGTCCTTCCACTTTGTAGCAATCAACAATCGGGCTACTGCCACCGAGATGAAACTAAAATATACATGTGCCTGTTCTAGGGATTTCTCATCATAACCTATTATCATCATAGTCGGCGTAGTGGTCACTCCTTATCCTAGTACTTTTTGCAGGAATGTTTTGATCCCCTTCTTTAAGGGATCTAGTTTGCCACAATCATAGAACGTATGGGTCAAATCTGCAGGACCTTGCCCATATCTCGGACAATGGTAATTATCCCTTCTCCCCCACCCGAATAAATTAGCTGGGGACAAATACAGATTGAAAACCGTTTGATAGTGTTGAGACTTTAAATTGGCCGAGAGAAGTATCTCTTTGGAGAGAACAATTGACATACATAAATCCGTGTCATTATCGCCTAACTTACTAGCCCAGTTAGATTCTGTTTTTGCTAAGTCATCTGGAGTAGCTTTTATGAAGATATTATATATACATATATCCGTGATCCTGGAGTCTTTATATAAGATGGCTCTAGCAGAGGAATCTTATCTATAGATATTATTTCTGGTATAACCTGTCTGATGGTTTCTTTAATTTGGACATGCTTAAAATGGCACCATCAATATCATAACGCTCTTGTAGCTCAGCGAAAGAGATCATACCCTCTGTACAGACAATATCCCCTATTTTATTTATACCGGCTTGCTCCCAATGTTTCCCTATCCCATCATAAAGAGGGTCCGAAAAGATTGGTGAGCGCCAAAGGGGTATGTATTTATGAAGCCTAGGTACCTTCAACAGCCTACCAGCTTAATGCCATACATTCCATGCTGCTCTAAGGGGCTTATGTTGTGTCTTCTTATAGTAGCTATTCTCCAACTGCTGTAACAATATCCCCCGTGCTGTTCTCCCAATAGCCAGTTCATATATAGATGGTGGGGCTTCTGCTTCTTGTGTTCCCATGTGTCTGTCACCGCCGTTGTCTGGCATGAACAGGATGCCCATCTGCTGTAGCATTGTAGCCCAATAGTAATAGAGTAGATTTGGAACTGCCCAACCCCCTCGCTCCTGGGGGAGTGTTAGGAATTTGAGTGACGATCTAATTTTCTGGAAGAGCCATATAAAATTTGAGAATAGTCTATCAAGTTTTTTTTTAAAAGACAGGTTCTAGCTCAAGTGGGATCCAATGGAATAAATAGAGTACTTTTGGAAACATTGCCATTTTGAGGACATTACACATGCCAATTATTGAAAGGTGCAGCTTATCAATTCTTTTTAATCTCTATTGATTTTATCTATCAGAGGAACGATGTTCATTGCCCGAAAAGAGCCCACGTTATATCAATCTCTAGATATGTGGCCACTTCGGTTCTGCGAGGATCCTGAAGCATAATATTCTTAGTGCAGTCAATCTAAGTTTTATCAGTATTTAGGAGGTATCCCGACTGTCTGCCGAATTCCTTAGCCAATACTTCTGCCTGTATAATTGCCCTATAATTGCCCAATTTACCTGTATAATTGCCCCCTGTGGTTCAGGAGTTACAATAGCTATGTATTGATATATCCCCTGACCAATACTGGCTTGAACTTCTGATATGACAAGATTGTGGGTCGATATATAAGGCAAAGAGGATTGGCGAACAGGGGCACCCCTGTCTTGTCCTTCTTGCTAATTCAATCCTTTCAGATTCCTTACTCATCATTTGTATTGTGGCATAGGGGTGCAAATACATAGCTCTGATGGCCGTAAGAATTCATGGCCCAAAACCATTGCCCCTTAAATTATCCCACAGATGATCCCATGCAACTCGATCGAAGACCTTTTGGGCGTCAAGGAGTATCAGAGCCATCTGTTCTCCTGAGATGTTAGCTATATCGAATAGAGTGATGACTCTCCGTATATGATATATGATCCGTGGTCCCTCTTCCTGGTATAAAACCATGTTGGCATGGACTCAACAATGTGGAGATGATCTTGCAGAGCCAGATCATGATAATCTTTGAGTATAATTTCACGTCAGAATTGATAAGGGAGATGGGAATATACGAAGCTGGATCCTCCGGAGGTTTCCCTTTCTTTTAAAAAACAACTATATTGGTACCTCGCCAGGACTGCGGATGCTGCCCCATGTACTGGACAGCCAGAAATAAATCGAGTAGTAAGGGGGCTAACTCTGCATGGGTACCTTATTTCCATGGGTGGGAATTCTATCAGGTCCTGTGGCTTTCCCTGAGGCCATCATATGTATTGCCTCTGTACCTTCACTGAGTGACATATCAGCCTCCAATTCTTGCTTTACAGGGAGAGCAGCCCCTGCCCTCCACCCATCAGTACTTGGCCCACCCACCTCCGGGGTAATATTTTCTGCCTGGTAAAGTTCCCCGTAAAACTCTGAGACTACTTTGATAACCTCTTTAGAGTCTGTTGCGTATGTCCACCCTTTCTTTTAATCTTTACTATATTATTTCTTGTTGACTTCTGTCTCATACACAGAGCTAAATTATTTCCAGTAGTCTCTCCATACTCATAGTTATCCCTGTTAAACCCTTGGTAAGGATCTGCCACTTTTTTTTATTATGAGCATTATTAATCTCTGCTTTTATCCGTATAACCTTGATCTGGAGCTGGGCTTGTATCTCTTCCTGTTTACTAATAATTGCAAGAGTGTACTTCTCACATTTCATTAGCTGCTCGGTCAATCAGTTAGTCCATGACTAGTAATTAGGGAAGCTAGCGCCTTATAAACGTGTGGCTTTCTCCCGTGGTATTTATTGATGAAGGCCCCACTAGCGGCCAGATGAATGTTGAAGTCCCCACATATAATAAGAGGGTCCGACCAAGAGGCTAAGTCCAACTCTAATTCTTCTAGCACCTAGGGTCATCTTGATTAGACACATATTGTGCAAATCATCAGCCCTACAATTGCTCATCGCCCCCATTTGTCTTCTAGGACTCGCCTAGCTGGAGCTAAGTTATTTAATACATGAATTGCGACCCCTCTAGTCATAGTGGGTCTGGGTATATATCCTAGAATTACGCTAGAACCTCTACTATCCCACGGAATGTGGGTTTCTTGTTGGCAAATTATGTCCACCCCAATGATCTTAATGCCTTGCTGACCCTGTCTCGTTTACCTTTGTTGTTAAGACCACCAATGTTTATTGAGCCGGTTGATGGCCTCCCCATATTTGTAGTATGCACTTAAATTGGACCATACACTAGATATAGCTTCACAGAACTTACAATATTCCCACGGTTTCTATGTTTTTTCTCCCACTATTACACCAACCTACCACCACCCTCCACCACTCCTCCTCATGCCCCCCCTTGCCTCCCCTGGTGGCCTTCCAACCCAACCCCATCCTAACCCACCCATCCTTGAACACCCCCATATTGAGAGAATATAGACCGGTGTAGGTCTGTGGTGGATGAGAGGCGGCTCCCCTCCAACCAGTGGCTATAATTATGTATCCATAATATCCTATTATCCCGAACTATCCTATTATCCCAGACCCCTATATCCATCCAGTGAAATCCTTAGCCTATTTTTGGGGGGGACCATACAAGCTACTTGTTAGAGACCCAAAGATAAAGCAAGCGATTCACATACCACCTGCAATTATACCCCGCCCTCCGCAAGAAAATCCTAAGCTTTAATTTCCAAGGAAAAAAATCTAGTCCGATCCCCCAAATCACTTTTCAAGCGGGCCGGGCTAATTACAAACGCCTGTGCGCCCTTCCTTTTGAGATGGCTTGATCATTTGCCGTAAACGCCATCCCCGTACAACAGTAACGTGTCAAAAATATGACCTGGTGAAAAATGAAAAGTCATCTGCAGATCGCTGAGCTTTTGGCCTAGCTTTCTCGAGCATATTCTGACGCAACAAAAAGTTTACAAAATATACCAACACTGTACAGGGTTTTGCATCAGGCTTTACTGGTTGTCGCAGGGAGAAGGGAACTTTGTGTGCTCTTTGGACCTCTTGGTGCCAGTTCCATCCTTCTAAGTCTGGGAAAGCCTTTCGCAGCAGCTCTACCATATACATTTGTGCATCCAATCCTTCCCTTCCTTACGGGATCCCTAAGAACAGAAGGTTGTTCCGTCTTTGGTGGTTCTCTTGGTCTTCGAGCTTCCACTGGATGTCAATCAGGTGAGTATCTGATTCACCCAGAGCACCAGCAATGTCTGTCTCGAGGGCAGCCGCTCTTAGCTCTAGGTCCGCCAACCGCTCACTAATAGCATTACATGTCTTGGCCATTTTCCTCACTGCCCCCTGTAGCTTAAGGGAAGAATATAGACAACCTAAATATAGATGGATAGAATATAGACAACAAAAATATCGAATTTTAGGTAAGTAAGTAATTTAATTTATGGTATTTAATTTTTGCGTAATATAATTCTGGAGCGGGTTGTGGGTTTAGGGAATAGGGTGGGAAGTAATTTAATTATAATTAATTAAATATTTTAATTTATTGGTATTTATCTACAATTAATTGTTAATTAATTATTAATTGGCAATTAATTAAAATATAATTGGTAATTAATTTTTATTAATTGATTAATTGATAATTATGTGAATTTTATTTATTTATTTTCTGGAGCGGGTTGTGGGTTTATAGGGGAATAGGGTGGGAAGTAATTTAATTATAATTAATTACATAATTTAATTTATTGGTATTTATGTACAATTAATTGTTAATAAATTATTAATTGGCAATTAATAAAAATATAATTGGTAATTAGTTTTTATTAATTGATTAATTGATAATTATGTGAATTTTATTTATTTATTTTCTGTAGCGGGTTGTGGGTTTATAGGGGAATAGGGTGGGAAGTAATTTAATTATAATTAATTAAATATATTATTTGTTGGTATTTATTTATAATTAATTGTTAATTAATTTTTAATTGCCAATTAATTAAAATATAATTGGTAAGTAATTTTTATTAATTGATAATTATGTTAATTTTATTCATTTATTTTCTGGAGTGGGTTGTGGGTTTATAGGGGAATAGGGTGGGAAGTAATTGAATTATAATTAATTATTTTTTTTTATTGGTATTTATTTAGAATTAATTGTAATTTAATTTGTAATTAGTAATTAATTACATTTTATTTGGTAATTAATTTTTATTAATTGATTAATTGATAATTATGTTAATTTTATGTATTTAATTTTTGTTGTGGGTTTATAGGGGAATTGGGTGGGAAGTCATTTAATTGTAATTAATTAAATGTATTAATATATAAATTGGTATTTATTTTGAATTAATTGTTAATTATTTTTAAATGTTTTAATAATTTATTGTTATTTGTAAATATTTTGTATTAATAGGTAATTATTTTTTACTAATTAAACGACTTTTATTATTTTAAATTGAATAATTATTAAAATATCTTAAATTGGGAATTAATTTTAATTAATTTGTAATTGGTATTAATATTTAATTTATTTTTTTAATATATATGAAGTATTTACTTTCCCTATTGTTGCACTCACTGGAGTGGGAATAGTAATTTTTTCCCCTACGCTATCCAACACTTACCCTACTGTTGCACTCTCTGCAGTGGGAATAGTAATTTTCACCCCTACGCTATCCAACGCTTTCCCTACTGTTGCACTCTCTGGAGTGGGAATAGTTAATTTTACCTCTACGCTATCCAACGCGTTCCCTACTGTTGCACTCACTGGAGTAGAAATAGTAATTTTTACCTCTACGCTATCCAACGCTTAACTTACTGTTGCACTCTCTGTAGTGGGAATAGAAATTTTTACCACTACGCTATCTAACGCTTTCCCTATTGTTGTACTCACTGGAGTGGAAATAATCATTTTTACCTCTATGCTATCCAATGTTTACCTTACTGTTGCACTCTCTGGAGTGGGAATAGTAATTTTTACCTCTACGCTATCCAACGCTTTCCCTACTGTTGCACTTTCTGGAGTAGGAATAGTAATTTTTACCTCTAAGCTATCCAACGCTTTCTCTACTGTGCACTCTCTGGAGTGGGAATAGTAATTTTTACCCCTACGCTATCCAACGCTTTCCCTACTGTTGCACTCACTGGAGTGGGAACAGTAATTTTTACCTCTACGCTATCCAACGTTTACCCTACAGTTGCACTCTCTGGAGTGGGAATAGTAATTTTTACTCCTACGCTATCCAACGTTTTCCCTACTGTTGCACTCTCTGGAGTGGGAATAGCAATTTTTACCCCTACGCTATCCAACGCTTACCCTACTGTTGCATTCTCTGGAGTGGGAATAGTAATTTTTACCCTCTTGCTATCCAACGCTTTCTCTACTGTTGCACTCACTGGAGTGGGAATAGTAATTTTTACCCCTACGCTATCCAACGCTTTCCCTACTGTTGCACTCATTGGAGTGGGAATAGTAATTTTTACCTCTATGCTATCCAACGCTTTTCCTACTGTTGCACTCTCTGGAGTGGGAATAGTAATTGTTACCCCTACGCTATCCAACGCTTTCCCTACTGTTGCACTCACTGGAGTGGGAACAGTAATTTTTACCTCTACACTATCCAACGTTTACCCTACTGTTGCACTCTCTGGAGTGGGAATAGTAAGTTTTACTCCTACGCTATCCAACGTTTTCCCTACTGTTGCACTCTTTGGAGTGGGAATCGTAACTTTTTACCCCTACGCTATCCAACGCTTACCCTACTGTTGCATTCTCTGGATTGGGAATAGTGATTTTTACCCTCTTGTTATCCAACGCTTTCCCTACTGTTGCACTCACTGGAGTGGGAATAGTAATTTTTACCCCTACGCTATCCAACGCTTTCCCTACTGTTGCACGCATTGGAGTGGGAATAGTAATTTTTACCCCTACACTATCCAACGCTTTCCCTACTGTTGCACTCTATGGAGTGGGAATAGTAATTTTCACCCCTATGCTAGCCAACGCTTTCCTTACTGTTGCCCTTACTGGAGTGGGAATAGTAATTTTTACCCCTATGCTATCAAACGCTTTCCCTACTGTTGCACTTTCTGGAGTGGTAATAGTAAATTTAACCCTCTCGCTATCCTATGGTAAATATATTGTATATTTTTTTTAAATACATGTTTATATATAAATATATATATGTGTGTGTGTATTACAATTTTTTATATTAATTATTTATTAATTTTAATGTTATTTAAGTATTTTAAGTATGTTTAAGTAAGTTATATTTATTATTTAATTAATTTAAAATCACTTTGAACTATTTAAAAAATTCGATATTTTGACTACCTATTTTTTTGTAGGTCTATATTTTTGATTCGATATTTTTGTACTTACCTGTTTGAAGATAGGAAGTCGATATTTTGGCCTTCTATATTTTTTACTCGATATTTTTGTAGGTCTATATATTTTTGCTATCGATATTGTTTCAGTGATCCCTCCTGTGATCACATTCTGTTTTCCATGGGGAAGCTAGCTACAGGCCAGATGAACAACCATTTTTAGCAGTCGCAAATGGGAAATCGGGCCGTTTGTGACTACAAAAGACGTTGGTGGTATGTTCAAACGCTATTTTACAAGTCAGTGACTGTTTGCGAGTCACTATTAGGACGGGGTTTGCCAAGGGCGTCCCTTCCTAATAGCGAGTCAGGTATTTGCCATTGTTTTGTGATCGAGTTTGCATGCGCGGTTTACCGCCTACTACAAGTATGTAATAGATGCGAAAATATTTTTAAAGAGCATACAGTGGTCCCACTGACCATTGCCTACTCTTAAAAAATAAAACAGAAACGTTTCATTTTTCTTTTTTACATGCAGCCCGTTTCTTTTAAAGAAAACTGGCTGCATTTTTTTCTAAAAACTGCTTTATTTAAAAAGCAGTCACAGATATGGTGGTCTGCTGACCCCAGCAGGCCACTATCCATGTGAGTGCTGGCCATTCCCAATATGTTACAAATTGCGACCTGCCTCATGAATATTGATGAGGCAGGTAATTTGTGACCCCATTAGGAATCGTAAACAGTGTTTGAGACACTGTTGTACATTTCACTTTGTGAGTCGCAAATTGCGAGTCGCAAAATGTCACAATTTGCAACTTGCAAAATATAATGGTCGTACATCTAGCCCCTAGATCTTAGCGTCCCTTCCTTGCCAAGAGCATTGGATCAGGGGCATTCACCAGGGGCCGCGGAGATTCTCCACGCTGTTCTTAGAGCATAGTTATTGTCATTTGATTTTTCTGAGCTACTAGGAAAAGGTTAGGGGGCGGCAGGGCTGGGGTAACAGGGGGAGCAGTGGTGGACACACTCTAAGCGCACATGATGGTTTAGCCGGCTGTCCTGTGCCGGCCAAACAGTCATGCGCTCTTTGCATGTTCCACACCAGGCTCTAATGCACATTCTGGTGGGAACATGCACAGGCTCATAGTCCCCATCTGAGCACCAAACGACAGCACTCGGATCAATGACTACGCTGCTGTCATGTTGACAGCTGCAAAAATAACAACTGATGGACGGAATGCTGTACAATGTCAAACATTCACCCACAGTACACAGTTATGTTGTTTTTTTCACACCATGCCATTCCAATTTAGACCCAACAATATGCAAATCAGTCTTGCCCCATGGGAACAGTCCAGCTCGAACTACTAGGCCATGTCCAGCCTGGACTGGAAACAAGCATCATAGGACCAGCTTCGGGTATCACTCTTCATCAGCTTGACTCCTGTGGCATGGACCCACGTCTGCGCATAGCCTTTTCACTTCTTCAAGAAAATTATTACTAAGTTTTAAAATATTGCTGTTCCTAATGCAACAAATGTTTTTAAAATCTCACAACTTTCTCTGTCGGCAAATCTTTTGGTGAAACATATTTTGCCGGATCATTTTTCTGCAAAAAGATTTTGGTGTCCAAATCCTTGTGTTTTATCACCCGTTTTTCACTCTTATTGATGTTCCTAAAGGTTTGTGAATTAGTTAGAACTCCACAATATTTGCCACACTTCACAAGATAAGCACACAAACAAACTGAGCACCACATTTTGCATGTGGTCCAGTAAGTCTGACAGACACTAGCATTTGATTTGACACACGCAGAGAAAAATGACTGGATATGAAATTCTGAAAGTAATGGGCCCAGTTTGCAAACCAATTATCATAATTATGATTATCATTATCATAAAAAAACTCAAGGATCAGTGCTCTCCCCCCAGCTCTTTAACATTTACATGGAACCACTCGCCAAGTTACTCAGGAACGCCAACATCCACTTCCACCTATACGCGGATGACACGCAGATTTATCTGGAAACCTCCTCTCTCAAAGACATCCACAGACTCAACGATGTCCTAAATGAAGTTCAAGACTGGCTAACAAAGAATCACCTAAAACTCAACCCCGACAAGACAGAAACACTCCTCATCTCAAACAAAGAAGATAACCCTCAAATCACCGAGTGGCTAAAGTCGATCGATGCTCTCAAAGGTAATCTCACGCTAGCCGACTCCGTTAAATCCCTGGGTTTTACCCTAGACCTCAAACTAACCCTGACAAACCACATTAAGAACTCGGCGAAAAGCGCATTCTTCAACCTCAGACTTTTGAACAAAATTAAACCTTACATTCCCAACAAGGACCTCAAACTAGCCACGCAATCTCTAGTTCTATCAAGACTGGATTATGGGAACTCAATCCTAACAGGCATCCCCAAATCGCAGCTGGCACCACTAAAAACAACACTTCACGCGGCAGCGAGACTGATCACAGGCTGCAAAAAATCTGACCACATCTCCCCGGCACTCAAAGAACTCGAATGGCTCCCTGCGGAAATGCGAAGTACCTTCAGAACGGCCTGCCTAACCCACAAGGCCCTCCACACCGGCAAACCGGAATACCTGGCTAACAAGCTCAAAAAAGCAGGCCAAGCCAGAAATTTGAGAAGCTCTAACTCCCTGCTGCTCATCCTACCAAAAACCAGAAGCAAGAGAACTGCGGACTGCTCTTTCTCAAGAAATGCCCCCAAAATATGGAACGCCATCCCCCCGCACATCAGAACTCTACCATCCTATGCAGAATTCAAGAGCCAACTCAAATCCTTGTGCCTTATCCGCTCCCTTGGTTGTGGATAACTTGGAGCTGCAAACGCCCCAGAATCCATGCGGTAATGTTGAATCCTGTACCAAGAAGCCCTGCTGTCCGAACTTTTCTTCTTTCCAAATTGTCACTCGCTGATTGCTTTTATTGGGTTTGTTTCATGTTGTTCTCTTTTTCATTCCCTCTACTGTGAAGCGCTCTGATACCTTCGGGTCTTGTTAGCGCTATGGAAAACTTCTAAATAAATAATTCTGCATTCACAGTTATACTCTTTCCAGATTTGTGTGTGAATAAATGCAACAGTTACTGGTCTTTAGGCAAACTGAAAAAACGTTTGCAGCTTTCTTCTTTTAAAAGCATAGACATTTTTGCTTCAATACCTTTACATGTTGAATAAATATGTCTGGCACAGTTTAAGATCCTTTGTGCAACTGAACTTTTTCCTCCATGGAGAAACTCCTTCCCCTGCATGCTCCCTTAACCTTCCCTTCAAAATAAAGGGAAAGGGATTTTCTCCTGCTTTAAGCAGGAGTACGGGCCTTATTATGACTTTGGCGGTCCTCCTTCGGCACCGTCATCGCTCACTCTGCAGGACTTCCAAATCAGTGGTGATCCCGCCCGCTGGATTCAGAGTTGACCGCACATGCTGCTAGGGAGGATCACTGCCACATTAAGGGGTATACCAGGCCTCTCTGCTGACCAGGTCAGAGCTGACCGCACCCTCTGCCAGGGAGGGTCATGACCACATTAAGGGGGATACCAGGCCTCTCTCCTGACCAGGTCAGCGCTGACCGCACACGCTGCCAGGGAGGGTCCCTGCCACATTAAGGCGGATACCAGGCTTCTATCATGAACACGTCAGCGTGGGGAAGGTGATTACAACTTTGAGAGGAATACCAAGGCTCTATCTTGACCAGGTCAGCGCTGACCCGGACACGCTGCTGAAGAGAGCTGCTGAGAGTATGCAAGGCCTCTATCATGGACAAGCAAAGCAAAGAGTGAAGAGAGGTGTCTAAGGGCAGTGCTGAGTAACACAAAAAGGTACCTGTAGGAGGTAGCTATGAGATTGCTGCAGCCCCTCTCTGCGTCCTTTGGTATCCGGAATCCATGGGGAGTTGCTGAAGCTAAAAGCACAATCTCCAGAGCCTTCTCGGGTACAGTAGTCGCTATATGATGCAATTCCAGCACTATGATGTACATTCCATTTGAGCGCCCACTGGACTGTTGACAGCAGACTCAGATTCCTCTGTGCAATATGCATCACAAGAGGCGTAGGCTGCAAGCCATGCACGTGAACATGCTCTCCCAGGCCCCAGCATTCCCTTGAGACGGGAGCATCGATTCTGAATTCCTCAGGGACAGCTCTAACACTCAACAGAATCTGAGCTCATCAGGGTGAGATGATCCAGCGCGCGCTGCGCCGCCAGCCTGTACACAACGTGTCCCGCGCGCGCTACCCGTGACGCCATTGCTAGAGGTGCTCTGCAGCGCCACGAGGCACCGTGATTTATGGTGTCGACACGCAGAGCGTCACTTCGGCGGGAACAGCTCATCAGTTACCCTTCGCACACGTGATTACGTGACCCCGTCAGCACGCACGCAGTGGCTGCCAATTCACAGCTGTTTCCAGTTTATTTAATACAAAAGCGAAGTCTCCAAGGACGGTCTGATCTAGAATGAGTACAAATACTTTCCGGCTGCATTTGCCAGGAGTGTTGCTAGCTTGAAAATATTGGTTAACATATTTTCTATTGCACTGTGACTTAATCATAGCTGCCAAGGTTTCAGATTGCTATGTGTGACATTTTCGTAATTTTAGTGTAATTAGGAGTGACATTTCATTTACTATGAGTGACACTTTCTCGCGAGCAAAATCGAGGAATGAAGACGAGGGAAACATATAAATATTAGAAATTAGACGTATCTGAGCAACAAGAAACTCTAAAAAGATCTTAAAACTGCTGCTAGACACCAGAAATGGAAGGACACTAACCAACATGACACATAGAGAGCCCTGTCCCCAACAGGCCACTTGTTACTGGTTGGAAGTCTTAGCTTCCATGCTCACAACAATACTAGAGGGCACATTAGTGTTTTTGAAAACGTTAACTGAAAGTACAGCGAAACGCCAAAAAGAACAGGGCAGCTCTGCAGCCAGCGAGCACTTGACTGTAGCTCATGTAACACTACACAACATTCGGAATGACATAATATTACAGATGTAAAACATAATAGAAAACAAAAGATAATGCTACGTTTCTTCTTATTCTTCCATGTATTATGATGGATGTGATGAAAACATTTCGTAATGGAAACGGTTAAGAGTTCGTAATGTAAATAAATATATTTCCTTCTGAATATTTAAGTTTCACTTGTCTTTCATTTTGAAGTGTGTGCTCTGTAATTTTATATGCAGTTTAAAGTGAACACTGCCTGTACCTTACACTTGGACACTGTGCACACTGATGCTGACCAGACATGACAGTCACGACGGGTTGAGCCAGGCGATAGCTGTAATAATCTTCTAACTGGGGCCATACTTAGGGATCACAGATGTGCAGAGTGAGGAAGGGCTGCTGTTAAAGCTTGGACAGACAGTGTTCTGACACATGGCTTTGTCCAGGAGCATGATCACCTACAGGCCCCTGTGCATCGTCAGTGATGATAATACCCCGGGCCCGGCCCACACTGCTACAGTGCTAAGGAGGACGAGACAGAGCAGCCCTACAGATTAGATCACACATGAGATCTGCAGTGCCGAGTGTGCGTGCCGTACTGCTGACATTATAACGAGGTTAGGTACCATAAAGACAACACTGACTACTACTATCAGGGGGCTGCCTGACCAGCAGCCAGCCCGCCCTGCATTTTAGATCACGAGACATCATGATCAGATGATCTAGAAAATGCCGCGCGGCCTGCTATGCCACCTATAGACGCGGCCTAGCTAAGTAAATACGACATGGCCTGCAGGCTGCTCTGCCACTATAGAAACAGCTCAAAGTGTGACAAATTCGCCTGTCAGCAGCTCAGCGTGATCCATATGCCAGCAGGTATTGGGTTCTTGCGCAGACTTGTCTACAAGTTGTTGGAGTGACAATAGACACAGATCAGTGCCGCGAGTGCATGCTTTTGTGCTGCTCACAGAGCAGTAACTGCATAAACAAACACAGTACTATCAGGCTGCCTAGGCTGACCAAAGAAAGTACTTACTTGTTCAAGTTCACAGTCCTGTGTCCAGTGCAGGCACTATCTCTCTACGCCAGGGGTCCGGCAATGATCCTCCTCAGCCCTCTGATGATGCCGTGCCGGAAGCCCGGCCATGATGATGCTGACCAGATAGACCAGTCTGAGAGACTAGTGACTAGTGTAGTCACTGTCTTAGGTCGATGCTGTGCGGCCCGTCCGGTACCGCCGCCGGTCGGTAAAACGCCGGGTTAATATTAATTATATATTGTTGCCCTCCTGTGCAGGCAGCAGTGCTGCATCACGCGCCAGACTGAGACAGACACTGGGGCCGCACGGTGTCGGACCAACGACACAGCACAACTCCACTCCAGTCGTCGAGTCCGACCCCGGCCCATGGCGCAGCTTCTCCAACTTCATTTCCTTTCAGGACGGATGTGAGGTCACGGCGCCACTATGTCTGAGAGCTATAACGCGGCAACAACTCTGCTGGGCATGCTGCTCCGCACCCGGGGTCTCCAGGCAGCAGCCACAGCCAGATTTTGTTACATTGTTGGACTGAAGAGCAAGCCACTGACTCAGAGCAGCTGAGCACGATCTTGTTATACTAGTCTGAGGCTGCAGAACACACAGCCGGGTGTCAGAGGCACCGTTTCAGCGCTGTCACCTGAGTGCCCCGGTCAGTGGCCAAATCCGTGACAATGCATTTAAGTGCGGTGATGCGGAAACACCACACTGAAATACGTTAGCGTCACGCCTGATGCGTGATACCTGGCACCCTGCAGATATTTCACAATACAGTATACAGCAAATAGGTGTTGGCCCTTCTTAAAGGTCAGCAATGCAGATGCTCGATCTAGTAAACCCAATTTATGACATACTGGGATTACCCGTTTAAAAACGACAAGCTGTCTGCTGGGCAGAAAAAGAGAACATTTTCCTCAGTCTCATTAAAGTAATCACAGGCACAGCATGCAGCAAAGCTCCTGGCGTTGTATGGCCAACTGCTTGAAATGCTGAGAAGGGAAGGATGCTGTAGTAAAATTTTTAAATAAAAGGATCTCGCAGAAGCAGGGCAAATTGTATCAAAAAGGTTTTCATAGAAAGGAGCAGCTTTAAAAGCTAGAAAACATTGTGCTATCACACCTGCAGCTCCAGAAGCATTATTTTTGGCATAGTGCCTTTCTCAAATCCTTGCTTTTAACAGTTCCAAGGAGATCTGTCTGATGAGTTCAGGCGATTTCCATAAGTTTTCCAAATCACGCTCTATCAAGTTTGCCTTGCTTAATTTTAATCAGGAGATCCTGCATGAAACTTCAGGCCTTCCAAGGATGTCTGCTAGGCCCTCTCTGTATGGTTTTAGTGCATCCCAACGTCTAAATACGCACCAAATAAGCTAATGGGCGCAGCTTGGCTGCCAGGCCCAGGGGCCTTAATTTAAGGTCGAGCCGTACAGGTAGCAAAAGGGCGACTCTGGGGGAGTGATATTAGGGACTGCACAAACTAAAGTCAGAATGGGCCCATAACTCGCTTCCATAAAGTATTGCAGTTAAAATATGTGCAGGTGGGGGAGGGGGGTAAATAGGGTCAGACTTGGCTGGTTTTGCAAATATAAGTAAGGCTCTAGCCCTGTGATTTAATGTAGCAGCACTCTTTTGCAGGGCCTCCCACAAGTTTTAATCTGATATTTGAATACCAAGATAGTCAAAGTATTCTCACTCTATCAAGGGAGACTCCTTGCAGCGATAACCTCCCCCAAAATGTTTTGCGGGGGTTAAAGACCATCTGCTTGTATTCAACTCAAGCCCACGCTGATCAAAAAGGGGGTGAATCATTGCAAAAAAAATTGTCAACCCCCTAACAGTCTTTGACAAGAGGGTGTCATCAGCAAACAGCATGTTGGGAGCCTTTGTTCCAGCTAAGGTAGGGAAGTCGTTCTGGCAATCAAGTAAGAAACCCACACACCCATTGATGAATAATAAAAACAGGATGGGGGCCAGGACACAGCCCTGACAGACCCATCTTTCTACAGGAATACACCTCATCAATTCCCCATTAGGGCCCCATCCAACTTGTGCATAGTACCTTATGTAGTCTAATTAAATATCCAAATGTTCATGGGGCACCCCCTGCTCCTTAAATACACCCCACAATTTCTCCAGTGGCGTAACAAAACTTGAGAGGGGCCCCCCGGCAAGGTATGTGGAGGGGCCTCCTCCATACTCAATAAGGAGCTCTCCTGCCGAAGTACTGTGCTGAGGGTGCCCCTTGAGCTTGGGGGCCCCCATACACCGCGTGGGCCTATGTTATGCTCCAGAATTTCTCTCTCTGGACAAAGTCAAAGGCAGAGCAGAGGTCGACAGAGGTAATAAATTGGTTGCCACCACTATGTACACCATCTTCCACTTGGCAACCAAGAATCTGAAGGTTTCAATCAACCAATCAATCAGTACTGTTACAAAGCGCAACAACTCATCCCGAGGGTCTCATGGTGTGTAAGTGGGGGGCCTCAATCATCAAGCACAAGAATGGACACTGGTATCTACAATAACCATTGGTTATTCTTTGAAAACCCTCATAGACGTTGAGATGTTATAAGTGCGGTGTATCTTTTATCCGCCCCTTCTCTAGCGTTGTGGCATATTCATCGGGTTAACAAATGACGTGCTATATGCCTGCCTCACCCGAGGCAACCTCTGGAAAGAGTAGAAGTGTCCAGAAATGAAAAAAGCACTCATCCAGAGGGTTTGTGATGTGGTGCTAGTGAGCCAAAAATTCTAAAAACAAGTATGCACCCAAACGCACTATTTATTGAAAAAGGGTGTAAACTGTGGTTTAAAAAATAGTAGTATACAAGGTAATCGAGTTACTGGACTACCATATAACTCCATCTAGGTCGACATGTTTCAGCTCTATTGGGCCCGAGGGGTCTAAAGAGCTTTCGTCAGGACAGTACAAACAAGACAAACTGAATACTCACACTATTCGTGTAGTGTTCATTAGAAGCATGACAAAATGACAAATTATTTGTTTTTAAATCACCATTCATCTTTAAGTCTCAGAGTCACGTCCATTGTTTTATATCCTCACTACTCCCTTGATACAGAGTACCCATAATGTGGTGCTTGTATACATTTTTGAATTGAGCTTGATGTAATTTATATCACCTCTTCGCACTAGGTACCTAAAATTTAGTATCCTATTGTGCATGCTATATGCCATTATGTACAATTTTTCTTATATTTGTTTTTCCAAACACAGGAAATTGAGTGTGAAATTTTCATGCACAAACACAGAGGGGGAGGAGCTCAGGATGAGGACTTCGGTCTTCTCTCAGTAAAGCCTGAGGCAGCTGTCCTTTATCTAGGTAGTGACTGCTTTCATTCCTCTGTGGAAGTTGCTCTTGGCGGCTGTGAGTTTGTCTGTGAGGGAAAGAATCAGCTGGGTGTCGTCAGCATAGGAGACAATGTTGGCTTCTAATGATAGCTGTAAGCAGGGCCATGTAGCATCTACATGGCCCTGCTTGCAGCTATCATTAGAAGAGGGTGTGGCTCAGGGAGGATCCCTGAGGCACTCTGCAGCAGATCACTGTAGGTTTTGAGTTGAACGGTGGAAGTCTGACTCTGTGTTCAGCTAGTTAGGAAGGAACGGATCCATTCTAAGGCTTGGACGTGGATGGCAGAGTTGTGGAGTCTTGCGCAAAGGTTGTGGTGGGAGAAGGTGGCCAAGAGGGCCAGGAGGATCAGGGCAGCAGTCTTGCCTCGGTTGAGGAGGGTGTGCATGCCGTTTGTAGCAGTGAGGAAAGCTGTCTTGGTCCTGTGGTTGCTTCTGAAGCCCGAATGGGAAAGGTCCATGATGTTGTTCGTTTCAATGAACTCATAGAGTTGGGTGTTGATGGATTTCTTGATGACCCGGGCTGGGAAGGGGAGGAGAGAGATGGTTCTATAGTCCTTGAGGTACGTGTGGGTCGGCAGGAGGTTTCTTCAGGAGGGAGTTGATCATTACGTGATTTCAGTCTTCCGGAAGGTTGCAGACTCGATGGAGCAGTTGATGGTGCAGCAGAGTCCAGGTGCAATAGAGGTGCCAGCTCTTTTGAAGATGTGCTCAGCGCAGGGATCCAAGGGGGCTCTGGAGTGAATGCTCTTCAGGATCCTGGAGGTGTCGTCAGAGGTGAGGGTAGTCCATTTGGTCAAGGTCTGCTGGGGGCTAGAGCCATTGAGTGTGGTGGTTGCGGGTGGGGTGGGTGAGTCTTGGGTTGTGAAGCTGTCCTAGATAGCCTTGATCTTGCGGTGGAAGAAGGTGGCGACTCTGTCACAGAAGTCTTGGAACGGGGTGTCTTCTTTCTCTGTGCAGAGTTTGGTGAATTCTTTGACTATGGTGAAGAGTTATATGCTGTTGTGTGCGTTGGCATTAATGCGATCCTCGATGGCTGCTTTCTTTGTTGTTCTGATGAGGCAGTTGTGTGCCGTGACAGCGGATTTGAAGGCTGCTTGGTCTGGTGTGATCTTGCTGCTCCTTCATCTTTTCTTGAGCCATCTTCAGGTGCGCCTGGACTCTTCGAGAGCAGAGAAGAACCAGCTGGCTTTCTAGAAGGACTGCTTGCTTGAGAGTTTCCTGAGGGGGGTCAGTGTGTTGGCGCAGTTGCGTGCTGAGGTGTTGGCATCTGTAGATGTCTGTGGTGGGGTCTTACTGAAGGAGGTGGTGAGTTGGGCTTCGGTGAACCTGATCCAGCTTCTGCGAGGATTGCAGTGGGCATGATGGTGTACGGTGGGTTTGGTGGAGTAGAAGAGAACGCAGTTGTAGTCGGTCTAGTGTGGCTCAGAGGTGTGGCTGATGTAGATGTTGCTTGCTGATAAGATGGTGTCGTGTGTGGGTGTCCTGCTGAGTGGGTTCGCGGGGTGACCAGTTGTTTGAGTCCCATGGTGGCGAGTTTCTCCAGTAAGGATGAGGTGTTGTGGTCTTCAAGGTTGTCCAGGTGAAAACTGAGGTTACAGAGGAGGTTGCAGTCCATTGAGGCGGGAGCGTGGTGAGCGTTGAAGTCGGTTATGGTTTTTCTGAAGGGGATGGTGGGGTCCAGGAGGTCTATAGAATTGCAGTGCAATAGGTCTCGCATTCACACGAGTTTGAGCTATTGGCATTGTAAATGACAATGCCTTTTATTTATGTTTTGGGTTTTAAAACAAACAAAAGGCGTTGTCATTTGCAATACTAATAGCTTAAACTCTCACAAATGCGAGATCTATTAAATTGCCATAAACAGCCTTCTCGACCACTTGTTAGTTTGTAAATGTCAGACGTCTTCAAAATGGTGATAAATAGTGCAGTGAAGAAGATGTGTAAGTGTTGGAAATTACACAGGCACAAAGTGTGAAGTGAGAGTTAAATATGATCTGAGCTATAAACACCAACAAAGCACTCTAACAGCTTTCACTCTGTGATTACACTGTCGCGGCTCAGTAGGAAGAGTGGGGGGCTATTTTCTGCCCTCTCTCCGTGATTTGAGTGTGCAGTGTGGCATTGCGTAATGTCATTGCTGACTTTGGCCTTATAAAAACCACTCCAGCTGTAGTAGGGCCCTGGCTTCACCTCCTGCTGCAGGGTGGGCTGTGCTTTATGGCAGGCATGCAGGGAGGGAGGGATGGTTTAGGCCTCGTGCAGAGTCCCTGCTATTACTAGTAAGCGTGAGGCGCTGAGGTGGTGGTCTTGGTATTGGTGGTGGTGGTATTGGTGGCATTGGTCGTGGTGGTGGTATACGTATTGGTGGTGGTGGTATTGGTGGTGGTGGTATTGGTGGTGGCGGTATTGGTATTGGTGGTGGTATTGTGATTTGTGGTGGTATTGGTATTGGTGGTACTGGTAGTGGTACTAGTGGTGGCAGTATTTGTATTGGTGGAGGTGGTATTGGTGGTGGTGTATTGGTGGTGGTGGTGGTATTGGTATTAGTACTGGTGGTGGTAGTAGTAATGATGGTGGTATTGGTGGTGGTGGTATTAGTGTTGGTGGTGGTATTGGTGGTGGTGGCGGTATTAGTGGTCGTGGTATTGGTGGTGGTATTGGTGTGGTATTGGTGGTGGTGGTGGTATTAGGGGTGGTGGCAGGGGCGGTTGGTGAAGTTTTAAAGTGGTGGGGCGCAAAGTGATTTGCATACTGCACCGTAGCGAGCGAGCCCGAACCCCAAAAGGTGGGTTTGGGGGGATAAACCCCCCACCCCACGAAAATTTTGAAAAAAAAAAGAAAAATCGTGCATTTTCAAGCAAATTTGAGAAAGCAGGAAGGTAAATAAAGCAATTGTGAAAGTGCAGTTATTACAATAATAGATGGCATAACATAGGTAGCTGCTTATACAGTATAACCACAGAGCTTCATACATTCCGTCCTATTACGCTGCTGAATTCAGACTATAAGACTTGCATGAAAATCTCAGCTCTAAGAGTAGAAGAAGTTGCACAGCAGTTGGGAGACAGCCTTTACAAAGCCCTCTGTCCCACTCGTTTTTTGTACCTTTCTGCCCTCTGTCCCACTCGTTTTTTGTGCCTTTCTGCCCCCTGTTCCACTCTTTTTTGTGCCTTTCTGCCCTCTGCTCCACTCGTTTGTGTGCCTTTCTGCCCTCTGTCCCACTCGTTTTTTGTGCCTTTCTGCCCCTTTGGCATAACTAATTAGCATAAACTGGGGTTAGAACAAAACATGAAGGAAATACCTAAATAAACAAACCTTTGCTTAGTGTCAATAAAAGGAAAGCTTTAATGGCCCTTTGCAGTAGTAGAGAACTGTTCCTGTTGCATGCAAGTAGCAGTGGAATTTCCAGTGGTGGGGCAGTCAGTGTTCTCAGGGCGAAGGACAGCACTGATGGAACTGATTCCCTCTCGGTACAATTCTTGTCCCCTCAGGGTACAGCTATACTGCACATCAGATATTTTCCTGAAACTGGACGTACTGTACTTTCTGGATGGGACATTGAGCTAATAATATTTGGCATTTATGGAGAATTGTCTGCTTATCATTGGGTGGCGCTCCCTATTCCTATGCCCCCTTCCTATTCAAGCCTTCTTCTCTCCTCTGACCCTTTTCTTCATGCGGTGGTCTAATTATGGATGAGCTCGAGTGCTTCAAAATCTACTCAAATTCTGACAAGGTGGCTCAGTGAGTGAAACTTTTACTGCTGATGTCAGTTCGGAACTGAAATGTAATTGATGTCAGGACAAGGCCAGCTAAACTTTTAAGTTTTCAGTGTTCAGCAATTTGAGTACCATTGAATTGGGTGCTATAAGCAACCAATATTTACAACTCTTTGACTTGAAAAAAATGTTGAATGAAGCACCATATAAAAATGTTTAAGTAGATTACTTTGATTAAAATTGTATAATATTATTTATCAATAGTGTACACATATGTATGGACTTAAAGCTAGACACGCGTGTAAAAGTCGAGTAGAAATGGGGTTTGCAAGCTACCTTTTTTACACTGACTCCTATAGGGACAAGAGCTTAAAAATTAACCACGGTCATATTTGCACGAGCAGTTTATCAATTATAACCAGGACCAAACTCCTAAAAAGGATCAACACAAACACAGATTAATAATGTGTGTGTAAAGAGTTTACAAATAATGTTTGCACGCATTGTCGTCTTTACTTTAACCTAAGTCTAACGTGTGTGTAATTCACTTCCCATGCCCTAACTCAAAGGTTAAATACTCCATGGTGATTTTACCGCTCCATTTCACACTTAGGTGTAAATTAGCCTGATAAAGTTCAAACAGTTTCAATTTAAGGGTAGGCAAAGGAAAGCACTGTGCATGTGAAGGCAGACATATTCAGGGAATTTCTCATTTTGCAAAGAAGTGCAAAGCTGTTATAGTTCTTACTCTTGTCTAGTCCTTTTCCCACATTAAATGGGCACCAAGGTGCAGGTAATGTGTTTCCTCACTGTGCCTCAGAGCTCGCGCCACCTATACATATTGTGTATGAGGTGTCTAAAGTTCATACCTATAGCTAGCAAATTCTCGTGGTTAATGATTAAACTTTAAACAGCACAAGTTCAAAAGCTGGAGAAGCAATCATGGTTAGAATGGCCCATAGGGCAATCGGGCTGTCTAAGTGCCGTTTTCTGACTGTTTGTGGGCCTTTTTTGCTGTTTATTGCTCTAATATTAACACAAACATTACTTGCAGCAAGTGCAATTGCATGCAGCCTCTTTGCCATGCAACATGTACAAATTAAAAACTGCCCTGATTTGCAGAATGTGGGCCACTTTTTGAGCTAATTGATTCGCTAATGAGGGCCACGTTTGTTTTAGTACCTTGGCCCATTTCTTATCCACTCCAGCACTTGGGACAACGCCTGCACAGTGTTTCTGGCTCGTGCTGTGGCATTTCATGCATTAATTCAGAGATATCCCGAGTTACTTGTACTAACTTTACATACTTCAGACACACACAAAAAAGCACTCAGCTCTGCACTGACCCAGTACAGCTCAACTTGATATTGCCCGCATACTGCCGCTCAGTAACACACCATCTTTTTGATATTCCATCTCTGTGACTTCTGGCAGCAGATAAAGGAGGGGTGTGAAGTGCTGAGCTCATATCTATGCGCAGTGCGTCTTTTTAGCAACATTATTTTTTTATTTAATTCCCCAATTCGGTTTGCAAGAGTGTTTGGAGCGGGTGTAAGAAACACTTTTACTTAGTTGCTAGGTCCAGAAGGTTAGTCGAAAAATCATTTAAAGAATTCAAGTAGATAAGCTGTGGGGTTCTAGAAAATTAATCAGAACATTACACCCAGTCTCCTTTCGACTATATCCTTGCCCCGGTACAGCGATCTGCTGGTCCTTTGACTATATTCACACTATACAAATACCACATAATACATACACTATTATTCACTACGGGGATACACTTTAAAAAATGCCAGAACTTTCGAATAAGGATTAAAACGAACAAAGAAAAACACATTTTCACAGATCCTCCACGTAACACATTTGTAAGAGTGTACAGTGCCACTGTGCGATGAAAGTTTGAGCACGTGTTCTCAGTGTTAGTGTGTGTGCAGGACACCCGCTGCACATGGCTGTGAGTGCACTGGGATCCATCCATGTACCAGCCGGAGGAAATACCTAAATAACTTACTGGTAGTAGTCTTCATTTCTCCTCATCCTACTCACTCTTACCATAGTCCTTAGACCCTGCCCGTGCTCTCGCTACAGGAAACAGACTTTGATCTAGTGGAGACTCGGATATTCGGGGAGTCTCCTTGGCAGTTGGCACGCGCGCTCTCCGGATCTCCTCAGCGCTCCTCGTCACCTCGCCTGTCTGGTGATGATGACACAAATACAGGCTGTGTGGAAAAGTCAGCCCATATCGCACCCGATGCCCAGGCTGCTGGTGCAGGGCGACTCTTCGTTTCCATCTTGAATAATTACCAAAATAAAGAGACGGGCGCTGGAGGCAGGAAAACAAGAACAGAGTTTATTACTCCAGAGGAGAGCATGTCATTTGGGACGCTCGCATAGTGTCTTCGGGAGGTGCTCTAACAAGTTTCTCTGAGACTTCGTCTTTTATACACAGGTTTATGACACACACACATCCTCCATTACAATCAGGACATTGTAAAGTACAAAGATATTCCAACACGTGGCTACAGTAGGGGCCCTTATCCTCCATACAATAGGAGGGGGCTGTCATGCAGTTGAGTGTGCTGTTGATTCCGTTGGAATGTGTGCTCCTGATCGAATCTCAGGGGGTGGGGTGGTCATGATCAATAGTGGCTCCTTTCAAGAGAGGCGAGTGCATACAGTAGTGGGCAATAAACTGCATCCTCGGGCTAAGGGATGACCAGCGGTCCGTGCAAACAATTAGGTTCAGAGGAAGAGGTCATCAAAGGAGGGGTATTCATGGAGGGACAGGAGGTGTTGGTCAGGCGCGGGGTGCGATTCTCAGAGACAGAGTCATACGGGAGGGGAGGGCTCGTGACTTGTGCATGTGATAGCGGGGGCGGTCAGGGTGCATAGGGGAAGCTTGCAGGGTCAGGGAAGGGGCGCTGGTGATCGATCGCAAACTGGGAGACCATGATTCCTAAAAATGGCTGTGTGTACGTGTGTGCATGGGTCTATGCTAGCGGGATAACACAGTCAGTGTTTTAGCGATATTCGTTCTGCTTACAACAAGGGGTACAGTGAACACAAATGAACGCCGCTTATGTATATATATAATGTCAATTTCAACAGCTGTGCCCCCCTAGCCAATCCTGGCTCTGCATGCAGCGCCAGGATTGGCTAGGGGGGCACAGCCTGTATTCGCCCTGAATCGCCCTGAATCCTCCCGGCCCTGGCGGCCTGGGCAGCACCCCTGGGACCCGCTGGTACAGTGCGCTGCGCATGCTCAAGCTGACCATAGCCCTGTGTCACTCAACATGAGTGACACAGGGCTACACCAGCCCGAGACTTAGATGCCGGCCCGCAGCTCAGCCGCCCCCCTCCCCACCCCCTGGCTTCAGCGGCATGACACTGGCAAATGCAATTGTATTTTGCCTGCTTAGCGGGCGGCTAAGCAGCAGGCATAAATACAAATGCTTTTATTTTGCCAATAGCGTGCGTGCGTCCCCACGCCCCAATGGACGCACTGTGCCTGGGTAGGGGTATTGGTGGTAGTATTGGTGGTGCTGGTATTGGTGGTGGCATTGTTAGTGGTGGTGGCATTGTTAGTGGTGGTGGTATTGGTGTTGGTGGTTTTGGTGGTGGTGGTATGGGTGGTGGTATGGGTGGTGGTATTGGTGGAGGTGGTGGTATTGGTGGTGGTGGTGGAAACCTGGAAACCAAAGATTCACTGACAAATAAGGCTATCCACTGGATTAGGCATACCAGAGGATGCCGATCAGTGATAAGGGAAGACATCTCCAGGGCTTCCAGGCTCTCGCATTCAGGACATGGGACTGATTGTATAGAACTCACATTTAAAAATGCAAATATTGCACAAAATCTAATAACGCTGGAGTTCAGGTCTTGCTCCCCCGATCACTCAACCATTCAAATTAGATCTTTACCCCCCCCCCCCAACAGTGGCTGAATGAAATGGGAATTAAATCGCAGTGGGTAGGAGTGGGTGAGTCAGCCTTGGATTTAAATGATTGACTAACCCCTGATGACATTAATGTTAAACATTATGACGATCCATCTATATCCACTCTAACTGCACCACAGAGATCCCTTGTAGGAGCACTTTGTGCTTTTCAAGAAATAGTAGAGTATAACAGGGAATACATTCCATCAAACCCGATTTCCGATGTATCTGTATTTCAGGACATCAACACGGGAAATCCTTGTTACTCATCAGATACAGGGCTCTGTAAAGGGGGAGCTAGTATACCAAACCTGAACACCGATGTAAGTCGATTTATAGATTTTGACATATTTGGTTCAATCTTGTCATGGAATATTGCAGGGTTGAGTACCAAGGTACCTAAGCCCTGATTGGGCCTTGTTTGTCAGCCAGTTCACAATCTGTATATTCCAAGAAACGTGGCTCCTTGACCCATTATATTTCCCAGGGTTTTTGAATTTTAGTATTGCCGCTGTGAAAGGAGACAGGGGACGACCCTCGGGGGGACTAACTATTTGGGTCAAACAAGATTCTGGGATCACTGTAAAGGAGCTCACCTCTAACCACAAGGATATACAGATTCTCTCCCTCACGCTTAATCAGGCTAAACCTTTATGCATTTATAATGTGTACGCTAGGAGCACAGGGGGGCGGAAGCCAGACACTCTTGTTGTCCTCGAAGGCCTCATTGAAAAATGTTCCAAAAACTCACGGTTGATTATTGCTGGAGATTTTAATGTAAACTTTGAACCATTATCAGGTGGCGATTCTCACTTTGCAGATGATCAAGATAGTCAGTGGGGAGTTCCCAAACTAGAATTGGACCCAGTGAAAAGATGGACTGATCTGGTGATCCAAATTAAATCAATGTGTCTGAACCAAGGATTAAGGGCAGTCAATGGAAGGACCCCGAAAGATCGGAAGGGTGCTGTCACCTTCAAGAGCGGCAGCCGAGAAAGTAGAATTGATTACATACTAGTCCACCTTGAGGTATGGCACTGCTTGGTAGACATGATGGTTGTTGACCGCCTAGAGAGTGACCATAACACCCTATGTATGATCTTCTCTTATTGGGAAGCTCCAGTGACATCAGGGGAGGCAAGTAAGGGAAGCTCTCAACCTGTTGTATTAGCAAATGACATGCGCAACCTGAAGTGGGTCAAAGTTGCCCAAAATCAGTCAAACATTGACTTTGTTTTAAAAAAATTAGAGAAAGCTATTATGGAATTGAGCGCCTGTTCCAACGCCGAACCTTTTACCCCTGAGAGAGAAAGCGCAAGTAAGGTCCACGAAACCCTCTTTTTGCAAATAAAAGGTTTGTTTGTTAAACCAAATAATCCAAACAAAAATAGGACCGATAAATCTCCAATATGGTATAATAAAGAATGTAGAAAAGCGCGGTTGGAACTAGGTCAAGCTATTAAAAATGGGTCCAGTGCTAGTGTTCGCATTGCTAGGAGCGAGTACAAAACTATTATTCATAAATCTAAGCGCGCCTGCGATGAAAAAAGATGGGAGGTGGTCAAGGAGGCAAGTTCCCACAAAAATTGCAAACAATTCTGGGACCTTTTGAAATGGGGCTGTGAAGGAAGCCCCGAAAAACCCCAAAACTGGGTAGCCCAGGATGATTGGGTAACTCACTTTAGGCCCCAATATGCTAAAGGGCCGGAACTACCGGTAGAACAGAGAGAAGGGATCGTATGTACCCCCTGCACGGAAGATGCATTTACCATCATGGACATCCAGCGTGCACTAGATTCTATCACTCCTGGAAGGGCGCCAGGTATAGATGGTGTCCCAGCTGACATCTTCCTTAATAATAGAGAACCTTGGGGGAAGTACATACTATTACTGGCTAACATGGTAGCCAGTGGATCCCCAATACCCGAATCCTGGAACGGGGCGGAAATAATCCCCGTTTTCAAAAAGGGCGATAAATCGCTTCCGGGCAATTATCGCCCGATCAGTCTAATTGATACCATCCAGAAGATCTATGGCAGACTGGTATTAAATAAGGTCCAAGAGTGGGAGCGGGAGATGGACATCTTGACCCACCTCCAAGCAGGATTTAGAACCTCCATAAGTACAGTCGATCAAGTCTTACATTTTGCAATGCTCTACTGGAAGGTCGTTCAAATTGGGGGAGGAAGCCTGTATGCTGCCTTCATAGACTTGAGCGATACAAAAGGAGACTTGAGGGCAGCTTTTGACCTTGTACCACGGCACAACCTTTGGTTTGTCTTGAATGATATGGGCATGCCCCCCACCCTTCTTTCTATGATTATTAAATTACATGAGCATAATTACGCCCAGATAAGATGGGGTTCCCCAGGACATGTTACTAACCAGTTCCCGATAGAGCGAGGAGTGCGCCAAGGCTGCGTGCTAGCGCCTACCCTCTTCTCCCTCTATATTAATAATGTCGCAAAGACCCTACTGGAGGCAAATGTTGACGCACCAATACTAGCAGGCGCTAGGATATCAATCTTAATGTTTGCCGATGACTGTCTTATTATCTCCAAGACCCCAAGTGGTCTGCAAAAAGCACTTGGGATCTTTGAAACATACTGTACTGACTATGGCCTGGAAATTAACGTCTCAAAATCCAAATTTATGTCTTTTAATCAACACAAGTCATTCAAAGGAAAAATCTTAATGAATAACCTACCCCTAGAACAAGTAAAATCGTTTTCATATCTAGGTGTTACCATCCAACATGACCTACGATGGAATGAACAGATTGACCTGGCCACCCTCAAGCACAGGCAAATAGCAGGGGCATTGACCCGCGAACACGCAAAATCCCTGACAAAACCGATGGCACCTGCAATTAAGGTTTATAATGCAAAGGCAGTGAGTGCAGCCCTTTATGGGGTTGAGATGTGGGGACATGGGAACCTAAGCAAGCTAACGGTCTCCGAAAATAGGTTCCTACGAAATCTTGTTATGCTCCCACACAGTACCCCCATGGGCCCGGTTTTACAGGATTTAGGAATAAAACCAATTGAGGTTATTGCAAACCTCCGTCCTATATTGTACTGGCGACGAATATGGGTAACGCCGGAGTTGAAAATATTTGCCATGGGATTCCTGGACATCATTAAATGTGACGTTTTCCACCAGATAAAATGGCTCTCTGGAATTAGAGCGGTTCTCAGAGAGCTGGGTCTGGCGGAAACATGGGAAGACCCAATCAATGCTGTATTTCCATCAAAAAAGGTCATCAAGGGCTTGTACTGGGAGATGATATCTTCGAAACTTTTCAGGACCGTTCCCCCACTTTCACTAAAAGGGGTGTTTATGGAGTTCAAGGATGAAACTCGCTTCGAGACATTCTGGGACGACATAACGAAGCCATTGGATAGAAAACTTTATTTTCAAATAAGAATTGGTAGTTTACCTATCAGATCATTCACATCCAGATGGTCAAACGGTGGAAGTAGCTCTTGTCCATTTTGCCCAGATTTCAAAGAAACAGTTAGCCATTTACTTATTGTGTGTCCGGCCTACTCTGCCCCACGCAGAGTTTGGCTGCGACCTATGGCTAAACTATTAGGCACTCAGAGCGGAACTGTGGCTACTAGAATTATCTGTACAAACCCAAGCCCTGTAATATATATAGCTGTGGCGAAATATCTAGGATGGGCCTGGATTATCAGAAGCAAAAAAAAAGTGTAACGGGGTTGGTTTTTGTAAATGCACTTTAGACATGAATACTTGATGTATCTTAAATTGGTCTTTTTTAATGAATTATTTGTTTTAAACCTTGTACAAATCTTAAATTTCAACTTTTATAAATTTTTATATGTAACGCTTTTATGACTATGTCGAATAAAGCTTGTTTGACTGACTGACTACTGGTAGTAGTCTTCATTTCTAGTCCTTAGACCCTGCCCGTGCTCTCGCTACAGGAAACAGACTTTGTTCTAGTGGAGACTCGGATATTCTGGGAGTCTCCTTGGCAGTTGGCGCGCGCGCTCTCCGGATCTCCTCAGCGCTCCTGTCTGGTGATGATGACACGAATACAGGCTGTGCCCCCTAGCCAATCCTGGCGCTGCATGCAGTGCCAGGATTGGCTAGGGGGGCACAGTCTGTATTCGCCCTGAATCGCCCTGAATCCTCCCGGCCCTGGCGGCCTGGGCAGCACCCCTGGGACCCGCTGGTACAGTGCGCTGCGCATGCTCGAGCTGACCATAGCCAATTGTATTTTGCCTGCTTAGCGGGCGGCTAAGCAGCAGGCATAAATACAAATGCTTTTATTTTGCCAATAGCGTGCGTGCGTCCCCACGCCCCAATGGACGCACCGCGCCTGGGTAGGGGTATTGGTGGTTGTATTGGTGGTGCTGGTATTGGTGGTGGCATTGTTAGTGGTGGTGGCATTGTTAGTGGTGGTGGTATTGGTGGTGGTGGTTTTGGTGGTGGTGGTATGGATGGTGGTATTGGTGGTGGTGGAGGTGGTGGTATTGGTGGTGGTGGGTTTGGTGGTGGTGGTTGTATTGGTGGTGGTGGTATTGGTGGTGGTAGTGGTAATGGAATTTGTGGTGGTGGTGTTGGTGGTATTGATGGGATTGGTGTTGGTGGTAGTATTGGTGGAGGTGGTATTGGCAATTGGTGGTGATGGTATAGGTGGTGGTATTGGTGATGGTGGTATTTTTTATTTTTTTAATATTTTTTTCGTTTTATCACGTCTTTATTATTTCCTCTTATGTTTCTTTAACACATCAAGCAGCGACAGCCAACATGTTTTGTTCATGCACTTCTTCAGGGATGTAAGTGTCACGATTGAATGCAAAACCTAAATATAAAATCCTTATACGTATTTTTTTGTAAGTTTTAATTAAAGTTTCAATACGACAATACAGATTTGCATGTGTTATTGTACAATCGCAATGCCATTTCGGTACAGTCACTTGTTAAACAATTCTACTTTGATACATATACAATTCCACAACATTACATGTCTTCACCCGAATCACTATCATCTTCTGGTGGTGAGCAGATGTTTCCTCTGTGCACGTTCCACTTTCCCCACACCCTAGCCCATTTGCAAGGGCATTTCCTATTTATAAACGTGGCCTTCTCTGATACCATGACCATATCCATGTCCCTACACCACTGCATTATTGTGGGTACTGTTCCCACTGCCCACTTTTGCGCTATGTTCCGTTTAGCTACTGTCATGCCAGTCGTAGCCCATAGGCGTTCGGCATGGGTGAGATCTGTTGGACCCCAGACATTAAGAATGCAGCACTGAGGCTCAAGTGGGACCTGTTTCTCGGTGACGTCTGCTGTTGTGCCAACCACTTCATCCCAGTATGGCGCAAGTTTGGGGCATTTCCATAAGGTGGGATAATAAGTACCTATGTCCCTGCAGAAACGCGGACTGCTTGGGTCATGGGCCCTTCCCATCTTGTGTAGTACCATCCGTGTGTAATAGGTCCTGTGTAATATTTTAAACTGCACCAGTCTAGATGAGATTGCCACCTCTTTTGTCAAGGCTAGTGCCTCGCGCCAGTCAGGGTCGTCCATATCTCCCACTTTGGACTGTCAGAGTTCCCTGAGTCGGGTCGAGTGGTCCGGCCGGTTGTTAATGATTTTTTTATATGTTTGTGAAGTCGCTTTTTTATGGAGATAGTCGGTAAGTAGTCGGTCTTCTTAGAGGGAGGTTTGCGGAAGCGTCTCATCTGTGGGGAGGGTTGTTTCAATCACATGTTTAATTTGCAAATATCTGAACCTTTCACCTGGAGCCATTGAGTACTGTTCTTGCAGATGGGTGAAGCTGACAACCTTCCCATTATGCCAAAGATCCCCCAGCCGGGAGATGCCAATCAGATCCCACTTTTGAAACCCTTTACTATTGCCTAGTGTTCTAACTTTGCGTGTGTCCCACAAGGGTGTGTGTTTCGTGAGTTTGTCAGTCCAGTCCAAGTGTCTGTTCACTGTGTTCCAGATGCGGATGGTGTGCGAAGCTGGGCCTATAAGGTTACGGGCTTTCTGAGTGTTGAAAAGCGCTCTATTGATACCGCCTTTCCCTAGAGTCATTCTGTCGAGGTGGTAGGCTGGGTCTATGTCCGGCACATGAAGCCACTGATTAATGACCGTAAGATGTGAATCCCAGTAGTACGCTTTGATATCAGGGAGGGCTATTCCACCATCATACCAACTCCTCACCAATTTAGTCGCTGCCACTCTTGTCGGTTTGCTGTCCCAACAGGAGTACTGCCACTTCTGAGTTAACCGGTCTAAAATATGAGTCAGGGACTGGGTAGGGGGTATTGTGCAGGACATATAGAAATCTGGGCAGGGCCATCATTTAAAAATAGCCGCTCTACCTTGCAGGGTGAGTGGTGGCGCCTTCCAATGCCGAATATCATGTTTCAGCTGTTGCAGAGGTGCTTGTAAATTGAGTGCTAGGAAGGTGTTGCGACTATTTGGACCTTGCATCCTCTCAGGAGACGTGGGGGTAGTCTATGTAATATGTAGACCACTGACTTACCCCAATTGATAGCATAACCGGAGACAGAGCCATACACAGTGCAGATATTAAGTATTGCCTGCAGTGATCTCGGAGGCAAAGGGGATATAAAATAATACATCGTCGGCGTATAGAGAAATACGATCTTCCATTCCACCCTCCATTTTAGACCGCGACCCATGGGGTCCCATCTTATCCATGCCGCCAGTGGTTCCAGAACTCGTGCAAACAATAAGGGCGACAATGGGCAGCCTGTCTCGTTCCATTCCCTAGGGTGAATTCTCTCGATATGTGACCATTTGTGACTATGTATGCCACCGGATCGGTATAGAGTAAACTTACCCATGAACAGAACTTCGGTCCAAACCCTAAGTTTTGAAGGAGCGCAAATAAAAAGGCCCATTCCACAGAATCAAAGGCCATCCGTGCGTCCTAAAAGAGGACCGCAGCGCCTTTCTGAATAGTTTGTTTTCGACCTAATACGCCATGAAGGCGTCTAAGATTCAGGGCAGTGTTTCTGCCTGGCATAAATCCGGATTTATCTGGGTGGATCGGGGGTAAGTCTGAGTGCTAGGGTTTTTGCTAAGATTTTCCCTTCGGCATTAATTAAGGAAATTGGGCGATATGACGTGCATCCCTCTGCCGGTTTGGCAGGCTTATAGATGGCCACAATAGTTGCCACCGTTGATCTCTGGGGAGTGTTCCTATGTCACGACTAGTTTCGAACATTTTTAAGAATTATGGGGCTATCTTCTCCACTGTGAATTTAGACAATTCTATCAGGATTTGGTTAGGACCTATGGCTTTGCCCGATTGTAGTTTGGAAATGGCCATTTTGAGTTCATCTACCGTAATGTTGGCTTCTGGACTTTCGGCTTCTTGCGGCGTGAGCTGTGGCCTACGGATATCGTGAAGGAATGCAAACGCTTCTTGTACAGTGGTAGTGTTTGTGGATGTCTACACTTGCTCGTAGTGCCGTGCCAGTGTATCCACAATGTGTTGTGGGCACTGTTCCCTCTAGGCTGTGCGCGCGCACCTTCCCTGACATCAGCGCACACCACCTAGCGTGGAGCGCGCACACAGGACATCGCTAGAGAGTCGCGCCGCCCGCCGCTTTTAAAAAGCGAGCGGCTCGAACATGAGGCACTTTTCAAGTGGTCGCGGCGGGCGTGAGGAGTGCTGAGTGCAGGTAAGGAGGCAGGGGGAGGCTTGTGGGGATTATGGCGATTATGGTGCTTGCGGCTGCGTGGGCACGTGGCAGACTGTGGCCTTTTGTTTAAATATTGCTGACAATCAGAGCCCCTTCACGGGCTCCGATTAACAGCAATACTTAAACAAAATGCCACCGTGTGCCCCGCGCTTTACTAACAAAAGCGTAGACACTTTCCAAACACAGCGTGTACTTTAGCACACGCTGTGTTTGGAAAGTGTCTACTCTTTTGTTAGTAAAGCGCGGGGCAGACTGTGGCATTTTGTTGAAGTATTGCTGTTAATCGGAGCCCGTGAAGGGGCTCTGATTGTCAGCAATATTTAAACAAAAGGCCACAGCTGTTGGGGAAACGAGTGGAACAGAAGGCAAGAGGACAGAAAGGCACAAAAACGAGTGGGACACAGGACAGAAAGGCACAAAAATGAGACAGGAAGGCACAAAATCGAGTGGGACAGAGGGCAGAAGGGCACCAAAAACGAGTGGGACAGAGGGCAGAAGGTCAACAAAAATGAGTGGGACAGAGGGCAGAAAGGCACAAAAAAACAAGTGGGAAAGAGGGCAGAAGGGCACCAAAAACAAGTGGGACAGAGGGCAGAAGGGCACCAAAAATGAGTGGGACAGAGGGCAGAAGGGCACCAAAAATGAGTGGGACAGAGGGCAGAAAGGCAAAAAAACGAGTGGGATAGAGGGCAGAAGGGCACCAAAAACGAGTGCGACAGAGGGCAGCAAGGCACAAAAAAAACGAGTGGACAGAGGGCCGAAAGGCACCAAAAACGAGTGGGACAGAGGGCAGAAGGGCACCAAAAACGAGCGGCACAGAGGGCAGAAAGGCAAAAAAACGAGTAGGACAGAGGGCAGAAGGGCACCAAAAACAAGTGGGACAGAGGGCAGAAGGGCACCAAAAACAAGTGGGACAGAGGGCAGAAGGGCACCAAAAACGAGTGGGACAGAGGGCAGAAAAGCAAAAAAACGAGTGGGACAGAGGGCAGAAGGGCACCAAAAACGAGTGGGACAGAGGGCAGAAGGGCACCAAAAACGAGTAGGACAGAGGGCAGAAGCGCACCAAAAACAAGTGGGACAGAGGGCAGAAGGGCACCAAAAACGAGTGGGACAGAGGGCAGAAAGGCACAAAAAACGAGTGGGACAGAGGGCAGAAAGGCACAAAAAATTAGTGGGACAGAGGGCAGAAGGGCAAAAAAACTAGTGGGACAGAGGGCAGAAGGGCACCAAAAACGAGTGGCATTTGGCGCCGCAGACACACGCGGTCTGGTTCCTGGCGCACATAGCCATAGTTGCAGCGCACAGAGACCCTCCACTGCCGCACACAGAGGAAAAAAATTAGAGGGAACATTGGATGTGGGTCCGACGTGAGTGCACCATCGTCAGTTCTAATCTGTGCTATCAATCTACGTGCCCGTTCTTTCTTGTCAAGCCAGGCCAGAAGTTTGCCTGCTTTGTCTCCAGACTCATAGATCCGATGTTGGATCGCCTGCAGACGAGACTGAGTGGCAGCCCAGAGGTGCTCTTTGTATTCTTGTGTTTTCACGCGTAATGCATGTGTAGTCTTGTCAGTGGGTGCAGCTGCATGTTGGGATTCTAGGTGCTGTACTTCCTGCTCTAAGGTCTCTATTTCTTTCCTTTTTTCACGTTTGTGCCCCTCTATAAGGGAGATGGCCTGACCCCTTATTACTGGTTTGTAAGCTTCCAACAGTGTTAGAGAGGAGGAAACTGACACTTAATTTTCTAGGAAGTATTGCGTGGTTGCCGTATTCAAAATGTTCCTGAACTTAGAATTCAAGAGGAACCCTGGATAAATGGGGTATATGCGTCTCTGAATAGTGAAGTGTGTTCGGATTTCTGTCCTTACCGGTGAGTGATCAGAGATCCCTCTGGATCAGTGTGTTGTCGCCCCCATCCTCCCCAGATCGTCTGTGGCCGTGAGTATGTAATCTATAAGGGAGATGGTAATATGCGCTCCCGAGTGGAATGTGTATTGTCTCTCTGTCGGGTTTTTGAGCCTCCAGACGTCCAATAGGCCATGTGCCTCAAGAAAATCAGCCAAGGGGGAACTAGTGCAATGTTGCGGACGGCTTGGTGTGCGGTCCAGTACGTCAGTCACAGTCATATTAAAGTCTCCTCCTATCAGAAAGTCTCCGTTGGTAATGTTAGAAGGAATTTGCCCAAATCTTTAAGGGCGTGGAAGTGCAGAGCAGGCGGGACATAAACAGATATGACGTTAAACATTCGACCCTGCCATTGAAGCGTTCTAGCCGCAAAGCGGCCTTGGTCATCTTTAAAAGTGCAGTGGATAATGGGGGGGAATTATTTTTGCACTAAAATCCTCACTCCCCGGGACCCTGTGGTAAATTCTGAATGAACCACTAATTGAAATCCCCACCGGTCAAGGGCCTTACACGTGGAGCCCATCAGGTGTGTCTCCTGGAGCAGTGTAACCGCCGGGGAGATGCGTTTTAGATAGTGGCGCACTAATCCTTGCTTTATCTTGTCTCCTAAACCATTGACATTCCAGGAGAGGAGTGACAGTGCTGGCACTTTGGTGTGTTGTGTCATTGGATCAGACAAAGACATTGGGGATACAGATCCTCGTGACATGTCGACCTCAAAGGTCATTGTGAACCCCCTACCATAGTGACTGTACATCGATATTTGCAGATCAATAACTATTAAAACATCAACAAATAAAACATTCCCATGTTGCGACTAGGCATCTCTTGCTGCCGGAACCTGCATTCTGCCACCCCTGCTTAGTCTGGATATCTTCACAAACAGAATATTACATTTCACATCTATATTGGGGGTAAATGCAGCATTGATCACTATAAAATCAGTTAAACTCCATACCCTCACACCCCCCTAACTCTGAAAATCTCAACCCCCCTCCTTGCATCCCTGCCTAGCAGGTTTAAAACTACCCACCACCGCAATAGCAGAGTGCTTATAATCACCAGGATCAAACCCATTAAACTTAAGGTTGTGAGGTGTTGGCGCCCAGTAGTCTCTTCCTCCTGGGCCCACAGCAACACCAAGGTACATTGAGGGACAATTAAAGTTCTTAAAGTTCTGCTGTTCAGTAACATGCAGCCAGTGCAGCTTTAGTCTGACAGAGAGGGATCTGATATAGTCCTACAAGCGGGAATCTGCCACCTCCATCTCCACCCGTCCCACATAAAAGCATTAAGAGAGACAATTACCGACCATCGCAGTCATGCGGTCCTTCATCTTCCAGTACATGTAGTGTCGCTGCCAGGACTGGCGTAGCGGGGGCTTCTGGATCTCGATGGCGATCTTTGCCCGCCTCTGCGCCTGTGTGAAGAGTCCTTGGGGTGATATTCAGCATTCCCGTGATTCATCTCTTCCTTATGGCGTTGGGACTTGAGTGGACCCTCCTCCAGCCAACGTTGCACTTCCTCAGGCATCGTGAAGAACCAGGATTTGTCTCCGTTGATAACTTTCAGCTTGGCTGGAAAGAACATCACATCCTTAAATCCTTTGTATCTAAGAGCCCGTTTGATATCTTCAAAGGAGCGTCTTTCTTGTTGTACCTTCAAAGTGAAGTCTGGAAAAAAAACGGATCGTGGCGTTGTCATAGTGGAGGTCCCCAGTGACTCTTGCTGCTTGCAGGATCGCATCCCGGTCACGAAAGTTCAAGATGCGCTCTATAATGGTGCGAGGTGGTGCCCCCGGATTTGGCTTCGGGATCGATAGAAAATAGTGGGGAGAGTCTCTTGGGCTTTAAATGATCCAGAATAAGATCTTCAAGGAAGAGGTCCACACTGGGCCCCTCCGCCCCTTCAGGTAACCCTACCACCCATATGTTGTTGCGACGGGCTCGTCCCTCTTGATCATCCAGGTGCAGTGCCATTTCTGTATGTTGGTGGACTAATTGTTTGACCTTTTCCTCCAATTTACGTGTAGCAGTCTGGAGCTCCGGAGTTAATCAAAAAATGAGGAATGGACACTAGTATCTACTGAACCATTAGTTCAAAATTGACAACCCTCATAGGCAGCCTGATTTTGCGATGCGGTATATCTTTTTTCCGCCCCATCAGGTGTCATGGCATATTCATAGGCTAGTCAAAAGAGTGTAGTATGCCTGCCTCACCCGAGGCTACCTCTGGTCCAGGTAGAAGTGTCCAGAAATAATAGGGAGGGTGAAATGATTATAAAAGCAGTGTATCTCCAAAAGTATTTTAATGAAAAAGGGGGATAACACTGTCAGTTAAAAATAAGTCGATATAGATGTAATCGAGTAACTAGATTACCATATATCTATGTATATATGGGTGCGTCAACATGTTTCAGCTCTCTGGGCCCAGCCGGGTCTATAGAGCTTTCGTCAGGACAATAAAACAAACAGAAAACATACAATCGGTACTCACACCATTAGTGTAGGTTCCATTCACTATTTATAGCGTTTCTTATTTTGCCACCTGAAATATAGGAGCACAAACATATACAATCCCAAACGTTGTGGTCTTGTGGTTATGGTGATTAGGCATAGTGATTCTAAGAAACACACACACATACTAGAATTGCTAGTGAATTTATGCACTTCATTTTTAGTTACATAAACTTTTTTTGCGAGGAAAAGGTGATGGAGAACAGATATAAATTGTTTACAGGGAGCATGCAATTCATGGGTGTTTTTGATACTGCACATCTAGTTTGAACAACGTGCATTAGCTTCATCATAATTAGTTACATAGTGTGGGACACATGCGAACGCTGATGAAAAAGTGATACTGTCTTTGGCTACTTGAAAACTTTTTTCTACAGCAGTATGCGAATCATTTATGAAGGGAAATATTTACATTATGTACAGGCGAATGCCGTAGGTGCATGTTAGTAGTACCCCGCCTCTAATTGGGGTTGGGTGCATAGAGATAGCGCATTCTGTTTATAAAAATAGCGCGTTCTGTTATAAAAGCGCAATCGCTAATACCTTAGTAGATTCTTTTCAAGGCTTCAGCAAGGATGCAAAAGTCGCTTAACGTGGTTTCTTCTGGAGAAATAGTATCAAAGGTTAGGGGAGTCACAGTAATCGATCTTACCCGTGTCTCTCCGCCTTGTGCACTCAATCTTACCCTCGTGGACCGCGTTTTGGGCCCTGTGCTGACTCTGCCCTTGGTTACAGGCGGGGCACAGTTTCTGGGCTTTTTGCAATAGGTTCATGGACACAAAAGTAGGACTACAAACTCTTCTCAAGATGGACACCAGTGTTAAGTGTACAATTCAGAATACGCAATCATCACCAGTAGTTATCAATGTTTTGGGTTATTGCAGATACAGAAAGAGATTAATTTTCAGATAAATCCCATTGTTAGATCTCATGTATATATATATTGAATTGCATTATTGTCCAGGGGGGGGAATGTTTTCAATTTTGCAACTCTGTATTATACATGTTGGTAATGTTAATTGAACTGGCTCCATGGGATATTGTCGTTCATTCCGGAAATATGGGTGCCAAGGCGGTCCACCCACCTTTGCTCTTTTTCAAAGAGAACTCGTTCTGCATTATTGTTTTTATCTTGCAAAGTCTCAAGGACTGTCCAAATTAAGTCATCGCAAGTGTGACCCGCCTCCACAAAGTGTGTACACAGTTTTGTGTTGTTTTTCTTAAGTCGCACGTTGCTCCTATCTTCCCCGATTCGTAACTTCACTTTCCTACATGTCATGCCTATGTATTGGCATTTGCAAGGACATGTAATCATGTAGATAAGATGTGATGAGTTACAATTTGTGTGATGTTTCTGGGTCCATTTGAGGGTGTTAGTGAGTTGTAGAGTTTTGGTTGGTCTTGTAAACTTACAAACCCCACAGGTGCCACATGGGTAGTGTCCAGAGACAGGTTGCATTCTGGCATCTCTTGTGACTGTCGATGCTGGTTTTATTTTAGGTCGCGTGTGGACCAGGACGTCCTTTATGTTCTTTGTTCTCCTATTCGCAAAGCGTGGTTTTGGCCAGTCGAGTTGTCCAGAATTGATTATCTGCCAGTTTTTTCTGATTAGTTTTTGTACCCCATAAGTGGCGGGACAAAAAGTGGTGACACAAGTTACCAGGTCTTTTATTGGTTCCTTCACATTTGTCTGCAGGAGGCATTCACGTGGCTGATGTTTCGCCCTTTTCATACATTTTTTAATCACCGCTGGTGTGTAATCCCTTTGTTGCAATTTTCGACTCAGTTCCATCGCTTGTTTTTTGTAATCACTGTCCTTACTACAGTTCCTTTTGTGGCGAAGGTACTGACTAAAGGGGAGATTATCCCGCAGTGGCCGTGGGTGGTAGCTGTAGTACGACAGCAGACTATTTTTTGCTGTGGGCTTCGTAAAAGTCTTAGTTTCAAGTTTCCCATTCTCATGAAAGATTGTTAAATCCAAGAAAGCTATGCTTTGGTTACTCGCAGTAAAAGTGAAATTGAGCCATCGGTCTCTCGCATTCAACCATTCGATGAATTTGGTCAGGTCTTCTTTGATGTCCCAAATCAACAGCACATCATCGATGTACCGTTTCCAGTATATAATACTGGAAACGAAAGGGTTGGTTGTGTTGAGTACCCAGTTTTCTTCCAGTTGGCTCACATAGAGTCCTGCCACCGAAGGAGCGCAGGCACTCCCCATGGAGGTCCCATGGCTTTGTAGGAAGAGTTGTCCATTGTACTCGAAATAGTTTTCTTTTAAAACCAGACGACAGCACTCCATGATGAAGTGGCGTGGGGTTCTGTATGGCCAGTCTTGATTGAACAAGAGGTCTTCAAGCATTTGTAACGTGTCTTCCTGAGGCAAGCTTGTATACAATGCCTCGACATCCAGGCCCACCAGTAGCATTGTGTTCGGATTATATTTAAAATCCACGATTTGTGTCAAAAGGTCTCTGGTATCTTTGAGATAAGTGGGGGTTCTTTGGACCATCTTTTTAAAATACTCATCCACGAATTTCGAGAGAGGCTCTAACAAAGAACCGATGCCCGAAACAATGGGGCGTCCTGGTGGCGGAGACCTGTTCTTGTGGGTTTTTGGCAATGAATAAAAGAACGGCGTTTTTGGACTCTTAGGTGTCAAGAAATCTGCCTCTTTTTTTGAAATCTAACCGCTCACCTCTGCCTCATGAACCATGATGGCGATGATGTTGGTCAGTCTGTCGGTAGGGTCTTCCTCAATCTTCTTGTAGAAAGTCTCATTGGAGAGGAGGGATAGGCATTGCTGGTTATATCCTTCTTTTGACAGGATCACTATCCCTCCTCCCTTGTCTGCTGGTTTTATAACGATTTCGTTATTATCCTTCAAGTCCATTAGTGCAAGTCGTTCCTTTTTGTTAAGATTTTGGAATGTCTTTTTTGGTCCTAGATTATCAATACCTTTCATGATTGCCTGTTCGAAGGTTTGTATTTCGATCGGCACTGAGGTCGACGGGGGACAGAACTTGGATTTTCTCCTCAAGTTAGTATCACCTTCGTTATGTTGACAGTCAGAATTGGTGAAGAAAGCTTTTAATTTCAAAGTTCGGCAGAATTCCGAAATTTCACATTTCAATTTGAATCTGTCTGATGGAGGTGGCGGCACAAAGCCAAGTCCTTTATTAAGGACATTCATTTGGTCCTCCGTTAGGTTGATGCTGGACAAGTTCACGACTAATGAGTCTTGTTGCTCGGACCTGGGGCGGACGACATGCTGAGGGTCTGTACATTTGGCAGTCTGGAGCTCTTCAACATTCCCCTCTGTAGCCCTGACTCTGTAAGTTTTCCACATGTCCCCTCTCATAAGGTTCATCTCCATCGTGACTTTGTAGATTTTCGTCTTTAGGTTGGTGTCGACTGATTGTATCGCCGCCATAATTGATCAAAGAGATGGTTCCTCTGTGGGTGCGGCTTCTTCATTCGTTCCATCCGTGGCCGAAAGCTGGCGAGGGACCGCATACTTGTCCATCTTGTTCATTTGGATGGTTGTCGTAGTGCCTTTAGGTTTAGTCATTGGGCCTCAAGTCGGGCAGTGCGGCGTCAATAAGGAGAGCTTCGATACCTCTGAATCGTGGTGACCGTTATCTTGGAAATTCATGTAGTCGGAGGGACTCACTCTATCGCAGTCTGCCGCCCACTTCAGTCCAGGCCATATGAGTGGCTGCTTAGTAGTCCAGACTCTCCCGCGGCACCGCCCAGGTGCAGCTGGGCCACGCTTAAATCTGCTCCTCTCCCTCCACAGCTTCGTAGTCCGGCTTCCAATATGTATGCGGCGCTTGTGGAATGTGGTATTAATAGCACGAAGTGCCAGAATTCAGGCACTGGCGGTCGACTGAGGCCTGATTTTGTGGTATAGTCGTGTTTAAGGACTACCCATGCAGACTTATTCAATGCCTGTCCTTGTTGTGCCAGATCTACCCGCACTAGCGGGTTTGTATAGAGCTGGGGAGGGGGGGGAAAGAGAGAGGGGATGCTCGTTTGGGACCTTCCTGGAGCACGTCCTCTCCTTTGTAGTAACCGCTGTCCGGGTCTCTCCCATCCCCTTCCACCACGATGCTCACATCGGCGGCGGTATTCCTATTACAACACACCAGTGTCTAACAATATTTCGCCATCTGCCTCAGCGCCACATTGCCGCCATAGCGTCTCCTGAGGTCTCCCCTCCAGTTAAGCGCTGCCGGTACTCCACAGGATATAGGCCGCAAGGCCGCGCGTCTATCTCTCCGCAGACACGGGGCAGAGGGGGAGGTCTACAGCGATCCTGCCGGGGTCTCACCATTCAGAAGGCCGTGGTTGCTGTGCTCGGGCGGCGCTCACAGGAAGCCGTCAATCCATATCACGCATTCAGAGGGAACAGGCCATCAGCCGTGGCCCTCGCATAGCCTCAAGTCCCAGCCCTTGGTCCTCGCCGTGGGCCATCGGATTGCGCAACTCCGCCCACCTCTGTCGCGGCCGATGCGCTGCTATCGATTTCAGCACTGCTTCGCTATCTCGGCAGTCGCGGTCAGAGCGAGCCTGATAGACGATCCCTCTCTTGCTCCATGGCTTCCGGAGCCTTATCCTTGTTTGTTCTGCCCTCAAAGTGCGGATTATGAGCGGATTTAGCAGGTTATGCCGCAGGCCCTGACGGAGCTCAGGAGCTACACCGCCATTGCTGTTGGCGCCAGGCCTATATGTTGGTATTGGTGGTATTAGTGGTGGTGGTGGTATTGGTGGTGGCAGTTGTGGTGGTGGCAGTTGTGGTGGTAGTGTTATTGGTGGTGGTATTGATGGTGTAGGGATTGGTGGTGGTAGTAGTATTGGTGGTGCTATTGTTGGTGGTTGTGGTATTGTGATGGTGGTATTGGTGGTGGTGGTATTGGTAGAGGTAGTAGTGGTGGGGATATTGGTGGTGGTGATGGTATTGGTTGTAAAATTAGTGGTGGTATTGATGGTGGTATTGGTGATGGTATAGGTGGTATTGGCGGTTGAGGTGATATTGGTGGTGGTGGTATTGGTATTGGTGGTGGTGGTATTGGTATTGGTGGTGGTGGTGGTGGTGGTATTGGCGGTGGTATTGGTTGTTGATATTAGTTGTGGTATTGTTGGTGGTATTGGTGGTGGTGGTGGTACTGGTGGTGTTATTGGTGGTGGTATTGGTGGTGGTGGTCTTGGTGTCTGTGGTATTGGCGGTGGTGTTGATATTGGCGATGGTACTGGTGGCGGTATTAATAGTGGTGGTATTGCTGGTTTTGGTATTTGTGGTAGTATTGGTGGTGGTGGGGGTATTGGTGGTGGTGGTGTTATTGGTGATGGTAGTATAGGTGGTGGTGGTATTGGTGGTGGTGGTATTGGTGGTAGTTGTGGTGGTGGTAGTGGTATAGGTGGTGGTAGTGGTGGTATTGGTGGTGGTACTGGTGGTGGTAGTGGTATTGGTGGTGGTATTGATGTGTGGTGGTGGTATTGGTGGTGGTATTGGCGGTGGTGGTGTTGGTGGTGGTGGTGAAATTGATGGTGGCAGTATTGGTGGAGGTAGTGGTGGTGGTATTGGTGGTGGTGGTGTTGTTAATAAAACAGGCTTTTGGAAAAAAAACGTCAGGTGGCTGTAGTACAGATTACATGTAACACAGTTAGTTAGGCATCAGATGGCCACTAAATAAAGACATGATCAATAGATCTCTCTAATTCCCATACTAGGTTACTAATCTTGGGAGATTTTAACCTGTGGCCGAATGGCCCTTTACATAGTGCCTATAGTGACCTATGCCAGGCCTGTAGCAATATTCAGCTGCAACAGCTGGTACTTTCCACAACCCACCTGAGGGGCCATATTTTGTATTTAGTCTTTGCAGATACCACACAGGTGTCGGTGAAGGATATTATCCCCCAGTGTTGGACAGATCATGCACTTGTCTCCTTCTCTCTCTATCTACCGGCGGACTCTTTAAATGATTTAGGGTCAAAGCCTACTAAAGTGGGCAGACCATGGTCTAAACTTTTAAAAACCCCGGCTCTGCCAACTCTTCTTTCCGGCGTGTATGTGTTGGGGGCTAATCCGGAAGAAAGCTACGCCAGTCTGTGTCAGCAAATCTCGAACTCTTTGGACAAGGTAGCTCCATTCTGTAGGTCAAGGGATAGACAGAAACGAGCCAAGCCTTGGTACTCCAATGATCTCCGGCAATTGAAGCAGCGATGCAAGCGGGCAGAAAGGGCCTGTAGGAGGCATTATTTAGACCCGGAAAAAAACATCTTTAAACTCGCTCTGATGGAATATAAAGCACAGATTAAGTGTGCGAAGGCTCTCTATCTTGAGGAAACACTGAATCGAGCGACTAACAAGTCACAGACTTTGTTTAGGATTGTCAGTGACCTCTCTCGGCCTGCATGCGCCATGAATAACATCCCGGCCTCTCAGGCTTTATGCGACTCTTTGGCTGCTGCATTTGAAGATAAGATAGCTACCATCTTGAGTGGTCTTATCATGCCTGATTCTCCGTCCTTGGTGCCCCCGGCTTTTCCATCTATCCCGGGTGACCCGGAAGATCTATCTGACCGACCTCAGTTGAGCTGCTTCTCTGTCCCGCACTTCGATGATTTTTGTAGACTGGCACAGACTGTGTCTTCGGGCTCTCCTATGGACCCTCTTCCTCACAAGTTCTGGAAACTTTTCCATAAGGAACTCTTCCGCCCACTGTACTCCATCTGTCTCCAGTCCTTTGAAACCGCGATGGTTCCTGAGTGTTGGAAGCTAGCAGTGGTGTCCCCCCTTCTGAAGAAATCCACACTAGATCCCACCTGCTCGGCGAACTACAGGCCTATTTCATTGCTCCCTTTTCCGGTTAAAATCATGGAGAAGTTGGTTACCCAGTCTCTGTCCAGATTCCTGGAAGATAATACCTGTTTGTATGTGGCCCAGTTCGGTTTCCGGCCAGCGCACGGCACGGAGTCGGCTCTGCTGGTCATGTTGGACAAACTTTGTTCGCGTGTCGACACTGGTCGGGCAGCCTTTCTGGTGCTGCTCGACATGTCGGCCGCGTTCGACACGGTCAGCCACTTGACCCTCATAAGGAGACTGTAGGAGGCTGGGGTAACGGGGCTGGCACGGGGCTGGTTAGTCTCGTATCTTCATAATAGGCAGCAGGTGGTGGCACTGCCGCCTTTTAGATCTGATGTTCGGAAGGTAGGGCAGGGGGTGCCCCAGAGCTCTGCCATCAGCCCAATACTATTCAACCTGTACCTCCGCCCCTTAATTCAATTGATAAGCTCCTTTGGTATCTCGGTATTTAATTATGCCGATGATACTCAGCTAGTCTTCTCCTTGGAAGGTAAAGAGGCCGTTTCCTTAGAGACCTTTCACCGCTGCATGACAGCAACAGCGGACTGGTTGTGTTCCAACTCACTCCAGTTTAATGGGTCCAAAACTGAGGGGCTATACTGTTCTAACGATCGCGTCCCACGCTCCCTGCCTGAGGGCTTCTGGCCCTCCACTTTCTCGGGGACAGTGACGGCAGCAGAGTCTGCTCGCAACTTGGGGCTCATGTTTGGCCCAAATTTACAACTGGATGCCTTCGCCAATAAGACCGTGGCTACATGTATGTTGCTGCTCCGTATGCTACGCAAAGTCCTTCCCATGCTTCCAGCACAGGCTAGACCTGAAGTCGTGCGGGGGATTATTTTAAGCAGGTTGGATTACTGCAACGCATTGCTTCTGGGAGCACCTAAAACCTTGGTTGGTAAGCTTCCACGCATACAAAACATGGCAGCCAAGTTGGCTCTTTCCCGTCCATGTACTGCCTCCTCTACCTCAGCGCTGCTTGATCTTCATTGGCTGCCTGTTCATCAACGTATTCTTTTTCAAGTTCAAGTTCAAGTTCAAGTTCAGGCATTTATAAAGCGCACTACTCACCCAGAGGATCTCAAGGCGCTAGGGGGAGGGGATCACTGTTTATGATTTAAGGCATCGTGTTTGGTTTTCAAAGCCTTGCATGGACAGGGACCTGTTCTGTTGCAGAATCTTTTTTCCTGGTACTCTACTCCTCGACCCTTGCGTTCTTCTTCTGCATGTCTGGTAAAGGTTCCCAGATTTCAGAGGTTAAGGATGGGAGGTCGCTCTTTTGGCTTTTCCGCTGCCAGGCTCTGGAATTCTCTTCCGCTCCCTTTGAGGAGCCAAGGCGAATTTTTATCTTTCAAGAGAAATTTGAAAACGTACTTATTTCCTAGAGTAGTGTGATCTTTGTGAGTGTGTGCCAACTATGTTTTTCAAAGCGCCAGGATACCCTCTGGGGGACAGTGTTGCGCTATATAAGACTGCAATACAATACAATACAATACATGCTGCATATAACTTTTTGATGATCCAGATATATATAAACATCTGATTCACCATCTTTTTGTACATACATATATATATAGTCTTCACCTTGCACGCAAAGAGACACACTTAGCAATTTTCACTAGTTCAACCGTTTTGTGCGATTAAGTTACTATTTCAATTTCTTTGCCAAACCTTCGGTTTCCTGCACTCACGTTACACGGAACATAGCACACTAAGCCGTTGAAATAAGGGCTTGTCAGTGGTCTAAACAAAGGAAGTCAGCATAAAAACCCCAATCGAAGAAGGCTGCGAGGGCCAAACACGCACAATTCCCAAAAAGTCAGTTATCAATCAATGCGCAGGTTCATAACACGTAATTGCGTTAGAAGACAGATACACAACTGCAATATTATAACAAAAGTGTAGGGAACACAAGAAACAACAAACTAGCGATGTTCAAAAAACACCAAACAGACACGAATGTCAAAAGCTCACCGTATGTCAACATCGTTACAGAGTGCGCACGCATCGCTAAACTTTAAAGGCCATGTAACGGGGTGTTTTGTCTATGTCAACTACTGCAATGCGCTTAGTGGAAATTTTCAGTGCCACGCGAAAAAGGCAAACCAGGGATGCATGTTTTAGTAACAGAAAGACAGCTTGATGTCCTAAACGTGCATGAACAACATTATGTAAATGCTTTTCACAATTGAATTGTTAAGTTTAGAACATGACTTGCACTTTTAGTCACAAACTTTTCTATGTCCTTTACTCCCCTACCCGTTGTCATGACAACTTACTCAACTCGTCTCCTACGTGTGTCATGAGTGCTAAATGAAACACGATATAATGCCAGGTCATTTCAGTGAATACAGATGTTGTGAACAAGGCGGACTTGTCCGTCGAAGCGCGTCTGGTCGTTTGGAATAAATATCTTCTTTGATTTATACCCCACGGAGTCGGTGCCTGATTTGTAACGTAGTAACCAGGATTGGCGAAATATATATATATATATCCATCCATATGATCCATATATATATATGTGTATATATATATATATGGATCATCAAAAAGTATATATATATTGCTACGATGTAGCCCTCCGAGTTTGACGCCGGCCCTCCTTTTGCAAGTGGTGCGTCTTTTCCCGCAGGACCAAGCCGGTTCAAATTTTCACCAAGGAAATAACTCTGCTGTCTAAAACAGCAGAAGTTATTGAGTAAATACGCAGGCTCTCATGTGGTTTGAAGTTTCATTCGGCTTTATTTCAAAAAGTGCTGCCTGCCCAACACGTTTCACCTTCCCCGTTTGCACTACCCCGTACGCAGTGTACTGCCTAACATGCCCATGTGGCCTATGTTACATAGGCAGTACAATACACCCTTTGCAAGTCCCTATTGCTAGAATGTTTTTCTGCAAAATGTCTTGCTACTGGATATGCCACATCGTTTTTTCCTATCGCCCTTTGATGCTCTAAGATTCTTATTTTCAAAGGGTGTATTGTACTGCCTATGTAACATAGGCCACGTGGGCATGTTAGGCAGTACACTGCGTATGGGGTATTGCAGGTTAGAACTTTTGCCATGGATTTTTTACAACCTTACATCTTGGTTACTATAATACAGGACCCTTTTACTATTGGAGCAGGCCTTACATTTACAGCAGAACGAAATAAATAAATCAGTAAACTGTATACATCGGGTAATTTAACTGATGCAATGCATGTTGCACGAACACGGAACATAGATTGCATAAATAAGCAATTTGAAATGGGGACGCATGTGGAATTTGTTGAATTGCTAATTTTGATAAGGTGGCAAAACATAGCAGCTATTCTTAAACAATGAGTTTAAAATTGTGGAAGTATGTATAAATGCTATGACAAACTATGATGATGAACGAATGAGTTGCACTTAAGAGCATTAGTGCATACTACAAAATGGCACTTACATTGGCAATGCTGTGAGAGTCCCTTTTTCATTCTGACACTTAATTGTATTGTGGATAAAAATGGCGACCTCCCGTTGTCGTAGAGAGCCACACGTGCTGTCCCCTACAATGTTGTGACTTGAACATGCATCCACGCATACCCCGGGGCGAGCTTGCACCGGGGTATAAATAAACAAGGCGGAAGACCGCTCAGGGTCTTTCCGGCTAACCAATACCCAGTGTATGTGTCCCAGTCATTACCAGCCAAGCGGCACGTGTCAGGCCTACACCAGGCACTCTACACTGGTGATGAGTCCGGTCGAATTGCACGCGTACGACAAAGCCCCCCCTGCCTCCAGCGCCGCGGCGTGCCGGCTTCCTGCTGCGGAGCGCACCCGCTAGTGCATGGGCGCCCGACCCCGGCTCCGAGGCCCGCCCACGCGTCTCCCCGTCGGGAGCGCCTTCAGCTGGCGGGGCTCGCCGGAAGTCCTATACGTGGCCGTCTGGCCACTGGAAGGTGCGGGTGAGTCTACCCTTCGCCCCTGCATGCGTGCCATCGCACAGCTCACCTGGCACTGAGTGCTTCCGCTGGGTCGAGCAACAGCTAGGCGCGAGGAGGCCCGCGAACGCCGGCTGCACCTGATCAGAGCAAGGAGGGAGGAGCAACGCGCGGCACGAGGCGGCAGAGCCCGGCACTGACGCCGGAAGGCCTGATAATCACTCCCACCAGCACGAAGGCCGCGAAAACACAGGCAGGGACAAGACGCCGCCCCCAGGCTCTCACAGCTCCAGCAAGCATTGGCAAAACCACAAGCCTACGCAGCCTCTCCTAGGAGCAGCCGCATATGCACCAAGCACGAGCAAAGGCAAGGGAGCCCTCAAGCATTCACGGCCCCTCCACACACTGAACCTCTTCACCAGTGCATCAAGCACTGGCCAATCCAACTACCTGGGTGAGACGATACAGCGCAGGGACCACTCAGATAAGCGCCAGAAGGCCCGCAAAGAAGCGCCGGGTGCAAGCCAGGCTGGGGCAGGACAGAATCAACCCCCAGCGGTCGCCCCGCCAGCCGTGGTAGTCGCGCCACCGCCGCCAGGCCAGAACCAGGCCGGGGCCGTCGCACCCATTCCACATGGCCACATGCACTCGGGCGCAGCGCCAATCACCCCTTTCAGCGAGGCGGCGGACCCTGCGACGGCGGCGCCGCGATGGAAGGCATGGTTCGGAAGACTGAACCTTTACTTTAAAGGCACCAGGGAGACCGATGGGACAGTCAAGAGGTCGCTTCTCATCCTGTATGGAGGTCCAGAGATCTACGACCTGTTTGACACGCTCCCCAATACTGGACCTGAGCACGACTCCGACGCCGCGGTCGCTGCACTCAACACTCATTTTGATCCCCAACTCAACAACGACTTTGAGAAGTTCAAGTTCAAAAGAGCGTGGCAGACCGAGTCTGAATCTGTGGACATGTACTACGCCAGGCTGCGCCGGCTGGGCAGCACCTGCCCGTTCACCAACTAGAGGGAAGAAATCCGAGACCAAATCATAGTGGGCTGCCGGTCGAAATTATTGAGAAAGCTTATTCTCCGCCAACCGGGCATATCGCTGGATGAGATACTAGTTCTAGCCAGGTCACATGAGCTGTCGGACGTGAGAGCAGAAGAGATGGAGGTCGCGCTACGCACATCGGTGATCGCACCAGCCATGGCTAGAACAACGCCGATCAAGGAGGAGAAAGTCAACGCTATCCAGAGGAGACCCCAACAGTCCGCTCACGAGCCGCCACCTCCCGAGGAGGCCAATGCGGATACTGTGGTGAAGATCACCCAGCAACAGCAACGTGTGGAGCGAAAGGAAAGACGTGTTTGAAATGCGGGCGGCTAAACCACTTTGCCGCAGTATGCCTAGGAGGAAAGTACAGACCAGCAGGTCCGAGGCCCAGGACCGTGACGCAACGCATTCGACAGCTGTCGCTCGACCAAGAACTACCTCCCCCAGATAGTCAAGCCCAAGATAGACGACCTCGGTACGAAGACGATGAGGACGATGAGGTCTACGTCATCTCCTACGTCAGCAGAGCATCCACCAAGAGTAGGCCACCGCCCATGTGCTCAGTATCCATAGAAGGCACAGAGGTAAAAGCCCTCATAGACACGGGGGCCTCAGTAAACGACATGGACTCAGATCAGTACGACAAGATGTCTCCCAAGCCCCCGCTTGCACCTTCCAACGCCAGGATCTATACATACGGCGGCACCGAGCCACTACCACTGAGGGGAGTAATCCAGACGACCGTCGTAAATGGCGATTATTCCACTGAAACACGTTTTCACATCACGGAAGGGAAAAAGGGCACCCTTCTGAGCTGCCACACGGCAGAAGACCTTGGACTCGTGTTCTTTGCGAACCAGGTGCACCAAGCACATGCAGACATCCTCTTGAAGGACTTCCCCGCTTTGTTCCAAGGCCTCGGAAAACTCAAAGGGAGAAAGTTCTAGCTGCATATCGACACATCTGTACGACTAGTAGCCCTCCGACACAGACAGGTGCCATTCAACCTGAGACCACAGGTGGAGGAAGAGCTCCAGAAATTGGAAGACCTCGGAGTGATAGAAAAGGTGTCGGGCCCGACACCCTGGGTATCCCCGTTGGTAGTAGCGCCCAAACCAAAACAACCTGGGGCGATCAGGCTGTGCTTGGATATGAGGTTGCCCAATGTGGCCGTCAAGCGGGAGAGACATATCACCCCCACCATGGACGACATAGTGGCCGAACTGAATGGGGCGAAATGGTTCTCGAAACTGGACCTCAACTCGGGATACCATCAACTTGAACTGGAACCAGCAAGTAGGTACATAACTACCTTCTCAACCCATGTCGGACTTCGTCGCTACAGACGGCTGAGCTTTGGTGTCTCCGCCGCCGCAGAGGTGTTTCAAAACGCCATACGTGAGGTGTTATCCGGACTGAGCGGAGTAATCAACCTCAGTGACGACATCCTGGTATACTCGGCGACCCTTGAAGAACACCATGCACAACTGAGGGCAACCCTCCAAAGGCTCGTAGACAGTGGACTGACCCTACACCGGTCGAAATGCTCCTTTTATCAGGAGTCGATAGATTTCTTTGGGTACACCTTCACGAGGGAAGGACTGAAAGTTGACCCCAAAAAGGCAGAAGCGATCAAGGCAGCTAGCACTCCACGTAACCCCACCGAAGTGCGCAGTTTTCTGGGCTTGGCCACCTACTGTGGCCGGTTTATACCTAACCTGGCAGCTCTCGCAGAGCCTCTAAGAGCCCTCACGCATCTTGACCACAAGTGGGAATGGACAGTAGCAGCAAACAAAGCCTTTCAGGACATCAAAGCAAATCTCCTGGACATGACCGTGATGGCCTACTTCCAACCCCGTCGTGAAAACGGAGTTGTTCGTGGATGCCAGCCCAGTGGGCCTGGGTGCAGTACTCCTGCAAGAACACGGACCGGAGGTATGGAAGCCAGTAGCATATGCCAGCAAAGCATTGTCTGACACCGAGACCCGGTACGCCCAGATTGAAAGAGAAGCCCTGGCCATAAAATGGGCGTGTCAGCACTTCCACCTATACCTGTGTGGCCAATGGATGATGATATGCTGCTCGTTACAATCCAGATACCACGGGAGCCATTCTTCATCCCTGCTTCCTTGTATGAGGATCTACGACATACTATTTTGTTCTTTCATTTTGATTTGTATGCCTCCTTGGCATTCCATTTGGAATACAATAATAAGATATGATTTTTAAAAGAAAAATTGGTAACTCGGGCATCACAAGGCCAGCATTAACCATTAAAAAAAAAAAACATTGTATGCATGAGTAGATCCTAAGGATGTAAGTGGTCAGTTCTAATAAGCCCGAGCACGATTGGATCCTAAATAGGGATTAAACTTGCCAAGATACACCAACTGGAGAAGACGGGAAGGCTACGCAGAGGAATGAATTGCAGGATGTTATAAATAATAGAGTCGAGCCTCGGGGAGAACAAAATGAATCCAGTAAACCTGGTAGCAAATAGCGGGTGCATCCTGCAACAATCAAGGATGCGGGCATCAAATGTCAGGTTATGTAAGTGCAAGAGACTGAATCTCAGCAGTCAATGTGGAGCACGAGTCTCAAAAGGAAGCATTCGGGAAGAAAGCTGTCCCACCTTCTCCAGTTGGTGTATCTTGGTAAGTTTAAGCCCTATTGAGTACCCTGTCAGGCTCAGACTTGTTAGGACCACCTCCAACCTTTAGGATCTACTCATGCTCTACAATCCAGTTACTGTCCTGATGATGACCCTATAAATACCTTCACGGTCGAAACGTCAATGACACTTTATGGCATAAAGACATAACACTAGGAAGTTGGTCCAAAAGGTTGACATCAAGAATGTTGTTGGACCTTTTTGGCAATCTGCAACTTTATTCATTGATTGTATCTACTACCCATTAATGGACCACAAAATCTATTGATGATCACTTTTCATACTCTATACTCACTTGCACTGTGTGATCAGGTCACGTCATATAGCACCATTGTTGTATAATGCAGATCCCTTTCTGACACTGTCTGCTTAATCTTGATACACAAATGAATCTTGTACTGGATACGGTCTTCACTGAAATTCATTTATCTGTGATTGTACTTTTTGCAATCGTAAATACTTTAAACATTTATGATGCTAAATAAAACCTATAGGTGTACTTGTTGTTGAATGTCTGTAAGGCAATGAAGGTAACTTGGTCAGCCAGTAGAACTAGCCCTGTGGTTTCTTCATCCAACTTGTTGTATCGGATGGGTGCTTATAGATTTGATCTGTGTCTTACAACAGCGATTACAGCCAACTGGCCCACAACAGCTTCAGCATGCGCCTGATAGACAGTTGATGGGGCCAGACAGGCCTTTTTTGCTACCTCTCCTAACACTCATTGGCTTTATGCTTGTCATTTACCCTGTTTAACACTTTGTTACTTTTTGACAAGGTTCCTGCTAGAGAAATGCCACATACATACACACATTCAGATGGAACATATCTTCAGAGAGCCAATAACCCATCTCAGGAGAGCTGTGTAGGTCAGCAAACATTACCGGAAATGAGACAGTGTCAGCACATACGTTAGGAGGGGGACACAGACCACCATCAAAGATGGTTGGTGAGCCATGGCAATGAACTCAACACTTGTGTAAGCGTAAGAAGCTAAATGGAAGAGATGTTTATTGAAGGAGACATATCCTTAGTCAGGTCACTACTCCCAACCCCTTATGTTCAATTCATATTTTTATTGATAAATAAACTGTGCAATAATGCTACAAGAACTTGCATCCACGCCATCACTGGTAATTATAAAAAATAAGCTTTAAAACGCTTCATATAAGCTATGTAGAATCATAAACAACTGGTAAATGCCCTCCAGCACAGCTGTTAGATACTAGATGGACACACCAGACATCAATGAATATGACACCGCCACCCATGAACAGATGACCAGAACACAATACACCGCTCATTAAATGACACTACCACCTGACTACAGACGAGAACACAATAGCCAGCACATTCACCTTGAGATCATCATCTAACAAGGTAAAGATCAGAACACAATACCCAGCTAATTGAATATAAGAGCATCACCTAACTAATACAGACAAGAGCATAATATACCACTCATTGAACAGGACACTGCCACCTAACTAGACAACTACACAATAGCCAGCAAATTCACCATTAGAGCATCACCTGACTAGTACAGACCAGAGCACAATACACAGCTTTTTGAACATGACACCTTCATCCAACCAGATACAGACAAGAGCACAATACACCGCTCATTGAACAGGACACTGCCACCTAACTACGGATGACAACACAATAGCCAGCACATTGACCATAAGAGCATCACCAAACACGATTAAGACCAGAACACAACATAAGAGCATCACCAAACAAGATTAAGACCAGAACACAACATAAGAGCATCACCTAACCAGATACAGACCTGAACACAATACAAGGCCCATTGAACTGGACACCACCGCGTGACTACAGATGACAACACCATACGCAGCGCACTGAACATAAGAGCATCAGCAAACCAGATACACACCAAAGCACAATACACATCTTATTAAAAGTGATACAGGCACCCAACCAGAGCTAGACCAGAACACATTACCAAACTTATTGAGACTGGCTCTGCCGCTCGACCAGAGACTGACAAGAACATAACGCCCAGAAGACGTCATCACAGGGCTACTCAGACTTGGGTCTGCAGTGGAAATGATGTCACTGTGCGCCTAGGACAACCCAACAGCTGAGTATAGTCCAAGGCCAAACAGATAGCAGATTGCCAATGACAACAATTTATTTATTCCACTCAGACATATTTGAGGGCATTGCTTATATTAGGAATATATTATATACAGTGCACATATTATAGCATTATGCACTGCTAGTAATAAATAAACGTAAGTGTGAATGGGATTAGAGTTCTGTAGGTTTGGTCATTATGCTGGACAGCTGGGGGGGGGGCCTCATAAATGTGTCCTTGGCTGCCCCCCTCAAATCATAGCCTGCAGATTGTTCAACGATGCTCGCAACCCCAAAATCAGATTTCTTTTGGAGCTTTATTGCACAGCATTGAAATCCTCTCCAGGACACAGTCGTGGTGTGATTAATCCTCCTCAGATTGTCAAACGCTCCTCAGCAGAGTTACAAAAATCTGCTGACAGAGAAGACCCCTTGCCTCGTCAGATGCCGAGGCCAATGGGTGAGAAAGGCGGGCCCCCTGGCCCCCGCAGTGCGTTTCACAACTCGCGGCCAGTAATGATGCGGTCAGGACCATGAATGGGTAATGATAGCGCAGAGGTGACCAGGCCTCTTCACGGCGCACAAACAAACACAAACAGATGTTCCTGCGGTTTCCCAGAAAACAAGCACTGCCCTAGCCCGCAAGACTCAGATATTAGCTTGACAAGGTTTTTTTCTTAGCATTATTATGCTGAATGGCCGCCACTGCGGCTTCACGCAGAACAGTATATACTTGACTGTGCCCACGAAAGCGAACGCACGGCTCGCTCTTTCAGAATGGTTTTTTTAGGCAACAAACTCTATTCCATGATGACTACCCATGCGTCATGACGCACGTGTGCGTTTGCATGGGGATGCATTTGTTGGTATACTTCATAATGCGCTGGTGGTAATTTTGGCATTTTTATTTTACTGTTCTACCTTGACAGACTGCCACAAAATAATTGAAAAGAGGGTCAGGATAAGAACAAATGATGGCGAGGGTAGTAAAGAGAGAGTGTGCTGAGGCAGAGGAACAAGCAGGAGAGAGACAGAGTCCACTGAAGTAAAAGTGGAAATATATAACACACCCAATCAGAATCCAGTGGTATCGAAATGCTCATGGGTGGTAAAGACACAAGCATAGAGAGGTAACCCATTGAATCAAGAGCAGATGCCTGATATAGACAACACAGTCATCCAATCACGAGCAAGGTGCTAACCCAAAGGACATGTTCTGCATTGGAAACAATGAGGGGCATATTTAAGAGCCAAGGTGCGTTGCTCTTGCACTGCGTAACGTGGTGTAAGAGTGGTAAGGTAGGTAAGGTGATTTTTATTGCTTGATTAATTAAAATCTTAGCAGCTCACACAACAATATAGATTTTTTTTTAAAAAATACATATATAGCGTAAATTCATAATTTCATTAAAAAAGTGGTGGCTATGTTCGAAAATCGAACGATTAGTTAGTTAAAAATCCATAAAATATCATTGGGGTAAAAGTGTATAGTTCAAGTGAAGGCTGTGGGAGAGTCCCGGTCTGGAGGCAGCGCCTGTGTCCGTAGATCTAATGGTCGATTGTTTAATCGTGATGTACTAGACTTTGTGTCGGTGCACGGTGGAATCGAGGAATTACCGACCTGAGGGCCTTATGCATGGGCGTTTATGCTCAGGGTGCAGCGCAAAGTTTTGTTTGTGCAATTTTCATAAAGCGGACAAAACTGTAGGTTAGTCTAGTATTGACCCCGTTGAAGCATGCCTTCACTGCCTGTCTGCAAGACCGGATATGCATTTCGTTTATGTGCGGTTTTAACAGCTGTCTCCTTTTCCCGTTTAGAGACTTGCATATACACAGAAGATGCAGCATATCTTCGTTGGTTTCGCCGCATAATCTGCATAATGTGGTTGCAAATGTATGTTTCCAGGGGGGCATGTGGGGTTTGACAGGTAAAATCCCCATCCTCAATGTTAATAAGCCTTCCTTTAGTGAGCCAGAGAAGCTGGTACCGAGGTATGGTTGTGGCGTGCATTTTAAGTAGCTTTATATCACAAACCAGCTGTGGGCCCTCTTAGTTAAGCTTTCTTTGTCGTTTTCGGTAGAGACAAGCTTTGCCGACTTATTTACCAGGTCTTTAACATTTTTAAATGGAAGTCCTGACTCCCAGATGTTCTCCAGGGCTAACATCCTAATCCCCGACTGAAGGTAGGCCTTGGCGGGGGAGTTGTTTTTCCTTCATATTTCCTTCCATAGAGCGATCCCGCCACTGCGCTCTTTATTTTATACCAGCTTTTTACATATGCGGCCTTCCTACTTATTGTCTGGTTTGCTATTCCGAATTCGAGTCTTACTTGGATAGGGGAGGTATATTTGGGAAGCTTGAAGATTATTCTAAGGGCTTTGGCGACCGTTTTATTCAGGGTTTCTTCATTAGACCCTCGCATGGCCTCACTGCCATAGGTTATCGTTGGCAACAGCTTTGCTTGGAGCACTTCAAGCAGCGGGAGCAGGTTTGGGCCAGTAATTTTGTTTTTGAGATTTTTCAAAGTGATTGCTAGGACGGTCCCTCGCCTTTGAATTGCCTCCTTTTGTTGATCATACGACCCATTTTTGTCAAAGATGATTCCTAGATATTTATACTTTTTGACAACTTCAAGTTCTCTCTCGCCCAGCTGCCATTTCAGTCGTTATTTTGTGCTGCGCTGGTTTAGCACCATTATTTTGGACTTTTCTAGGTTAATTTCTAACCCATTTTTTGAGGCGAAGTTGTTGGCGGTGTGAAGCAAATGCTGTAGGCCGACTGGTGTTTGGCTGATTAATATCAGGTAGTCGGCGTACAGTAGATTTGAGAGAGGGAGGCCTCCCAGTTTTGGTGCATGGTGGCTGCAATTGTCTAGGTCAGTTGAGAGATCAGCCACAAAAAGATTAAATAGAGTTGGAGCCAGAACGCATCCCTGCTTTAAACCTCTGGTAGTTGGGATCCGCCTGGACACAATCGTACCGCCCCCCAATTTTATTTGGACCCATGTCTCGGTATGTAGTAGAATGAGCTGATTCAGGAGGGCGGGAGGTATTTCCCATTGTGCTAGCTTTGACCATAGTTTTCCACGATCTATGCTGTCAAAAGCTGCTTTATAGTCGATGAAGCAGACAAATAATGTTTTTCTTGTCGCTTTTGAGGAGTCAGCTAAAAGCGAAAGAGCCAGGATGTTTGTGGTGGTTCCCAGGTTTTCCTGGAACCCTGTTTGATTGATTGGAATTAAGGGTTTTTCCCTTGCCCATTCCCAGAGTTCGGCCAGGATGACACCGGCATAGTACTTCGCCTCAATGTCAATAAGGGCGATGAGCCTGTAGTTTTTTGGGTCGCTCTTGCAGCCTTTTTTATAAATAGGGGAGATGATGGAACCTTTCCAGGATTCTGGGATTGTTCCTGTTGCAACGATGTTATCAAAAAGCCGTAGTAATGTATGAGACCAGTATTTTTGGTCATGTTTGTATAGCGTTGGTGGCAAGCCGTTGGGCCCAGGGGCACCCTCTTGATGACTTTGCTTAATCCTGGTGTAAGAGTGATGCAACTCAAAAATGAGATTAATGAAGCCACGCAAGGCCACCTTGTGTGGCCCGAGTGTCTTTATAAATTTGGAGTAAAGCAACGCAAATATCTGCATTACCTTACTCTACGCAATGGAGATGCTCCATGGGTGTTGCTTGGGTGTTCTTATACAACATCAATGGTTTTTGACGAATTCCCTGATTTATCAGAACTGATAAACCTGGGAATGCTCCAAAAGATATGCCCTCCTTGGGGAGGCGTAACTAGGAGAAATATAATTTCTCCTCGTTACTTCCCCTTTCTCCGTGGGAGATTCTGTTGAGAAACCACTGGCCCATACATATTATGTTGGGATAATGCACAATAATGCTGGGATTTCAATACATATGGTATAGTGAGCGACTAGAGAGCCTGTTGGTATATTGGTTGGTATCAGTTAGGTTACTTGAAAACAATGAGATTGGCAAACTTAGTAAACAATGAGATTTTGATGGCAGTTTTGTTAACGTCCAGGTGATGCCATGAGTTTCGTAGGTGACACATTATAGGCACGTTGGTCATTTGTTCTGATACATTTGTTGGTACACCCTAGGCTTCTTTTGGAAATGGTAATGGCATACTGTAGTAGGACTTACCTTCTGTTGGGATCGCATAGGATTTTGAGATGGGTAACTAGACACAATATTGAATCAAAAATATAGAATGGACAGAATATCCACTTCAAAATATAGAATAGACATAATATCGAATGGACATAATATAGTGGTTAATGTTGAGTTAAGTAACACGCTTGGAAGTAGGTTTAGATAAGATTTATTCTAAGTAACGAGCAGGTACGCAGCCTGATTGTTAGCCGGCTTCTCTCAAATGCTGCACAAAGAACACATAACCTCGCGTTCTATATTCTATGGAACGCTTGCAAGCAACACAAGTTAGAGGTACATTACACAACATAACACATCCCCTTCGGAACACAATTAACAATATTTTAAATAACAAAATACATGTCATCTCCATCCCCCTCTTTTATTTTTTTTTTAAATAACAGTGTATGAAAAATAAAAAAAATAAAAAATATGAGACTAAATCTTGTAAAGGAAAATGAATACATCATACAGAATCATTTTTACAATGGAAAGCTTTCAGAAATATAATCTGCCAACCATACTGGAGGTCTTTTTTCACGTTTAGAGTTTCTAAAAAGAATATTCAAATCATCTTGGGTAGTAACACCTAAAGTTCCTGGTACAGCGATACTGAAATTATCCAACACAACCTCCTGAGAATTGACATTAGAATTAACATTAGAAGAATTATTGCACAACAAGTCATCAAAATCATATAAATACAAAGATTTGCTAGGGGATTCTGAAGGTGCTGAACATTTTGCAATTCTTTTAAGGTTCCACACTCTTCCATCACTGAGACGTATAGCATTGTTCACAATTTCCACAACTTGCATAGGTTCATAAAAACGACTATCTTCTTTAGGAGTTTTTCCTGTTTTTTTCACTTCTACCCATTGTCCAACATCAATGCTGACATTTTTCACATCATGTTTAAGATCATACCAATCTTTACTCTTGACATGGGCAGCATTCTTTCTTTCCTTAACTAAATCTTCAGGCCAATTAACTACATTTGACTTAAACAGCCAACCAGGAGTACATTTGGTTCTGGGATTTCTTCCTCGCATGAGAACAAAAGGTGGGTATCCTGTGGCTTCACATATAGAAGTTCTGTAAGCCCAAACCATTTTCAGAACTTGAGTTTCCCAATCATTACTTTTGGCAGACATTTGAATGGTATTTTTAATAACGCGGTTAAAGAGCTCAACCATTCCGTTACTGTTTGGGTTATATAAGGCAATAGTTTTGTGTCTAATGCCCAACCTCTTGAAGTATTCTTTGGCTTTAAAAGACAAGAATTGAACACCGTTATCACTCAACAAAACAGATGGAATACCTTCCATAGTAAATAATTTATCTAAAAATTGCAGGACTGTATCTGTATCAGCTCTGTTTACAATTTTGACAAAAGGCCATCTGGAAAATAAATCCATTAACACCAATATATACTTTTGATCATTGCCAATTGGACCCATGATGTCAATAGCAGGGTGTTCCCAAGGCGAAGTAGGTCCTTCCATGGTACCCATAGGAGGTTTAAATGCCACTAGAGATTTGTCTGGAGTTTGACAAGATTTACAACTTCTCACATATGCTTCTATTTCAGCATTCATGCCGGGCCACCAAAACGAAGTTTTAACTGTGCGTTTGGAGCGGACAATGCCAAAATGTCCTTCATGGCATAAAGCAATAATAGATGAACGTAACATTTTGGAAGGTATAACCCATTCGCCCCACCAAATGTTTTCACCCTGAACACTAAGATCATACCTGAGTTCCCAAAAAGGCTTTAATGGATGTTGATTATCCACTTTTCCTGGCCAGGACTTGGCAAGATGTGATTTCACTAACGACAATTCATGATCTTTAAGATATTCATCATCCCACTTCTCTTTCATAATCCCAGCACCCTCCAAATCTTGTACAAAGGCAATATGAAAGGAATTCCACAACTCATCTTCGCACTTCTCTAGTTGTTTAGGCATTCTTGAAAGAAAATCAGCTATACAATTTTTTTCTCCAGGTAAGTACTCCAACTTGTAGCAAAAATCCTGCAACCTAATAGCAAGTCTGGCAACTCTAGCTGAAGTGTTTATTGTTCCTTCAGTAGTTAAAACCTTAAGTAACGGTTTAAGATCACAGCGTAATGTAAATTGTGTACCCCAAACAAATGCACGGAAATGATTTACAGCCCATACACATGCTAAGGTCTCTTTCTCAATGGTTGAGTACTATTCTTCAGTGGGTGATAATGATCTAGATGCATATGCTACAATGTGTTCTTCACCATTTATACCAATTTGAGACAAGACTGAACCTAAACCCTTAATGCTGGCATCAGTAGTGATTATGGTCTGGGTCAAAACTCTTCAAGGATGCAATTTTCGTAATGCAATTTCTTATATCTTCAAAATCTTGTTCACACTCAGGTGACCAAAGAAATTTGTTTTTGTTTTTTAAAAGTTGCCTAATGTTGTACGTTCTAGCCGCAAAGTTTGGAATGTATTTGGAACAAAACTCAGCTAAACCTATAAATGATCTTACATCATCTTTCCCTTTTGGAGGAGGAGCACATTTAATGGCATCAATGAGGTTAGGTTTTTGTCTGATTCCGTCACAATCAATAACATGACCTAAGTAGGTAACATGATCACTGGCAAAAGTGCATTTCGTAAATTCAATTGCTAAACCTTTTGCTTCTAAAATACTCAACACCTTCTCCAGAGTTTTATTGTTTTCAGATTTGTGTTTCCCAAAACTAAGGATATCATCCTGAAAAAATGTGGTATTTTTTATTTTGGAGAACAACTTGTGCATCAAACGCTGAAAAACAGCCGCAGCGGATGCCAGGCCAAAGGGCATCCTTTTAAATTGGAAACAACCCTGCGGTGTTATGAAAGCAGTGTACTGTTTGCTACCTTTGAACAACGGAATCTGGTGGTATGCAGACGATAAATCTATTGTGGTGAACCATTTAGCACCATCTAGTAAAGCCAACATTTCGTTTATTTTAGGTAATAGAAATTGGTCGACCACAATATTTTCATTCAAATGGCGCAGATCCATGCATAATCCCAATTTTCCATTGCTATGTTTGACTACAACTAAGGGAGAAACCCAAGCTGAGGCTTCAATTGGTTCAATTATATCAGAAGATACTAATCTATCAAGTTCAGAAGCTACATCTTTCCTTAAAGCAATGGGAACATTTCTGACCTTATGGATTTTTGGCATCTTTTAAAATTATCTCGAGCTCAAAATCTTTTAACTTTCCAATTTTCTTTTGAAACACAGAAGGAAATTTCTTTAAAACTTCCTCACCGGTCTTAGTGCCTTCGTCCATTACAAGTACCTTTTCCACAGAGTTAGGGTCAAGAATTATGTGTAACTCTCCCTGATCTTTCCATCCCAATACCGATAGTCCTTTCTTGGAAATATACAACTTGCCATAAGATTTACGATTCTTAAATTGAAATTTGAACCATCGGAAACCAACTATATCAATTTTCTCACCACCATAACCATCTGGGTTAATGTCTGGAGGAAATACCCAACACTCAGGTTTGTTGTCAATCAACAAACATCCATCTCTAATGTTGAGAATAAGTTTCTTTTTTAAAGCAATCGAACATTCAGAGACTTGTTCATCATTACTACTAGTATTGTCATCTGAATCTGTGTCCCCTTGGATGCATTTGACAGTTTTTGTCGTTCTCCTACATGCTTTGGTGTAATGTCCATATAAACCACATGCACCACATTTACTTTTCTTGGCAGGACACGATTTAGCAAAGGCTAAATGTTCCAAACTCCCACAACTGTAACATTTGGGAGGTTCACTGCTTACTTTGGATTTGACCCATGTATCACTTTTTTGTTTGAAATTACTGCTCTTTGTTGAATTGGAACTAACTTTGGCGATTACATCTTTGTTTGCGTTATCAGATTTGAAGGCATTAGCACATCTATTAGAAGTTTCTGCCTTACGGACTAAAGCAAGGATGTAATCGAGACAAGCGTCACCATTCATCCATAAACTTTCCTGAATAGCCGGATTATTGGCATGCATGACCACCTGAACACAAATTAAATCTTCCCATAACCCACCAAACGCACAATCATTCCCCATTTTCTTTAACTCACTTACTTAATCATCTACAGATTCGTTTTTCAACTGCTTCCTGTGAAAAAATTTGTACCGTGTGATGCCAATACAAACCTTAGGGGCGAAATATCTATCCAAATTAGATAAAACAACAGAGAAAACATTACTGTCACCACCACCAACAATAGGTTTGTTCATCTGATTGTAACATTTAAGTCCTTGTGGACCTAAGGAATGTAACAAAATGCGTTTCTTCTGTTCAGGTGACATTTTACAATCAGAGTCCACAGTTTCGATGTAATTTAGAAAATAGTCTTTCCACTCTAACCATTTTAAATCCGGTTCTGAACCTTTTGACCAAAAATCCTGGGGGGTTGCTCAAAGAGAACATTTGTTGACCAATGTTGTGAAATAAGTTAATAAAACAAAAAAAAAGCCAAAGTTAATCCAAATATATATAAAAATAAAATAGTTGTTTATAGTGGAATTGTTCAGTGTGATTACGGTTAAAGCACTGTCCTTTCTTCACCACTAAATAAAGTTGAATTTCTGTTCATGCAAAACGTAAAACCTATGGATGTAAATCACCAAGCTTGAAAATGAAAAGCAGTACTTTAATAATCAAGAGTAAAGAAGAATAAATAAAAATCTCCTCTTAAATGTCGAAATCGGGTGTAAATTGCTGAATTACCTTCCGAAAATCGACAAGGCCTTCCCAATCCAAGATGGCCGCCGCGTGTCATGTGGCACGCCACGTTCACGCTGAACGTCTGACGCAAGGAACAATTCGGAGAGAATGAACTAGGACTGACGTGGCTTCAGAAGCAGGTCACGAGCGGTGCACAGTTAGCTGGTTTTGAGTCTGCCGTTAGACTGGCGTCTTTCAAAACGGTAATACCAACAGCTCTGTAACCACACGTAAGACACTTAAAATGCTGAAATGAATCGTTGCGCTCACCACAGCGAAGTTTCCTTATGCCTCTTGACACGCCGTGTAATGTCCCACTGATTATCCCTCCGTTTCTGATCAACTTGCGGCATCTCTGCTCGTCTAAATCCACCAAAAATACCACACACAAAAAAAATAATTATGCGGTGGTCTGAGGTATTTTGATCCCGATCGTTGCCATTTGTTGAGTTAAGAATCATGCTTGGAAGTAGGTTTAGATAAGATTTATTCTAAGTAACGAGCAGGTACGCAGCCTGACTGGTAGCCGGCTTCTCTCAAATGCTGCACAAAGAACACATAACCTCGCGTTCCATATTCTATGGAACGCGTGCAAGCAACACAAGTTAAAGGTACATTACACAACATAGCAGTTAATAATATCGAAATGCAGGTAAGTAATATCGACTGTCAAAATATCGAAGTGCATAATATAGGCATTAAAATATATCGAATTTTTTATAATATCGATTTTTTTTAGTGTTTTGTATGTTAGTATATGTGTTAAAAGTGTATATTATTTTTGTAATGTATGTTTACTTTTTTAAAAGTTATTAATTTTATGTTATTTAATTTTTGCGTCATTTAATTCCGTAGCGGGTTGTGGGTTTATAGGGGAATAGGGTGGGAAGTAATTTAATTATAGTAAATTAAATATACATTTTTAGGAATTATTAATTATTTTAAATTTAATTTTGTGTTTTAGACCTGTAGCGGGTTGTGGGTTTATAGGGGAATAGGGTGGGAAGTAATTAATTGTAATTAAGTAAATATTTATTTTTATTTATTGGTATTGATAATTAATTTATTGTTAATTAGTTATTAATTGGTAATTAATTTGTATTAATTGGTAATTATTTTTTATTAATTGATTAATTGATAATTATGTTAATTGTATTAATTTATTATTTGGAGCGGGTTGTAGGTTTATAGGGTAATAGGGTGGGATGTCATTTAATTGTAATTAAGTAATTGAAAGTATTTTTGTGTATTGAGAATTAATGTATTGTTTAACTATTAATTTGGAATTTTTTTATTACTTATTACATTTCTGTTATTGAAAATTAATTGGTTGTTAATTAATTATTAATAGGTAATACGTTTTAATAAATAATATTTATTGGCATTTATATTTAATTAATTATTAAATATTTTGTGATTGTTAATTATTTTAATAGTTTTTTATTGGTATTAATAATTAATTTATTTTTATTTAAAAATTAAATCATTACTTTCCCTACTGTTGCACTCACTTGAGTGGGAATGGTAATTTTTACCCTCCCGCTATCCAATGCTTTCCCTACTGTTGCACTCACTGGAGTGGGAATAGTAAATTTTTGCCCCTACGCTATCCAATGCTTTCCCTACTGTTGCACTCACTAGAGTGGGAATAGTAATTTTTACCCCTACGCTATCCAACACTTTCCCTACTGTTGCACTCACTGGAGTGGGAATAGTAATTTTTACCTTCCCGCTATCCAACGCTTTCCCTACTGTTGCACTCACTGGAGTGGGAATAGTAAATTTTAGCCTCCCGCTATCCAACGCTGATGTAAATTTATTTTTAGAGATTACTTATATTATTTATTAATTTTAACATGTTTTAATTAATTTTAAGTATGTTTTATTTAATTATATTGATTGTTTAATTAACTATATTTTGTCTTCAATATTTTTGTACTTACCTGTTTGTAGATAGGGAGTCGATATTCTGATCTCCGATATTTTGGTGTCAATATTCTGTCCATTCTATATTTTTGTTGTCGATATTTAGTCAGTGATCCTTTGAGATGATGTTCTCTTGGAGCCCATTGGGCCCTAATAATATTTTGCTGGAACACTGAGGAGTATAGATGGAGACTGAGTAAAGATGCCTTTGAGATACTTTTAATATGCTTGGTAGTGCTTTGTTCAAGGCTCTGCTAAGATATACGAGGGCTTCATTTGCATTTCTATTGGTAGACTATCGGGTTCTGTTGGATATTGTGCTGGGTGACGACAGTTCCTGTTGTGATATGATGGGGTCTCAGGAGGAATTTTACATGGATACTATTGAGTTTCAGTAGACATTTAATACTAATGCATAGAGTTCTGCTGGGATATATACGTTCCGTATGGATGTGTTCAACAAATTGTCATTATATACTCAGGTTATGTTCGAGATTCTATTGGGATACTCTAGTGATCTATACGAGATTCTAATGGGTTAAGTTAGTGGTGAGTAGATTATATTGGGTTGCCATATGATCTTCTTTTAGGTTTTAATGAAGTTGCATGGGGTTTTATTTTCCATTCTGTAGCCATATCATAGAGGGTGGTAGAGAGGTGTTCTTTTCCAGATTCTGTTGAGATGCTGTGGAGTTTGATAGAAATTCTATTAGGATACTGAACGGTTCTGTTGCAGATTCTGTTGGGAAGCTGTAGATTAAGTTACAACACCAGTGGTTAATTTGCTGATCCGGTTGCGATAACGTTGTTGAACACATTCTGTCAGGATAACATAGGTCTTCCTTGGGAAGCCATACATACTGATAGAGATTTGATTTGAATACAATATTGTTCTGTTACAGATTGAGTTAGCACACTGTAGACTTCCGTCAGAATATTTTATGGTGTTATGGATATTCTTTTACAATACTGTATAGTTTGGTAGAATTTTTTTGCGGCTACTGTTTGGTTTATTGCAGGTTGTACTGGAATACTGTACAGTATGGAATAGATTTTATGGGATACTCTTCTGCTTTCTACAGATTCAGTTGGGATATGGTAGAATGCTGTAGTGATTCTATCAGCATATCATAGAGTTTTGTGGATATCTTTTTGGATACTTTAAAGTTTGGTAGCAGTTTTCTAGGGACAGCTTTTCGTTTGTTGCTGGTCCAGGTGGGATGTGGTAGAGCTTGGTAGAGATTTTATCACAACACCAATGGCTTGTTGCAAGCCATCAGGATATCATAGGGTTTTGTGCAGAATCTGTACAGTTTGGAACAGACTTTAAGGGGATACTGTTTGGTTTGTTGCAGATTCAGTGGATACATAAAATGTGGTCGATATTCTATCACGATGCCACAGTATTTTGTGCGTACTCTGTTGGGCTATCCTACAGTTTGGTCGCAGTTTTATGTTAATGCTGTTTAGTTTGTTGCAGATTCTGTTGGAATATGGTAGAGTTTGGCAGGGATCTCTTCACAACACTAATAGTTTGGTTGCAGATTCTGTTGCGATGACGTGGTTCCCCCCCCATTTTCCCCCAGCGCCTTGAGACCCTCACGGGTAAGTAGTGCGCTCTACAAGTTCTTGATTGATTGATTGGTGGTCGTACACTTTCTATCAGGACAGCATAGGGCTCTGTTGGGAAACCATACTGTTTGCAAGAGATTTGATCTCAATACGGAAGGATGCTGTTACAAATTCTGCTAAAACACTGTAGAGTTGAGTACAGATTCTGCCAGGATATTACAGTTTTTTTTGCAGAATCTATTGTGATACTGTACAGTTTAGGAGAGTTTTTATGGGAACAATCATCAGTTTGTTGCAGATTCTATTTGGATGCCGTACAATTCGCTTGAGTTTTTCTGTTTGGATTGCTGCAGATTCTGTTTGGAGACATGGAGTTTGTCAGTGATTCCATTGGAATACCTTAGGGTTTTGTGCAGAATTTGTTGGAATACTGTGTATTTTAAAATTTTTATTGGGATAGTGTTTGATTTGTTGCAGATGATGGTTGAATACGATAGTATGTGGTAGAGATTCTTTTGGAATACCATACCGAATGACTGATGCTCTGCCCAAAATATTGAGGGGCACCGTTATCAACAAATCACGCAGCGTGGCAAGCCACCTTGCTGCGGTGCATTGCGTGATTGGGAAAGGGCAGGAATGTGCCACACTTACCATTATATGGCACATTTCTGTCTTTTCCTTGCGCTGGTGCACAATGTGCTGCCTAGTGCCAATGAAGGCAACCTTGCACCATGGTTCAAGGATTCCTGTGTTGTAATCAGGATTGTTTTTGCGCAGGAATGGGTATATTCCTGCACAAAACAATCCTCAGAGGCATTTCCCTTTTTCTATGCATGCTGCAGAATGCAGCACACATAGAAATAGGAAACAACGGGGAGAAATAAAGACATTTCTCCTCGTTATGTCTCAACTAAGAAGATGTAGCATATTGATGCTTCCTCAGGTTTACCAGTGTTTGTGAATATGGGAATGTGCCAAAATCCATCTCTGGATGCTTGGGAACACTCACGCTCCACCCATGGAATGCCTCCATGGGGCAAAGTAACGCAACACAGCAATTTGCTCTGCATTGCATTACTCTAAATTAATCAAACCACGCATGGCCACACAAGGTAGCCTTGAGTAGCTTGATAAATCTTAATTAGTAGCTGTGTCGCCCTTATGCCCCATTGTGTGGCGCAAGGGCGACGCAACTACATGATAAACATGCCTGTTTAAAATGTTGCTTTTGTTGGGGGCGTGGCTTGGCAAGCCATCATGGCGGATGTGGGCTAAAGGCGCTCCATCCAGCCTCACGTTAATCCTCCAGTTATCCTGCTTCTCCGGCTCTTCATAAGGTCTTTGGGCTGCCCTGCCGCCAGTGCCGTCTGGCATCTTCCCCTGGGGCCGGTCTGGAAGCCGCAGGAGGTCCGCAGTCGGAGGTGCTGCGAGCGAGGAAGGGTGCGTCCTCCTTGTGACGCGGCCGCATCCTAAGCCGGGGTGTTGCCTAGTCCCCTGACCGTGCTGCCTGGAAGCCGCGTCGGCTGAGGGGGCAGTGAGACCTGTGCTGGTGGTTGCGCAAGCCTCGGCTGGGGCCTGCGGAGCGAGGCTTGCTCGGAGCGGTGGCACTCCCCCAGCCCCCTGGTCTACAACGGGGGAGCTGAAAATACCAGCGGCCTGACCGGGTCACGGCGAGCTGCAGGTGGAGCCATCGGGAGTGCAGGAAGCCGGCCGCCATCTTGGTGCCTAATTTGCCCCGGCCACATTCTACACGGAACCCTGGGGGTGCGGAGGGCCCTACACCTTCCGGGGCCTCTCTGATATCGGCGCCCGGCCGGGGCAGGTGATTATTGCCGCGTTGCTGGGCGAGTGGACGGATGGCAGCCAGTGCATTTCCTTTCCTTGTCCTTTTCCCCTCCTTCTCTGTGAGCTTGGGTCTGCCAGGGGATCGGCATTCCGGCCACAGCGCGGGGGCTCGTGTGGCCTGTAATGAAGGAGAGAGGCCCCTGAGTGGTGGTCCACCGGCGTGTTCACGGGGCTGGAGCACCACATTGAGCCTTTCCCCTCGGCTGTCGGCCGGACATTGTTGGGGGCGGCCTTCTGAAGGGGAGCAGCTGAGGGGGAGTGCTGAGTGCGTCAGCAGCCAAATCGGGTTGTGGTGATAGAGGTGCTCTGGGGAGCGTCGCCGTAGTGGTCAGTGCCCCCAGATTCAGCAATAGGGCCGAGGCTTTCTTTCCCTTCCCCTCCCCTCCCCCGCCTCTCCTGAGGAGTGTGTTTATTGGGGGTTCGGCGGTCGTGTCGGGCTGCAGGGGGGTAGCCCACGTGTCTGAGGTGCCCTGGGAGAGTTCAATTGGGCCAGTCAGCAAGGGGAGAGCCTGAGGGATGGCCAGTCCCCGTCTGGGCATCAACACAGTGGTGTGTCCGCTCAGTAGGGTCCCATCGGCCGGGATCGGCGGCACTGATTGCCCCATTATGACAAAATATGAGCCCAGCAGTGGCTCGACCAAACAGAGCACGATGGATAAGTTCATGGGTCAGGGAGCTCCGGCGGCGACGCCCGGGGTGTCTCAAAATGCCATACCAGACAATGCAGCCCTTCTGGCAGCTATTACCCAATCCAGGGACATCCTGGAAGCTAAGATCGGGGTGGTGGGCTCCGATGTAATGCTCCTACGCCAGGACCTGAGGAATGCAGTAGCTCGCATTACATCGATGGAGATGAGGGTCTCGGGTTTGGAAGATGTGGTCACCACGCTGCAACAGAAGGTATCGTCCCTTGAGACTACGCAGCGGAACCTGGAAACGAGGTTGGACGATGCAGAGGGGATAGCGTGCCGAAACAACCTATGCTTTGTTGGCTTCCCGGAGGGATGCGAAAATGGGAACATGGAGCGGTTGCTTACAGACTGGTAGAGGGCTGGCTTCCTCCTGGGGAGCTCTCGAATTGGTTTGTGGTGGAGCGTGCACATAGGGCCCTGATGCAGAAGCCCCCTGTGGGAGCCCGCCCGAGGCCGGTTATTGCCAGGCTTCTCAATTACCACGACAGGGATGTCATCCTGAAACAAGCCCGGGCTAAGGAGCCGTTGATGTTTGACAATCTGCGTATTTTGAGCTTTCCCGACTATACTAAACTAGTACAGCAATGGCGGCAGTCGTTACTGGCCGCCAAGGCCCGCCTCCAAGAGCTCAAGGCTCCCTACGCCCTGCTCTATCCGGCCAGGCTGCGCATGATATCCCAGTCTCGCACCCACCTCTTCGACTCACCGGAGGAGGTGTTCCTATGGACAGATGAGATGGTGCGGTTGCGTCCTCATTCCCCCCCAGGGAAGGAATCCGACTCTTCTACAAGTGGGCCGGCCCGGAACCTTAAGCCAAGGGAACGAGGGGGAAGGCGTTCCAAGTCCAGGCGTTGATCCCAATCTGGTGGTTTACTGTCATGAGGGGGGTCCACTTCCCATCCACATGTCTCGGCAGACTAAGCCCAGGTTGACCATGTAACTTTTTAGATTGGAACTTCCTGCACTATCCGGAGAAGCAAGTAAGATGGCCAGTCTCTGTGAACTGGGTATCCATTGGCGGGCGGGGGGTGGGAGCTCCTGTTGGGGTCAGCCTGCCTTGCCTGCCGCGACAGATACTTCACCGTTCTTAAGGTACAGGGTTGTGTTTTCGGGGGTGGGGGTTTGTTGGGTTGTTGCACCGTCTACTTGTGTTCTGGAGTTTGTTATCATACATTAAGGATCCTTGCTGCTGCTATTGATCTGTAGGGGACATACACAATGTAGGAATGCCTGACGCTACACAGGAGGCCTCTGGTCTTCTACAGGTCCTCAGCTGGAATGTTAGGGGGCACTCAACAAAATCAAACGGGGGCTATTCTAAAGTCAGCCAAGCGCACCTGCGCAGATGTGTTGCTGTTGCAGGAGACGCACCTTATGGGGAATACGGGTTATGTTTCCAGCGCTTCGGATTTACCAAAGTCTTTCACTCTGCGTTTGTGAGGAGTTCCAGGGGGTCGCTATTTTAATCCATCATAGAATTGCACACACACATGTGAAGACCTGGGGGGGTACAAAGGGCCGATACTTGTTTTTGCAGGGCATGGTGGGTGGAGATGTCCTAGTTCTAGGGAGCATCAATGCCCCTCTGCCTCTTTCCTGGGGGCTGGCGGAGAAAATTATGACCCTGTGGGCAACTATACCTGAGGGTTTAGCGGTTGTCAGAGGTGATTGGAATGATGTTATGGATGTGGCCAGAGACAGATGGAGGTCGGGAGGTCAACCAGAGGTCCGTCATCCTACTAAACTGTATTCTCTAGTGCTGAGCCTTGATTGGGTCGACCCCTGGCGCAGATTACATGGCACTACATAGGGTTACACATACCTTTCGGCAGTTCATGGTTCCTTCTCCTGCCTAGATAATGTATTTATTCCACGGGTCTTTGAAAGCAGGGTAGTGGTGACGGACATTATCCCGCGGGGATGAAATTGAAATTAAAACCATTTATAGAGCGCGCTAACACCCGGCGGTTTCATGGCGCTATGTTCAGAATTGAAACAAGGAAAGAGAGAAGATAGGAGAAAAGAAGGGCAGATATTACAAGGGGAAGGCTAAAGAAAAAAGATGAGTTTTGAGGGCTTTCTGGAACTCCATATAGTTAGTTAGAGTCCTGACGGAAAGGGGAAGGGCATTCCAGAAAGTGGAGGCAAGGGTAGAAAACCGGAGGCCACCGTGTTTTTTTCTTTTAAAACGAGGGACGACCAAACGAGCTTGGGTGGAAGAACGAAGGTTCCTGGTAGGGAGGTAGGGCTGGATTTTAGAGTTAAGAAATTCAGGGGCAGTATCGGCAAGGGCCATGAAAGTAAGACAACCCAGTTTGAAAAGGGAACGTTGGGAGATAGGGAGCCAGTGAAGAGATTTGAGAAGGGGAGTGACACGGTGATACTTAGGAAGTTGGTACATCAGGCGGGCGGCCTGATTCTGAATAAGCTGGAGGCGTCGGAGCTCATATGCCGGAATCCCTACAAGAAGCCCATTGCCATAGTCCAGGCAGGAGACAATCATGGCCATGACAATGAGCTTAAGAGCCTCGACAGAAAAGAAGCGGGAGATTTTACGGATGATACGTAGGGATAGGAAGCAAGATGAGACGACGGCACTGATCTGAGGATGCATAGTCAGATCTTGACTGACTAGGATACCCAGGGTTTTAGCTTTAGCAGAGGGAGAGGAAGGGGGGCCAAGGACGGGGGGCCAAAAAGCAGAGGACCAAGGGCTGGGGAGACTACCGGTAAGTACGAGCTCCGTTTTGTCCGGATTTAATTTCAATTGATTGAAATTCATCCAGTCAAATATAAAGGTGAGGACAGAGCAGAAATTAGACCTGGAATCGTCAGAGGAGGAAAGGGTAAAGATAAGCTGGAGGTCGTCAGCGTAATTATACACTGACACCTCCATGCTTTGAAGGGCTGAGATAAGAGGGTGGATATAAAGATTGAAGAGAAGAGGGGAGAGGGCCGAACCCTGAGGAACACCGCAGGTGACCGGACAGGGAGGAGCTGACAGACCATTCAGATAAATGGCCTGCGTCCGATCTCCTAGGAAAGAGGTGAGCCATGCTAGGGCGGATCCCCGAATACCAGCGCCTCCGACACGGTCGAGAAGGATGGAATGGTCGACCGTGTCGAAGGCGGCGGACAGGTCAAGGAGGACCAGGGCCTGAGAAGAATTGGAGTCCGCACATTGCCTAAGCTCATCCAAGACTGAGAGGACCATGGATTCCGTCGAATGGACTGGACGGAAGCCGGCCTGGTGAGAGGCTAAAAGATGGTTGTCCTCAATAAAGTTCGAGAGACAAGAGGTGATATGACTCTCGAGGATTCTCTGATCACTCCCCAGCGGCCCTTACCTTGCGTGCCAGGGGGCCTATGGGCCATTCCGATGGCGTTTATCAACCTGGAACCTCCAGAAGGAGGATTACAGAGAACGAATGGAGGATGCCATTGATCAATATTTGGCCACTAACGTGGGTTCGGTCCCGGGGGCTGGGACTCTTTGGGAGGCACTAAAACCCACGATTTGTGGGGTGGACATCTCTTTCTGCGCGGCATCCTAAAAGTTGTGCAGAGAGGCCCTGATTCGTGCAGAGGCTATCATCCTCGAACTGGAGGCGCACAGCGGGGATGATGGGGGATGGCTGGCTCACCACCAATTACGGCTGGCTCAGCAGGAATATTCCCATATCCTTATAGACGAGGCTCGCTAGGCTTAGCTGGCTACCCGTAGTAGGATCTACCAATGGGGTGACAAATCTGGTAAGATGTTGCATAGACTATGTCAGGGCTCACTTCGTCTCTAGGTCCTCCCTGTTACCGCGGGGCCCGATGGGTCACCTTTATCTGGCACGTCGGCTATTGCAAGTAGTTTTGCGGAGTATCATGCGCAATTGTATGCCCCAGCAGAATGCCTATCAATGGAAGTCATTGCCAGCTTTTTGGACGATCTCCCGCCTAAGGCTCTCCCGGATGATGTCCAGGACTAGCTGGAAGAACCACTTATGGAGGAATTGGGTGATCTGAATTCCGGCAAGGCCCTGGGCCAAATGGCTTCCAATGCAAATTTTTCAAAAAAGATTTCCTACAGTTGGGCCCCAACTTTCGCTCGGTAGTGGAGGAGGATAGGGACCGGGGTAGACTGCCCAGTGATTGGAGGCATGCAGAGATAGTAGTATTACACAAGCCCAGTAGACCGCCCGAGCATCATGCTTCGTATCGCCCTATTTCCCTCCTGAACGTTGAGACCAAGATCGTGGCCAAGGCGTTGGTTAATCGTCTTCGACCCCATATAACCTCGCTCGTAGATCCGAATCAGGCTAGGTTCATGCTCCAACACGCTACCCGTCACAATATTAGACAAGTACATGTAGCGGTCGCGACAGTCTAGGGACAGGGGGAACAGGCAGCGCTTTTATTGGCAGACATGGACAGGGCATTTGATTCTTTGAGCTGGGTGTATCTATTTGCACTCCTACGGAGGCTACATTTTGGGGCACGCTTCCTGTCCTACCTGACCCTGTTATACACAGACTTGACGGCATCTGTGCGCTTTTCGGGGTTAATTTCTTCTGCATTTTCTGTCGGGCCAGGCACCAGGCAGGGGTGTCCATTATCCCCGTATCTTTTTGCTTTAGCAATGGAGCCCTTGGCCGCTTGGGTGCGGATGGATGCTTAGGTGTCCGGGTTTGATTGGGCACACGGATTGTCAGATCGCATCGCCTTATATGCCGACGATGTGTTGTTTTTCCTTACCAATCTAGATAAGACGGGCCCCCGGTTGTTGCGTATTATGCAGGTCTTTGGGGAAACCTCAGGTCTATACATGAATCCTCAGAAGTTCACCCTGTGGGTGTTGGGAGGGGGGAGGCAGGCTCGGTTCCTGGGCTTCGTCGGTTCAGGTGGTGCGTGGGGGTTTGATATATTTGGGGGTCTATCCGTCTGATTCTCCCACCACGGCATGGGAGCAAAACCGTGAACCGGTGTGGGAGCGAGTGTGTGAGAATATTAAGACCTGATCCCATATACGTCCGGTCAGCTATTTTTAAGATGGTGTCGCTCCCGCGCCTATTGTATCAATTACAGAATCATCCCTATCCGATTCCCACGCGGTGGTTCCGTCAGGTGAACTCTGCCCTGGGTCAGTTTCTCTGGGATGGCGGGGTGGCTCAGGTGGCGAGTCGGACTTGCTTTCTATCTACGTATTGCGGGGGGCTAGCAACCTCTGAGATTTGGTCTTATTACGTTGCCTCACATCTGCTTGTCCTGAATGAGTGGTGGTATGAGGAAGGGGCGGACCCGACCTATGCGGTGGAACGGGCTGCATTGGGGACCAGTCCCTACATACTATTCTTTATTCTGCCCCGTTGCGGCGCTCTCTGCCGTCTGCCACGAGGGTTGTCTTTCAGATTTGGAGGCAAGCGCTCCGTAGAATGGGCTAGTGGAACAGATTGACTAGGGAGACCTCACTAAAGCATAAAGGCCGCTTTCTGCAATTAGCGAGTCTTTCCGGCTTCCGTGACTGGGACAGTATTGGGATATCTACTCTGGGGGACGTTATGCGGGGTCCGGTCTCAAAGTCTTTTCAAGACATTCAGAAGGATTTCCAGATGGGATAGACTCAATTGTTTAGATTTTTGTAGTTTAGGCATGCTATTTCCCCCAGTTTGGAGGGCCTGGACTCGCTGCCGGAGTTCAGCCCGGTGGAGGCCAAGGTCGTTATGGGGGACCTCCTGGATCATAAGATCTCTAAAATCTATCAATCTTTGGTTATGTACAGTTCCCCTTCATTGTAGCATTTAAGGGAGGCATGGGTGGGAGGTATGGGTCAGATGGAGGAGGAGGACTGGACAGAAGCTTTGGCTTCCCCGTGTGGGGTGGCTATTGCAATGAGGCTAGCAGCTTATTCAATTTAAATACCTTCACCAGGTGCATTATACTAGGGTCCGGCTCTGGAGGGCGTGTTTGGTGGCTTCCCTGGTATGTCTCCGTTGCGAACATGACAAAGGGACCCTGCTCTATACTATATGGCATTGCACTGCGTTAGCACGATTCTGGAGGGGAGTTCTGGCCTGTCTTTCCGAGGTGCTGGGGTGGGAACTCCCTAGTTCGCCGAAGTTAGTCCTCCTACATGTGATGGAAGGGATTGGGGGCAATACTTACAAGCGTCATCTCCTGCCCTAGGTTTCACCTTGGCGAAGAGAGACATAGCTAGAACCTGGAAGGTGGCAGTGGCTTCCTCAGTTTTGGCCTGGAAAAATGGTATGGGCTTGGAGATCCCTATTTTTGAAGCCAGAGGGTGTCCCCGGTAGCATTATAAGATCTGGAGGCGCTGGGCAGAATTCCGCGGCACGGAGATTGAACCACCACGAGGGGACCAAATTCAAGACCCAGTGTGATCCCCCAAGTCCCTTGTTACGGGTTCCCTCATTCTTAGCATTTCTTCGTGGGTTGCTCACAATTCCTCGGCAAGGACATGGTGTTGTGGAAGGTGGGCTCTTGTGTTGACCAGCGGCAGTTAGAGTTAGTGCAATGTTGCTCCGGAATAAGGGGACGGTGCGCCGGGGGGTGGGGAGGGTGGGAGAGGGTGGTTATTTGGAGGGGTTGATTTTATTTGTATTGCCTTTCATATTCTCCTGTCCTTAAAATATGTAAAATGGTCAAAGTCAATTTTTGCATCTTTCATGCAGCATTTGTCTCTGGGGTTCAGAGATCTGCGTCATTTGTGTTATTTTGACAAATAAAATCTGTGTTAAAAAAAAAATTATGCTTTTGTTGAAGAAAAAATGGGCTATGTTTTTCTACTCAAAGGCAACACTGGGAGCACTACACCAGCCACATTTTCAATAAATGTGATTTGGGTATTTCTTGACTGAATAAAAGATTACTGGGTCATAAGCAGTGCTGGAATGTTGTGGGAACACGCAGGATTCCCGTTCCAGCACAAAATATTGCTTGGAACTGGGGGGGCCTCATTTATAAACAATTGGTGTAGGGCAGAGCCGCAAGTCTTCTTGCTGTGCTGTCCTATGGCAAGGCGAAAGGACAAGAATGCACTGTATTTCTGGGTGCATTCAAGTCCTTTCCCCTGCGCTGGCACACAGTTTGCTGCCTAGTGCCAACGTAGGCACCATGGTGCAAGGGTGCCTCAGTTGCAGACAGTATTGTTTTTGTGCAGCAAGGTTCACCTGCCTGCACACAAACAATCTAGAGAGAGTCGTTTTCCTCGTTCTATGTGTGGTGCAGAACAAAGTACAGATAGAAAGTGGAAAAAAGAGAAGTACAAGTATTTCTCCTTTTTACGCCTGCTCCAGGGAGGTGTACAGTTTTGGTACTGCTTCAGGTTTACGTGATTAAGTAAACCTGAGGCAGCGTCAAAAAACATGGGTGCTGCATGGGGAAACCCAATGTAATGCCCATGGAACATCTCCTTGACACAGAGTAAGACAACACAGCGACTTGCACTGCTTTGTCTTACTCCATATCTATGAGGCCATGCAAGGACAGGCAGAGTGGCTATGGGTCTCCTCATAGATATTATTGAGAGGCTTGCACCACCAGAGCTTCAAAATAACTAATGCTCCTACGGCGTAAGCCTCTCATAAAGAAGCCCATGGATTGTTAGCTGGTACCAGAATCTTCCCCCGTCTCTGTCCTGATACAGAGACACAGGCCATCCTTGACAAACTCAGCAGCCTCTCACAGGCATGAGTAGAACTTGCCAAGCAGCTGTCTGCAGGGGGTTGATAAGACTCTTTTCCGTTCCTTCGCAGTGGTGTGTGTCACTGTTAACTGAACGTACTAACATTGACATACGATTACTTTCCTTTCAATCTGGGCTGGGCCGCACTCTCACATCTGTATAGTACACAGGCAATTAATTCCTTTTCAGTGGGTTGTCTCTGGGCTTGGCGCAGGTACCGCATTTAACATCTCTCTTCCAGATGGAGCAGCGGATTAAAGATGCCATGAGGCAGTTTATCAATTGACCTACTGAGGGATAAAAATATGTATTACTGTAGTGTTTTTTTTGTTTAGTTTTTTTACTTTTGGTTGTTTGCATCTGTATTCACGTTTATGTGTGTTCGGTATGAATATTTATATTAAGCAAAGTGATGAGGTTTGTAAAATGTGGTCTATATCAGAAAAATGAAATATGCCATAGGGCTTTAATATTGCCTTACTAATCGTCAATTTCTTTTGGAGCAGAGTTTATAATAATAATTCATATGTGGTTGCATGTATTAGGAGGCATATTTCAAAGATGTTAATGTCACCAGAAAGTCACTTTTTCGACGTTCAGGTGGCGTTAACTCCTTCACCTTATTTACAAGGCGGCGGTAAGCCACTTAACGTGGCATAACGCCGCCTTGTAAATAATGCCCCAATTCATGCAGCACTTAGTGTGAAAAGGGCGGGCAATGGGTGTTGCAGTGGCCGTTCTGCTGCAACACCCATTGCCTTTTGACGCTGTGCCAAAAATACCGCAAGGAAATACCTGGTCTTAAGTAGGTGATACAAGGAGAAATGTTTGATTTCTCCTCGTATTTTGCTCTTTCCACGTGTGCTGCATTCTGCAGCTCACACAGAAAGAGCAAATCACCTGTAAATATTGTTTACGGGCAGGAATGTGTCCCTTCCTGCACATAAACAATTGCCCCTTGTTGAGAAGCTGGCCTGGTATATGATGTACACTTATGTAAGTGGACGTCATGCACCAGTCCAGACAACCTTTATGGTGATTTAAGAGGTCATAGACAACCTACAATAGCTCTCTAAGTGGTAGCTGTGGAGAGAAACCTTCAGGCTTAGTCCAGAAGGAGTGTAAAGCAGCTTGTTTTACCAGAATGCAATCTTATATGTATAGATTAAGTGAAAAAGAACCACACAAGGTATTTATGAAAATATGTATTTATTATGTAATACTCTCTAACACATACAGATATCTCCTACCTGGAGATATGCACAATGCACACAATACTTAGCAAAGAAATCAAGTAAATAGCACAGTATACACAGTGGACCCTAGGGGGGGACCAAACTATATACTAAGAAAGTGGTATAAGAACCACGACTTGGGTCAAGACAATGTCAAGAGGACGTAGAACTGATGGGGACCCAAGGAACCACCCAAGGTGAGTGACTAGGAACCCCACAGAGAGCATGTGCAGTGTAGGAACAAGACTGCGTTCTCCGTAAAAATCAACGTGTATGTCGCGGTTGCAATTTTAAAGATTAAGCACCCTTCCCAGTGGACCCTGAAGAACTCCTTGGAAGACAAAAGGTTGTAGAGCCACCCCACCGTGGATACTCTAGAACCAACATTACCTACACATGGGAATCTGGGTGCATATGTGTGAAGTGGTGTAAAAAATCGCAGTCGAACACAATGGAGGTCTTCAGGAAAATGCTGCTGCTGGAGAATGTGTCCGGTGGAATCCGAAGGTGGATTCTAGTTAAGAGGTACCTGCAAGCAGAGGGGACAGAGTCTATGCCACTCAGGAGTGACCAGGAGATCTGGAAGACAAATGCCAGCCGATGTAGGGAATTGCAGGAGATGTGACGATGACCTTGACTCTGCAGCTGTGAGGATCAGGCGATGCTGAGGAAGACCAGGAGCCATGCGTGAGCTGTCCCAAATTGGATATCGAGAGTTGAGGGGTGGTCTCCGGCGGGAGCACCGACAAGCCTTGGCAACTGCAGCCAACATAGAAGTCAAAGAAGGTGCAACATCGGGACCAGCAAGGTCAAGGGGACTCACCACAAGCAGGGAAGTCGGGGCAGGCCCCGAGCAATCAGGGGAGCCCAAAAGAAACAAAGTTGACCCTCAACAGGACCAACAGGCCAGAGGCACTGGAGTTGCAAGAGGACCTCGAGCAGCTCACCAAAAGATGTAGGCCATGGTGCAAACGATGCGGTGTGGAGGTAGACTTTGGTCACTGAAGGTGCTTGAGGAGGGGGCTATTTGGAGCCCAAAGATCTTGGTCAAAGGAAGCCAACAAGCCTTTGCAACTGCAAGTCAACGTGGTGTACAGGGGTTGGGTTCCTGCAGCTCCTACAAGGGATACTGGCCTCCAACTTGGTGTAAGGGCAAGGTGGGTCTTGAGAGCTGTGGAGAACCACCACATGTGTTGCAGAACCTTTCGGAGTCCGTAAGAGCTCAGGATCAGCAGACTGGTCAGCTAAGTTGCGATGCCTGCGAATGCAGGGAAGCGACTCCTTCACTTCAAGGGAGATTCCTTCAGGTGTATTTGATACCCACAGGCCTTGGAAGGTTCCTGTATGGTGCACAGGCACAGACGATTCAGAAGACTGGAAGAGAGACGAAGCCGAGCCAAAATAAAATCCAGTGAAGTCCAGAGTGCCCAGACCATAGAAGTAGAAGTTTTGTCTGAATTGAATCTTGCCCCACGACGAATCTAGGGACCTACATCCAAGTAACCCCTTAAGTACCCTAAATAAATGGTTGGGAAGATTCAGGGGAGCTTCCCAGGGGATGGTTAGGACAGAGTGGAGGTTACTCCCATGTCCTTTGTCCAGTTTCGCGCCAGAGCAGGAGCCAACAGTTCCCAGAGCTGGTTTGAGCTGGACTATGCACGGAGGCACCAAATGTGCACCTCATGCAGAATTAGTAGTGCTGGCAGGCACACCCACCCGGCTCCAATACACTAAATCCTGTCTGGGAGGTGGTTACACCTCTCTGTGACAGGGTACCTATTGTTCTGCCTTCCCCTGCTCGAGCTTGGCTCAGCAGCAGGAGGGCAAATCATGTCTCAAGTCGGCAGCAGCCATGTTGTGCTGTCCGGTTCTAGAGGACTGGTACCGGGAACACTGATAGCCTAACGGAGGGTTCTTCCAGTGCTTGGAATCATACCTGACACACCGTTTACTGTGTGGGGGTATGATTCCAACATGTCTGATACCAAACATGATAGGATTCTTTGCAGCCAATTTTGCGTTGGTCATAACGTAATTACGCTGTACCCCTCTATGTGGTATATAGGTGTTTCACTTACAACCCGAAAGAATGGACTCCTTTGGCTGGAGGGGTGTCCTGCTCATGCAGCGACACCCTCACACTTACAACCAAGTACCCTGCCTTCAGGATTACAAAGGCCTGCTATAGGGGTGACTTATAGGTTTTAAGTGCTGTTTCACTGGATATAGGAAACCTATATCTTTCGTAAGTGGTGCTAGCACCAGCTTACACAGGCTGCAATGGCAGGCCTGTAGTTACAGTTTGAATGGTCTTCCATGGGTGGCATAATGCATGCTTCAGCCAAAGGGGGAACTCTGAGGCACCTATGCCCTGGGTACCTTACTACCATACACTAGGGACTGATAAGGGTACCCCAGTATCCAATCTGGGATGTACCCAAGTACTGACCACAACAATTTAAAGGAAGAAAGCAGAGATACTGGGGTCCTGATTAGCAGGATCTAAGTCAGACTAGTTATTAACAGTTTTGGCAAAAAGTGGTGGTAACCATGCAGAAGAATCCTACGTTCCTACACCCTTGCAGCGCAGGCACCCTAGCAAAATGCTGATAGGGTGCCTGTGCTGGTGCTAGGGTTAGCGCCCCTGCATTTTGTGAATACGGCGCATCCCTGTGTTTGGAAACTGCCGGAACCCGGCGTTACCAATTTTGGCATAACAACGCGCTCCACCAGCTTCTTGTAAATATGCCCTAAGGTTGCATAACTTCTGACTCTGCCTGGGCTGACTCTGCCTCCTTTAACTCCACGTCCACAGTGTCCCTATTTTAGGGTTCCCACAGTTATTGTTTTCCAATTCCAGCACTGGTCATAGGAATATTTCCTTGTAGGCTCGGTGGCAGTAAAAACAGCTGCTCCCAGTAAAAGTAGGTCAACACTATGATGTGTTATAAACACACTTCCAAAGACCTAAATGTCAGAGCCCCATAAGGGCGCATCCCTCCGCCATCGGGAACAAAGCGGTTTTCATTACACAGAATGTTTATTTCATTACTGGGTAAAGTAAACGTGCGCCTCGCTCCGTGGCAGTGTTTATTTGAAGAGTCGAGCTCTGCTATGCCATTTTTAAGTGCGTTATAAGTTAGATGCGCCTCCTGTCAGCTGTTGGCCCTAAGGACGTTCCATTTCCGACCTCTTTTGGCCATGAAGTATGTGCGGCCATGTTGTCGATGGAGAAAATGATGACTCTCAATGCAGATTTGGTGTCAAGGCGCACAGAGCTGACCTTGGCCATGCTAAGGAGGCGCTTGATACGTTGTTTACATTTATGGAGGGTGCTCTATGTTGCAAACGTCTCTAGGCGCTGCAGTGATAGTATTTCATATGGGACCGAGAAAAGCCAAGGGACTCCAGCATGTGTTAAACACGTTTGTATAGCGCCAAACCAGTTGGCCTGTGGGCACTATATACGATTTTGTAAAGAAACAGCAGATTCTGAATTTTTACTCAAAGTGTTTCAGCTTACATGGCAAGAGAAGTTTCGACAAAAATGTTGCGTGCCAGCTAGCCCTCCTTGCTATGATGCCAGCATGCAGCCAATGGCAAATATTTTTATTTTTATTAAATATTTATGGGAAGTGGGAAAAACGAGTTCTTGCAAGGCCTCTTTCCAGAGGCAGCTGAAATGATGCTATTTTTGACCTGTCTTTCACATAGGATGCTGGCTCTGCTGGGTGGCATTATGACGTCACAACTGCCAGTCATTTTAGTTTGTGAGTATTATAGATGAGAGCCCTAAGCACAATGCATGTAAACCCAAACAAAACAAACGGGAAAATCCACACAAGAGAAGGTACAAAGTGCAAACCACAACGGTTTATTAAAGTTTAAGAATCATTACAGAAGACAAAAAAAGCAAGGGTTAGTCAGTAATCTCAAAATGCTCTAAATACAATTAAATGTAATTGGCAGTGTAAACTGAGCCCTAATCTGTCAATAGCCAGAACAAAATATGGTCTCGCACATAAAAAATAATAGTCAAAGAACTATAGACTGTTCAATAACTGCAGTAGGGAAGAACATGAGAAAATATTCTAAGTACAAATCATCAAACAGACTAACATGGAGTCTGCTCTCTAAGGGGACTGGGAAAGAACATGGCTTGTCTTATAAAAGGAGAGTTTTTATACATTTGTAGAAAGATAATTTTTAGTCACGATGGTTCATTATAAAAGTTGCATATTATTAACCAACAGCAAAACAGAAAACACATCACATGGTAAAATGACTCTTGCCTTACATCTATTGAATAATCCTTTATTATGAGTATCACAGAAAGAAAAGCATATTCCCAATACAAACAGCCTCGCCTCTCAGCCAAGGGAAGGGGCCTTCAATTGCAGCAGTTGAAATTCGTCCTTTCCTCAGGAACAACATGAGCAGAAAATGATATTTCCTAAAAGATTACAGTGCAAGCAGGAAGGAAGAGCTAATTGAATTTTGCATATTAAATAGAATACTGAAGGTCATGTTTTAGGCTGAATGCACAGGCAGAGAAAAAGAAAGCATGAATGTGCTCTCCATCTCACAAGCATTTGAAGTGTGACTGAAACTCAACTAGGCCCACTCATGTCAAATATACGTACTTCATTATATTTAAATCACTGCAAACATTGAATTTGCTTCTCTCCTGTGTTAATTAAATGCACATAATAACCAGCTGTGGAATTTGCTGCCTCAAAACTGAACTGTAATATCATACTACATTAATTTACTATGTTATTTCATTATTAAAGGTGAATAGAGATGTTACAACTTGACTGTAATAAGTACATTAAAGATGAGTTTTTATACATGGATTGCGTGCTTTCATGAATTATAAACCTTAGAAGGGGAGGGCTGTTCCTATTGAAGCAGTACCAAGACTGATTTGCGAACAAATGGTGGGCTAGAATGTAGCATGAGTAATTACCAGTGGCTTAATTAAAGCTTTCCATCCATCACTAGATAAATCCTGCCTCATTGTTTCCCTCCTCTCAAGAGAGTGAACCCCATGATTGTTTGGTCGTCTCTGCCCAGCTCCCCAAGCTCCAGAATGAGCTTAGAGATGCACTGATAATGACTTTGATACTGTGCATTCTGTTGACAGGTACTGTGTCAGAAAAAAATACTGGAAATCTGGTGGCAGGTTATGCTGTGTGTATGCAAATTCAAGTGATGGAAATTAGAATGTTGGAATATTGAGTGCTCCATTGAAAACAATGGAGTGGTCCGGGTTTCTAATGGTCTGTAGAAGCCCGGAGGATCAACATTCCAATGTTTAACAAAGGCCTCGCGGTGCCCGAGGGGATTTCAACCCCCTCGGGCTCAGCCTTTGTTTTACAAATTAGAACAGTCTGCCCTCTAGGGGCGGAATGTTCTAATATCCTTAGAGCCCTTCGTAGTGGGCTGTACAGGTCACTGACGCCCGCTCTGGGGTTACAGGCCCTTGTTAAAGTCCCTCGCCTATGGCTCGGGTCTTTATCGCTGGAGCGGGTCTTTAATGGTCAATAGAGCCTACTATGGAGGGCTCTAAGGTTATATTAGATGTCTTTTTCACGTTTACTTTGCCCAAATGAGTGAACTTATTGCCCTTACTAGAGCCTCTGCCCTAGCTGACATCAAGAATGTCACAATTTTTACTGATTCAAAATATGCGTTCTGGGAACATCATGACTATAGGGAGCTCCGTCTGTAAAGGGGTTTCTATAAGGGTGTCCAAAATGTTCTTTTGGAAATACATTTATGACAATATTACATGAAATTACTTGTAAGTACTTGAAATGCGAATCTGCAATTTCACGCTATTTTCAGCATAATGCGAAATTATACAAATTAGTCAGGTGTAATTTATATTTCAGTCGTGCCTAGTTTCCTCCCATCTGATCAAAAATCCCAGCTATACAAAAACCTTGATTGATGTTTTGCAACTTCCGAAAGAGGTAGCTGTGGTGCAATATGCTGCCCACTAGTCATTGCAAGTTGAAGTGTCTTGCGGGTATGCTTCTTCTGATTCAGCTCCTAAGAATGCAGCCTTGTCGCCGCAAAATTTTCACTGCCACTTTAGGGGCCTGGAAGGGCTAAGCCACACGGGCCATCCCAGAGACATGTGGGGATGGACATTATTCCCTAGTATCATCAGCTCGGATTTATTACCATTGAGCTTAAGACATGAGTCGTCCATCCATGTGGCTACACTCTCCAGGCAAGACTCTAGGGAGGGAATAGTGTTTGCTATCCGGGGTGAGGGAGAACACCAGATGGGTGTCGTCTGCGTAGGTCACCAATGAGATCCCCCAGTGCAATACAATGTCGGTCAATGGGTGCATGTAATGGTTGACCAACGTGGGGCTAAGAGATGACCCCTGTGGAACCCCACATTTCAAAGGATAAGTATCCGAGGTGCAGGCTTTATCTATGACCTTAAAGGATCTGTCCTCGAAAAATGATAATGATGATAATGTTAATGCTATTTATAAAGCGCACAAATACCAAAATGGTGTCTCTGCGCTGTCTCTAGGATGGCCCGCGAGGCTTAGCCCTTCCAAGCCCCTAAAGTGGCAGTGAAAATTTCACAGGTATGGCTTGCTCATGACCTCTCCATGGAGACACAAGCAACAAAACTTTCCTCCAGATGTTTCCGGATTCTACGAATGCTGCGGAAAATCTTGCCCCTGATCCCTCCCGTCTCTAGGCAGCCAATTGTTTAGGTGTTGATACTCTCACGCCTGGACCACGGTAACTCCCTCTACTTGGGAGCTCCCAAAGCCATGAATGCCAAACTTCAGGTGGTACAGAACAATGATACTGTTAAACATCCCCAGACATCATTCGGCATGTCAGGCCTTGTCCCACCTTCATTGGCTTACAGTCACCCATATAATCACGTTTAAGGCACTGTGCATAGCACATAGAGCCTTACCTTTCAAGATCGACGTCCCTCTATCACCTGGCAGCTAATTACACCTTTCAAATCTGGAAGATCTCTTATGTCCTCTGTTGTACAGAGCTTTGCTCCTTCCTTGAGCTGGCACTCTAGATCTCTTCTTGCGTTCTCATTCTGGAGCTCTCCCTTGCCTAGTGGGCAGTTGGAGCTTTGGTCGGACGAGGAGCTGACCTACTATCTCTGTGCTGCAATAAAGCCATATCTTAAGCTTAAAAAAAAAAAAAAAAGTGGTCCAAGGGCATGGAGGAGGATCTGACTTTGAAGACTGTTATTAGTCTCATGTCTAATGGTGCTAGGAGAGAAAGCACAGTTAGTCCTTCCGTCAGACCCTTTCTGAAGATTTTGGATGAACTTTCCCTAGAAGGAAAGGATGTTCTTATGCGAGGTGACCGCTTTGTTCCCCCTGCTCTGTTAAGAAAGAGAATTCTGGACTTGGCCCATGAGGGACACTTGGGTCAAAGTCTCACGCAACGTCGTGTCAAAATGAACTTTTGGTGGCCCTCTATCGATAATGACGCTGTGGATTGCGTATTGAGGTGTAGTTTTTGTAAGGAGGGCGAGAAGCGTCTCAAAGTTTTAGGCTCCCACTCCACCCACAAGATTACTTTTGAGAATACTCCATGGCATAGCGTCTGCATAGATTTCATAGGCCCCATGGGTGAGCTTCCTACTGATCACCGATTTGCTATTGTCCTTATCGATTGTTACTCAAAGTGGTTGTGTGTACAGTTTGTGAGAGAAATCACTACTGATGTCACTATCAAGTTTTTGAGGCGCATTTTTTACGATGAAGGGTATCCTTCTGTTCTCATTTCTGACAATGGGACTCAACTCACATCCTCAAAGATGACTTCTTTTGTTAACAGTTGTGGTATCAGGCATCAGAAGACGAGTCTTTACAACCCACAGGGCAATGGACTTTGCGAAAGGGTGAATCGCCTCATCAAGGGTGTGATTCAAATGTTTGTGGAGTCTGGTTGTTTTTCAGACGAGCGTGTCCAGGAGCTAGTCTGGGCTTATCGCTCCACACCTCATAAGTCTGGTGAAAAGTCTCCCTTTGAACTTATGCGTGGCCGCACACCATTGAGCAAATTGACCCCTTCTTGGCTGAGATCGGGCAGTGAAATTCCTTTAATTCCTGACAGTGCCTCCTTGCCTATTTCTGTCGGCGATTTAGTCAAGGTCAAGCCGGGCAGACTTACTAAGGGTCTTAGCAAGTTTAGAGGTCCCTTCAAAGTCAGAAAGGTTTTTCCCAATTTTGTTGTATTAGCCAATGGTGAGAGTTGGAATTACCGGAGGGTAGCCCTCTACCAGAAACGTAAAGATTCTTCTTCTGATGACCTGCTGTCTGCCAAAATAGATGGCTGCAATGGTTACTTATTGTCCTCTGGTAGTCCTTCTTCTCCCATTCCCTTGTCAGCTGGACGGGAGGAGGTAGGTAGTGGCGATGCCTCCACTTCCTTGTGCACTTATCATAATAGTTCTGTGCCTGTTTCTGGTTCTGCTTCTTTTGCTTCTTCTTCTGTACCTTGTATTCCTGCTCCTCCTCCCTCTTCTTTAGCTGATGTCTACCTGAGGAGCCCTCGCTCCCGCCGCCCACCCATGTATTTGAATGACTATGTACATTAAGGCTTCCGCCCACCCATGTATTTGAAAGACTATGTGCATTAGTATTTCTTTCCTATTTTTGTTCTTGTGTTTCTTTTCATTACAAGGAGGGGAGATATGTTGTACAGAGCTTTGCTCCTTCCTTGAGCTGGCACTCTAGATCTCTTCTTGCGTTCTCATTCTGGAGCTCTCCCTTGCCTAGTGGGCAGTTGGAGCTTTGGTCGGACGAGGAGCTGACCTACTATCTCTGTGCTGCAATAAAGCTTATCTTAAGCTTACCTGTACCAGTTGTCTGCATCTTCATTTACATCATCCTCTCACACCATGCTGGCTGTAGTACCACCCGCGAAGAGGGCTAGAAAGGTAGGAAGATCTTTTAGATACAATGTCGCTAAACTCTGGACCACCCTGCCCATCTCCCTGAGAACATTTTATAACGAACTGGCCTTCAGAAAACGGCTAAAAAACCTCTCTGTCTCTGAAGTAACCCCGGGGAATTTTATTCTACTGTCTGTGTTCCTCAATCCTCAATCAGCACTGGGATGCCTCGGGTCACCACGCGCTATACAAATTTCTTTACCATAACATAACACGCTTGAAACATGGTCCTGTTCTTCTAGAGATGAACATTTGCTAATCCTAACTTATACAACACACCTGTGGGACTGATAACTTGATGAAAGGTGTCAGAATCTTCAGGATTGGTTCTTTATACCCTGGCCCAGAGTTTTCCCCCCAAGTATAATACACATTCAGACTGTTCACTACCAACATATCCTTGGGATTTCACTGTAGCACTGAAGACGTCCTCTTTCCACAGGACCTTCTGCACCCTCCCGCCAAAGCTCGGGAGTTCCACCAGAGCAAGCAAAAGAAATGTAATTGGAGGCCGATAGTCTTCTTACAGACAATGTCTTCCTCTGTTACAGATCCTTCTGCAACTTCTACCCACTGCTGAGATGTTCCACAGGGTCAAGTAAAAGAAACAGGTGGCCAATATCGTCCCCTATTATAGTACTTTCTGCACCTTCCAGCCATAATATTTGAATTCCATATGCCAAGGAGGCTTTTATGTTCAGACATCAAGCACCTTAGGTCACATAATCCTACAAAGAATTGAGAACAAGGTCTAATCAAATAACATACTTTGTACAGCCCAATATGGTTTTAAAGAAGGCAGGGACACCATGGAACAATGCTTGAACCTAAATCTGTTATTAGGGAGCTATGTGGTAGCTAAGAAGGAAGCCATTTACCTAGTATTCATGGACCTCATTAGTGCCTAAGACCTGGTTAATCGATTGAAGCTATAGAGCATCTTAGTCCGCTTTGGGTTGCTTCAGCCACTGATTTACTTTTTACGTGCCCTTCCCACAGATGTAAATGCATCAGTCAGATTTGGCATGTGAAGGGAATGCACAGATTATTTCAGTCTGCCGCGGGAGGGTCAGGCAAAGCTGCGTTCTGGCGCATATCCTATTGCTGCTACATATCAATGATAAATATTGTTTTCTAGCAGTAAATGGGCAGGTATGCCCAGAGTGAAATCCACATTTGTGCTTCCCATTTATATGCAGACAATGCAGTGCTACTTGCCCAAACTTCAAACTGTCTAAAAGGTCTGGTTGATTTGTTTGTCCAGTTTATAGACGAATCAGAGCTGGATACTAACATCACAAGAATGCACTACATGGCCTGCAGGAGACAGAACCCTAAAACTAGGCACATTGCCATCAAGGGAAAGGTTATTTCAACAATCGTTGACGTGCTGGGAACAGGCGGAGAGTGTGGCACTGCACCTGGAGGATTGCATGTACCAGAAAGCAAAGGGGCGATCCGGCAGAGAGGTTAGGAGTGTGCTACCATCTTTGAATACTTTTAAGGGCTCCCGTGAGCCCCCGTAGCTGACGAGCTATTGGAGAAGCACCTTCGCGCCCGAGAGGCAACGAAGCCTGTGACTGTTGTTTGGCAGCCTTCTCAGCCACCCCAGACCTGATCTCTACTGATGAGGAATATTATCCCGAAACACGAGCCGTGTCTAGAGATACTGGAAATACCAAGTGCTGACTTGCACTAACCTTGGTGAAACACTTACGAACTTTTTCCTAACTCTTCAAGTCATACGAACTGCATGTACCAGAATGCAAAGGGGCGATGAATACTGCACCTGGAGGATGCCCTAGGGCTGCGAACGCTCCCACTGGCAGCAGCGTGGGAGGCGATACTGCTGGATCTTCAGAACTCATGGCTGGATGGCTCAGCCACCCAGGACCCCTCATGACATAGTTGACATGCAAGACCCAATGGTTTGTACAGAGTAAGTCAGTCGCAGCTAGGTACTCCACAATACGGGGATCCATGTTGCCTCAAGCGCCATGCCCCTCACGTACATCACCAGGTCACACTATATTTATGCATCCAACCACAGCTAGAAGCTCACACCCCAAGCATGTAGAAGAGGCGCGCACGCACGCAGCCGCAGTGGAACATCAAGCCGGGTGGGAGCTGCTACATGTGTCAAGTGAGACAACACAACTTTGTCCCAGATCGTACTTTCCTTGTTTATTAATGCATTATCACATACGATACACATTATGCAGCGCGCAAAGAATTATGGCATACATGCCCTCACTTTGTAGGTCAGCTATACTATGCTTTTTATACAGTGTGTGCATGCATGTGTAGATGCTTGTCAAATTGTACCAAATAGTAAAATTCAATAAAAAAATTTAACAAAAAAAAGGGGAAGGTAATTTCAAGGGTGACTATGTTTCCTTATTTAGAGGTTACTTTTGAGCAACAGAACATCTGGATACCCTGCCTCAAACTGTTCTCTTTAGGTTTGCATCAACAGTGGGCAGCAAACTTACTCGACTGCTGCTGCAAATATATCGAATGAAATGCCTCCCAGTGTTGGTATATGGTGCTGCAACATGGGGGTTCCGTAACTGTCACAGTATTCAGTGGGAACAGCACTGCTTCTACAGAAGACTGTTGGACCTGGATCCGACTAGCACACATTTTTCTATGCACGATGAACTATATCTTGATCATGCCGAAGACTTAGCCAAAATTGCCCTGCTGCTTTTGTGGGTAGCAGTGTGTAGTGGTGAATATACAGCATACAATATGTATGTGATTGAAGACTGTCTTGGGTGTGCGTACGGTCACAAAATTCCATGGCTAAACTACATCAGAAGTGTTGCCTTATCTTTGGGTTTTTACCAATTTAGACAGGCATTTTTTTATTTACAATTGTTAGATGATCATGCTGTGACTTTTGGAACAAAGTGATGGATTCTTAAAATTATATCTGGCTTTTTATTCTAAGGGCTAAAGTGATCCTCAGTCCAACACGATGACGTTTTACCTTTATTCATTATGTTGATTTTATCTGTATGTTTTTATAATTTTATGATTCACGTTGTTATAACCTGAATATGGTATTTTACAATGTTTTATTCTTTTATGATTATATATTTATAATCAAAATAAAGATTTGCAATTATTCATTTCATGTCCTGTCTGAGACATTTTCCTGTGGGCAGATATGAAGAAATAGGTGCTGTTTTTTTTACATGTAGCTTGGTTTCTTCCCTTCGAGTACAAATGCATGCATAAGAAGAAGGCAGTTTTTGGGAGACTCCCTCCTCTGTAAAGAAATAACACTTTATGGTATCGGTAATGCATCAATGGCTAACCTTGTGTGTTATTTGAATGGTGTTCTCGTACCTTTGATATATCTTGTATTTTTTTTACTTTCAATTGGCAGTTATATGATTTTAAATGATCAGAGTTGTTGCGGGATGAAACCAGGTGTCCCTTATATACTTACTGTTTTCAGTGTTGTGACTTGCTGTAAGAATATCTTGTATTCTCCTACACATTCTCTTGGGTAAGTTATATTGTGTCCAAAGGCCCCTCTTTCACAAATTAACTTTGATAAATTGAGCCGACTGAAAGCTTTATTGTTTAATAAAGAAGTTGTGTTAAAATCTGCCTGAGAAACTTGTGTTCTCCAAGATGCCCTTCCCTCGGCTGAGGTACAATCACTGTTACGGATTCAGTTGCTACAGCATTTTGGTAAACTGATAAACTGAATTTGTAATGCTTCTAACACCACTGGAGCGGCACACTTTTAAAAAGGGATCGGGTCTGGATTTGTTTCTACATTTCCTACTGTACTTGGAGTTATTCCGGCTTTTGTACATTCTTTGTCTGGAAGCATTTTGTAGGCATCCCGATTGTGCTATTTCTTCTGGTTGCTGTTTTTGGTACTCCGCAATGGATATCCCACAACAAGGCCTGACGGTAATAGAACTACCATAAATCCTCCTGTGTCGTGAACGCATTATATAGGACTTTGGAGAGTCCTTATTGTTGGAACTGAATGAGAACTGGTCTCTGCCCTTCACCTTGTGTGGTTTCAGAGAATACAGCCTGTGTTTCACTGCCTATGTTGCACTTTTGAGTGTCTTCTTGAATCTTGACCTGTGCCTTGCTATACAATTCTCCCAGTTTCCAGACATGAATCAGCTTGTGCTTCCTTTGTGGTTGCAACAGTTGTGTAGTCCAGTGATTCTGCTCCCTTTCCTGCAAGATGCCTATTATGAGTTGCCTTGGCCAATTCCAGATACTTTGCGGACTTCTGGTTCCTCTTCCGAGGCTCCACTCCTACCACAGTTGCCCTTGACGTCTGTTGAATGGCTTTAAGTGACTCTCTTTATTCCCTGAATCTTGTTCTGTAATACTCTGTTGATGTGTTCTTTATGGATGTGGGTTCCATTCTGCATCCCAATGACATTTTGGATATGGACATGTTACAATTCAATTTGGATGTCTCCTAAACTCTTTAATTGTTTTTTTTGATTTTATGAAATTCTTTTCTTCATTTTTTAATTGTTTAGGATTTTTTTATGCCTTTTAGCACCTGCTTATGTTGTTAAAGTATATCCATAATGCATATACGTATATTCACTTTTGTTGCTTATTTTAATTTTAGTTGTCTATTTTTCAACCAAGTGGAGGGTGTTATGTAGCTTACAATTAGTCTTCATTTTAGCTTTTCATTTTTAACTTAGCATCATTTTCCAATGGTGGTTTGCACATATTTTCCCTATTGCGAGAATGTGCTATGCATGCATTTATTTCTGATAGAACTTGTCACCTTGCACTCTGCACAGTTAGTTCCAGGGTCGCACAACTCAGAACACAATGCATTGTTTTATTTTCTAGGCTCATTGGTGGCGAGTTTTCTGCTTAAGTCTAATTAAAACATTGTTCTGCACCTCTGGCACAGTGCAATAAGCTTGCCATTTTCTTATAGAAACAGCGTCCATGCTGAATGAAGTCAGTGAGAGGTTCACTTCCCGCTGGAAACATCATATAATGCTGCTGCTGAACCGTAACTGAGTTGCAGTTCCGCTGTTCCCGACCTTCATCCTGAGAAACAAGGTACCATGCAAAAGGAGTGTGCAGGCCTGCGCATTCAGATGGGGGTATTCGTTAATGCACAAAGGCCAGCTTACTAACAGACAGTACTAAGATATGGTGTAAGGTCTTTTCAAAAGGCCTGGTAGGTGGGTACTTTCAACATGCTCTCTTTAGCATAGGCAAATTATTGATAGATAGGAGTAACCTTTGTAACATATGACCAATTAACACGGTTGAATTTTTTGTGTTTTTCACCATTCTACTAATGCCTATAACAATGATGTGTCTCATCTTTCTCATAATAGCAATTCATGGTTGCCTTAGACCACCAGATAAACTTTCACGCAAGCACTCATCACCAGGGCTGGACTACAGCAACACTCTCTACACCGGAATCTCCAAACAACTCCTACACAGGCTCCAGACCATCCAGAACATCCCTGCAAACCTCATACTTGACCTTTCATGCCGCACCCACATCACACCACACCTCAGGAAGTTTCACTTGCTCCTCATTCACAAGCAAAGTCAATTCAAACTACTCACACACACATACAAAGCCCTACACAACACAGCACCAGAATACCTGAACAGCAGCATACACGTTCACCAACCCATCAGACACCTATGCTCTGCCTCACTCTCACTCGCACACATTCCCTGCATCCACAAAAGCAAAATCGGAGTCGCTTAGTATCTTACATCGCACCCAAGACATGGAACAACCTCCCTCAACACATCAGAGCCTCCTAATCACTTCTTGAGTTCCCTAAGAAGCAGAAGACCTGGCTCTTCGTATAAGCACCTTGGGGACCTCACACCTACACACCATCCCCAAGCACTCTATACAAATCAATATTACATTACATAGCATGTTTTATTTATAAAGAATAGAGCCTTTCAATAAACATTTGAAAATGCAACATTGTATCTTTTCTTTGTGGCACTTGGACATGCAAAAGTGATAAACAAATGGGTTAGATCTATTTCCACCATTTCCTTAGAAATCTAAGAGTCATGTTCTAGGGTAATGACAACCAGCCGCGGTCGGTGCGGATAAGAATGGTGGTGCCGCGTAAAGGGGGATTTCGAGGGATGATACAGAGGAAAAATTAAATATTTATTTAATTTTCCCTCTGCATCATCCATTGAAATCCCCCTTTACCTGGCCCCACCGCTTTTACTTGCACGGACCATAGCTGCTGACAACATCTATAACTCTGTAATCTTAGGAGTTCTAGGTGCTGTACTGTGAGCTAGCCAAACAGACCAATAAATACTGATTATCTATGAAAACTCAGTCTCTGTATTATGAAGGTTTGTTGATCTATGTACACAGCCCTACTAGATTCGTAGGAACCATATAACAGTACATTAGATGAAAGAGCTAATTATAGGGCTGTTTTTCCAAAAGTAGAACACGATTTGCTGAAGCTCATACATATATATATTTTTTTGCATAGTATGAGATTTTGTAACAATCGAACCTCTAGAAAATGTGTGTTATGATACACATGTGCAGCATATGCACTGGCACTTTTGTGTACGAGCAAACCTGGGTATAACAAACATTGTTATGTGCACCAATGTTTATGAGTAACCTCAACAACTCACTTCACTAAAGTTCTCCACTAGCCTTCCCCCCATCACCAACTATCAATGCCTGAACACAGTGGTCTTTCCTCTAAATTGTTTCTGATGGTCTAATGTCTGCCTCCATATTAACATAGCTCAGGAAATACATCCTCATGAATATGGTGAAAAAACATATAAGGAAAAAGCTCAAAGATATAAAAGCCTTGACACAAGATCTAGGTGAAGACAGTGCAAACCAGAAGGAATCATCAAACATCATGAGAAATGATTAGCAAAATAGACTGAACACTGCAGGCTTTGCATAAATGTCCTGGCACTGATCGGAAGATAAAGCAAGAAAGGCAGTAGGGAAAGTACAAAGATCACTGAGATAACCGATTTGGAGACATAAAGCCTGGAGATATACGATGACTGCAGAAACAAAGAACTAGTAGAATTTGTAATAATTGATTGCGCATATTTTTCTTTTATAGTTGTGAATAGGAGTTCCCTCATGAAATGGGGATGACACTGGAAGAAATCATGCAAAATTTATTTCTATTTCCAATGCTTTGCAGCCATCTTGGTATGGGATCCTTTCCTAATGTCATAGTCATTTTGGATGCCTAGGATGCCTAGGAGCATGGCTGCATGAGAAATTGCAAATAATATGAAAACCACCAACACACTCACACACATACACCCTAAGTGACTGCACCTCAGTGACCTCAAGAACAGATTGGCATGACTTTAACACCCTAAGTGACTGCACCTCACTGATCTCAAGAACAGATTGACATGACTTTAGCTGACATATTGGGTTATGTATACCAGACAACCTCGTGCAGTGAATAGCAGCAGTCACTTGATCATAAGCATGCTGGCACTTATCACATACACTGCTAGACGACTGAGCAGGCCGGAACACCAGGCCGAGCCACCCCAAAACGCACCCACGGACCCTTCACCTGCACAAGCTGCAAGTTCACCTGCCTCCGAACCTGCACCGCACCCGCGAAGCCTAACACCAGCAGCAACCACCTGAAGTGCATCCTGCTCAACACCCGCTCCATCCAGAGACACGCCGTCGAACTCTGGAACCTGCACGACACGACATCACCAGACGACGCCTTCCTGACGGAAACCTGGATGACCGCCTCCTCAGCGCCCGACATCGCCATCGCCATCCCGGACAGGTACAAGATCATCAGGAGGGACCGCGTCAACCAGACCGGAGGAGGCATCGCCATCGTCCACAAGAACACCATCCGCATCACGACCGACTCCAACGACCCCTTCGCCACCGTGGAACACCTCCACTTCCAGATACACATGGACCCTAAGACGACCCTCAGAGGCACCCTCGTCTACAGACCCCCGGGACCACGCACACAATTCAGCGAAGACATTGCCGACTTCATCAGCCCGCACGCCCTCCCCTCCGCCGACTACATCCTCCTAGGGGACCTCAACTTCCACCTGGAGAACAACAAGGACCGCAACACCGCCGCCCTGCTGGAAAACCTCGCCAACCTCGGACTCAAGCAACTGGTCAACACCCCCACCCACTATTCCGGCCACACGCTGGATCCCGTCTTCTCGTCCAGCAAGTACATCACCTTCAGCCACGCCACCGGACTCCACTGGACCGACCACAGCTGCGTCCACTTCAGCTTCAAAAGAACCACGACCCACCACCACCCGCAACAGGTACCTCACAGGAGTTGGAGCAAGATCACCACCGACCAGCTCACCACCTCCCTCAGCCAGAGCCCACCCGCCAGCACAACGGACCCCAACGAAGCAGCCCGCAACTTCACACAGTGGCTGACCGCCTGCGCCGACGACCTCGCACCACTGAAGAACCCTCCCAGCAGACCCAGAAGCAAGAAGGCCTCCTGGTTCACCGACGAACTCAAGGACTCCAAAAAGAACTGCCGCACCATCGAGAAAGCCAGGCTCCTCGACCAGACCACAGACAACATGACCGCCCTCAAACAAGCAACCCGTAAGCACCACCAGCTTATCCGCACCACCAAGAAGAAATCACTAAAGGATCGACTGGAAAACAACGGCCACGACAGCAAGGAACTCTTCAGTATCGTCAAGGAGTTCTCCAACCCCAGCACCGGCAACAGCGACATCACTCCTTCACAAGATCTCTGCAACTCCCTCGCCTCGTTCTTCCACCGCAAGATCGCCGACATCCACAACAGCTTCGGCGCACCACCCACGCACCCAACCGTCGAACCAATGCCCCCCACCGCCACCCTCCGCACCTGGACTACGGTGACCACCGAAGACACAGCCTGCACGATGAACACCATCCACTCCGGATCTCCGACTGACCCCTGCCCCCACCACGTCTTCAACAAGGCCGACTCCATCATCGCACCCCAACTCCGGGACGTCATCAACTCCTCCTTCAACACCGCCACCTTCCCGGAGAGCTGGAAGCATGCCGAGCTCAGCGCCCTACTGAAGAACCAACAGCGGACCCCACCGACCTCAAGAACTTCCGCCCCATCTCGCTCCTCCCTTTTCCTGCTAAAGTCATCGAGAAGATCGTCAACAGACATCTGGCCGCCATCCTCGAGACGAACGGATCCCTCGACCCCTCGCAGTCCGGTTTCAGAGCCAACCACAGCACCGAGACGGCCCTGATCGCAGCCACCGACGACATCCGAGCCCTGCTCGACAACGGGGAAACAGCGGCACTCATCCTCCTGGACCTCTCTGCAGCGTTTGACACTGTCTGCCACCGCACCCTAGTTCAACGCCTCAGCAACATCGGCATCCAAGAGAAGGCACTGGAGTGGATCATCTCGTTCCTCGCCGGAAGAACACAGAGAGTCGCCTCCCCCGTTTCGATCCGAGGCCACCGAAGTCATCTGCGGCGTACCACAAGGATCATCACTCAGCCCGACCCTCTTCAACGTCTACATGAGACCTCTTGCAGCCATCGAACGCCAACACAACCTCAACATCATCTCCTATGCCGACGACACCCAGCTGATCCTCTCCCTCACCAGGGACCCCGACACCGCCAGAAACAGCCTACACGAAGGGATGAAAGACGTCGCCGAGTGGATGAAGACCAGCCGCCTGAAACTGAACTCAGACAAGACGGAAGTCCTCATCCTGGGACCGTCGCCCTCCGCCTGGAACGACTCCTGGTGGCCCCCCGCCCTGGGCACCGGTCCCAAACCAACAGACCACGCACGCAACCTGGGCTTCATCCTGGACTCCTCCCTCTCAATGACCAGACAAGTCAACGGCGTCTCCTCATCTTGCTTTCACACCCTACGCATGCTCCGCAAGATCTTCCGATGGATCCCGACCGAAACCAGGAAGACGGTCACCCAGGCACTCGTCACCAGCCGACTGGACTACGGAAACACCCTCTACGCCGGAACCACAGTCAAGCTACAAAGAAGACTCCAACGCATCCAGAACGCCTCCGCCCGACTCATCCTGGACATCCCCCGACGCTGCCACATCTCCGGCCACCTGAGGGACCTGCACTGGCTCCCCGTCAACAAGAGGATCACGTTCAGGCTCCTCACCCACGCACACAAGTCTCTCCACGACCTGGGCCCCAAGTACCTCAACGACCGCCTGACCTTCTACACTCCCACCCGCCAGCTACGATCGACCAGCCACGCCCTCGCCACCGTTCCACGCATACGAAGAGCCACAGCCGGAGGAAGATCCTTCTCCTACCTGGCGGCCAAAACATGGAACTCCCTCCCCATCCACCTTCGACTGACCCAGGACCATCTCGCCTTCAGGAGACAACTCAAGACCTGGCTGTTCGAGCAGTAGCGGACCCCTGCCCCCAAGCGCCTTGAGACCCTCCCGGGTGAGTAGCGCACTATACAAGTGTTATGATTGATTGATTGATTGATTTATTTATTTGTTTGTTTGGTTATTTGAGTATCTATATGGTACGGGCCTAGCTTCACGGGCAGTGGAGCACTTTACAGATAATTAGTACAATGAGGAGAGGGGATATTACATGGGATTAGGGATAGGGCAGCACTTGGTTACAGGGTAGTGCCGAGTTTCTCATAGATGTGAGTATAGTTCCACAAAATAGGTGACTTTTCGGGTTCCTCTTATATAATAGTAGGCTTTCATTGATCCTTCTGTCCTTAGGCAGGCCATTCCAGAGTCCAGGGGTCAGACAAGAGAAGACCTGTTTAACTGTCTTGGACTTTCTTACTTTCGTATCTTCAGAATCAGTCACAATGTTTTTTTCTAGTGCCAGTGTGCTGTGCATCCTGTGAACAACTGCACCATTGTGTAAAAACAAAAACGTTTTCACTAGTAAACAAAATATTTCAATGTAATTTTCTTTTGCCTTGTTTTTTGTTTAACATTGCTTGAGCAGCAACAACTAGTGAAATGACCCTTCTTTTGCATATTGTGCACCACGACGTCCATTCAGGGCAATCCTTGAAATTAGCGTAATCATTGATATCATGTTATAAAGATGAATCTCTGAGGCAAAGGTAAGTAGAAGTAAGCTTTATTTTGTCACCCACTCTCCAAGACTGCCTGAGGGATGCCAACATTCTAAGGCAAACTCTGGCAGAACATATCAAAAGGGGAGGGGGGAAAGCATGGAGGAACGTACCCAAACAAGAGGAGGAAAAGAAAGGAAAGATTACAACACATCTCCTTTCAGTCAACATAAAGAGATAAAAGGAATTAATACAAAGTGTGTGAGCTTACAAAGGCCAGCATACAGAGATTTAACAGTTTGGACATCCCCACTAGTAGATAAAACATGAAAAGGATGAAGAACATCATGCAAACCGATATAACATTCCCTATAGTTTAAGGAAAACATTATCAACAACATCTGCCACAGATTATTGACCGGAAACTAACAAGAAGTGGTACTGTGCGGATTGTTGTAAACCCATGGATCTCTCCCTCTGATGTTGGAAAAAGGGGAGATTCTCATTCCTTCAACGTGAGATGTGTGATAGGTCCAAATACCATCTCTTATAGTTTTGTCCACATCCAGATTGTTGACAAGAGCAAATTGAATGTGTTTGGTAATTATCTGAACAGACTTGGCAATTAGTTCATTGGTTATAGAAGCTCAAATGTTGGTTCCTGCGTGTTTGATTCCTAAATTTTCTATGAACTTTTTCATTTCGATAGAAGAGAAAATTAAAAAAAAATTCAGTGAGTAAGGTTTCTGGTACATCTTCCGTAGTAAAGAATTTTTAAAAAATTCAATGAGGGCACTTGTTGCTTCAGATACAAACTCGTGCTTGATCCACTTGGAAGTGTAGTCGATGAGCAAGAACATGAATTTCTTTTTGGCTTCTAACTGGCCTAAAGGACCAATTACTTTTAAGGCAAGTTTATTCCACCGGATACTTGGTACTGTATCTGGATTCCTTGGCATGCTTACATTTTCTACCTCAGAAGTACAATTTCTCCGTTCATTCTCTGTTAAGGCAGATACTTGATCTTGAGTATTTTTCCCCAGGCAGACTTGATCTTTATTATTGGGGTCAAGCATGATCCCTAACTCTCTTTGATGGTGCCAACCTAACAGGTTTGAACCTTCTTTTACAATGTAGACATTACAACTAGTGGATCTTCCCCTAAAATCAATACACACCTCTATCATGCCCACCAGGTGGATCGGTTCTTTAGTATAACTTGTAGGAGATATGTCAGGTTCTAACACATTAGGCTTAGGAATACCAAGTAGGTCATTCATATCATCTTGATTAATCAAAGTAAATGGAGAACATGAGTCAGCATAAACAACCACAGGTTTTTTGTTCAGGAAAATGGTACATTCAGGATACTTATGTTGTATGGGATAGTTCGTAGATGTATTACTTATAACATTCTTCACTTGAAATATGTACTTAGGAGAATGTTCCTCTCCGCTGCAAACCAATTTTACCTGATTATTCTCCCCCTCTCTGCACACTCTTGCGTAGTGACCCTTCCTATTGCACTTCATACATGTAGCATTGCTAGCAGTGCAATGAACATTGTTCACAAGATGGTTGCTGCTGCCGCACCTGAAACATTTTAAACCTTCAGTTACGCTAACAGGTTTTTCAGCCTTAACTTATCTGGGTCTGATCTTAAAAATCCCATCATCATTGATGTAATCAAGAGCGCTTTTGGTATTGATTACACTACAGACTGGTTCTTTAGGTGGGTTAATTTCCAAAATGCACTTAGCACTGTGTATTCAATAGATTGTGCTATACTGATAGCCTCTTTTAAAGAAGGGTATTTGGACAGAAGTTTTTCTTTTATACGTGGATTATGGGTACACCTTACTAACTGATCACTAATAAGGGAGTCATTCAGTTCGCCAAACTCACATAACTGAGTTAGGCCTGAGTGCAGCTATATAATTGGTGACCGACTCTAGTTTGCCCTGAACTCGAGTAAAAAACTTGTGCCGCTCTAGGACAACATTTACCTTGTCACCAAAGTGAGTTTCTAATTTCAAAATAGTGATTTTAAATACTTCCATATCAACCTCATCATCTTCTAACTCGGGATCGGGTAGAGTATCATAAATTTTCCTACTTTGAACACCTAGGTTGTGTAAAAAAACATGTTGTTTACGACAGCAGAAAACTCCCCTCACCCCCAATGGCAATAAGGTAAGAATCAAACAAATTAATCCAATCCTTCCAATGGATTTCAGGATCTCCAATTTCATTTAAAAAAGAGGGCGGTTGGCTCATGGATGACGCAGCCATGGAAAAGAGAAAAAACAAGACAGGTACTTTCCCCTGAATATGATAGAAGATGAGGAGGAGGTACACTAAGGTACTCACTGAATAAGATAATTCTCGCTGATCATAAGATAGCACTATTCCAATTAAAAACTCACAGAAGAAATTAATTCACCATCACAAGGCTAAATTGTAGGAGAAGTTCTGCACAGAATGGGTGGACATAGGTACCTAATAACATGAAGGAATGCCCAACTATGTAACAGATCACTGGAAAACCATTACAATGCACACATAGTGGACAAAGTACCGGGTGTACTGGACAGTACAGAGGTCGCCTGAGTACCTAAAATTCAATAAATGGCTCCTAGGAGTAAGGTGGAGGTGAAGTCAACTTTAAAACTTGAGGAGGGTGTGACCGTGTAAAGACACACCACTAAATAACTAGACCTGAAGGTGAGTGGAGTGCGTGTCACTAAAGGGAACTCAAGGATACACAGGGAGTGTAAAATAACAGGTGTGTGTATCACCAATTAGGATGCAGTGACACACAGGTGAGTACAGGGTTCAAATGCCACTGGTGAAGCACAGAGATGCCAAAATAGGTGGATGGAACTTGTAACGCAATGATGGCTTTAATAAGGATTATAGGGAAGGTGTGTGTATCACCGTGGACGACGCACAAGGCACACATATGGTAATTGAATTTCCCTTGTACAATTCCAACAGGTATGCGTGCCACCGTGGAGTACACCAAAAAAAACGAAAAGAAAATCACAGGAGCTGAAGGATGAAAATTCTGATGCAGTAGGACGGCAGAGATAACTGAATAAAACGTCTTACTTGAGGAGTATGTAGAAGGGTATGAAGAGTAGAAAACTCCACGCAAACAGCCGCTAGGTGGACGATGCTGTCAACTGCGACACAGCTTGACAGTTCCCTGATGAGGAGAACGCTAAAAGGCGGCCCTAAAGTAGCTGGTACGCCAGGAGCGTCTCACAGGGAATCCCCGTAAATGCGGCTGGGGCGTAGGACGTCGTCTGACAGGATACACAACCTTTGAGGTGGCGAAAAGGCTGGTGCTCCGGAATCTAACTTGAGGTAAATAGCCTCCGGCAGGTACTAGTGAGGAAACAATGGGGCTGATGAACTGAAAACGGCTGCTCGTTATCCAGTGGAGCGCGAAGCGGCTGACAGGAACTGCCGGAGCTGCCACCTTGCTCACACCACCTGGACCACACGGGCAGCTGACAAGGTCGTCGAACTGGGATCCCCACAGGAACCTCCACCGTCGGTATCGCGAACGGCAGCCAGTCAACTCAGGAACTAAGCACAGGCAGAATAGCCGACAACTTGGAGGAATGTTCGCATGAACTGACACCGTAACAGCAGCTGATGGCAATTAGGAAAGCAGCAGGCAAGTCTTACGTAAGGAGCACAAAAGAATCAACAACAAAACCCTGCCAATATTATATACGAAGGTCCTACAAGAACTCAATTCACAGTCGGCGTAGTTCCTGCTGGTGGCAGAATTTCATCTGTATTAGATGACCTTTTCCATTCTTTTCCTGCCCCGCTTTTCCCTTTTGTCAATGTAGTATTGTCCATCTTGACTGCACTTATAGGCATTTATGTACCATTGTGATGGTGGTGTATGGATGTGTGGAAGAAAGTTTGAATGATAGATATTGGAAAGGATATGGCTGTGAATTGAGTTCTGATGTGTGCGGTGTTTGTGGGACCTCAATTTTCATTGAAATTGTATATATTTTAATATATGTAATGTCTTTTCATTCCAAACAAATAATCTTGAAATTCAAAGAATTTTTTGATAAAATGGTTGATAAATAAAGAAATCAAAAAAGTTCTTATGTGTATCTGGCTCTGATACTATTTGTTGTCACCTGCTTTTGAATCCAAGGATCCTCTTGTAGGACCTTAGTATATAATATTGGCAGGGTTTTGTTGTTGATTCTCTTGTGCTGCTTTACCCCTCTGACCTGCCACTATCCCAAATCCCGATTGGGAACCCCCTTCTATTTTTTTGAAGTCTTACGCAAGGCTCTTCCCACTCATTGCCCAGCGGATCGCGAAGCGGCTGACAGGAACTGCTGGGGCTGCCACCTTGCTCACACTGCATGGACCAACGGGCAGCTGACAAGGTAGTCGAACTGGGATCCCCACAGGAACCTGCACCATCGGTATCACGAAAGGCAGCCAGTCAACTCAGGAACTAAGCAAAGGCAGAATTGCCGACAACTTGGAGGAATTTTCACAAGAACTGGCACCGTAACAGCAGCTGATAGCAATTAGGAAGGTAGGAGGCAAGTCTTCCGCAAGGCTCTCCCCAAACAGCAGCAGCAGGGATCGACGACAGTGAAGCAAGGATGAACAACAAAACTTCTACACAACCATGAACAGCAACCATGAATCTCTAACTTGTAGAGAATGGAGAGAGTACTGAAAGGGGAGGTGACAGAAGGCCCTCCTGCGCCGCTTTCGTCGCCAGTGTTATAAAGATGAATCTCTGAGGCAAAGGTAAGTAGAAGTAGGCTTTATTCCACTCTCCAAGACTGTCAGAGGGATGCCAACATTCTAAGACAAACTCTGGCAGGACATACCAAAAGGGGAGGGGGAAAAGCATGGAGGAACGTACCAAAACAAGAGGAGGAAAGGAAAGGAAAGATTACAACATATCACCACCCCTAAAACACTTTATTGCACGTTTTAAGACATCTTGAGACCGTCTTTCTTCATACCACTTGATCTGACAAGGTGGACCTTGTCTCCATCACCCTTCTCCAAAACGAGTTTGTCTTTTTTGATTGTTTCTACACAAGCTTTTGAGGATATTTAACGATAATTAAGCTATTCTCAAAAGAAGGATTGTATTTTTGCCATATAGACTCCTTAATTCTCTCAATCGAACAACCTAGCAGAAATTGATCACAAAGACACTCTTACACGTGGGAGCTAGTTTTCAAAAAGAAGCAGGGGCGTAACACAGGCCCCCGCAGCCCACGCGGTGCGGGGGGCCCCTAGCTCCAAGATGCCCCCTCGGCACTGAACTCTGGCCGAGAGAGCTCCTGATTGAGCCCGGAGGGGGCCCCCCCTAAGTACTGTGCAGGGAGGCCCCCTCACTTTTCGTTACGCCAGTGAGAAGAAGTTATACATTCTTCTACTGATTCATATACCGTGTGCATCCTGTTCCCAAAATGATATCATTCCAAAGTGATGCTCACCTTGGGACGATAATGAATATCTAATTTCTTTACACAAATTACACATTGATTAAACCCTGTAGCGTCTTCATCAAATAAAATTCAGGTAAATGCTCAAATAAATCCTGACCTTCCGTGCCTAAACAATACATCAACAATGAGTTTTTTCTTTCAGTACTCAGTGACATCTTTTTCCACTTAGCCCACTGTAAAATGGTTTCACCTGGGGAAGACAAAAAAAAGGGAGGAGCACTAACATTTTGCATTATATCTTAGTGCTAAGATCACGTGATATAATGACAAAATTAATATAACAGAACTATCCCAAGATACACGTTTAAAATATGTAATTAGTCTTTTTATTGTATTTAGAAGTTGTTTTCCTTTTTGCTTGCATTTGTCTCCTTCCGTTTCTCTGAAAAGAAGAAATGAGAAGAGAGTAAAAAACATTAAGGTAACAAAAAAATGCAATAAAATCCTCACCAGTATTCGAAATAATACCCGACAATAGTTCCGTAAACTCCACAGTCTTCTGCAGTGCAGGCCATTAGAACTGGAGGGTAGGGTGCAGCATGAAGAGAAATGGCATCCTGAACCAAGATGGCTAAGCCTTCACAGAATTCATTCAGAAGGGAGACAGTAAACATTGTGGTGATAGTGAAGGCCATCAGGGACATGCGTTACAAATGACAGAGAGCGTATCTTGAGCGACTGCTTTGTGTTCATTACTGTGACTGCTTTGTGTTCGTGGTAGTGACTGCTTTGTCCTCACAGCTTAGCAGGTAAGGCAGCTGTGTCATGCGCACAGGGCAGATGGGCAGCTAACTTGCACTGCTTGCGCGAGACTAATGGTGTTGTTGCTCCGCTTTTCGCAAGATATTGTTGTTAGAGATGGGGGTCTCTGATTGTCAGAGGTAGGTACCTTTGTCTGAATAGGGACCCTTTCTTCTAGTCAAGGTAAGGGGGATACACACTTTAGATAACCCCTGCTTGGCACTAGAAGACAGACTTATGCCAAAGGCAATGTGTAAAGTATTTGTACTCAAAACACACAGTGATAACACCACAAATGGACACCACACCAGTTTAGAAAATAAACGTATCTTTATCTAAACTCAACAAGACCAAAACAACAAAAATCCAACATACATGTAATAAGAATATGACTTTCCAAAGGTTTCAAGCAACTGGGCCCATAGAAAACTTTGGATGCATGATTCTACACAAAGTACCTGTAGGTGTGTCAGGTTGCACGGACAATTCAGAAGGTAGATCACATTCTCAGTGTTGCAGTTACTGAAGTTCTTAAGTCTCCATGGGTTGTTTGTGCCGATAACCACTTCTGTTGTGGTGATAGTCAGTGGGCAGCAAACGCAGCTGCCTCAGGGAAAATGACCTATTGGTTTGGTTGGCTCCAGAGGGTGTTTTGACCACTGTCCTCTTCGTGTGTGATTTTGGAGTGTACAAGGTCGTCCCTGAGGTTCCTGCTTCACTTGACAGCGAAGAGGGGAGGTTCCCACTGTTGTTGTCCACTGTTTAGTATTGCCCTTTTTTTTTTATAATGCTCCAAACTTTATTTGATGCAGGGGTGTACGTGGTCACGCATAGCATGCGTTCAGATTTTTCCTATTGGTGTAGTGTCTAGCACTGCTTCCCGATTATTATTCCTGGCCCTTTTCTTGGCTCTCCTGATCATTTGCTTCGGGTAGTGTCTCACCAGAAGTTTGGTTTCCAGGTTTTCTGCCTGTTCTTGGAATGTTTCTAGCTCAGAGCAATTTCTCCGTAACCTGAGAAATTGTCCCACTGGTAGATTCTGGCGTAGAGCTCTCGGATGGTAGCTTTCGTATAGTAATAGGCTGTTCCTATACGTTGGTTTTATGTGCACTTTGGTGGAGATCCCCTCGGTCATCAGGGTGATGTCCAGATCGAGGAATATAGCATGATTCTTCTCGATAGTGTTAATCTCCGGCGGGGAGGCAAAGGGGACATCCATAGGAGATACGGCTGGAAGCGCTGAAGATGACAATAAGAGTGTGTGTGTTTTGGATGGATGAAAGAGTGTACTCTTACGCTTTTCGTGCAAACCACCCCTCCCACGAGGAGTGCACCTTTATAAAATATGTAACTGTATGGATGCCTTTTTACTCCCTATCATGGACCTGATTTATCAATACCAGGCTATGATTCTGTGTGTCTTTTTTCAGAATGTCACAGTAGGCTCTTCCACCCTCGACTTCCCATAGAGTAAGTAGGATAGTGACCTACGGTGAGCGGCGAGAGACATGTTTTTCTCTCCTTATAATTGTTGACACGCATAAATGACACATGTTTCACTTATATACCACCACGTGCGCTTTTAAGTGTGGTGATGTATGTAATGCAACATTACAATCAGGATACTTACACATTCGGTATGTATTTGTTTCTTGTTCCTTTTTCTACAGGTTTTTCGCATGAGTACTACACTAGTGGGGTGATTGATCCCTACATCCCCCGGTCTTTCAGTGGTTGATCCTTTATACAACTTGTGTAAAAAGGTAGAGCCCTTTAACAAGATTTGGTCCTGACGAATGCTACGTCCCCTCTGGGGACTCCAAAGCAGAAACATGTTAACCATATCTAGCACAGTGATGGGATAATTAGTTCCCAAATCACCGTTCACTTCTTTTAACCCCTTCCATGCTGGTGACGGAACCGCTCCGTCACCAGCCTCGGTGGCGCTGTGCTGGTGACGGAGCGGTTCCGTCATGGCCCGCTCGGTGTGCCTGCGCGGCGCTGATTTTGCGCCTGCGCTGGACGTTCCGGATCACTGACATAATATCGACGACACAAATATCGAGATACACAAATATCGAGTCAAAAATATCGATTGACAAAATATCGACTCCCTATCTTCAAACAGGTAAGTACCAAAATATCGACTCCAAAATATCGACTTACAAAAATATAGACTGTCAAAATATCGATTTTTTAAAATGTCTTAAAAGTAAGTTAAAACTAATATAGTAATAAATATATTTAATATAAACTTAGAAATAATTATTAAAAAAATATAATTTTAATAAATAATTTATATAATTAAAAAAATTATATCACCAAAAATTACACACACACATATATATATATATATATATATATATATATATATATATATATATATATATATATATATATTTAAACATATTATTAAATAAACATATATAACATTTTAGAAAATGTTTAAAATTTATTGTTACAACTATAGTGAGTTCAACATTAGCAAAAGTGTTGGATAGCGTAGAGGTAAAATTTACTACTCCCACTCCAGTGGGTGCAACAGTAGGGAAAGCGCTGGATAGCGTAGAGGTTAAAATTACTATTCCCACTCCAGGGATGTATGACGTTACAACGCATACTTTTACAACGCCTACCATTACAACAAAACTTTTACAACGCAAAAACTTTTACAACGCATACATTTACAACGCAAGATTTTACAACGCATATACCTTTACAACGCATACCATTACAACATAAGTATTGGTAAGTATATAATAATTTTTTGAATATAAATTAATAAAAAATATTATAATATAATTTAATATAATTTAATTTTATTAAATAAATGTAATTTAAATGTAATTTTACTTTATTTTTACAAAGTACCCCTGTACCCCAAAAACCCAAAACTGACCCTGAACCCTAAAAATACCCCTTTACCCATAAACTGAAAACTGACCCTGAACCCTAAAAATACCCCTTTACCCGAAAACTGAAAACTGACCCTGAACCCTAAAAATACCCCTTTACCCAAAAACTGAAAACTGACCCTGAACCCTAAAAATACCCCTTTACCTACAAACTGAAAACTGACCCTGAACCCTAAAAATACCCCTTTACCCCAAAAACTGAAAACTGACCCTGAACCCTAAAAATACCCCTTTACCCAAAAACTGAAAACTGACCCTGAACCCTAAAAATACCCCTTTACCTACAAACTGAAAACTGACCCTGAACCCTAAAAATACCCCTTTACCCCAAAAACTGAAAACTGACCCTGAACCCTAAAAATACCCCTTTACCCAAAAACTGAAAACTGACCCTGAACCCTAAAAATACCCCTTTACCCAAAAACTGAAAACTGACCCTGAACCCTAAAAATACCCCTTTACCTACAAACTGAAAACTGACCCTGAACCCTAAAAATACCCCTTTACCCCAAAAACTGAAAACTGACCCTGAACCCTAAAAATACCCCTTTACCCAAAAACTGAAAACTGACCCTGAACCCTAAAAATACCCCTTTACCCAAAAACTGAAAACTGACCCTGAACCCTAAAATTAAAATATTTATCAATTAATCAATTATAATTAATTACCAATTATATTTTAATTAATTACCAATTAATAATTAATTAACAATTAATTTTTAAAAAATATCAATAAATAAATTAACATATTTAATTAATTATAATTAAATTACTTCCCACCCTATTCCCCTATAAACCCACAACCCGCTACAGAAAATAAATTACTAAAATTAAAATATTTATCAATTAATCAATTATAATTAATTACCAATTATATTTTAATTAATTACCAATTAATAATTAATTAACAATTAATTCTAAATTATTATCAATAAATAAATTCACATATTTAATTAATTATAATTAAATTACTTCCCACCCTATTCCCCTATAAACCCACAACCCGCTACAGAAAATAAATTACTAAAATTAAAATATTTATCAATTATAATTAATTACCAATTATATTTTAATTAATTACCAATTAATAATTAATTAACAATTAATTCTAAATATATATCAATAAATAAATTAACATATTTAATTAATTAGAATTAAATTACTTCCCACCCTATTCCCCTATAAACCCACAACCCGCTACAGACTTATATTACACAAAAAATAAAAATTATTATTAACTTACCTTAAATTCGATATTTTTGTTGTCTATATTATGTCTAGTCGATATTATGTCCATTCTATATTTTTGATTCGATATTATGTCCATTCTATTCGATATTAATTTTCTCTAGTCGATATTTTTGTTGTCTATATTATGTCTAGTCGATATTATGTCCATTCTATATTTTTTACTCGATATTCTGTCCAGTCGAAATAATTGACTCGATATTATGACTGTACACCGGACGTTCCATTGAGCGGGCGGGGCCGTGACGGAACGGCCCAGTCACAAGCACAGCGCGCCCGAGGCTCGTGACAGAGCGGTTCCTTCATGAGCATGGGAGCGCCGCGGGCCGCCCCCCCCTAGCGCTGCGGCGAAATTGCCGCCGCAGTGAAGGTGTTAATAACATGCTCTTGTTCCTTTAATTAAATTAGTTTATTGACAACTGTAATTATTTTTAGATCACTTTCTCACAAATTCACGGGCCACCACTTAGTTTAGAAGTGCATCCCTGTCTCCAGGTGTATGCCCACCCCCTATCAAACTGAGTTTTTAGAGCGCGACTTTTTGTGAAATGCCCCCACTGGACACGCATCTCTAGAAATGCTGTAGGAATCCAAACTAGGGACAGGGCCATTTGTGTTTATACTACTCATGTGGGTGGTACAATCGGTGCTGCAGGCCCAATAGTAGCATTTGATTTACAGGCCATGGAACACTCAGTGCTCTTTACGAGTGACTTACCAGTAAATCAAATATGCCAATCAGGGAGAACCAATTGTAATAACAATTTACACAGGGAGCACTTGCACTTTGCCACTGCTGATCAGTGTCAAAGTGCCCAATGCATCTAAGCCAGCAAAAACGAAATCCAGCACAGCATCAAAAATACAGGTGGTAGAGGCAAAATGTCAGGGAAAACATGCCAAAGATGCCAAGTCTAACAATTGTTAAATGCAGTACAGTACTGATCATGTGGTGTTGGTGGTGGTGTCTTGTTACCATGGGATTACGGCGTATATGAATAAACAGTAGACGCAACAAAGGTGACACACACATCACATGCATACTCAGGCAGTTGAGGTCAGGGTTGTTTTCCACTCATCGCCAACGTTAAGAACCAACATTATACCCATGAGTAGGTAATAATCATGAGACGGAAGAAGGTCGAGAAGGAATTTATTTAAACATTGGATTAAGCTCAGAGAAAAGAACTCATCCAGCCAATTAGCTCAATGGCCGATGCCATCCTCTGTCACATTCCAGAAGCCCTAACAGCACATTACAATTCTACATTCCTTCCCTGTCATCAGCTAAATACCACACCTAGCTTTCTGTTCTTTAAAGATGGATCAAAGAAAATCATATTCACCCCACAGTACAAACTGGCTTTCAGATGCAATTGTCCATGGTCTAAAACTGGTTCGTGCTTGCCAACCTGATTTCCAATGCATGAACAAAAGAAAGCCCAGTTTCATTACTAATGCATAGCCATAGCTAGAGCATTCAATTCAAACCTGGGCTTCAATCCGGCTTGGAAATAGAGAGTTACACTAAAACGATCTTGCGTCTAGGGTGATACAACAAGGTTTTTACTTCTCGATTCCCAATCCTTTTATTAAGTTTATACATATTGAATCTGTTTGATACAATTCTGAAAAGTTAATGCCATCTATCTAAATGTATTCTGGTTTGGAGTAAGCTGAGATTAAGGCGATTCCATGCATGTCCATAACGGAATGCTAAGAGTTGTTGGACACCGTAAGAAGTATTAAAGAGGACGGTGGGCCGCCGTGAAAGGGTTGCTACCGACATGTTGTGAATTGTTCACCGTTTTACCAGATAGGAATTGATCTAGTCCTTGGATGCTACTGGAGACTACGCTATTGTTGGGATAGTAGTTCTCTATTCACCCTTGTCCTGAGGAGGCCAAGATTCCTGGAGGCCGAAACGTGTCCGTGTCGACATGCCATTTTCGACAAGAGGTGTCTGTTGATAATTTGTACCTGATTGAACTGTTTGGTTGAACACAATCTTGGAATTTTGGTTCAGAACTTTTTAGAACCGATTGTGGTGGTGCACGACTTCCTCTTAGTGGACCTCCTGACTGAATAGGGGGGCACTCCTTTTGATTTAGTATTATTTCTTTGGGTGGAAAAAGAATTACTTTTTGTTATAAAGTATTCGCTGCATTTTGAATTTTAAAATGTGTATATAGGTATTTACTTGATATAGAGATGTGTGTGTGTGTATATGTGCATTTTGTATGACAAATAACAGTATATATATATATATATATGTAAAAAAAGACTGATTGCTTTGAAGTACGGATTACTACAAATAAAATTGGTAATCATGATGATGACTAGGCATGTGATCGTTGTATATAAAATAGTTTTAAATTAATGTCGAGAATTGTGTTCCCCCAGTTAGGGAATTTGTAGTTCCTGACTCGTAAAAGGAATTTGGTATTGATCCCTCCCGACCACTTTTGCTCTTTGAAGCTCTATCTAAATGTGGTCAACACTCATATATCAGAACTTTTTTTTATGAAGATGATGCAATTAATTGCCTACAATCTGAGTAGATCAGCACTTTAGCTGAGAGGGTTAGAGAGGGTTAAAGTACTACCCCAATATTAATTACTTTAGTGTTAATTAAACAAAAAGGAATTTATGCTTTTGTGCAATTATGATCATATTTAGTAATGCCACCAGAACATTTTCTCTTCAACTTTTATTAAAGGCATACATTTCCTAGGTAGTCTTTTTTCTGATTTACAGCACTGAAATTCGACATGTGGGAAAAAACAAAAGTTGTATAAAATTATAGGATTTTTGCTTAAAGAAGCATTTGAAGTAAAGAGGTCTATCCTCAATCAATTGTTCGGCTTGGAATTTGGACTCCAAGCTACCGCAGTGAGACCAATCTAATCAATGATTCCCTTTGCCGAAATGGATGTGGGCTTGCTCTTGTTCCTTGCAGGAAGGTAATGTTTTTTTTATTTTTGCAAGAACAAGACTAATTTAGATTTCCTCTATCGCCTTCTGTAGTACCATCAAGGAGGGTGGAATGGAACGCTACTCAGTGGATTTCCGGTGACTGAGAAGCATTAGCTCAAGCATTTTCATTTATAAATGTTTCAAAGGGATTATCAATAGAGCTTCTGTCACTGAATAGATCAATGTGATCTTCTCTTACAGGGTTTTCTATAAACATCAGAAATTTGAAGAATCTGTTTTGCAGTGAAAAAGCATTTTCTATTCACAATTATACATGTGATCAGGCACTACTCTGGCATAAATCATGAATGGGATATAGGCACTGAATATGCTTTGAATGACAGATCTTGGGACAGAAATCCTATATGAACGGATAGCTTCATTTTAAGTTATATTTCATAAGAATGTTTTCCGCAAAAACTAGGGACTGCCATTGGAACACCATGAGCTCCTTCATATGCACCTTTGTATATGGGTGAAAACTCAATTCAAGAGAACAATGTTCTCAAAGTGTCCCATGAAGAAAATATATTGTGTGCCTAATTTATCAATGCTCTGTTGGGACTTTGAGATTATTCCAGGGAATTGCTTGAGGTGTATATGGATATTCTAAACCATCAAGATAAAACCTCAATTTCCTAATTGTAATAAATAGAACATAAGTTCATATTCTAGATCTTACGATTACAGTAAGAAGGCAGGTTAGAAGCACAGATGTTCAGGATGTTATCTGTATAGACCTATAAATAATAAAATTAAGTTGATAAAGAGTAATTTTTTGCCTTGCATGATACATGGATGGTGGAGAGTTTTCGTTAAACTGTTTAACGGTGCTGCACCAGTACATCAGTCATTCATGGGTTCCTTTATTAATCATCATTGTCATCATAAACTAACTACTGGCCAAAAAGCCCCAACACTGTAAACCCTTAAATATACATCTGAAAGTACAAAAGAGCTTGCAATCCCTATATAAAAATTGTAACGTCTCTAGTCATCTGTAATAAAGAATTTATGTAGCCGTTCACCTGTAATCAATTATTACAGTTGAGTTCAGACATCATAATGCCTTCTGCCAGCAGCCGAGGGGAGAGGTAGGACGTGGCGCATAATTAGCGGTGCATTTTTAACAGCGAAAACCAAACCTGTTTTTTCCTTCTACTCTCTTTTTCTCTCTGAACAGTGATCAGTCGAAAGGAGATATTTATGGCAACATGTTTATTGTTTGCGTGCTTTGAGTAATTATAGGAACAATTTAATAGTTCTGCATGTTTCTACACATTTTGAGCGTTGTTTTTAAATGTACATTTTATTAAATGGATTATCATATAGTTTTCCAACAGATATCTGACTATTTGTTTAACTTTGTACTACAGATTCTACTTCTATTCTTCATATATGAAACCATACCACCTCTTTCTGATGACAGGGACCCCTCAAAATTAATCAGTTTGTGGGAAGGGTTGTGGTGAGACCATCTATTATACGGAATACCGTACCCCCTGATGCACATTTTAAAGACATCGGAAGACACGACCGAGTTCCATAACCAGACCCAGCCTGGCTTTACCGGGCATCTGGCATTTTCCCTGGGAGGCTGGAAGGGTGGGGGCCCGTTTTACAGCGCTGGGGGCTGGTTTGTTACTGGGGGCTGGTTTTGCAACAGAGCTGCAATGTCAGCCCCAAGTAACAAAAGCTGCAGCGCCTCACACTTTGCGATCCGTCCCCCTGGGGGATGGTCCGACAAAATTGCCTGGGCTGCTTGGAGTTCCCAGTCCGGTCCTGTCCATAACCTTATAAAGCATCTCATTTCAGCCTCGTTCCTCTATTTGGTCACAGAACTCCTCGTGACTTCAATGTGCAACTTGAGTCTGCCTTGTAAAGTGTCAGCAGCACCTTCTACGAGCCCTCTGAGCACGAACGAATAAAGTGAGACAAACCTTTGATATCTCTAGGACCGTGATTATGAGTGGGTCGGTGGGTCGGTGTTTTCTGTTTGTACACGGATCTGAATTCAATTTAATGCACGCAGTAACGACTGGGTGTGTTAAGTACTTTTGGTTAACTTTCAACAGGTTAAGCCTGCCGAAATTTAACAGGGGAAAAGTGTATGGTATTTACTGTCACATGCTTTGTTTGGTGGATTAAGTACCAAAATCTGTATGTTATTGACCAAAGACTCAGAATAGGTGTTACTTATAACACCAGATAAATAATGTATCGTGAGATGCAGCTATTTATGAGGTGCGACAAATCGCACGTCGAATCTGACAAACTCTGAATCAGGTCTAGGGGGCACATGCATCAACTAAAATACTGGTCGCAAACGGGCCGATTCGCAGAATCGGCCCCTTCGTGACAGGTATTTTGGTATTTGAGATGCATCAACCCAAATGCAAATTCGCAAAATAGGTAATCGCAAAATTTGCTATTACTATTTTGCTAATGCATGTAGGGAATCGCAATTTGCGATTCCCTAAATGTTATGCAGGAAGCATGGAAAAATTGCGAACTTGCTTTAAGGATTTGCAAATTTCCCCCAACTTCAAGTTGGTGGTCATTTGCAAATCCTTAGAAAAAATCTATTTTTTGCATTTTTCTAAGTGCCATGTGGCGCACCAACATGCCCTTATGTACGCCACATGTACACACTTACCTGTATTGGGGTGCACCTGGGTGGCCTTTTGGCCCCCTATCACCCCCTATTTGGAACTCGCAAATTGCGAATGCAATCTCAATCATTCCTGTGAGCCTTCAGGCCAATGGGAATGAGTGGGAAGCCATTCCTTAATTGCGAATCGCAATTTGCAGTTCGCAATTAAGGAATGTTAAGGATTCGCAAAAATATTTGTGAATCCTTCATGCATAGGCATTTGCGTTTACCAAATAGCGAGTCCTTAAAATTTGCTATTTGGTAATCGCAAATGATTACCTTGATGCATGTACCTCTAGGTGTAATATGCACAGAGGCTTCTCCTGTAGGCTCCTTACATTAAGTTCGAACAGCATTTGCATCGACCACCCTGTGCTAAAACATTGCACTGATCAGTCTGTGCCAAAATCATTTTTAACAGTGTTTGTTTATTTGGTGCAAATGTTGTCTTTGTTCTGGTCTACCTGTGTAGATAAAGAAGTAAAATGTATGTGAACTTTACCCTATTTTGGAATGGCAAGGAGAAGAGAAGGAGTTCAAAATAGAAAGGACATATGGAGGCCTGAGACAGGAGTGAGAGAGAGCAGCAGTAGAGAGCAGAAAGAAACAACAAGACAAGAGAGGGGCAGACAGAAGGAAGGGTAGGAGAAGAGCAAATCAAAGACAGAGGGAAAGAAAAGGCAGACATGATGCGAAGGAGAGGGAGATAGGGAGAGAGAAGAGAATAAAAGAACGTTAAGGAGGAGACAGAGAGAAAAAAGAGCAGAGAAGGGATAACATGCAGAGAGAGCTAACCAGTGCTAGAAGAGAGACATTAAAGAGGCTGGATAGAGGGGAGAGAGAGCAGAGCATGGATGGAAGGGAAGAGGACAACGGTGCAGGGCTAAAAGGGATAGGGAAGAGAGGGCAAATCAGAAATAGAAGACAAGAGGTAACTCACTAGGGGTGACAAATGAAACAGAAAAGGAGTAGAGTGTTCAAAGGGACAGACTGTTAGAGCAAAGAGAGAGGGGTCACCAAGCAGAGTAGGGTGGAGGATTGAGAATGAGGCAGGGTGAGGGTTAACAGTGGGCCGCGCATGTGGTAGAAGTGGGCAGTGGCTTCCTTGGGTACATATTGGGCACTAAGACATGTATTTTTACAAATGAAACACTGGATGGAACATTCCTGCTGTTGCACAGCCCCTGCCATTTTCAAACGCCACCCGGTTCACACATCACAAAGATTGAAAATAATAGTGGAGTATTGAGTTGTTAAACTTCACAAGTTTTCTCCCTTCTTGATAAACCATCGTTGGTGTAATGCAATAGTATATATTTTAATTTATAGTACTTAGGGTGGTCTCACCTAGAAACAGTAGGTGCATGGGACTCGTGTAGCAAATACCTCTTTTTCAGGGCCGAACCAGGGAACCAAAAGCAGCGCTGGAAAGATGCTGTTAATCTCCGTGGAAAGTGGCAAAGGCCCTGGGGGGGGGTTTGACGTTCTTTCCCCAAAGGAAGACACGGGACGCAGGAGCTCATTCTACACCTTTATTTCTCCGTCCGCTTACTGACTTCCCATTTTCTAGTTCCCTTTTCCGCCTCCCTCCAGACTCTTCTTTTTCCCCTCTTTGCCTGCCCTGTCTGAGGGTCAGGGTCAGGCATGCATAACGATACAACACCTGCCCCCTTTGTATTTTAAGTGTTCGCTATATTTCAAAGTTCTTCAATGAGCCGAGCAGGCCTCCGAATTGTCCTTCGTGGTCGGCTGGCTTGCATCTGGTCAGGCGGGCTCTGGTCTCTCGTGCCATCAAACTCCAGTGCTCGATGATACTCATGATCACTGTTTGTTTCTTGACTTGAAGAGTCTGTGTCACGATCAGGCTCTCGACCTCAAGGATGGGCAGAGGGGTTGCACCTTTTTAAATGTGATATGTTTCTGGTCATCCGCTTGCCTTCAGACTCTGCAGTGACCATAGTCCCTTTTCTTCTTGTGACCTGCAGGGGTGTGCAAGGTAGCGGCTGTCTGCTTTGGTTCTCTTGTCCTATTTCACCAGCACCCAATGTCCTTCATGGATGTCGGACATCTTTGCGTGCCTGCCGCGATCAGCATACTCCTTCATTTTGGATTTCTTGGCGTGGTCAAGTTCCACTGGAGTGTCATGATCTGTGATTACGATTCAAGATGGTGTAACACCATCTGTAGTTGCGAGGCAGGTGCGTGGAATTCGCCCAAGCATTAAAGTGGCAGGACATTGAGTCGTAGTACTGTGTGGGATAGTCCGATAAGCTCGCAGTACTTGATTTAGTGCTGGTTGAATGTCACGGTGAGCCAGTTCAGCTTGTTGTATAGTCTTTTTGATTGCCCCCATGAAACGTTCGACCAACCCATTGGCCTAGGGCCACAGGGGAGTGATTTTCCGATGTTTAAAGTTCAGGTGCTTTGAAAGTCTGCATATTCTTGTCCATTGAATGGTGGCCCGTTATCTGTCTTTACCACCGCAGGTATTCCCCATGCTGCGAATGTTTCGTCAATAACGGGTATGACGGCCGTCGCTTTGGTGGAAGAGATTTGATCAGCAATGGGAAAGCGAGAGTACTCGTCCATGATGACAACGTTGTACTTTCCTGATTTCAGCGGGCCGAAGAAGTCAATGGCTACTTGTTGCCATCCACTGTCTGGGAGATCCGATATCTGCTGTGGCGCCGGGGGTTCATCTCGTCCCACTAGTTGGCAGGATGCACAGTCTTGTAGCGTGGCTTCCACCATCTGGTCGAGGAACGGAAACCAGACGCGTTCTCTTAATGCTTTCTTCGTGGCTACCACTCCTCTGTGTCCTTCATGTGCCAGGTTGACGATTCCTTGTCTTAACCTTTGAGGGATCACAATTCTTCTGTCTCTCAGTAGTAATCCATCAGTACTGATAGATAGTTCTTCTTGGACGTGTTTGAACGCTGCGAGTTCTTGAGTGTTGACAGCTTCATCTTTGTGGGCGTCCTCTAAGTGTCTCCACAAGTTGGTACGGATTCGATGCAAGATGTTCTGAATTGTGGCATCTTGGGTGGACGCTTCTTGGATGGCCTCTAGCGGTACTGCCAGTGGACAGGCGTGGTCAATGACGAAATGGAGGTATTCCTTCGCCATGGAACGCCACACTTGTGTTCTTATTTGTGGATGTCGCGACAAGTAGTCCGCCGGGTTTTCCGCCTTCCCCGGTTTGTGGATAATGGTGTAAGTGTAGTCTTGTAGGCGAATTGCCCACCGTTCAATCTGTGGGTCATCTTGGCCCGCGAGTTGCCGAAGATGGTTGTCAATGTCTGGTGATCAGTGATGAGCGTGAAATGTTTCCCGTAGATGAAGAGATGAAAATGTTAACACACCCACACAACCGCAAGGCTTTCCTTTTCTGACTGAGAGTAGGCCTTTTCTGTGTCCGTGAGGGTGCGACTGGCGTATGCGACGATGTGGCGTTGGTCAGCTTCATCATCATTTTGTGCCAGGATTGCCCCTAGCCCCACTGGGCTGGCATCCTACCGTGATTTCTGTCTTCCGTTTGGTGTTGAAGTCGGCTAAATTGATCGGCGAGCTCACCGCCACTTTGATTTTGTTGAAAGCGTGCTCGCAGGTGGCTGACCATAGGCATTGCTGTCCTTGACGCGTCAGTTCTCTGAGTGGATAGTTGATGGTGGCATAGTCTTTGATATAGCGGGCACAGTAACTGGCCATCCCTAGAAATGAACTGAGGTCACTGATATCACGTGGTTGTGGAGTGTCCGAAAGGGCAGATACTTTCTCCGGGTCAGGTTTCATGCCGTCCTTTGAGAAAATGTGGGTGTAAAATTTGAGTGTTGACTTATGAAACTCGCACTTGTCCTGGTTAAGTGTGAGGTTGGCATTGAGAAGGGCATGACATACGCGATCAAGTGGTCGTGTTCTTTCTGATTCTCCCCGAAGACCAAAATGTCATCGCTGTAGTTGAATGCGTTTGGAATGTGTTGAATCACCCGCCGGATGGCCTCCTGAAAAATCTCAGCTACTGAGGAGATTCCGAAGTTAAGACGTTTGTATCTGAAGAGGCCTTGGTGAGTGGCGAATGTGGTAATGTATCTCAACTTCTCATGTAATTCTAGTTGGTGATATCCTTTGTTTAGATCCAGTTTTGATAAGACCGTCGCTCTGTTTAGGCACGTGATCATGTCGCTGAAATGGGGTCCTGGGTGCCGCTCTCTCTCGATAGCCGTGTTCGGAGCTCGCATGTCCATACACAGGCACACCTTGTTGTCTTGACCTCTCTTGGGTACAACCACGACTGGTGACACCCATGGGGTGGGTCCCGTTGATCGCTCTATGATGTCCGATCTCAGGAGGTCTTGCAGCTCATCATCTACTGCTTTTGCAAATGGAAAGGTATCTTCCTGTGGTGTTGCGCTACGGGTGTTATTTGTTCGTTGATATGTAGTTTGACTTTGAAGTGGGTTTGTTTTCCTAATCCACTGAATAGTTTTGGGAATTTGTTGACGATGTCCGGCGAGTCATCCACCTTGTATAGGATTTCGACCAACTTCAGGCGTTCTCCTGTTGGCAGGCTGAGGAGACAGTCTGCTGCTTCAGGGCCTTCAATCACATGAATATGTGCTCGGATTTGTCGGTCTTTGTATGTCAAGGTGGTGCGGAACTGTCCAAGACATGGCAATGTTTTTTTTACATCCATGTATAAACTCGTACTGCCGCTGGTTTTAACTTCGGTTTAGGGTTCATGCTTTGATATTCTGTGGTACAGATGTCATTTAGTGATGCGCCTGTATCCAGTACAAATTTGGCAGAGTGACTTCCTATTTGGATATCTAGCCGTTGGTATTTCTTTAGTCTATCTGGGTCTGCCACCATACACACGTATTCATAGCTGTCCTGAGATATAGGAGTGAGGGAAGATGATTCTCTGGACGTCGACCGCTGGGATCTGTAGGAATTTACTGATTGAACGATCGACCTTGATGAGCTGGAGGAGCGGTCTCTCCATCCTTGTACAGCTCTGGCATGGTGACGTGAATCGGTGTTCTGTCTGACTTCCGAACGGCGAGTTTGGCAGACAGCTTCAAAATGATTTTCTCTTCCGCATCGTTGACACTGTTGACCAACTGCAGGGCATTGACCTGTGTAAGGGTAGTCTTGGCCACACCAATAGCATTGCGATGATTTTTTCTTAAGTTGACTGTATCGGGCCCTGCCACGATATGTTCTCGTGAGTCTTCCAGATTTGTGACGGTCAGTGGGACTAAACTTGAAGAGCTTGCTCTCTTTTCTTGGTTTTACTAGCCTCCATCTTTTTCGCGTGTTCTTCTGCTTGGTTGTTGTTGCGAGTGAGTTCTTCTATCTCCTCAAGAGTGTAGTGCTTTTTTAGTAGTCGACGGCGTAGCGATTCTGATTGGCATCCCTCGCTGATGCGCAGACGGAGTGCATCTTCAGTGTTGAATTTGTCGAATTCACAGTATCGGGCGAGGCGCCTGATGCGGGCGATGAAATCACTCATCGACTCCTCCTTTTCTTGTGAGGCGAGTTTGAATGTGTAGCGTTCATAGTCTAGGTTCTGTTTGTGGTGAAATTTCCTATCTAGAGCTCCTTTCACATCTTCGTAAGACGCAGTATTGGCGGCCAGCAATTCCTTGATTATTTGCGCAATGTCTTTTCCCACTAGATTCTGTAGGGCTATGACTTTGTGATTGGGATCCCGAACTTGCGACCCCGTCATGAAGTCTTCAAAATCTTTAGCCCAGCTTTTACATTTGGGCCCCATGCTGTTCCCAGACGTCAGTGTTAGAGGCTCAGGAGGGCGCAGAAAAAGGTACTCCCATGAGCACCCGTCCAAGTTGCAGGGCATTTTGGGTGGACCCAGTGGCCACTGGATGCGTGGAATTGACCTCTACCGACATGATGAGTGGGAATGAGACACCGGCAGGCCGTGGGGCTTCTAATCCTCAAGATTTGTAGATTTTTTTTTTGTACCTCTCCTGATCTCAAGATGGCCGCCGTAGTAGGGCCCAATGCTATCCTATGGGCGGTGCCTGACTTCAAAATGGCCGCCGAAAGGACTTGAAGGCTTCACTCCTAACGAGTGACTTGGATGTTTATTTCTTTACAGGGTAGTCATTTGCTAAACTCACACTGATTTCCAGCATTGCAGGCATCAGGTCGCGCACAGCAGGTCGCTGGCTGCTTCAGCGCGTCAGCCTCGTGCTCGCACTCGTTTTCAGGTGCTGAGATGCTCGACAATGCTCCTCCAGCTGTGCGCTCTTCTCGCGCTGCAGTAATTACTTGGGGGCAAGTGCAGTGGGTCATCCGATCCCACCGTCGTCACCAGTTTGACGTTCTTTCCCCAAAGGGAGACACGGGACGCAGGAGCTCATTCTACACCTTTATTTCTCTGTCCTCTTACTAACTTCCCCTTTTCTACTTCCCTTTTCCGCCTCCCTTCAGACTATTCCTCTTCCCCTCTTTGCTTGCCCTGTCTGAGTGTCAGGGTCAGGCATGCATAATGATACGACAGGGGGAGGGGGCTCAAGGGATGTTATGTTATGTTATGTTAAATAAATTTCTTAAGCGCGGCTAACACCATTAGGTTTCTTGGCGCTGTGCTGGGGGAGCGGTGGAAAATGTGTGAGACGGGATCTAAAGGTATGAGGTAGAGAAAAGGAAAGTTTTAAGAAGTGATCTGAAACCAGGGTATGAGGGTGCAAGCCTGAGAGAAAGTGGGAGGGAGTTCCAGAGGGATGGGGCCAAAAAAGAAAACCTAAGGCCTCCGTATTTTTTCCTCTTGAATCTGGGAACAGATAATAAGGCCATTTGAGATGAACGAAGATTGCGGGACGGGGTATAAAGATGAAGAAGGGAAGAAATAAAGGAGGGACCATTGGCCAGAGAGGGACTTAGAAATGATACAGCCTAGCTTGAATTTACAGCGGGCGGATACCGGGAGCCAGTGGAGACTCTTTAGTAGTGGACAAACGTGCTGATCTCTCGGCTGGTGGTAGATCAAGCGGGCAGCTTGATTTTGGATCAGCTGGAGTCTTTTCAGTTGGTAATCAGGAATGCCAACATACAATGCGTTAGCGTAATCAAGTCTACTGATCACTAACGCAAGTAGCGCTAACATGAGCGCTTCGGTGGTAAGTAGGCGGGAGATTTTTTGAATTTTCCTGAGTTGGAAGTGGCTGGCGGACACCACTGCGCTGATCTGGGGAGTCATAGAGAGGTCATTACTAATGACGACACCCAGACTTTTGGCAGAGTTAACTGGAGAGGGAGGGCTTCCAAGGCTGGCAGGCCAGATGGAAGGCTGCCAAGGATTGGAAGCTCCCCCGACAAGAATCAGCTCCGTCTTGTCGGGGTTAAGCTTCAGGTGGTTTGAGCTCATCCAGTTACTGATGAAACAGAGTGTATTTTGGAAAGTGGAAGTAGCGTCATCAGAGGAGTCAATGGTGAAAATCAACTGAATGTCATCCGCGTAGTTGAACGCGGTGACACTCATCCCACGAAGGGCACAGAGTAAAGGGGCTAAATACAAATTAAAAAGGAGAGGGGACAGGGAGGAACCCTGAGGAACACCACAGGTCAGCTCTACCTGAGTGGCAGAAAACTGGGACAGCCTGACGGCTTGTTGACGTTCCGTCAAAAAAGACTGAACCCAGTCAAGGGCAGTCCCATGGATGCCAGCCTCTCTGACACGGCCGACCAGAATACCATGGTCGACCGTGTCGAAGGCGGCCGATAAATCCAAAAGGACTAGGGCTTGTCGGGTGTTAACATCAGCCCCTCTGCGCAGTTCGTCCATCACGGAGCGAATAACTGCCTCCGTGGAGTGCGCAGGTCTGAACCCTGCCTGCTTGGAGTCTAAGACACATGAGTCCTCAATGAAGGTACTGAGTGTTTGAGTTACGTGCGATTCCAAGACTTTACTGAGAAAGGGGAGAAGGGATATGGGACGGTAATTGCTCAAGATGGAGGGGTCTGCCGAAGGTTTTTTTAGGATGGCAACCACCTCGGCCTGTTTAAAGGAACAAGGGACTTCCCCTGTGGCCAAAGAGTTGTTTATAAGGGCCAAGGGGGGTTCAGGGCAGGAAATGAAAGCTGCTCGAAGGGCCGAGGGAGGGCAGCAGTCGCGGGGGGAACCAGAGGAAATTTTATGCAGAAGTGAAGAAAAATTGACTGTCGAGATGGGGGGGATCAGGGTTAAAGTGTGAGGGTTAAGATAGTCAGATTTCAGATTTTAATGTCTTTATTTCGATAAATGAAATCATAAAAGACAACTTAGCAAAATATTTACAACCACAATATCGACATCAATTCATGTTACAAATCGTTACATATAAGGAAAAAGTTTATAAAATCATCACTATACGTCCTACTTGAATCCAAAGTTAAAAAGTTATTAAACCATCAACGACAAAATCAAGACATTATTTAATCCAAATATGTTTTCATAATAGTTAAAAAGCTCTTAAAATGTGTTTTAACAGGTGTTAGTGGTGGGCACTATACAGCTTACTCTCTGTCCAGTAACGATAGGATTCCTTTTTGTTCTGATTACCCAAGCCCAACCTAGGTACTTAGCCAAGCATATCACAATAAAACCAGTAGTGTTTGTTTTTAAAGCCCATATTGCATCTGAAGATTTATTACACTTTATATGTTTAAAAATGGGTTTTAGCCACTTTGATCGAGGTTCGCTATATCGCGGGCAAACAAACAAAAAATGTCCCTCTGTTTCCTTACACCCAGGGCAATGGCTACATAGATTACTAGTTTTGTTATTCCATGTTGCTGTGAAGGAATTGAGGGGTAAGGTGCCCACCCGAAGTTGGTGATATAATTTTTTATCTAGGGGCTTTGAGATAAGATCCCAATATAGCTCCCGAACCGGATCCAATTTAAATCTTAAAAAACGCCCTGTCAGATCTTCAGAGCCAGATGCCTGGACCAGAGAATGGCGGGTAGAAGCCCAGAATAGGCTCTTGAAATCCTTTTTTGAGGGAAAGTTGCTAATATCTGGCGAGGACCACAGGTGGCTAAGGCCCATGTCAAACAGGGTCTTTTTCACCATCTGCAACCATGGGATTCTCTCTGAACCCCCAATAGCCTTCACCTCGGATACCTCCTTTGCAAAGAGTGACAACTCCTCTGTAGTCCACAGACGCCTCCAGGTAGACACTACTCTGTAACGTGCCATATCCGTAATTGGACGGCAGCCCATGTCGTGGCAAAGAGGGATCAGTGGTGTAGATTGGGGGAGTCCCACCAAACCACGAAGGAACCTGCACTGGATTTTGTACAAACTTGATAAATCCATAAAACCCCATAACTCTGCCCCGTACAATGTCGCAGCGTTGATTTTAACATCGTAAATTTGTAAAGCCGGGGCAACCCTTTTGGTGATCGATTTCCTTTGCTCCCGCAAAAGGCAACCTGTGAGTTGGGACAGTTTTAATTGCTGGGTCTCAATTTGTGGTTTCCAGGACAGTCGGCAATCCAGAGTGACCCCCAGATACGTCATCGTGTCAACTTGTTCTAGGTTGACCCCATTAAGTTGTACACTACTACGTATTGGTTTTTTTTTTCTGGAGAAAACCATAAATTTTGTTTTCCCCACATTTATCTGAAGGTCATTACGATTACAGTACTCCTCAAAATGGTTCAGAGCCCTCTGCAGCCCCCCCCTTGTTTTGGATAAAAGGAGGGTGTCGTCCGCAAAGATCAACAATGGGAATTTTGTCCCCGCCAGAGACGGAGCATCAGTGTTAATTAACCCAAAGAATTTCACTACCTGGTCTATAAATAGTAGGAATAAGGTGGGTGCGAGAACGCACCCCTGGCGAACTCCTCGGGAGACTGAAAAAGACTCCGTAAATTGGCCTTGTGCCCCCCATCTGACCCTAGCGAAATTGTCTTCATGTAGTCTGATAATAATGTCCACTAGTTCCCCCGGCATTCCTAGATCCCTTAAAACCTGCCACAATTTTCCTCTCGGCACCAAATCAAATGCTGATTTAAGGTCTATAAATGCAGCAAAGATGGTTCCGCCGCCTAGTATGACAAATTTCCAAAAAATCATACAAAACCTCAGGACCTGGTCTATAGTACTTGTACCGGGTCTAAAACCTGCCTGTAACGGGGATAGTATTCCTTCTATATCCATCCACCCATGAACCCTCACCAAAATCATACGGGCAAAAACCTTTTGAAAACAATCAATTAGGCTAATCGGGCGATAGTTCCCTGGATTTGTTCTATCGCCCTTTTTATGTATGGGGAGAATCTCTGCCCCTTTCCAGGTCTTGGGAATGTGGGCACCTCTCGCAATGAGGTTAACTATATATGTTAAGTAAGGTACCCACAGGCCTGTATTTGCTTTAAAGAGGTCAGCCGGAATTTGGTCCAACCCTGGTGCCTTCCCCCTTTTTGTTAGCCCCAATGCATAATCTGTTTCCGCTTCGGTAAAAGACAGAGTCAAATTGTCTGATGTTGCTATCGGCAGCATAGACATTCTAGACGTGGAATCATGGGCCACTGGACAGAATTGGGTAGAGTAATGTTTGATCCAGTCTTCTGGGCAAACATGGTTGGACGGAATGCGAAGCTCACCATCTTTACCACATTTGACAATGTCCCAGAATTTGACATGGTCGTTTGATTGACTAGCTTCCAGAAGATCTGCCCAAAATTCGTCTTCCCATTCCTTTTTTGCCACCCATTGTACTTTTTTGTACCTCTTCCTCGCCTCTTTAACAGCACAGATGTCTCTAGATTTAACTTTTTCTATGAGATGGCTATGAGCCTCTCTACATTCTCTATTGTACCATTTACTTCTTGGGGGGTTCGGATGTCCAGTATTATGATTACATGGTTTCGATAGGATATGTTTAAGTTTGGAAAAACAATTATCATGAATACCCATCAATTTATGTAAATCATCCTGACCCTTTTCAACAGCAACAGACTTCATGTTATTTAGAGCACATGACACTACATTTTCAATGTTGGACTGAACCGTTACATCATTTGAAATTAGTGACCACTTCACTCTCCTCCGGTCATTTGATACAATTATCACCCCTTGCCCCCTAGGATCAGGTTCCCTTAATCTTATCTGATCACACGTTAAGAATTTCAAGGACAAGGGGTTATGGTCACTCTCAGGTCGTATTATAATTTCCATGTCATCGATTACATACCAATGTTCCATTTTTATAAAAATATAATCGATACGACTCTTCCTCACACCATTGTCAAAGGTAGGGTTTGCTCCAAAATCTGATTTTGTGCGACCGTTCACAGCCCTTAAACCCCATGTGAGGCAAAACGATGTCCAGTTCAGGGCGGCCTCCGTTGCTTTAACTATGGTTTTGTTGGAAAGTTCAGGAATTTTCCACGTGACATCTTCTTCGAGCCCCCAATTATCCTCTGGCTGGTACAAAGGCTCAATCGTGCAGTTGATGTCACCTGCTAGCATGATGAGGGAGGCTTTATCCCAGCCCGTGAACAATGTATCTAATTCGCCGATCAATTTGGGGCATCTGCCGCCAGGGAGACCTCTGGAATATATGTTAATAATGAGCAATTCCTGCCCCCCCGTTTTACTCAACCTTACAGCCAGTATGTCAGGGTTATCCACATACAGTTCAGAAGCTGAGAAACCCCAGGCCTGTTTAACCCATGTGGTTAAGCCACCAGACGCCCGCCCCTTTACACCTTTTACTGCTGGTTTAAAAAAATTAATATAACCAGCCATGTAAAACGGGACTGTAGCCCATGTTTCCTGCAGTAGCACCACCTCATGTTTACCTATAAACCCCGACCAGTCGTCAGATACCAGGCGTGACTTGGCTCCAGCAACGTTCCAGGACACCAAGTGTGAATGTAACAAATCTGTCTCTGCGTAGTTGTTACTAGCAGAGAACAGGGATTGGGGACTCGGTGGATAGGTATTTATTGGTCCTGCTTCTTCTACATTACGGGAGGTGTCTTTAACCCACAAAGATCCCTTTACTGGCCTGCCACTCTGGGGCGTGGGCAGTCGCTCTTCTACCAATTCTGGGGTGGGGGAGGATGGGGTTTGGGCTCCTTCATCATCCACTAGTGCTAGATTGGGTGACTGGTTTGGTGCACGTAGTCAGTCAACCCATTCTAGATCGGACAATGCCTCAAAGTGGTTGTAGAGCGGGGGATAATATGGGGAGTGATGAGTTACAGGCTCTCTTAGTCTTCCCCCTTTGGCTTTCCATGAATTATATCCCGTATGGTTTGTTTGATGAATATAGGGATAAAAGTAGCCAAGATGTAGAGTCTGGACATCTCCCAAACGGGCAAATCTAGCTTTCCGTTGGATTCTATCCACTACCCACGGATCTCTAAAAGAAATTAGAATGCAGTCCCCCTCTAGGTCTTTTTCGCCCTTTCCAACCCAATCTACTCTCCTTACGTATAGAATTTCGGTGGGGGACGACGGGGGGAGTGGGCGGTGTTTATTCAACCAGAATGTAACCTTGTTCCGCAGGTCCACCTGGGATTCTCTAGTACCCTCTTTAAGTGGAGCCACTCCTGTTAGCACAATAGTATATTGGGCTGCTTCTGGTGGTAGATTGACCCTCTGGGATTTCCGTGAGTTTCTATTATCTAACCTCTTGTTCCTATCAGAGTATGGTATATTATTATCCCTATTTGATACAGGGGCGCGTGCTGAGGTGTTTTTTGGTTGTTTTGGTACAGCATTAGCTTGATGTTTTTCCCCTTGCACGGTGTTGACCACCGATGCGGGTTTAGCCTTTGGTGGGTCTTTAATGGTGGCTCTAGTTATAGATGTTGTTTTTGCCCCTGTTAATGGTTTCTTGTTAGTGTTGGTAAGTGATGACACTGCGGGAATTGTTGTGGTTATCCCGGTACTTTGGGTAGAACCCCCTTTAGGGACTGCGCCCCTTGGCTTATTGCCAGATATGTTTTGTAAGAGGTCCATATTAATATTAATTGCCGCTTCTAGGACATCTATTTTGGCGGACATTATCCTTATGTTTTCGACCATCGGAAGCAGTAGGTTTTTAACTATTGTTTCCATTTTTGCCAGCAAGATGTCATCGCTACTAAGACAGGTTGGGCAAGGGTTAGAGGATCCTGAGAGGGCCAATGATGGACAATACACTATCTGTGGCATTTGGATGGACTGAGAGTGGGAGGGACTATTCTCGGAATCTATTTTAAGTTGTTTATGTGTCTTTCCTCCCTCGGGGCTGGATACATATTTTCTTTTCCGTGGTGCCTGTTTGATGGATTCTATTGATGGGGCAGGGGTACAAGGTAATGTAGTGACATTTATTTGAGAGGTTTCAAGCACAAATGATTGGCTATTCTCTTCTAAGCTAGTCACATTACTATTAGAGGCCACGTCCATGTTTTCATGTAGCCTAGATGTAGTGGCTTCGATCCCTTCTTCATGGACAATTATGTCGGTGTCTGATGTTAAAATACAATTAAATGCTGCGTTAGTTAAAGGGCTTTTGACACGAGCCAAATCACCTATGGAGGAACGTTTCCCAGTAACCAGGTCCAGGGACAATCTATGCTCAACCAGTTCAATTTCTTTTTCCAGTATACCGGTTGCTCTGGTAATAAAGGCATCTAGGGGGCCTGAAACAACCCCCTGTGAAGTTTGGATGTGCACAAGACGCTGCTTACCAGATCTAAGAGCCATTTCTTAGTGGCAGATATTTAAGCCTCAAGATACGTGTTCGCAAGAATATTAAACGATGATTCAAGAATTCTGGACCCAACCCAACCTCGTTAACCCCCCCTACTCAACCTTATGCCTGGGCGATTCAAAGGGTGCTCATGAAAGCCCCACTGACCCCCGTCTGGCAAAATGGAGGAGGATGGAGAAATACTAATAATTGGGGATTATGCAACAATGTTCAGTGGCACAGGATATCAAAATTCTAGCATTTATGTCTCTTAGTCAATAACAGTACCTTGGGTATGCCTTAACGTAGGATGTAGGATGTTAGGGAGTGGGCCCAGCCCGGCCGCATTCGGCCCCGGACGGCCACAGACGGTCCCGCCCTTGTCCCGGGCTTCTCCCGGCGCCCTCCCGCGCGCTCCCGCGCAGCGGGGATGCTACTGCTATTTTATGTCTATGAGGCTGATGGGAAAAGGGGGTGGAGCCGGCAGGGAGAGCAGCCCAGGTGGTGACGGGCGCGCGGGGGCTCCTGGTCCTCGGAGTCCCCCGCTACAAGCTCGCAGCCCTGCCGGTCAGTAAAACGCCCAAATCAGAGTCAGCCGAAGAAAGGCTGTCAGCCGCGCAGCGGGACCCGCGAAGCGGGTCCGGCAAGTCGCAGCGGCAAACAGCAACAAACAGCGGCAGCAGAGAGCAGAACCCACCAGCAGTCCAAGGTGAGGTTAGAGTCTTAAAAAACGCCCAAAGGAGTCCACTTGACCAGGGTTCCTCCGCCGGTTATGAAGGAAAAATGGGGGTGGAGCCGGCAGGGAGAGCAGCCCAGGTGGTGACGGGCGCGCGGGGGCTCCTGGTCCTCGGAGTCCCCCGCTACAAGCTCGCAGCCCTGCCGGTCAGTAAAACGCCCAAATCAGAGTCAGCCGAAGAAAGGCTGTCAGCCGCGCAGCGGGACCCGCGAAGCGGGTCCGGCAAGTCGCAGCGGCAAACAGCAACAAACAGCGGCAGCAGAGAGCAGAACCCACCAGCAGTCCAAGGTGAGGTTAGAGTCTTAAAAAACGCCCAAAGGAGTCCACTTGACCAGGGTTCCTCCGCCGGTTATGAAGGAAAAATGGGGGTGGAGCCGGCAGGGAGAGCAGCCCAGGTGGTGACGGGCGCGCGGGGGCTCCTGGTCCTCGGAGTCCCCCGCTACAAGCTCGCAGCCCTGCCGGTCAGTAAAACGCCCAAATCAGAGTCAGCCGAAGAAAGGCTGTCAGCCGCGCAGCGGGACCCGCGAAGCGGGTCCGGCAAGTCGCAGCGGCAAACAGCAACAAACAGCGGCAGCAGAGAGCAGAACCCACCAGCAGTCCAAGGTGAGGTTAGAGTCTTAAAAAACGCCCAAAGGAGTCCACTTGACCAGGGTTCCTCCGCCGGTTATGAAGGAAAAATGGGGGTGGAGCCGGCAGGGAGAGCAGCCCAGGTGGTGACGGGCGCGCGGGGGCTCCTGGTCCTCGGAGTCCCCCGCTACAAGCTCGCAGCCCTGCCGGTCAGTAAAACGCCCAAATCAGAGTCAGCCGAAGAAAGGCTGTCAGCCGCGCAGCGGGACCCGCGAAGCGGGTCCGGCAAGTCGCAGCGGCAAACAGCAACAAACAGCGGCAGCAGAGAGCAGAACCCACCAGCAGTCCAAGGTGAGGTTAGAGTCTTAAAAAACGCCCAAAGGAGTCCACTTGACCAGGGTTCCTCCGCCGGTTATGAAGGAAAAATGGGGGTGGAGCCGGCAGGGAGAGCAGCCCAGGTGGTGACGGGCGCGCGGGGGCTCCTGGTCCTCGGAGTCCCCCGCTACAAGCTCGCAGCCCTGCCGGTCAGTAAAACGCCCAAATCAGAGTCAGCCGAAGAAAGGCTGTCAGCCGCGCAGCGGGACCCGCGAAGCGGGTCCGGCAAGTCGCAGCGGCAAACAGCAACAAACAGCGGCAGCAGAGAGCAGAACCCACCAGCAGTCCAAGGTGAGGTTAGAGTCTTAAAAAACGCCCAAAGGAGTCCACTTGACCAGGGTTCCTCCGCCGGTTATGAAGGAAAAATGGGGGTGGAGCCGGCAGGGAGAGCAGCCCAGGTGGTGACGGGCGCGCGGGGGCTCCTGGTCCTCGGAGTCCCCCGCTACAAGCTCGCAGCCCTGCCGGTCAGTAAAACGCCCAAATCAGAGTCAGCCGAAGAAAGGCTGTCAGCCGCGCAGCGGGACCCGCGAAGCGGGTCCGGCAAGTCGCAGCGGCAAACAGCAACAAACAGCGGCAGCAGAGAGCAGAACCCACCAGCAGTCCAAGGTGAGGTTAGAGTCTTAAAAAACGCCCAAAGGGTTAAGATAGTCAATAGGCTCAGTGGACAGGGAAGGAACAAGCGGGGTATGGGCGGCAATGCTAGATTTGATTTTGACAATTTTTTCTATAAAAAATTCATTCAAGGAATCACACAGATGTTGAGAGGGAAGTGGCCCTATTGTGAGTCTCGCTGGGTTGGATAGTTCCTCTACAATTGAGAATATGTCCTTTGATTTATTTACAGAATCCATAATTTTGTTCGAAAAATAGGAGGATTTAGCCGAGGATATAGCTGTTTTGTATTTTTTGAGCAGGGAGGAAAATACCTCCTTAGTCTCGAGGGAATACCCCCGGCGCCACCGCCGTTCTGCCTGACGGAGGCCTAATTTTAAAGCTCTCAGGTCCTCGGTGAACCACCTTTGAGCGTCATGACAACGTCTAGCTCTAACTAATTTTAAGGGAGCTACAACGTCGGCAGCAGAGGTAAGCCAACGAGTGAGATTTAATGACTGGACATCGATGGAGACAGATGGATCAGAGGTGGGGGGGGGCTGAGGAACTAAGGAGATAACTAAATTCATTTAGGTCTGACCTATTCCAGTTACGGGCCAGGAAATTGGTTTCTCGAGGCTTAATAACAGGCCGGGGCATCCCCAAAGTAAAAGTAATTAAAGAATGATCTGACGAAAGGCATGGCAGGACAAGAGGGGAAGATATATCCAGGCAAGATGTCCAAACCTGGTCTAAGGTGTGCCCTTTTATATGCGTGGGCGAGTGGATGTGCTGGGTACAATTCAGACCTAATAAGGTCTGAAAAGGCCAGTGAGCCAAGGGATTCATGGATGTCCGATGGCCAATAGTTAAAGTCTCCCAGAACCAAAACGTTGGAATTATTGATGGTGAGCTGAGAGATGAGGTCACCAAACTGGGCTGGAAAATTGGGCATGGGTTGAGGAGGGCGATAAATCAGGGCACAAATAAGAGAGGACCCTGGCTGTTCCAATCTGAGTACCAAGCAATCCGTCATGGGGATGCAGGTGGTAGGCACTATGGAAAAACGAATCGGATGCTTAACAATAGCAGCGACCCCCCCTCCGACCTTGCCGGAGGCACGGTTGGCTTGTAGTATGTAATATCCAGGGGGGATGGCAGCTAAGATGTCAGGGGAGGAGTCGTCAGTTAACCAGGTCTCGGTCAGGAATAGGATGTCCGGTTGTTCTGACTCCAACAGATAAAAAATGTCTAATTGGTGACTGACCAGGGACCGGGTATTAAGGTAAAACACAGACAAAGAGGGGTTAGAGGCTCTTGCTAATGAGTGGGTACAGGGTCTGGGTTCCAAAACCAGTGACCTGGGAGTGAGGCGGGGAGTAGTAATCTCAGGAAAAGAATTGCGGGTAGTGAAAAAGCCAAGTGAGGCAAGCCTGAGGGCTGACTCAGGTGGGGGAAGTGCGGGATTATGGCATAACATAAGGGAGGAACGGGAATACATAAGGACAGGGACAGAGTAACGCGCCCCTAGCCCCGGTCGGCCGCGGACGGGCGCAGACGGGCTTAACTCAGGCGCAACTCCGGCGTGCCTACGACGCGCCCGCTGCGCTCGTCCGCTGCGCTGACACATGGGGGCCGTTGAAATAGGATGATGGCGAGGGGGGTGTGGCGAGGCTCTAGCTCGCGGCCAACCCGTTCCAAGATGGCGCCCGCGGCCGCTGGGGAGCCCGTTAGGCGGTCAGCCCACAGCGGGCGGCCTGGCCTCCACGGGAATGGCGATCCACTCGAGGAATGAGTGTCCCCGCTAGTAGTCAGCGGAATAAAGGTAAGGGTGTTTAAAAAAAGAGGTCGCCGTTCGTAGTCAGCAGGACCAAGGTCGGGTAAAAAGACTGCTCGTAATCAGCAGAGATAGGAGTTAAAAGGAATAATGGCAGCGCTCCAGCAATTGCGCGTCAGCCCCCTGCCACAGGGCTACTTGCAATCACCTGGAAAAAGAGGAGTGGTCCTAAAATAGGATGATGGCGAGGGGGGTGTGGCGAGGCTCTAGCTCGCGGCCAACCCGTTCCAAGATGGCGCCCGCGGCCGCTGGGGAGCCCGTTAGGCGGTCAGCCCACAGCGGGCGGCCTGGCCTCCACGGGAATGGCGATCCACTCGGGGAATGAGTGTCCCCGCTAGTAGTCAGCGGAATAAAGGTAAGGGTGTTTAAAAAAAGAGGTCGCTGTTCGTAGTCAGCAGGACCAAGGTCGGGTAAAAAGACTGCTCGTAATCAGCAGAGATAGGAGTTAAAAGGAATAATGGCAGCGCTCCAGCAATTGCGCGTCAGCCCCCTGCCACAGGGCTACTTGCAATCACCTGGAAAAAGAGGAGTGGTCCTAAAATAGGATGATGGCGAGGGGGGTGTGGCGAGGCTCTAGCTCGCGGCCAACCCGTTCCAAGATGGCGCCCGCGGCCGCTGGGGAGCCCGTTAGGCGGTCAGCCCACAGCGGGCGGCCTGGCCTCCACGGGAATGGCGATCCACTCGGGGAATGAGTGTCCCCGCTAGTAGTCAGCGGAATAAAGGTAAGGGTGTTTAAAAAAAAGAGGTCGCTGTTCGTAGTCAGCAGGACCAAGGTCGGGTAAAAAGACTGCTCGTAATCAGCAGAGATAGGAGTTAAAAGGAATAATGGCAGCGCTCCAGCAATTGCGCGTCAGCCCTCTGCCACAGGGCTACTATGGATATTAAATGCCTGCCCGGCCCTGTTCCTTACATAATGTTGTTGCTTCCAGGAGCTGTAATTTGAGCCGCCTCTAAATAAAATATAAACTGATATGTTGCTATATTAGCAAATAAATACAGCAAAAACCATGTTTTTCTTGCATGCAAATGAGGCGAGGCAACTCTAGTGGTCAAAGAATCTCGACTTCAAAAATCAGTTTGAGAGTTTGTCGAACCCCGAGTTATTATTGTTCGTTAGAACGATAACCAATTTACCACCCAGAGAGGATGAAAGGCAGAGTTTGCCTTGCTGGCACATGGCCCACAGACCACATCAGATGTCAGCAGTGGACGTTTAACTCTCTGAGCCATGTTGTGATGCCAGAGAGGACAACATACCTGTTCTCATGTGGGAATCTACAGATCACATGTTCACGGCTCTCCGGCCATGTGCAGTGATGACAGTGCAGGAATTACCAGGCGAGCGCACACTGACTCAGGAAATGTGAACTCATCCGTCTGCGAAATCAATCAATAAGATATTTTATAGAATATCTACAAGTAATCCAAATAATATTGATTGGATCGTAGGCGGGTGTGTTATGTAGCGCTATGATGATTACTGAAAACACCCTTACTCATACAAAGACCTCCAGCCTCCATAAGTGTGTAGATCTGACTGTATGACGTCACTGGGGCAGTCGACGCTCCATTGCTAGCGCTTTCTACGGCACTGGCAGCCACGAAGCACTTTCTGCCGGTTGGAACAGCCCCTTTCTCCAGCTGCTGCAGAACTGAGTAAGTGAATAAAGGGGTGTAGCTTTCATTGCTGCAGCAGGCGCAGTAGCACCGGGGCCCTAGATTTACAATGGCCAATTGTGACTCAATTGAGGCTATTTTTGACTATCTTACCCTGAGGCGAGGGGCCCACTTCCGGTGCTTGTGTTAGGATCCGAGGCCCTCTGGCTATACCTCTTATCAGCACTACTGGGTTCCGGCTCATTTTAGATGTCCCATATTTGCTTTTCTACTGCATTCCCAACATCTCGTATAATCATATTCAACCAGTGCTTTAAATGGGAAAAAATAAGTGCAGGTACTCATTAAAATTAGCTAGAGGTGTGGCAAATGGGCGGGGCTAAGGCCAAGATATGATGATTCATAATGACTTCAATACCATTTGCCTGGGAGTGTTGAATTTAAACAATCACAACCTGCTGATATTAGCATAGAAAACAGATTTATTTTTGTAACAATTTTTGTTTCGAATTTGGACAAAAGTTTTAGTGCAAGGAGAAAACAGTTAAATTCTATATATACAATATATACAACAGTGTCAAGGAAAGAAAAACATTTTCATACTTCCAACATACATGGCCGTCCAGTCATACAAAGACACATTCACACAAGCAGTTATATAACAACCATTAAACACAAAAACACAGGTGAATCCACGTTTGGGTCATGAGTCAAAAAGGAAACAATTATTCTCGAATGTGCAATTTTAAAGTCTTTTTTTGATAAATCAACAGTCAACGTGTATTATTCTGATGTTGGTGGAAAGACTTTGTTATTGTCACAAAGCATGTAGACCCAAAAACGGGGATGAGGTGGTCGACGCGTTTCAAACCCCACTCGTTATGGGGGTTCTCCTCAGGACCAATAGATTCTTAACCTGCAAACCACAACGTATTGAATTTTCAATTTTCAAAACCGGCGGCTGATTTGGTTGCGCAGCAAGGACGCGTCGCGACTGTGATCTGGACTGCGCCCGGCTAACGACTTGCCGTCGGGTCCATACTTCTCCTTCTCCCGTGGGGTAGCGTCACTCCCAAACGAATTGTGGAAACTAGGAGGGATGCCATCCGCTTGACAGTAACAACAGCTACCCCACGGGAGAAGGAGAAGTATGGACCCGACGGCAAGTCGTTAGTGGTTTGCAGGTTAAGAATCTATTGGTCCTGAGGAGAACCCCCATAACGAGTGGGGTTTGAAACGCGTCGACCACCTCATCCCCGTTTTTGGGTCTACATGCTTTGTGACAATAACAAAGTCTTTCCACCAACATCAGAATAATACACGTTGACTGTTGATTTATCAAAAAAAGACTTTAAAATTGCACATTCGAGAATAATTGTTTCCTTTTTGACTCATGACCCAAACGTGGATTCACCTGTGTTTTTGTGTTTAATGGTTGTTATATAACTGCTTGTGTGAATGTGTCTTTGTATGACTGGACGGCCATGTATGTTGGAAGTATGAAAATGTTTTTCTTTCCTTGACACTGTTGTATATATTGTATATATAGAATTTAACTGTTTTCTCCTTGCACTAAAACTTTTGTCCAAATTCGAAACAAAAATTGTTACAAAAATAAATCTGTTTTCTATGCTAATATCAGCAGGTTGTGATTGTTTAAATTCAACACTCCCAGTTAAAATGGTTTAAATTACTCCTCAGCATTGGCTTTTGTATTGTTGTGTTAGTTTAATTGGCTCAGCCTAGCTGAGTAAAGAGTCAAGACCCAGTTGTGTTTTTTGATTCAATACCATTTGCAGCACATATCAAAACACAACAGAAATGCATTTCTGTTAACAAAACAGGTTAAAGCAAAGTACTGGCCCATTTAAAGCACTGCCTCAGCCCTTTTCCCTACAGCCATACTCTTCCTGCTCCTTTCTGGTTCAGTGTCTTTACATCCACATCTACTCTCCATTCACGATTAACCTCTCATTTCTACACAGCCCCTAACCTTTTCTCCCTGGTTCTGCCCCTCTTACTGTCACCTCTCACTTTCGCCACAAGTCTCTTACATTTTGTCACTGTTTTTTCCCCACTTGCCTCCTCTTTCCCCCTCCATGATGTACCCATACCCTAAATTTGCCACCTGTCCTGTAATTTGTTGTCCTATATTTCATTGTTTGTGTTGATAGATCACGCTTACTGTTGAGGCATGTATTTTTAAATATTTTTTCCAGTAAATAAAAGCATGAATCATTTATTCACTTTAAACGTGCAAAACTATTTCCAAGCTGTGAAAGTGTGTGTGTGTGCACGCGCTTGTGTGTGTGTGCATGTGACTGTGTGCGTGTGTGTGTGACTGTGTGCGTGCATGCTCTTCCGCGCCCTGTAAATTCTGCTGGGCAGCGTTTTAAACTGAATTTCAGGCATGTGGTTCATCAATAGCTAAACCAATTACTTCAAGAAATACAGCAGATTTGAATTTGTATTAAAATACAATTCCTAAGCACCCATTTCAAAACTAAACCATTGTTTTCTGAAAAAAGTGGCAATTCTAACTTAAGCTGTAACCTCACTTTTTTTAAATCCTCCCTCCCCTTCCTTCTATGTTCATCTCGGGTGTCACGGGTGCTCATTTTTGGAGTGTTGCAGCGTTCCCTGCTATTCTTTCGTTAGGGTTGCTTTCACGCCTAGGGATTCCTCGCTGTTATCATGGCAATTCGGCCACACAATGGAAAACAGCTCCTGTGCTAAAAAAAACAAACATAAGAAAACCGGCTTTGGGAAAGATGGACTGGCTTACTGACCAGCAGCCCCAGGCCAGGCTATTTCACACACCTGACAGAGAGGTGGACGAGGGGAGGGGGGTGGGCTAAAGCACTTTCAGCATAATGGTCGTTTTACGCCCAATCAACAGTGCAGGGTCTGCCTAGACCCTGCCCTGTTTATCACAGCATTAAGCAAGCCCTCCCCAACCCCTGCAGTGTGGGGATATTCTAATGGGCTCTACTAAACGTTAGCAGCATCTCTGCAAAAGGCTCCTTCAGAGGCTCTGTGCGACTGCGAGATCCAAAAGCACAGCAGTATGTGTCCCGCATTGGAGGCGATACCAAACTTTATCCTGCCATGCTATCAATCAGGGTACCAGTACTCTCCCTGGCTAAAAAAAAGTGCCGGTACTGACTGCTAGAAAATTCGGTGAGTACCGGCCCATTTAAAGCACTGCATTCAACTGTAAATGAACAATGCCAACTTAGTCAATGTCTTTACATTGCTTAAAAAAACATTTGACTAATGTGTTAAAACATGTAAGAGCTTGGAAGAAAGAAAACTCGGAAAATCTGTATCCACAATACTTACATTTGACAAGCAAGCAAATTAAATTTAGAAAACGGGCTGGATATGTTAGAAACTGTGGGAATAAAAGTTGAACATTGCGTAACCTCACCATGTACTGCACACGGCTTCACGTTGCACCCCTATAGCTACCACAGTTGCTTCCTATGAAAACCTTTCCACAAATACATAACTAGAACTCCCAGTTTTATTATCTTTATCTTTTTTACATTCCATCTGAATTTATCTATTATTAGCTTTTGCTCATTTTATCTGCATTTTCCATATGTATTTTGTGCTTAGTGTGAAAAATGAACCTGCAATGAGTATATTTCTGTGTTTATTTAACCAACAAATGTTTACTCACGTTTGAATGTACAATGAGTTTTGGCATTTACAGTACAATGTAGTTATCTAACATCATTTGCATTATAGAACAGCGTAAACAGCTGAACTGTTGCAATTATTTAGGCTGCAGCCGAAAACCTTTTTTTTTTTTACTACCTTACCTGTCAGTGTGACAGCAATTCACCCAGCATGCGTGATTGACAGTAGGGAGAATTGCGCCGAAGAAAACCCATTTCCTGTATTTTTCCATATTTAAAAATATATAGACAAGAAAATAGATTGTTTTCTGTCTGCATTTATCTGTAAAAATCAGTAAAAACGAAAACGTGAGAGCCATATGCATAATCCATTTGCATTGTTTTCTTCAACCATCCTATTGATTATATGATGGAGCCCCTGACCTTTTCCATGGCACTGTATCAAATGCCTTTATGAAGACCATATTGTGACATTCACCTTGTTTCTCAATGCCACATTTCTTTTGTAGCATTCAAAGCACACCTCACTAGTTTACTGTGGTTTAACAAGACTCAGTACACCCAACTCTGCCCTAAGACCTGCTGATGGGCCTCGTTTATGCAGATGTTCGACAATATGTACATTAAAAAGGAACCCCAGTGTCTTTCCTAAAACAGATGTTTGCTTGTTTGTCTGCAGATAATAGATTCTGACTTCACCCCTTCTCTGATACTGGCATCACATCTGCCCTGCACCCCTCACTGGCATTGAACAAGAGGTTATTGATTGTTCTACTGTTAAATAAAGCCGCTCGGCCAAAAAAGCACTTAGCTCTTTAAAAAATCCTTGGGTGGCATCCATCTGGAGCAGGTCCACTATTTACATTAATGGCCTCAAGCTGTTTTTCTACTTTTCCTTAGTAAGCGGAATCTCATATACAATGACTTTAGGACACACACCCCTAAATGTTCTATCAGATGCCAAAAGAGATTCATCTGTAAAAACCACTGGAAAAACATTAGCAACGTTAGCAATTTCTCTTTTTCCCCTATCAGTAGTTAGATCTTTTCCTTCTCTGTGAAAAAATGGTTGAATAGTAACTTTTCTTATCTGTTTGTGGTTTATATACTGTGAACCAACATTTGGGAACTTATCTGCCGCTCTGTCATTGCTTACCCTATATTGCCTCATAGCTCTTTGTAGTTCCAAATGTATTCAGGACATTGAGCAAAGATTCTCAATCCTAATTTCGATCTGACTTAAAGTGACATGCACTTTTAAAAGACCTCCCACTTTTATAGTGTAATTTTCTAAATCATATTACTGCAATAAAATGCTGCACGTTTCCATCGTTCCAAGGAAAGAGGAGTATATACAGGGTTTGCTTTCTACACCCGACCAGCAGTTTTGAAGTCTTCTAGGGAGCTCAATGGTTGGTGACATCACCAGATAAGGGTTCTCTTCAAAGTGGTGTTCTTACAAGACGAGACTGTGAGACTTGTGTCTCCTCATCGACTCATACATTTCCATTAACTGCTGCAGGATTGTAAAAAAGTCACTTATGTGGTGAGACTCAGGGACCCATACTACAGAATATTTGAGGAGGGATCAGTAAAACATGTCTGCCCCTTTAATCAATTTGAATGACTACCCCAAACGCCCCCATGTGGCACAACTCAAGCCCTCTTACCCTTACCCCCAAGCATCTGCACATTTTACTGCCTCCTGACAGTAAGAGTACAATCACTTACCCCATGCTCAGCCACTACCCCTTTCTAGAAACTCCATTCTGGTTGCACGTGAATTGTCCATAGTGGTAGAGGTCCCCCTTCCACCACTCTGGAGGAGATCATCTCCACCTCACCATGAGGACTTCATGGAGCATTTTTGCCTAACCAGGAGCCTAAGGTCAACACTTCAATTTCAATTTCAATTTCAAAAGCTTTATTCGGTTTGTGATAATAACCATATAAGCAAAACATAAAAAATACATGGTTACACTCTCCGTGTCGTTCTTGACATCAATAATACTTAGCATGGGGAACTATTTAAACATATGTGCAAAATTCGCAGAATAACAATATTTAGAATGTGCAAATTTCATAATAAAGTGGCTGGTGCTTACAGTATACATAACCAACAATAATCACCCTGGTATGTTTGAGCCTTGCCTAGTAAATAGGTTACACAATAAAACCTTTTATGGTTGTCTACATATCATACAGATATAATCATAGATGGCAAGTACTGACATTGTATATCATGTGCAAATTACGCTATAAAGTGTCATGTATAAAGTGACTAGTGCTTACAACATACTGGGTTACAGTTATTGACGTTGTATATTATGTGCAAATTGTGCTATAAAGTGTTGCACACCAGCTAAATTTCCTTTTTGTGCAAATTATGCAGAAAGTGCAGAATACCTTTAAATAGGAAATTCATTATACCAAATCATACAAACTTTAGAAAACAATAGATTTCCTAGCAGCAATGCATTTTAGAATGTAAGATGCCACATAAAAGCAAACATCCAAACTTTCCAGTGTAGATACTAGCCTCATAGCATTTTTGGTGGATCGAACATGGTATTTTAAAAACAAAGGTCTCAGATAAAATTTCCTTAGAAAATTATAGAATTTACAAAACATTAAAAAATGGCAGGAACTTTGCTTAGACATACTGTCACATGGGTATGCAGAACTGGTACTTCTTTTCATAATCGGAAATGCCACAAGGTGATGAACAATCCCTAGCCTTAAACGTGTCAGGACAAAACGGTGGGAGGTTTTTGTTACATCATCCAGGTATGACTGAAAACCAGTTTTAAGGTTTAATTGCTGGTAAAATACAAGGGTAGGTTGGTGCCTAATTAGTCTCCCTCGTGTCTCCCTTTTATAGGCTAGGAATGTTTCTTTAAGCTCTCTTTTTGCAATTGAGGCTACGTATTCTGGTTCTGTAAAAATATTACAATTAAATAAAAGGCTAAGCCAGTGATGAATGAAACTCAGCCAAGGGATATGTAAACAGTGGTCGAGCTTCAGACAGTCTTTAATAATACATTGTGTGAATACAGTTTCCTCTTTTGCCCAAATAGAGCGCCATAATAAAAGAGGTCGCAATGCGGCTAAATCTGAGATATAGTTAAGTCCCACTTCCTGGTGTATTAAATCTGTGGAGGCAGATGGTGGGACACTCAACAAGCATTTAAGAATATTGTTTTCATCTTGTTGTAATGACTTTTCAAAGTGGTGGCCCCAGACTCCTGCACCATAAAGTGCAGACAATACACATCTATCATTAAATATGGTCACCATATCTTTGACTCTTCGTACTCCCACTTTTGCAGAAAATCTAAAAATACTATTAGTATTCCTACTCATTTTGTGACGAATATTATCATATTCGCATAACCATTTCCCATTTCCTGCAAATGTTACACCAAGATAACAGAATGATTTAACTAATTGCATTTTTGTTCCTTCCAGAAAAAAAACACCTTTCTAGGTTTAGATGCTATATTTCCGCATGTCATAACAAATGTCTTGGATTTATTGATTAGAAGTTTCCTGCCATTAATACAAAGTGTAAAATTGTCAATAAGACGCTGGAGGCCAATAGGGGTACGTGATAATAAAACCACATCATCTGCATATAATAAAATTGGAACAGCCTGGCCATTGATCAAGGGGGCATCCGCAGATATCTGTTTTAATGTTGCATCAACTTGATTGATAAATAACGAAAACAAGAATGGAGCAAGTATGCAACCCTGCCGGATGCCCCTTTTAACCTTAAACAGGGGGGTACATTCACCTGCCGGGCCATAGCGCACTTTAATGGATTATCTCTCGTAGACTCTTGCCAAAGAGTATACAATTTCTTTCGGGGCACCAGTATCCAGTAATATTTGCCACAATATGGAGTGGTCCACGAGATCAAAGGCGCTATTAAGGTCCGCAAAACATAAAAACAAATTGCCCCCTTTGGCCAGTGTGTATGTACTAATGAGAAGATCCAAGTTAACACACTGTTCCAAAGTGCCTAAACCCTTCCTAAACTTATATTGGGCTGGTGAGAGGATTTTGTTGTCTTCGGCCTATACTTCCAGCCTTTTCAACATAACCCTACTCATTACCTTGAGTGACGAATCCAGCAACGATATGGGTCCGTAATTACAGGCCTCTGATTTGGAGCCTTTTTTAAAAAGGGGAATAATTAATGATTGGCCCTATGGTGGTGGAAACTGGCCTTCTACAGCGGCATTAAAAATCTTAACTAAAATCGGGGCCCATAAATCCATTTCACTCTTATATAGATCAATGGGCACCCCCATCGGGCCCTGGAGCCTTACCCTCTTTACTGTCTGCTAGCCCTTCATAGACTTCTTCTATATTTATCAATAGGGGTAGTGTGGGCCAAGTGGAATCAGATAATAAATTAATATCGATCCTATCTGGGTTAAAAATCATTGTATAATGTTCGATCCAAGCATCACTATTTACATGCGAGGTTAGTTCTGGTCGACTGTCATCCTTTAAGAAAGGACAATTAACTGCCTCCCAGAACAGTTTGCTATTGTTGGTAGCTGCTGCTAAACTGAATTTATCCCATGTTTCGTCTTGCAGTTCTTTTTTACGGGCTTTTTACGTAGTTCTTGAATGTGCTCTTTGTTGCGTGGCTTAGTTCCTAGTGCTATCTTCAGGTTGTGTAGGGCCGGGGTGCAACTCCTATTGAACCAACCTGCATGTTTTTGCTTTTTGGCACTGTAATTCTTAGTAAAAAGCCCTTCTATAAATACATTAATCCTAAGAAAATTGGAAATCAGGAACCCTGAATTAACCTCTTCACTTAGACAGTGATCTATTTCCTGTCTGCATTTAACAATCACTTCCTTTTGTATTTTCTTTGCCCATTTTAGTCTCATGCCATTTGTTCTTATAGGAGTAATATTGGTAATACAATTGGGGTTATTAAGTTGTCTATTTCCCCAACATAGCAATGATAACGAAATACTATTATGGTCACTGACCACCTGTTCTGTGATCCATAAATTAGCATAGTCGCTACTACACGATATTAAAACATGATCAATAGTTTGTAGCAGCGCCCCTGCCAGTAAAAGTTGGGCATATAATATTGTCCCGATTCATAGTGCAACTTAAAAGGTCATATTTTGCTATTATAGATTTAATGCTGTGCCATATTCACCATGAGGGAAATGCATAGAGTCAACTTTCTCCTCTGAGGTGTGGCCCTTTGTAAAGCCACAAATTTTGGTATGGGTCAGTGGCCACACTTGGATGTTAAAATCTCCCACCCAGAGGATAATCGCTTGTCTATTTGGCACTGCCAAAGCCCTGTCTATTTCTTTTTCTAGATTATAGATTGCACATACCCTATTATTACTAAAGATGTTGTTATAATAATGAACTAGGAGCAAATCTTTGCCCTTACTAAATCGAAGCCTCATTAACTGACAGTGAGAGTCTATTGTTATACAACTTACAATTTTACATTCCACTAGTTTATTGGAAACAAGTATCAAGAGACCACCCTTAGCCCTTCCTGAGGTAGAGTCAATGGCTTTAATCCAGTTTGAGGTGTAACCCTCTACGAAAATTGGGTCTCTATGCCAAGTCTCCTGCAGGCAAATTATATCATAATTTGATGTAGTAAGATCTTTCCAGAATGGCGTATTTCATTTACTGTTAAGGCCTGCTATGTTCCATGTCATAATTGTATAACCTTCATGTTCATTAACTGTAGTAGGCATATCAATTGGGTACAGAATGTTTGGGCTCTCATAGGTTGTAGGCACTAACATTACATCACTGAAAAGTGTCTGGCTTTCTGGTAGCCCCCTAGGTTTGGTTGTGATAGTGTGCTAACTGAAATTATAACCGATTTGGGCTTAGGGTTGTTAAGGTCCTGATTTCCAGTAGATAAAAAGGATGACAGACTGACCTTTCGTACTCCTTTTTGGACTTCAATAGCCCAACTCCCTATTAGATTGGGTTTTTGTGGTATTCCCTCATCTGACATAAGTCAGTCATTATCTTCCATTGGACTTAATATCTGGAATCTATTGAATAGAGGGACATTTGGGCACGGTAATGGCAGGGCCGGTAATAGTGGCTGATTATTGGGGTTGAGATTAAAGGTTGTGCCGCTCTGATTGGTGTTCATCATTAAGTGTCTGTAAAAGTATCCTAACGGCAAGAGGGTCATGTTATACTCCCATTGAGATGGTGGGGGGGGGCGTTTACTAGAGTATTCCACGGCCAAACCTGGGATTTAAAATTGATGATGATACAGTCTCCCTCGAATTTTTTCTTAAGGGGACCAATCCATTCCACCCATTGTGTTAGTACTATCTGGTTTGCTCCTGTCATCGGGAAGCCACAGTTATTGGACAACCAATGTAAGGTTTTATTTTTAAGAGCAACATGATTTTCCTCCTGTTCTTTCGCCAATTTAGACACATTCACCAGGACTGCCACGTAAGCCCCGCACTCAGGGGGAAGGTCAATAGATAAGGGTGCTTTATTTGTATTAGAAGGCGTAGTATTTAAGTTGCCTATTGCCGGTGTATCTAATACTGGCGGGTTCCTGACCCCTACCTTTATTTCCTCCCTTTGGTCCTTATCACAATGGACAATGGCAACGTGCTTAACTTTGTTCTGTGTGGGATTTTCTTAAGATGCTTCATTATGGTTTGGGTTCCCTTTGGATATCCTCTCGGTATGTTGTTTATTTATACTAGTTGTGGGTATATTACTGCCACTGTCGATGTTCAAAATAGGACCCTCTCCATTTGCGACTATCCCCAAATTACCCTTCTCAATTCTGGCATAGATTTTCTCAAGGCTTCCGCTTAAATTGTGGACCTCCTTGGCTATATTGTCTATCCTATCGTGCAACGGTCTAAGTAATACAACTATTTTGTCAAAAATAGCTTCTAAAGACATAGTATTTGCGACGGCGTTAAGAGCCAGGTCTATATTTGTATTTGCTACGCCACCCCGAGTACGATATTTCTTATCTTTCTTAGCCTTAGTATTTCCCTGGCCAGTTAGTTTCTTCTTGTTACCTGTAACTTTTGGTGGAGGAGTGGGAGATACATTGAGTGAGATGACTGGTATAGATAAAGTGGTGTATTCAAGATACAAGAGGGTTCATCAGTAGTAACATTTACATCAAACAACGAAACTAGTTGCATCTTCCACAATGAGGGGTGACCCAGTATTAATTACTCCTTCGTTTGCCGAAATAAATTCTTTCCTAGGTTTGTCACCAGGCGCAACACTAGATCCCATAGATAAATGTCTCTCCGTGCGATTGATTTCCTCTGACAGAACACTAACTGATTTTACTAAATATGTGTCCAAAGTAGTGCACGGATTATCCAACAGAGGTTTGTTTCCCCGCCTCCTTGCCGTTTTCGAATATGACCAATGACCAATGGGGGAAGAAAAAAAAAAAAAGGAACAGTACCTTCCAGTAGTTAAAAAGTCAGTTTGTTACAAACGTTAGGGAGGTGGCCCAGCCCAGCCTCCTCCGGCCTCTGACAGCCTAAGACGGTCCCGCCCTTGTCCCGGGCTTCTCCCAGCGCCTCCCGCATCACGTGACGCGCGCGGGATGCGCCGGGAGAAGCCTCCCGTGCGCGTCACGTGACGCGGGAGCTCTGTCAATCTTTTAGGCGCCACCGGGCGCAAACTGGGCGTAGGCGGCGTCCGGCCGTAGGGACTCCTGGGGGTTGTATTCTCCCCCCTCGGCGGCCGCGCACTCAGGTCTAAACAGGCAGCGGCAGCGGGGGAGACCAGCGGTGAATGCCCCCACACCTCAGCGCCAGAACCAGCAAGTGCCTCCAAGGGTCAGGGCAGCCAGTAACGGCAAGCAGACCCAGTAGGTTTTCACCGCACACAAACACAGAGCACCCGCTTCACCGGAACTCTGTCGATCTTTTAGGCACCACCGGGTGCAAACTGGGCGTAGGCGGCGTCCGGCCGCAGGGACTCCTGGGGGTTGTAGTCTCCCCCCTCGGCGGCCGCGCACTCAGGTCTAAACAGGCAGCAGCAGCGGGGGAGACCAGCGGTGAATGCCCCCACACCTCAGGTCCAGAACCAGCAAGTGCCTCCAAGGGTCAGGGCGGCCAGAAACAGCAAGCAGATCGGGTAGGTTTACACCCCACACAAGCACAGAGCACATGCTCCACCGGAGCTCTGTCGATCTTTTAGGCGCCACATTTGTAGCGCCTGTAGAGCCACTATGTTATGGTGGTCTGCACACCATTGTTTTGCATTTTAAAGGGGTTTGCTTTTAAAATGCAAAATGCAATGCTACTGATTCACAGGGAGAGTGCTCCGTCATTGTGCAGGTCAATGGTGGATTTTCCTGCCTGGGTCAGCCAAGTCTTGCATGGAAGATCCAGAAAGGAAACATTTATGTCAAAAGGCTTGCCCTAAATAGGATGGGCTTTTTGACGTGTGACCCTGTTGAATTCTTGCAGATAGCCCACCAGGGTCACCAACAGCAGATGTTATTAAGACTCTGCCATTGGAAACCAAGCAATTCAACCACTTTTAAGGTGGGGGACTGAGGGTTTGCCCGATATGGGGGATCCACTGATTTATAGCGATTGTCTGGTCCCAGCAAACTCTAAATGACCCTGACGTATGGCACAGTGCAGTGTATTTCCTGGGCCATCTTCTAACTAAGCATTTGGTGAATCCTTGCAGTTAAATGAATGACACATTACAAAGTTTGTCTGTTTTACACCGACATAATGCCACCTACCCCTTTAAACTAAGTGTTTGTAGCCTTTTCATAGAGCATTCCTACTCCTGACAACTTGTTGGAGGGAGGCAAGAGGGTTTCTCTGCAAGGAATACACTTCCCTCCTTCCAGAGAGCAGCTACAAGGAAGGAGGTAGCAGTGGGGCTTCCACCAATCGGATTACAGTATCCATGCTATTAATGTGCCAAACACTCCACGTGGTCTACCAGCTCTGGTAGCCCCTTGACTATCCCTCCCCATGCCTACTACACATGCAGTACCAACCTTAGAAGAATTCCTGGTTCGCTGCTTTGCTTGAAAGGTAGTACACTGAGGAATTCCAAAGATTTTCCAGGGAATAAAGATCTTTTCCAGGTACTGCTTCCACCTCCGGAAAGAACATGGACGTAAGCATGATAGTGCTTGATGCAGATATCTACCCACGATCCAGGGCCCTCCATGCCTGTATTAGATAAGAATTACTGCTGGAAGCTCGGTGTAGGCCTAGGTAGAGGCAGTTTCTCTGCCCAGATCAAGAGAAGACCTACGTATTGCAAAACTAATGTCTTCATTCAAAGGCCTAATTGTTTGACCTTCCTAATCCTCCACCCTCCATCTATGGCTACTGAAGGCCACAATCCCACTGAGAATTGAGAGGTGAGGGTCTAAGACTTCAAGCTCAAAATAGTTCAAAGACGTGGAAAGGATCATAACTTTGAAGATTTGTTCCACAACCGCTTGCCAGGGGTGACGTTGTTGGTCTCCATTGTGGTGGAATACATTAACTATAAAGTTGACAATGCTAAAACTGTGTCAGTATTCCAAGAACATATCCTGCCTGCCACACATGAAAGGCACCGATTGATAACGACAAACCACATGATCCTCCTGTCTCAAAGAAGGAGACATATTGACAATGCTATTCAAAATGACAAGATGATATGGATGAATTTAAGATAATGAAACAACCACATTCAGAAATGTCATTCAGTATTTAAAGCACAGTGCAACAATGCAAATACCCCAAAATTTTATATCAATCAATCATATCACTTGTAAAGCGCACTACTTACCTGTGAGGTTCTCAAGGCACTGGCGGTAGGAAGGTTCTGCTACTGTTCGAAGAGCCAGGTCTTGAAGAGTCTTCTGAAGGTCAGTAGGTCTTGGGTCTGCCTTAGGTCGGTGGGGAGGGTGTTCCAGGTCTTGGCGGCGAGGTGAGAGAAAGATCTGCCGCCGGCTGTCGTTCTTTGGATGTGGGGGACAGCGGCGAGGGCTAGGCCGCAGAGCGGAGCTTGTGGGTGGGGGTGTAGAAGTTGAGTCGTCTGTTGAGGTATGCTGGTCCGGTGTTGTGGAGTGTTTTGTGAGTGTGGTTAAGGAGCTTGAAGGTTTTCCTCCTATTGACGGGGAGCCAGTGCAGGTCTCTCAGGTGGGGTGTGATGTGGCTGCGTCGGGGGATGTCGAGGATCAGGCGTACAGAGACATTCTGGATGCGTTGCAGCCGTCTCAGGAGTTTGGCCGGGGTTCCTGCGTAGAGGGCGTTTCCATAGTCCAACCTGCGGCTGACGAGGGCCGTTCTTCTTGTTTCGGTGGGGATCCACTTGTAGATCCTGGGGAGCATGCAGAGGGTGTCGAAGCAGGAGGCAGGGATGGGTTGACCTGCTTGGGCATGGAGAGGGTGGAGTCGAGGATGACCCCTAGGTTGCGTGCATGGGCGGTGGGTGTTGGAGCTGTTCCCAGTATGGTTGTCCACCAGGAGTCGACCGAGGCCGAAGGGGTGGATCCGAGGATGAGGATCTCCGTCTTGTCCGAGTTCAGCCTCAGTCGGCTGTTCCTCATCCATTCAGCGACAGCCTTCATTCCTTCGTGGAGGTTGGTTTTGGTGGTGTGAGGGTCTTTGGTGAGGGAGAGGATCAGCTGGGTGTCATCAGCTTAGGAGATGATGTTGAGGTCGTGCTGTCGGGCGATGTGGGCGAGAGGTGCCAGGTAGATGTTGAACAGCGTTGAGCTGATTGATGAGCCCTGGGGTACGCCACAGATGATTTCGGGGGCATTGGAGTGGAAGGGGGGGAGGCGGACGCTCTGTGTTCTGCCGGAGAGGAAGGATGTGGTCCAGTCCAGGGCCTTCTCTTGGATCCCGGTGTCGTGTAGGCGTGTTCGTAGTGTGCGGTGGCAGACCGTGTCGAAGGCGGCTAGGAGGTCTAGGAGGATGAGGGCCGCTGTTTCTCCGTTGTCTAGCAGGGTCCTGATGTCATCGGTGGCGGCGATGAGGGCGGTTTCGGTGCTGTGGTTGCTGCGGAACCCAGACTGGGATGGGTCCAGGATGCTGTTCTCCTCGAGGTAGCGGGTCAGTTGTTTGTTGACGTTTTTTTCGATGACCTTCGCCGGGAACGGGAGCAGGGAGATGGGCCGGAAGTTCTTGAGGTCCTTGGGGTCCACCTTGGGTTTCTTGAGTAAGGCGTTGATCTCGGCGTGCTTCCAGCTTCCCGAGAAGGTTGCTGTCTCGAAGGAGATGTTGATTACTTTCCGGAGATGGGATGCGATGGCTGTGCTGGCTTTGTTGAAGACGTGGTGTGGGCAAGAGTCTAGTGGTGATCCGGAGTGGATGGTGTTCATTGTTTTGCTGGTGTCCTCGTCGTTGATGTTGGTCCAGGAGAGCAGGCGGTTGGTGCAGGTGGTGGTCATGGGGTGGAGGTCTTAGTGGTTGTCGGGGCGGTTGCGGCGTCGTAGCTGTCGTGGATGTCGGCGATCTTGCAGTGGATGAAGGTGGCCAGCGAGTCGCACAGGTCTTGCGAGGGTGGGATGTCATTGGTGTTGGAGCTGGGGTTGGAGAGTTCCTTCACGATGTTGAAGAGCTCTTTGCTGTTGTGTGCGTTGTTATCTAGGCAGTCTTTGAATGAGGCCCTTTTGGCAGACCTGATGAGGTGATGGTGTCTGCGGGTGGCGTCCTTGTGGGCTGCGTAGCTGTCAGATGTTCGTTCACGGAGCCAGTTCTACTCCAGTTTTTGGCATGTTCGTTTGGAGGCCTAGAGGTCTTCGGTGAACCAGGTGGCTTTCTTGCTGGTGTGGCTGTTGGAGGGTTTCTTGAGCGGGGCGAGGGTGTTGGCGCTGTCGTAGATCCATTGTCTGAAGTTGCGGGCGGCAGTGTCGGGGTCGGCTGGGTTGGCGGGTGGCCTCTGGGCGTGGTGGGGGATAGCTGGTCTTCGGTGATTTTTCTCCAGCAGTGACAAGGCATCTGTTGGGTGCGTTGGTGCGTGGTTGGCTTCCTGATGGTGAAGTGGATGCAGTGATGGTCGGTCCAGTGGGGTTCGGTGGTGTGGCTGAAGGAGACGTAGGGGTGTGCGGAGAAGATGGGGTCAAGCGTGTGGCCGGCGGCGTGGGTGGGTGTTGTCACGAGCTGTCTGAGTCTGAGGTTGGGTGGTCGATCAGGGTGGTGGAGTTGGTGTCGTTGTTGTTCTCGAAATGGAAGTTTAGGTCCCCGAAGAGGATGTAGTCCGTGAAGGCGAGGGCGTGTGTTCTAATGAAGTCGGCGATGGAGTCGCTGAACTGTGGTCAGGGTCCGGGGGGTCTGTAGACGAGGGTTCCTCTAAGGGTGGTGTTGGGGTAGGTGTGGATCTGGAAGTGCAGGTGTTCGGCAGTGCTGAGGATGTCGTCAGTGTTGGTCGAGACTCTGAGGGTGTTCTTGTGGACAATGGCGATTCTTCCTCCTACTCCGTTGGTGCGATCCCTGCGGGTGATCTTGTAGCCGTCCGGTATGGCCATGGCGATGTCGGGTGCTGAGGCGGAGTTCAGCCAGGTCTCTGTCAGGCAGGCGACGTCTGGGGCGGTTGAGTCGAAAAGGTCCTTGGGTGCACCTCGGGGTGTGGCCTGGTAGCAGGTGTGTTCTCGTCCGGGGTTGAGTGCGTGGAAGGTGATGGCATCGTAGCACAGTCGGGTGTCATGGTGTTCGCGGGGGCCAGGTGTTCTGCCGCCGGGCACGGTCCAGGCGCGGACGGGTGCAGACGAGCTTGCCTTCGGCGCGCCAGCGGCGCGCCCGACGAGCCCGCTGCGCGGCTGCGCAGTGGCCACCATAAGGAGGGGAGGTGGGAGGGAGGAGCAGCTGGGAAGGGGGAGCGTATGAATGGGAGTGGGGGGCAGGGCCACAGGGGACACAGCAGCAGGGAGAGGGACCGGCGAGGGAATAGAGGCAAAAACGGGCACAAAGGCACAAAGAGGAGAAACAAATACAATACTAAACACCAGGAGGGCACCAAACAAGCACAATAAAAACGGGCAGAAGCGTAAAAGCAATTATAAAATAAAATCAAAATATTCTTCAACTTCACAAAATTTTATAAAAAGTAATTTAGTTACAATCAATTATTTTCATAAGAAAAAAATCCACATCATCAATACAAATTTCAAACTTGATTATAACAACAGTCTGTGGGGTCAATGTTGATTAACACATCACACAGTCTTTTAATTGGCAGTGTCAGCCATCCATTTCAAAGCTGCCAGTCAATTTCAGGATTGATTCCCAAATTCCACGTAAGCAGCCAACAACTGTTTCATGGGAAACTCCGCTTCTTCGGGGCTGCAAGAACGATCAGTTATACCACATAGGGTATTTGACCATAGAATTTCATCCATTAACAAAATAAATGGATCCTTTCAACTATTTATCAATCAGTCTGTTCTCTCAGGGTTGAAATATCCACTGATACTGTTATATTATTTACAAAAAAGACAAACACAAACACATAACTCCTTTACATAAACATATTGGTATTCATTTGTTACAACTGAAGTAATACACAATATAAATTATAAGAAAATTCTATATATACATCATTTTTAATACAATACAAAACATCAATACTGTTTTATTGAGGGGGCAATCCTATCCCTCAATAAGATAAACTCCCTATAAAGATTGGGGTTCTTGCAATGTAGGTGACAGACAGTCATGAAACCCAATTTCAAGAGGATATCTTAAAAGTCCTAAGTGCTTAAATATAATCAATAACTTTTCCAATAGAATGAGACATCAGCATGATTTCCACTCATAATGGTGTACCAATTTGCCAATGAGTCCTAAATTAGTCGAACAAATATCACAGAAAAAGGACACCTCAAAAAGCTTATCTGGAAAAATATTAAAATTGCTTCTCTCAAAGCTCTCAGTACATTTATTTAAGTGTTTTTCTTTGTATGTCGGTTCCCCATTAATTTACAACACTGATTACACACTTATATTTCTCCTAGTTCCCTATTTCAGCAAGAAAGCAGGTACAAACACAAAAAAACAAAATATATTAACTATAAAATCAATTTGGGTCTACTGTTAAACATTAGCCTGAACAGGACATATGTTATTATTTAAATAATACTGCTATGCCTGGCATCCTTGGCTTGGCTCTCCTCTAACGTTTTGCCTACAGACCTCTTATTTTGCTGATTTCGTTTTTGCTGGCCTTAGGACTCTGCATACTTTACCACTGCTAACCAGTGCTAAAGTGCTTTTGCTCTCTCCTTAAACCATTGTAAAATTGGTCTATACCTAATTGGCATATGTAATTTACTTGTAAGTTCCTCGTAAGGTGATACTACCTCTGCCCATGGTCAGTGAATTAAATGCTACTAGGGGGCCTGCAGTACTGATTGTGCCACCTACTTAAGTAGCACTTTTAACATGTCTCAGGCCTGCCATTGCAGCCTGTGTGTGCAGTTTTAAACTGTCATTTTGACCTGGCAAAATAAAACGTTTGGCGACAATGATCCACACAAGATTCTGTATGGTGTGAATTATTTTTAATTTGGAGAACTCACAGCCCAGAATAAATCAAGAGTGGCCAGTGAGTTCTTTAATTTTAACTGTGTGAGATTCACGGTTTCTTTTCTCACTAGGGGTGTAGGCGTATGTGTACACTTAAATAGCAAGTGCATACATTGACTTATTATTGCACGAATAATCAGTACACGGCCTGGCTGATGCTCTGAAAAAGCACTGTTATATGTTGTTGGTCTTTTTCTTGTGTTTGTCTTTCCTTTCCACTATTATAAGAGTGAGTCACCGATGATGATAAATGGGTACACTGGCAATTGTTAGCCAGAAAACCCCTTTGGCGGTGCTACCGTGAGGGGCTCACTCTTTTCTCCACATTTTTCACAAAATTTGTGATTGGTGACGGTATTATGACAACAACTTTTATATGTTATCCTTTGTGTACCTTGAAAGACTCTGACACTTGCACAGTCATGAATAGCCTTAAAACAGTGGGCATGTGGTAGTATAAGTTTTTTTACACCGCTGCATCTTCTTTTGTGTGAAATAGAAAAAGAGTAAGAGTGTCTGGAGGGACAGGCCATATTTTGTTTATTACAGATTGAGTGGGGGGCGGCTTGAACCCTCTGTTCCCCCTGAGGCTCCAGTTAAATGGATAAAATAAAACGTTTGCTAGGTCCAAACCTTCCTATTTAATATATATAAATCACCACTAAGGTAGGCCTTGGACACCCCTGAGGGCTGATGCAATGTATTTAAAAAATTGGAAATGTACCCTGACGTTTCATATGTTATGGTAGTGAAATTTGTTTTTCTATACTGCAGTGCCTACCTTTCCCATCATTTAACATTGGAGTTACCTTATTACATTTAATAAGCTGTAATATCAAAATGGGAACAGATAATTAATTCCCGTTTGTTGTCTTTGGAATTATAATGAAAAATCCTAACTTATGGTGAAGCCATATTTTAGATTACAATTCTGAAAATTCCACTTTTAGAGAGTTTCCTGCCTTAGCTATTTGGTGCTTGTATCTGGGTCACATGATTGGGTGTATTTGACAGTTGGGCTTTGTGTATTCCTCCTAGACAGCCACACACAATAGGCAGCTTTGGTGTAACTGGATGGGCAAACATTGGCAGGATGGGAGGGAGAAGCAGGGCACACCCCACTTACACTTGAGTAGGCTATGTTATACCGCCACACAAAGGCCTGCACACTCCCTGTAGTTAGTCTGGAGCCACGGCAAGGAAGGCAAAGCAACTATCCATTCATAGGCCTGCATTTATAAGCTTCTACCCACTTCAAAGGTACAACTGGATATAAATATTGGACCTCAGACATAAGATCTTTAGTACACAACTGGACCTGTAGATACTCTGCCAGGAAGGAGGACTGCTGTGCTGTCACTCTACTGGAACTGACACATCGCTTCAGCTGTGTGATGCGTCTTTGACGTGGACTCTTGCAACGTTCCGCAAGCCAGGATTTAAGGTACTTTGTTCAGCAGACCTAACTGGATCCCTGTAGCCGGCCTGCACTCTATCACGCTAGGACTGAACTTGTGACTTTGTTCAAGTCTAGCGTGACCAGCTATAGGGCCATATGTATCAAGCCTTTTTCCCGTTTGTGAATTGGAAAAAGGCTTTTGGCATGTATCATTCCAAAACGCCATCGCAAAATAGAGAATTGCAAAATGTACGATTCTCTATTTTGCGAATGCAATTAAGGAAATACAAATAGCGATTCCTTAAATGCAATTCTGGAAGCACCAGAAATTTGCTATATGGCCTTAAGGAATTGCAAATTACCACTAACTTCATGTTGGTGGTAATTTGCGATTTTCTTTAAAGAAGCACTTGTTTGATTTTTTTAAAGTGCCATATGTCGCACATACATGCCCTTGTGGCATGTGTGTGCGCAAAATGTGCACTCATGCATATTTCAGGGGTACAACAGGGTGTACTTTTGGCACCCTTGCAACCTTGAAATTGATTCTCAATTTGCGATTCTCTAATTGGTAATCACAAATTGAGAATGTCTTCCCAATGGGAAGGTATTCCTTATTTGCGAATCTGAATTTGCGATTCGCAAATAAGGAATATGTAGGATTCGCAAACTTTTTAGCAAATCCTACATACATTGCATTTTGCGATTCTCTAATTGCAATTGCTGAAAATCGCAATTTGAGAATCGCAAAACTCTTTTTTGATACATATGGCCCATACACAATTGGAACTTTGTGCTTTTTGGGTGCTATTTTCACTGAAATCTTTAAAATTGCATAGCTCTGATTCTACTGATTAGATTTTTGCTGTTTTGGTCTTGTTCTATTTATTAAAAATAACTTATTTGTTTAACTCAGTGTCAGATCCTGTTTGTGTTGTGTTTGTCACTTTATTACTATTTGAAGTGTTGCACAGATACTTTATACATTGCCTCTAAGTTAAGCCTGACAGCTCTGTTCCAAGCTACCAGAGGGTTAAGTACAGGTTAATTTTGAGTTGACTTTGCCTCACCCTGAAAAAGATGATGGTTTCTGCTTGACCATGGCTCTCACCCCAGTCAACCAACAAACTCATTTCTTATAAATAGCTTACCAAAACGCAAGAGAGATACTGGTTGAACTAATGGACAAGGCATATGATCATTCTTAATCCAACATGCCCTTACTTTTCAATATCATAATCTTTAAAGCACATAACGTTATAACCTCTCATATTTCAGGATTCCAATTCAATTTACGTGAACACCCATCAAATATAACAAATGAAAATTTCTTCAAACTGAGAAAGTATCGCCCATTACAAATAAACAACACCAATATTGCATGTGAACCCCATGTCGCCACGGGTTATAATTAGGGTAGAGTTTGCAGAGTTGTGCCCACTCCGTGTGGAGTACCAAGTTCCGCAAAACTTTGTGAAATGACGCGGAACGGAGTTTTTCTCTTGCGTGGCTCGCTACCATTAAGTTGGCGTGCGAGAAAAATGTTTCTCACTAGAACTCCTCCCAGCAAGATTTCTCCACGCGGGCGTTTGCGGCAGGTCACGACCCCTCCGTTGATAAATCTGCCGCTCTTGTTGAGGAAGCTGCTGCTCCAGTAGTATATCTACTCCAGCAACAGAAAGAAGCAGCACCCTCTGGCTCGAATCATCATGCAGTTCACACTGATTTTACAGGGCAGGACAAACTCCCGGCGCTAAAAATCAGTGCAAGCGGTGCAACTTACCACATCCTGCCGCTAATGGAGCTCCGCGGAGAGCGATGGAGTTTTTTCTGCACTTCGGGTAGTCTCCGGAGCAGAAATCTGCAAACTCCGCCCAGGCCTAGTTATAATAGTCCTCAGCCAACGCATACCACCACAAAAATACTGGCCAGATTTAAATACAAAGATATCTATTTAAAAAAGGCATGCACTCTTGCTGTCAGTAGCATCTCTGAAGCCCACATCAACTCAGGTTGCAATTGTCCTCTACCAGTAAAAACACCATAGGTGAGCAGGGCAAGGTGATGGACAATATATACAATCACACAAAGAGTGACTCCTTTGAGCCAATCTGTCCCTCAACTTACTCAGTTGTCAATAATTCAGCAGAAACCATACAAGCGCTACACTAAAAGGAAAGTTATTCATCTCCCAAAAATCAGTCAGTACAACTTCTCAATTTACTGCCCTATTGTCTCATGGTAATTGTGCATAAGCCACAGGCACCGATAACAGCAGAGCTGGGACTCTTAGGGATGTAAAGGGCAAAAAGCCATACAACACTCTTAACTTCAACCAGCCAAGGGCTGTCTCAGATCCTTTATTTAGGTGTATTATGTAATTCATGGTCCAAGTTCAAACCAACATTAACAGTTCTAAGTGTGTTGATCTTCTAACACAATATCACATTTTGCACCGCACTAAAATGTAATGCTGCATGTTTGCAATATCCTTGCTGAGTTTCATGACTAGTAGACCTAGAAGCCATCTTATTTTCATGCACATTCGTGCATCTTCTAATAGAAATAGAGCATAGTCTTTCGGTACTGGCAACCAGAAGCGTGATATTGATGAAGTCATCCATGTGTTTATGTATTGTATTTAAGTTTCAAGAACGCCTCGCATTTTCTCAGGGAAAAGATTCTGCCATCTGCATTCAAAATGTTTTGCTGAAACTAACACATTTCTGTCAGGTGTTTATGCTCTATAGACTTGTATTGAGGGTTTAATGTATAAAAACTGTTCCAATGGGCATACTTTTAGCATTACACACCTGTGGTGGCCACTGAAAATCGAACTCACCCCCTCTCCAAAGACCATGCCTGCAACCTCATCATCATTCTGGACTCTCCAGGTAACTCTCCATGAAACGTTAGGTCAAAGCTGTCTCCTCAACCTGCTTCCATACTCTTTGCATTGCTCCCCATCAGCACCAAGAAAACTGTGTTGCAGGCCCTTATCACCAGCTGGCAGGACTACACCAATGCACTCTATGCTGGCACCACCACCAAACACATGAAAAGAATACAGACGATCCAGAATGCAGCAACCAGACTGATCCTCAACTTACCCAAGAGAACCCACATCTCCCAGCACCTGAAGAACCTCTACTGGCTCCCTATCCGGTAGAGGTGCCAATTCAAGCTTCTGACCCACGCCTACAAAAGCCTCCATGACCAAGGACCGCTTACATGTATCACTGACTGAATTTCCACTGACCTCACCACGCCCTTGCACAAATACCACGCATCCGCTGCTGCTGCTCTGGAGGACGCTCCTTCTCGCACCTCGCAGCCAAATCCTAGAACATCCTCCCCCTCAACCCCCGCACTTCACTCTCGCTGTTACACTTCAGGAAGAGACTCAAGACCTGGCTCTTCAACTGATACCCGCAGCACAGCGCCTGGATACCATCTAGGGTCATTAGCCGCGCTATATAAATACTGCTTAATTGAGTGAAATGTCTTTTGATTATTTGCTATGCTGCTTGCTATTTTTGTATTAGAAACAGGTTAGATGTTTGGTTTTCTGACATGTTGTGTTTCATTTTAACATGCTGCATTTCCATTTTGAGTAATTTCACGTAATTTTTCAGAAATGTTGTGTACAAGTGCAAAAGAAAATTATAAGAATTTTGCACATCGCTAATTTTCTTAATCTCATCTGAGTTTTTCACCCCAAAATGAACACTCATTAGCAGAAAGGAGCCATATGTTTCACCATGTTAGAGTTTATTATGAGAAAGCAGGAATTTTGCTGCATATTTCCACAAAGTATCAACTTCAGGGATTTTTTTCACTGACTTACATTATACTGCATATGTTGTAACAGATTACTGTCTATAGTACTGTGTTCAATTTCGCACTAAAGATTCTACATTTATACAACATATTTGTAAACACACTCATTTTGTGAAGTAGAAACAGTCCTAGGATTTAAGCTTTTCAGGGGAGAGCAACAACGTCGTCAGCTATTATAAGGAATAAAACGCCCCCTTCCATTTTTTAAAGACATATTTCAAATCACATTCAAATTCCATGGGGAGAGGAGTTGGCATAACAGCTCGGGCGGGCGACCTGGCAGCTGGGGAACCGGGTTCGAGTCTTGGAAATGACGCTGAACATCCTATGATTCTGGGCAAATCACTTAATCTCCCGGTGCTTAACAAAAATGAATGAGTCCTCATGTAACGCAACTGGTGCTATGTAAAGCACTCTGATACCTGATACCGGGTCAAGTTCGCGCTGTATAAAACTCAGTAAAAAAAAAAATTTGAATTCGCATGACTCCTCAATAGTTTGCAATATCCTAATTCCCTATTGTTTCTCTCTCTAAATTAAGTAATTTTTCTCATAAAAAGTTGTGGGAGGAAAAGAAAAAACAGAATAAGGAGGAGTGTTTCCACCTATATAGCCTCTTAAGACAAAAAAAAGTTTGTAAACTACTTAGATACGTCCACATGTGACACTAGGGTGACTGGGGGAAGGTGGTAAATTCATATGTTCACTCGTATGGACTAAACACAACAAAGTCTCTACTGTCCTCAAGAGGATCCCATGGCTATCACAGAAACTGAATATTACAGTTTGCACAATTGAGCATGCACTGACTCACAGCAATGAAAGGAAAGGGGGGCCGCTCGGCCCCCACGCACACATGGCTGGACCCGGCCCCCTCACCCGCCCCGATTGGTCGATGGGTCCCGCCATTGACCCGGAGGCAGTTTGTACGCTCCAGGGTCAAGGGGGGGCGGGACCATAGGCAAGTGGGGTTTAAGAGCCTGGGGAGCGCGGGAAGCATCCTCTTTGTGCCCGCGCTCCCCTGGCTCACTCCTGGCTCCTGGCCCCGCTCTGGGGCTTGTAATTTTCTCTTTTCTTTGTTTTGTAGGTCCGCATGGAGAGCATCGCAATCGGTGGGAGTGGAGCTGCGGAGCCCGGGAGAGCAGCAGATGATTTCTCCTTTTCGTCGGGGGACGGGTGCCAGCCGGTTTCGCGTTGTGGAGCTCGGGAGAACAGCTGAGGCAATATACATGCGGGCGGCGTGTGTGCGCGGTGGCAGCAGCACTCGGGAGGAATGGACGAGTCTTCACGCTCTGGGCGGCGGTGCCCAAGTGCGGGCAGCAACGGTGGTGCATTGGCCCTGACTTCGGCAAGGCGCTGGCTTGAAGGTGAGCCATGGGCTGCGGGTACCGTGTGGTTCCAGCGCGGGTGTGTGCGCATGCGAAGCAGCTGGTTGCGGGTGAACCTTGATCAGAAATGGAGTTGGCCAAACAGCTAGAGCGTTCGAGTCACAATAATGTCGTCAAACTTCCTGAGATTTAGGGCTAATCACTTAATATCCCTGTGTCATTGTTTAACGTTACTGGTGCTATGTAAAGCGCTCTGAGTCAGCTCGCTGACTCGTGAAGGTGAAGATGGTCCTTTGTTGCAATCACAGGCACAATGTGGCCTGTTGGTGGCCTTGTGGTGGCTTCCAGGGACTCTGGATTCTTTACGCAGTTCATTTTGCACATGTAAAAATACTTTAGTGAATCGTGCATGTGGACAACTTGTTTTTTCTAAGGGTGGGCGACCAGCTACGCTCCGTGCACGGAGTGCACGTAGTGCCGTCTCCTACGCATTTTGCGTAGCGGGCGTAGCCAGGCGGCACTACGCGCGCTCCGCAGACGGTGCGTAGCCTGCCGCCACCCGCCTCCCTCCCGCCCTCCCTAAATACTTAAATAAATGGATAGAAAGCTTTTAAAAACACTTACCTTGTCCGCCGCGTCCCCGGGGCTCCCTCTCGCCGTCCCTGGATTCGGCCGCCCGCGCATGCGCATTTCTCATGAGGAATGCGCGGACGCCCGCGCATGCGCATTAGTATCCGAATCGGTGGCGGCGCGAATCGCGGGACGGCGAGAGGGAGCCCCGGGGACGCGGAAGACAAGGTAAGTGTTTTTAAACGCTTTCTATCCTTTTATTTCAGTATTTAGGGAGGGCGGGAGGGAGGCGGGCGGCGCGGAGTGGGGCTACGCGGAGTGCGCGGGTGGGCGTAGTTTTGCGCCCACTTCGCGTAGCTCCGCGGAGCCCCACTCCGCACACTACGCCCAGGGTTAGTTTTTTCCTCTAAAAAGGTTCATGAATTAACCTCTGCATGTTCTTTCAACTAGTAATGGTATAGTGTTTCTTCTGCGTTATTGTAAGATATGTTCTGGTAAACAAAAGAGAATTCTTCCAAATGTATTCTGAGTGATCCCCCGTTATGCCTGTTATTCCTTTATCTTTTGTATACAACATTGACTTAGCTACTATTGGCTGAGCGGTAGGACAGCATCTGATGATAAGAACTGGCATTTCAGAGTAACACTGTAAACGTTCTACCTTTTGTAGGATGGAACATTGATGCATCAAACGTTGAACATTCATGTTCTGTGGCATGTCTACCGTGCTTCCTGTGGTCCTTACATGTTACGGGGCTTGAAACAAATGTTTCTTCACTATTAAATGTTTAATAATTGCTTTATGTAGACTTTGCTGCTGTTAGATTATGCGAAACAAGATAAGTAAAGCAACTGTATAGCAGGCAGTGTTTATTTTATTATTTGCACAATATTTAAATATTTGCACAAAACCTCTCATATAACGGTGTACAATATCAGAGCACTGAAGAACAGGGTCCAGTAACCTTGAACAACATTATCCGCTGTATGATCTCCAGCTCCAGGGCTTTTAAGTGGGCCAGGCTGGGTCTAAGCACCGGCAGTCGAAACGGGTCTCTATCGGGCTCTGTTTTGTGCCCTGGCACAGGTGCTCTGTTTCTTCCAGACTGCAGGGACAGCAGGCACTTTGATGTGCGTGTGCTCACACTGCTCACTTCTCACTAGCGGAGAAGTTATGGCATGACGTCATGCCAGGTGAGCGTTGTAGGGGAAGGGAAATCCTTTAAAGAGTCATTTTCTCTACGGATTTCCCTTCTCTTTTTTGAAAAACATCGTTGTGGTGTCACGGCCAGGGCTTTAAGTGGAAGCTGTTTCAATATTATATACAAGCTATAGTTGCTGCTTATTTATCTTATGCAACTAACAACCATTGAAAAATAACCTTGTAGGTATGATTTTACTTGTTGTTGTATCATATATCTGGATGCAATGACGGAAACAGCAAAACACAATTAGGGCAGCACACTATGCTAAGCACAGATGTTTAGCGTACGTAATTTTAAACCACGCGCTTAATTACATCGGCCACGCCCCTTTGAGAGACACGCTCCCAGTTTTTCATCCACATTTTATGTGCAATGCTTGGCGCGCTCCACGCTGTCTGTAGTATGTAACTTTGATTATGTGAACAGGCAGGGGTTTTAAGGAATAACGCTACCACCCTTCTCCGCGCAGGGCCTCAGTGTACAGGGCAAAGAGGGAGCTGTGCCTTAGAGAGAGCCGGGTCCTGCCCGGTAAAACTGTAACGCACTGACCAGTGAACATAAACCTTACTAGTGGGTTTTTAAAGGGTAGCGCTGTGATGTCTGTCTTTGCACATGACTGTTTGTGTAGTTAGAGTGATATCTTGGCTCTATTTGTCAGTTTGAATGGTCTTGTGTAAGCAAGTGAGCCATGGGTCTTGATGCAAGCAATAAGAACGAGTCTTTCTTACCCATAGATAGTAATGGACTTAATTGGGCGTAATGTGCGTCCTTCACAACTTTGGGGCCTGGCACCACTGCACTTGATGCACTAATGATAACTACATTGTGTTGCACTAAAGATCACCCATATTATAGTAGCATTTTTAACCTTCAACAGCCGTCCTGATGCACTCTACAAGTATAATCTATGTAATATGTCAGAAACTGGCACAGTAAAAACATTATCAATTTGGGTGTTTCAGACAAGAACAGCCCTACTGCTAAGCATTGTTAACGGCTGCAAGTATCCCGCATCCTTCTGATGATGGCTTTTCAACCATAATAAGGTCACCAGTTTAACTACTGGGATTCACATTTTACCTGCAGTAGGCGTCTTGACCCACTGATCTATCGATAAAGTTTTGATGCACAAGGACTATGGAGAGACTGCGAGTTGCAGATACAGAAACTCGGATTTCTTTCCTGAGGGTAATCGTACATAAGTGCCAAAGCAGTATTCTTTAAATTCCGAAATTCTTTATTGTATATAAAAAAATATATATTTACATACATGGACGAGGCTTATACATGAGTGGAAGAAGAAAGAAGAAAATAGGCGAAGGAGGAAAAAGGAGGAAAGAAGGAAGAGGGGGGGTGGGCGGGGGGGGGGAGCGGTAGTCCGTATTCTTGAGATTGCTCGCCAGTCCGTTATTCCATAGTTCGTATTCCGTCGTTTTAATGTTCCATGACATTTGTACGTCTCTGTGATCGCTCATCTTATGCCCCGCGCCCCGGGCCCGAGGGGAACAGTAGAGAGATATAGATATAGTAGGAGATGTGCACGGTGTTCCGTTATCACAAAGGTTTCAGCATGCGCCCTCAGTTGTATCTTGTTCACGCCTATGGTGGCTTGTGTGATGAAAGGTAGTGGTCTAAGGACCCCCACATGGTCGACTGCTTGTGCGTTTTCGGTGAGTGTTTTGCTGTGATGTTGTCCGCCCCCCTTAGGAACGTGACCCAGTTGAGCCATGCCTGTGGTGCCGCCTTTGATGTGTCCTTCCAGTTAGTTAGGACTATTTTGACTGCGGCTGTTAGCAGAAGATCAATGAGGTCACGATCCTCTGTATTTGTGATTGCCTGGGATGTGAAACCTAGGGCCAGGCTTGTGAGGTCTATTTGTATGTCTATGCCTGTGATCTCGTGGATAAGTATTCTGATCTTCCCCCAGAAGTCCTGTATTTTTGGGCATTTTAGTAGGAGGTGTTCTAAGTCTCCCCTTTCTTTATCGCAGTTCCAGCATACGTCGCTGTCTCTAATACCTAGGGTGGCTAATCGGGCTGGTGTCCAGTATGCCTTGTGTATCAGCCAGAATTTCGTCTGGTTCAGTGTGGCCGTCACCTTTTTCCTAGTCGTGGATCTCCATAGCTCGGCTTTCACGTCCTCACTTAGTGCTTGCCCTGCTGCTTCCCCCCAGAAGTTTATGACCTTGTCATTAAGTTTGGTGTTTTTGGGGCACAGGACCTTATAGAGGTATGCTACCTGGTGTCCTAGTGTGTTCAGGCTAGTAGCGAGCTGTACTATCGATGAGAATACTGCCAAAGCAGTATTCTTAAGTGGGTTAAAGGAGTTTAGTGGGGTCTCTAAAAGGGACAGAGCCAAAGAAGTATAGCTATGAATCCCTTCCATGAGGGTTGGACTATTTAAAGTACGGTCTGGCCTTAGAAATGTTAACTATAATCCTGTGCTTCACAAAGCATGCCTCTTTGTATGTTTTCTGGGACTACATCCAGATATTTAACACAACAGACCGGCACCTAAAACAAATCTATACCTTTGCCAATGCTTACAAGCAGTATCAATCGAATGGGTAACAGCAAAGGATGGAAATGTTTCAATGATGAAATATGAGACTTGAGCATTATTACTGCGGTCTGAGGAAGGAGTAGTGGTCTTTTACGTTTTCCAGTCACCCCTGTTATCCCCTTCTACCACCCTGAATGTGCGCGATCTCGGAAGCTAAGCAGGGTCGGACCGGGTTAGTACCTGGATGGGAGACCGCCAGGAATACCGGGTGCGGTAGGTGCCCCCTTGCATTCAAAAAACGACGCAAGGATTCAATTTTTGGTAAGAAATGGTGCTAAAATGAAAGAACAAAAGCAACTCTGTGCACTCAATAATTGTGCACTTTGGATAGGAAATGCCCGAAATTCACTCTTGCGTTTAATATTCGTTTCTTAACATAGGGAGCACCCTTGCGCCCATGATGGACTGAAGGAGGCATATCACACTAAGCAAATAGTGCTAAATACAATAAAACTGACACACAAGCAGCTGCTCACGCCCACTAAAGGTGCTCTTGCTGGAAGATTTATTTCCCCCTAATTAATATTAATTACGCGTACCTGAGTAATAGTGTTATCAATGGCAAGTGACTATCAAAGAATAACACAGAAATTGCTGCCAGCCCCTATATTGATAAGGCTGTACACATTTTGTTTGGTTTGTTTAATAGCGGCCAGTACTATTTTACATAGGACTGGACATCATAGGGCCGGATCTTAGGTGTCGTGACTATTTTTAGACAAAATAACAATAGACTGGGGTGCGGCCGGTGTATCTATCAGTGGTTGAGATTAATTCAAGTCCAGCTCAGTTCACAAACATAAGTTGCCCACTCGGTTCCCCTTTTCGGTTGCATCATTTGCATAATGGGTAGGTGGTTTGTGACACACAAGTACACATAAACATATGTCACAGTATGATTTGTGTTAGAGAACACACAGTCTTAAGTTGTAGTGGGGAAACATGACTTGCCTTGCTGTCGGCATCACATCTGGCTGGCACACATGTGGGCGCCTTTGTAGCAGACAGACCGGATTCGGTAATATCACGCACTATTGATGCGTTTTATGGCATCACGCAGTACCGGTACACCCTTGTGCATGGGCAAGGTGGCATGATATGCCTAGGGTTTGTCATGCAGGCCTATGTCAGACGGGCGTGGACAGTATCTAGGCACCCTAAGCGGGGGGTGGCGTGAAAAGGGGAGGTACAGTCTCACGAAGTAAGGGCTGACTTCCGAATTTGGTCATCCAAATACGAAAGGCACTAATCATGCATCTTTGTTTTTCACGATGTATGACAGGAGACACGCCTGCTGCCTGACGTGCTCCTCACCGCTAGGACTCAGGTCTATTATTCACTAAGGGTCATACTATTGGGCACCATATATGTAATTCTAATTCAGGTACTCCGCATGTGACACAGACTGATGCGAGGCTAAATACTTGTAGTGGCGAGTTTATTGGAATGTGTCTGGTGCCAATCTTAGCTAAGGTTTAGCATGTGACGGGGATGTAATACGGGCATGTGTACTGCAGCTTTCGTCAGGAGGCCAGAAACACTAATCGTGTGTGTTTGTCTTTTCATTTTTATGCATGGCCGGGTTCATGGCGGATATCTGGGGAGTGCTACACACCGCAACAACTGCAACAGGTGGACAGCCAAAGAGACGCGTACGTCAGGTACAGGAATGGCAAGCAACGGTTTCAAGGGTGATGGGCGATCGATGAAGGACTCCGGGGTGCCAACACTGAGTTAATTGTTTATTGATGTGTTAACCTCAGCTTTGGCTGGCTGTGGTAATGTAGGGAGAGGTTGCTGCACATAAAATGGCAGTACATTCCTTATCACGAAACTGTGTGGCTACAGCAACGGCGCAGGTGCTCGCAGGGCACCGCGGTCATCATAGTATATTCATAGGTTATCAATTGGTATGGTCAACGCTTGTAAACGTGGCAGTGCACAGGGGGGTGCCTGGCCAAAGCCTGGAGTAAGAGGCCTATGATGGTGCCCATGGCAGCAAAAACCTAGTAACAGCAGTAGTGAGGCCTACTAATTAGAGCATAACGCAGGGCTTCATATGCGGGGAGTCGTGCTTCTTGAAAGACGGCGTCCGTTTGAGCATGGGGCTTGAAACCATTGCAGAGAATTTCTCTTGCCTACGAAAGGCAGTGTAGGGACAACATATGATCTTGCAAGGAGTTGATAGGGCCCGATAGTGGGACTAAGCATAAGGAGCTAGGCGTGAGGGGATTGGTTTAGGGCATGACCTTTCAGTGAAAGAGGGTAGCAGTTGATACTCAGGCTGCCATGGAGGGAGGGAGGACTTTGTTAAGGCTTTGTATCACTCGGTACAGAGGATCAACGACAAGTTAGAGAAATAGTCCGAACACCTCAATTGCGGAGTATTCCACATGGGTGCATCTGGGGGAGACCAATTCTCCTTCCTGGATGGGGTCCACTTGACTGAGGCAGGCGAGGAGTTATTAGCAAAGCATATTTTAGCATGGTTAGAAGGTTTCGTGAGGTAGATATGACCTTTCAGAGTAGGAGTTTGTGGGGGGGGCCAGATAGTCGGTCAACTATGCTGGCCTGTGGCGGTAAGGTCATAATCGGTGAGCAACAATTTAAGGTCCTTAGGGGGCGGCACCATTAGCGCATGGGGCTGCCCAGGGGGAGGGGCCAATGGTCTCTCCTAGAACTTCAGGGGCAGGATATCCGCTTCCTTGGAAGGGTGCGGGGAGGGAGTCACGCTTTCCTCGGGCTGGTAGCCACCCCGCACATACACTATGACGTCAGCAAATGGCGCGAGTATAAGGGCCCTCCTTTTTGGTCAAATGGAGTTCACGGAGCGTACAAGGGTAACCAGGAGAGGCACGAACTCTCCCGGTAACCAGGCCCTTGTCGCGCTTGCGCACTCAGACGTGAGGGCGTAGCTGGGTAAAGGATCTGACACCGGTTAACGACCTTGCCGTAGGACCAGAAATTATTAGAATGCAAAATTGATATGTAGGATGTTAGATTCGGTTAGGAAACACGATGTATTAGACATTTGTTAAGGTTAGCCCATCATACCTGCCTAACTTGCTGTAAATCTAATGTCTGAATTTTGCATTTAATAATTATGTAAATAATGTTATTTTATCCATTTTTAATTTGTTTTCATATTTTAATAAATACGGCCGGGGGGTCGCGAGACCCCCTGCCTTCCAAAGAATCATGTTGCTTGACTGATTAATAAGTTATTGTCAATTATTGTCTGCATGTTAAGGCGGGGGTGGCCGGCAGTCCTAGACCATGAGGAAAGGGGGTGCCGCTCGGCCCCCACGCACACATGGCTGGGCCCGGCCCCCTCACCCACCCCGATTGGTCGATGGGTCCCGACATTGACCCGGAGGCAGTTTGTACGCTTCCGGGTCAAGGGGGGGTGGGACCATAGGCAAGGGGGGTTTAAGAGCCTGGGGGGCGCGGGAAGCATCCTCTTTGTGCCCGCGCTCCCCAGGCTCGCTCCTCGCCCTGCTGTGGGGCTTGTAATTTTCCCCACCCTCCATCCCTGTTAGCAGAATTCAGGTAGAGGACTTTGGTAGGTATCCTCTGAAGACAATTATCAACGCTGTAATGATAGATGTGTTTTCTTCCTTAGGCCTTTTCCCGTGTACAGGCAATGTTGATCTTAACATTCTTAATTGGTTGTGTGGATGCTTATGCATTGATTGTTTTTCCTTAGGCCTTTTTCCGTTCTTAGGTATAATTGTCGTGTTTATTAAGTGGGTCAGGCGGTAAGGTCATAATCGGTGAGCAACAATTTAAGGTCCTTAGGGGGCGGCACCATTAGCGAATGGTGCTGCCCAGGAGGAGGGGCCAATGGTCTCTCCTAGAACTTCAGGGGCAGGATATCCGCTTGCTTGGAAGGGTGCGGGGGAGGGAGTCACGCTTTCCTCGGGCTGGTAGCCACCCCGCACATACACTATGACGTCAGCAAATGGCGCAAGTGTAAGGGCCCTCCTTTTTGGTTAAATGGAGTTCACAGAGTGTACGAGGGTAACCAGGAGAGGGAAGAACTCTCCCGGTAACCGGGCCCTTGTCGCGCTTGCGCACTCAGACGTGAGGGCGTAGCTGGGTAAAGGATCATGACACCGGTTAACGACCTTGCCGTAGGACCAAAAATTATTAGAATGCAAAATTGATATGTAGGATGTTAGATTCGGTTAGGAAATACGATGTATTAGACATTTGTTAAGGTTAGACCATCATACCTGTCTAACTTGCTGTAAATCTAATGTCTGAATTTTGCATTTAATAATTATGTAAATAATGTTATTTTATCAATTTTAATTTGTTTTCATATTTTAATAAATACGGCCCGGGGGTCGCGAGACCCCCTGCCTTCCAAAGAATTCTGTTGCTTGACTGAATAATAAGTTATTGTCAATTATTGTCTGCATGTTAAGGCGGGGGGTGGCCGGCAGTCCCAGACCCTTGACACAATCACCATCAACCAAGTGAAACAGTCCATCAGAAGTTGCAGATCCAAGGGCACTGGGACCTAATAGGATCCCAGCCTCATTCAATAAAACCAATCTAGACAGCTGGATGGAAAGAATGTTTGCCTTACTTTCTACATCATTCAAAGTAAGATCAGATTGTGGCTCATGGAAAGGCTCAACCCTACATTCAATATTCAAGAAAGTCAACAGATAAGATCTTGCTAATTATAGCCTTGTTGCCCTATTGGATGTAGAAGGCAAAGCCTACACCCACATCCTTCTGAAGCAGTGAGAAGGATGGGCCAGTGATTTACACATTATTCCATTTTGTAAGAACAGATTTAGGTTCAATGGACAATATCGTAGCACTAACCTACGCGGCATATAGGTCTATCAGCAAAGCTAGCTCTCCCCTCTTTGCCTTCTTTAAAGACTCCTTAGTGACCTTTGACAGTGTAGACCCCAACATATTGTGGTACAAATTATCAAAATCTTCATTAAAAGCCATTATCTCACTATCCACAGACACTAGCGTACGAATACAGATGGGACAACGCTATCATGTTACTGAGCCACCGAACAGTGACTGGGCTTAAACAAGGCTGCATTTTGTCTCGACTTCTATTTAGCCTTTATACTGCAGACAAAGCATCAGCCTTGGCCCAAACACAATCTTTCCCCCCTAAAATTGGTTTGCCAAAATTCAGCTACTACAATATGCAGATGACTTGGTAATTGTTGACTAAACAAAAGCGGGGCTTCAGTGAACATTGACCTAACTCCACAATTACAATCAGCAAATAAACTCTAAGTCAATTAAGCTAAAAAACACATAATGGTCTCTGGGAAAAGTGAATATAAACAAAACAGTGCCCAACTCTTGGTAATAGCATTTTGTTTTGCACTCCTTTGTACAAGTATTTGGCCGTACAGCTTTCTGATACTGGCTCCCCACGATAGCAAACATCAAATACCAAGAACAAAGCATACGCCTTAATATTTGCCGGCTCAATTAATCAATCAGGCATATTTGTAAAGTGCGCTACTCACCCGCTAGGGTCTCAAGGCGCTGGGAGGGGAGGGATCCGCTACTGCTCGAATAGCCAGGTATTGAGTTGTTTCCTGAAGGAGAGATGGTCCTGGGTCAGTCGTAGGTGGATGGGGAGGGAGTTCCATGTCTTGGCCGCCAGGTAGGAGAAGGATCTTCCTCCGGCGGTGGCTCTGCGAATACGTGGGACGGTGGCGAGGGCGAGGCTGGTCGAGCGGAGCTGGCGGTTGGGTGTGTAGAATGTGAGGCGGTTGTTGAGGTACTTGGGGCCCAAGTCGTGGAGAGCCTTGTGTGCGTGGGTGAGGAGTCTGAACGGGATTCTCTTGTTGACGGGGAGCCAGTGCAGGTCTCTCAGGTGGGCAGAGATGTGGTTGTGGTGGGGGATGTCCAGGATGAGTCGTGCGGAGGCGGTCTGGATGCGCTGGAGTCTTTTCTGTAGTTTGGCTGTGGTTCCCTGTGGTTCCCGCATCTGTGGAATAAACACTAATCTGCAAAGCCTGTTGGCGGATGCTGTCCTCAAAGTGGTAAGAGGCAAGAGTTCTTCCATTGCACTCATATGTCAAACACGTCTATCCAACTTGATTCTCCCCACTGATGTACTTACCACAATGCAAAATCTATAGGAAAATCTCCTTACTCACAATTCACACCAAAATCACAGACTAGTGTGGAATATGGCTTAACAGACCAGGAACTTGCATGTAACTCTACATATATAACACTCAGCTTCAGCATTTTGAAAGCGAAAATTGACACTTTGGAGTATCACCTAAAAATAATGATTAAAGCTAAGGATGGCTCTACAAATCCATGGGCAAAACAAGTAAGAAAAGCTATTGCAGATCTAGAACCCACTCCAGAATGTTTCAAAAAAGGATCAAAAGCAGCTCTCAGAACTATCTTAAAGAGGCAACCAAAGCTCCTCTCACGTGCCAATGATTACACCACCTGCATTCAATTGAAAAAAGCTGATCTTAAAAGTGACACTTGCAATGCTTTGACCATGCATCCTCACCTGAGGGAAAGGTTAGATAGACGCAGCATCACAAGCATGTGCTTGCTGATGGTTCCAGCAAAAGATTTCAGAAGAGTCAAAGTCAAAAGATAACTTTATTCAATCTTGAAAAGATCATAAAAGTACATTTTACACACAACATAAAAATAAAATACCTCATCGTCGTTACTAAAATATAGTAAAAAAGTTCAATTCATATCTTCATAAAATGTAATGGCTAAAGGTCAGTCTAAGATATTGGAGATATCAGCAGTGCTTTGGATATCTCGGCACATGTTCCTATATTACATCTTTTTGCTGCTGCCAGGGTCTAAAGAGGACAGACAGATACATATAGTACCAGTGTATATAAAAGGAGCCGCATTTAACTTCAACCTGCAAACATTGCCTGATTACAGAGGATGCTTTGTCGAACAGAAAAATTCCAATTGCTTTTTTTATTATTAACTGGAGAATATTGACACTTTTATAGATAGAATCGTTGTTTTATTGCATTGAATGCAATTTAAAAATCTTATATGTAAGCTTGTTATGATTTTAATGAATCGAACAGTTTACTGATATCCTTATATTGTACAACAGAGGCTAGTTTACCCATATATAACACAAGGGATTCTGCAATCCCTGTATGACTGCTGGCTCTGGCAGCAGGCATTTTGATGTTAGAACTCCACTGTAATACCTTATTACAGTTGAGCAGCTACATCATTTATTACAAGTGACTTGGTGCGTCACAAGTCGGCTTGTAAATGAGGCCCCTTTTAACGCTTCACTTAGCTTGAAAGGGGCATTTATTTATTTATTTAATTGCGAGTTTATATAGCGCTGGAATCGACTTCAACTGGAGTATCTCTGCGCTTTTGGGCCAGTTAACATACACAGAGGAATGAAAGAAACGCTGGAACTAAATCAATGGATGTTGCAGTGGGCGTTCCACCGCAACACCCATTGCTTTTTGACGCTGCCCCATATTTGCAGTGCCAAAGACTAAGGCAAGGTAACCTGGTCTTAGACTGGCGATATGAAGAGTTATTAATTTCTTCTAGTTTTTTCTTCTTTCCATGTGCGCTGCACAGAAAGAGAAAATCGCCTTTTCAAGATTGTTTATGTGCAGGAAGGTGACCCTTCCTGCTCATAAAAATCACCCCTGCAGCACAGGCACCCTTCCAACATGGCACCAGGGTGCCTGCGCTGGCGCAAGGCAGCTTTATTAGCACCAGTGTGAGGGGAAACGCAGGGGTGCCCCGTAATTTTGTAAATACAGCGCATCCCTGTGTTTCACAAATGTTGAGCGTGGCGTTACCAATTTTGGCGTAACACTGCGCACCGACATTTTGTTGTAAATACCCCACCCTCCCCTAGTTTCCACCCTGATTTCGCCTGTGCTGAGGCGAAACTACCAAATAAAGTCACACGCAGGGCACGATTCCTAAAAAAAGACATGGGGGACGCTGACGTCACGACAGGAAGTGACGTCACGAAAGGTGGCTTGCACCATCAGATTCATTGCTTCCCCTCGCTCACCCCTTAGATGCGATTGCATCAGAGAAGCCAATGCATGAGCAGCGTTCTGAATGGGCTCCGATCTCGCCCCAGAGAGGCCAAAGAGTGAATGTGTGACTCCATTTGCTCCAGTTATCGAGCTCCTGGTAAAATAAGTGGGAGGACGCCGTCCACCCGCGTGGTACCCCGACTCGAGCCCTGGTCACACGCATCCAGCACGCACCACTCAGCAGAAAAATACCAAAGGCATGGGTTCAGGGAACGGCGTAAATACGGGGAAACTGCACAAAATGATTGCTGAGCCAGCACGAGCCCAGCTCCACCGGGCTGACAAAGAAGCGCGTGTTGCCTCAAGTGAATTATTCGCACAAAATGCATTGTGACTCGCGTTTTCTTAGCAAACAAAGGCGGCCATTGAGTGCCAGCGGAGCAAAGTATACACTGGCGCTTTTTGACCGGCTCTCCTCGAGCGGGGTGGCTTCGAGGAACTACCAATCCGGACCGCTGACTCTCACTCGTGTCTGTCTGTCTGTACACGCCGCTAAGTGTCATGTTTTGTTTTCGGTCTCAGAGGGCTGACAGGCCCGCAGATTCCAGCCCTGCCTGCGGGTGCGGGGGAGGGATGGAAGGTTTCGTTTTTTTTGGTGCTTTTCTCTCATTTCTTTCACCCTGGGCGAAACCACCGAGTCTAGACCGAAGTGTTCTTTGAATGCGGCGCAGAGTGCAGGGCGCCCCTGCGAATTCCTAGAGAGCCTTTCGTGCTGCCAATTAGGTATGCTAATTATAACCTTTCACCTTTGTCCTCTGCTAAGGGCATTACTAACTGCTCTGCCTCTCTGAAAGAAGCCGATTCCTTGCAGTTTTGCATCAGGTAAAACAAAAAGTAAATTAACATAAAAAATAAAAATGGGACTAGTGAAACGCACTGGTTTAAACACGTAAGGGAAATGACTGCATGTTTGAGTTACAAAATAAATATTTAAGTTCGTCGTTATAAAAATGCAAAAAACACCCAAAAATATACTAGGCTTTAACAAGATTACTGGCAGGAAAGGCATCGATAGGTGAAGATGCGTCTTTCCTTCTCATCACCACTACTAAAATAGCTCTGTGGGTTGTGTTCCTGGTGGAGAGATCTGCGCTTACCTCTCTTCTCGCACTGAATGTATAGAATCGTGCAGGGAAGATTCGACCTTTTATGTTTTCAGTGTCGATAACGTTAGCACCGTTAAATTGGGGTAGCAATGACCTCTGTTAGTGTATGATTCAGTTCGTGGGGTCTCCTCCCACCATCTCACCTCTGCAATAAAAGCATAGCAAGTCACAGTGCATTGGGCTACCTGCACTTTCGAAATATAGATTCGTTCACTCTGATCAGTCCTTAAAATGTATAATGGACGTTATATTTGTTTATTTACTGAGCATTTTAAAAAAGAATATACAACGTAGGTTTTTTCAAATGGCACAAAAGAAGTTTGCAGTGAATGGTAACAGAAAAGCAGTAACCTGGGAGTGGGTGCACGGAGTAGCACACGTTTGGCAGGGCGCGCGCTGCATTGCCTGCCAAAGGTGTGGGACGCTGCGTAGGTGGTGAAGGTGAAGATCTGCTCTGCACAGGCCCGGCTCCAGGAATTTTTATTTGGGTGGGCCAAGGGTGCATTTGGGTGGGCCACTGTGGGCTCGATTTGTCGCATATATGTCTGGGCAGGCCTGCTTCAGAGCCCGCCTTTATCACTTCTTAGTCTTACAAGGCCCAGTAAGACGCACTATTTTCCAAACCTCTTTTTATATATGCTCACTCTCAAAAAATGTTTTTTCCATGTAATGTTCCTTTGAAAGAAAGAGGAGGTTTCTGAGATGGGAGTATCAGGCAAGTGACACTTCTCAGGCTCCCTCTGTGCGAGCCGTCACGGAGAATCCCTCTTCATTACTACCTCGACCTGACCCCGGACTCTGCCACGCACTCCCTTACAGGTTTGATTATCCACTACTCCTCTCCAGTGCACCTTATCTCACAGCTAACCTTGGGCCCCAGCCCCATATCAGGCACCATTGGGCTCCACTTTCATTTTTCCGGGTAAAAACACTAGTAAAATCACCTTCAAACTTAAAATATTGAATGTATCAGTAAATATAATTAGTACGCACTTTAAAGTATGTTCCACAGTAGCCCTTATGACCCGGCTGCTAAATAAATAAACAACAGAAAGGCCATGACAGGGCTGGCTTTAGTGCTGATGCAAAAGTTTTTTTTGGTGCCACACCATTTACCTCTTTCTCCGTAAATACCTTTACAACCACCTTCCAACAGTGCCCCTCATCTCTCCGTAGCCCCCTTATTGACCACCTTCTCAAACTCCCTCACTGCCACCCTCCAACAAAGCCCCTCATCTCTCCGTAGCCCCTCCCCCTCATGACCTCCTCCTCAGACTCCTTCACTACCACCCTCCTCCAGTGCCCCTCATCTCTCTGTAGGCCCTCCCCCTCATGACCTCCTCCTCTGATTCCCTCACTGCCACCCTCCTCCAGCGCCACTCACCTCTCCGTAGCCCTTCCCTCAAATGCACTTCATTTGTTGTATAGCGCTACTCATATCAGTGTAGGGTGTCACAGTACTTTACATCACGCACGCATTATACAGAGACAATCAATCATGCAGGTATGTAAATCAGTCTGCAGGGAATGTCACATAAGCCATTGAGGATTACAAGGTGCAGGAATCACGTCATCCATACTGGTGGGCAGTATATTTTAAGAGGGTTTGGTCTGGGAAAAGACAACCGTAGGATTTAAAGAGTATTTCATGAGGGTCAGCTTTACTGATAATAAAACTGTATATCTTCCCAAAAATACTCATTTTGGCAACATAGAATAATGAAAGACTGAGGAAGTTCTAACTATATCACAAAATAAAAAAAAGCAAAGTTATAACTATGGTTCATGTTTATATGCAGCTCTTTGGTGACAGTTCATTGGTCACTGTTTTATGTTAGGGTTGTAACTTCTGAACTGCAAGTAACACAAGGATCTCTGTGAAAAAGGCAGTAACCCACTGAGCTTCCACCTAAAATACAGTTCATCTGCATTTAAAAACGACTAACAGACAAATGATTGTTCTCCAGCAGGATCATTAACCACCAGGGTTATCTGGGCATTTTCTATTGTCTTATTGATGTCCTGCGTCAGCCATGATAATGATAAAAAAAATTCAAATTAAGCAAACACTGACTTTATTTATTAACTGTACAATGAATTAAAATAATTAAAGTAAAAAACATAAAAGCAAACAGCTAAAAAATAACCACTGTAAAAAATATGAAGTACTCTAATAAAGTGTAGTTTCTGTGCCAAAAAGGATGTGTCCTGCTGGGCCTGTGCAGATTTAAAAAAGAAAAACAAATAGTAACACATTCTCTTACCTACTCCATAAAACAAACTTTGTGTCGCAGCCTGATCTGATATGCAGCTGCAGGGGTCACGAAAGGTGAATAGGATTAAAGAAACTTTTCTCCTGCACCGCATAGAAAAATGAAATATCTACACTGCCGAACAGTAGGCAAAGGTGACTGTTGTCGCCTTTTGCCAGTGGAGATGAATGGGTGAAAAAAATAAACAGAGCCTTGTTAACATATCAATGGTCTTTTAACGACCTGTAAAGTACACGGGTGCGGCTGCGATAATCTCAAAACTGTCTGTGTGTGCGCGCGCCAGGGAAGCTGTCTCAGCCCGGCGCACACACACACAGACACCCTTTGAGGCCGAGGCCAATGCCGTTGCGTGCCTACCTTCAAGCCCTCACTGCGAGGGCCAAGGCTCCTGTTTGGGTGGGCCAAGGCTCATGTTTGGGTGGGCCCGGCCCACCCGGCCCACCCTCTAGAACCGGGCCTGGCTCTGCAGAAGACGCTGATTCCCTGGAGTCTTGGAAAGGATGACATTCAATGAGATATTACGATATGACATCATTTTATTTTGAGTATTTATTAATACCTGAGAGGTATACACCTGGTAAATTGAGCGTTGATTTGTAGGCAGATGTGCTGTGGCATTGTAAAACTTCACTGTTCCTGAACTTTCAAGTATAGCTTCATGTGCAACCTGACCATCTTTGAACTGGTGCAATGATTAAAAGAGATTCTAGGTGTTGTCACTGCTGCACACAGCAACTATTATTGATCCATTTACCCATGTGGGAATTTAGTGGGTGCCACAAATGGGAGATACGGATGGGGTGGCGGGGAAGGGGGGGGGGGCTGTGGCAAAATATATATTTAAAACCATCAGGAGGCAGAAATATCAGAAGATAAATATTTTGATACACAAATATCATGATGCATAAAGATCATTCATAAGACTATTGATATTTGAGGCAAGAAATACTATTTTAATATCGATGTTCATAATAGTTTTTTCAATATTATGGTGGTTAAAAATATCTTTTTTATTATTTGAATGTATTTTAGTCGATACATTCAGTTTATGTTATTGTTTATATAAAGGTTATTTTTTTAATATAGTTTGTAATTTTAAGCGATTTAGAATGTTGTATTACATTTTTTATAGGAAGTTATTGTGTTGTAGTGGTTTGTTGGGTTTATTTATTCGTGTATTTTATAAAGCGCACAGCTGCCCCAACGGGGCGTCCCGGCGCTGAGAACTTTGAAAGCGGAGGGCACAGGAATGTGTTAAAGGGAGAACAGATGGGTCTTCAGGGACTTGCGGAATGACAATTCTGTTTGGGAGGAACGTAAGGCTGCCGGTAGCTTGTTCCAATGCTGAGTGGCACAGACCTCAAAGGTTTTTCCACCTGCACGTGAACGTTTAAAACGTGGAGTTTCCAGGAGGAGAAGAGAGTTGGACCGTAATGTCCTATAGTTGGTATACGGTCGCAGGGTGTTTTTCAAATGGGCGGACGCAAGACCCCTCGAAGCTCGATAGGCCAGCGTCATAGCTTTGAAAATGCATCTTTTGGCCATTGGCAGCCAATGCAGTTTGCGGAGGTGGGGAGAGATGTGATGTCTGAAGGGGATGCTTTCCACTAGCCGAGCGGCGGAGTTTTGGACCGTCTGGAGTTTTTGACATAGGCCTGCTGTGATACCTAGATACAGGGCATTGGCATAATCAAGATGGGAAGTGATCAATGCCTGGATCACAGTCTACGGCAGTCCGCTGGTAGGTAGTTGATAAGCCGTTTGATGGTCCTGATCTTGCCAAAACAGGAGACTGTCACTGTTTGTACCTGGGTATTGAAGCTGAAGTGGTTATCCCAACGGACTCCAAGGTTTCTTACCCAGTCTTTGGGCGTGGGGGCTTGGCTCAGATCTTCTGGCCACCACAGACTGGAGTCCAGAGGGGATGGTGAATTGAAAAACAGGATCTCCGTTTTTCCTGCATTGAGTCGAAGGGAGTTAGCATCCATCCACTTGGAAATGTCCCTAAGGCAAGTTTTTAACGGATCAAAAGCAGAGGAGGAGGGGGAGTCGAATGTAAAGAGAAGCTGAATGTCATCAGCGTAGGAAGTAGATTTGATCCCAGTCTGAGCGATCAGCTTAGCCAGGGGGGTGAAATAAACATTAAACATGAGCGGGCTAAGGGAGGAGCCCTGTGGGTTTATAGGGGGATAAGGTGGGAAGCTAATTAGTTAATAATAATTATGAATTATTCAATAAGTTTCATTTAATTATTTGATTGATATTTATTATGTAAATTATGTAATATGGATTTATTTTTATTATATATTATTTCTGGGCTGTTAGGTTCGGGTGAGCTGGTTGATGGTCATATCTAGGGATTACCTTTGCGGCTCTAATCCCCTGAGTTCTACCTCCTCCTTGAATCTTTGGACTCACATGTGGTTTTTTGGATGGTGACCCTTCAACTATCCAATTCCTGCGATTTTGGTTCGTGATCTCTCAATGGACTGTGAATTTCGCTGACCTCGGAGCCCGAATAATCAAGGGCGCTGCCCGGTGGAGCTGTTTTATCAGCTATAGAGGAGATTAGGCTCTGGTTCTCCCCCTCGCCCATCACCTACCCAGCCGGACATTGGACATGGTTCCCCTCGTCTCTCCCCTGTGTCTCCTTTCCTCGCCCACCCTCCGACAAATTCATCCCCTGAAGTACTTTCCTCCTTGCCGGTCTGCCTGACCCGATCTGCTTTCCCTACCCCATTTTACCTTCCCCCTCTTCCTTCTTTGCCCCCTAGGATGTGTGTCTTGGTTATGCTATGCACTAGTAACTCATGTTTTTTGTGTAACACTGTTTGTTTTCCACTATGTAATACCTGGCTAATGTAATTGTTGTAATTTTGTAACTTGTAACTCGCTGATCCTCATGTAAACCGCTCTGATACCTCCGGGTCTGGCCAGCATTATATAAAACTCTGCAAAAAACATAAATAACGAAATAAATAAATAAGGTGGGAAGTTAATGATTGAATACAAAGTATTTATTAATAGATATTTAGTTCATCAAATTGTTATTTTGTAAATTGATTAATGGTATATTTCTTTTATTACATATATAATTTATATATTTAGAGTTTAATATTTTGTCTACATTCATCGTGTTACTTTTATATGTAATGTGTTTGAAGTGAAGTACTTTCCCTGCTCTTGTTTAGACTGCAGTAGGAATAGCAAAATTAACCTCTTTGTAATTCAACATTTTCCTTACTGTTGGCTGTTTGGAGTGGGAATAGTAAATTTAACACCTCTGAAGGTCAACACTTTCCCTACTGTTGTGTTGTTTGAAATGGTAATAGTAAATATACAAATATATTTATGTGTTGTTTGTGTTTATATAAGTATATTTAAATATAATATTAGATATTAGTGGAATACATTTAATTTACATCATATTGCAATTATATATTACAATATTTAACATTGACTACTTTAAACTCTATTTTTATTACAAAATCGATATTTATGTCTATTTTGTTCTGATCTTTTTGTACTTACCATTCACATTTTTAAGATTGCAATATTGCAGTGAACTATATTTTTGTCACAATGTTTTTGTAAACAATATTGTTTAGCACAATATTGTGTCAGTGATAGTAATGTTGAAATGACAGTGAATTTTAATATAAAGCTAAGAAGATAATTTGCGTAATTACGCAAATCTCCGCGAAACGGTAAAAAATCTCCGCGAACACGCAGAAATTCCACGAACACGCGGAATTGCTTGTTCGCAATGCTTTTTTACTGTTTGCAATAGCTGTTTGCGTGCTCGGGGGGAAATATCTCGCGAACATGCATTACAGAACGCGAACAAGCAAAGTTGCGGAATGCAGAATTTTGGGCAATTTTGTGTTCTCCGCTGAACGCAAAATTACCCAAATTCCGCAAACGGAACGAAATTTACCGCCCAGGCCTAGTTGATAAGGGATCCGAGAACCGCTTAATTTCCCGGGAATCAAGGAAGTTTAGGAAAAGGAATAGCAGGAAGAAAGAGTAGAGCATCTGGAGGGTGCATCATTGTCTTCCAGGTTAGACCAAACAGAGAGCCAATCAGGTGGAAATGTCCTGGTGATTTAAAGAAGCAACAGTAGTAATGGCTGGTTGTCTCACAATTTCTTAGCTGTGTGGTTCCTCTTTTGTAGTTTGTCCACTATTGTTCCCTTTGGGTCGGATTTTTGAGAATTTAGCAATGCTTGTACACTAACATACCTGTTGCATAAATTCCCTAGAACTGGTGTGTCTCTTGTCTGAGCCTGCCTGAAATCCAATGTATTTAGATTGATTTTCATTTGTGCCTTGGTGCCATTATACCATGACTGCCCACGGTTCCACCAGGGATTCCCACCTTTGTGCCAAGTTCAGCATGTTGGCATGAATTACAATCATTGTATCAGAGCAGCATGTTGACAGGGATTACCACTACTGTGGCATGTTCAGAATTTTATTAGGGATTACCACCACTATGGCATGGCCAGCATTTTATCAGGGATTAGCACCTCTGTGGCATGGCCAGCATTTTATCAGGGATTACCACCACTGTGGCATGGCCAGCATTTTATTAGGGATTCCCACCATTGTGCCAGGGCCAGCATTTTATTAGGGATTACAACCACGGTGGCATGGCCAGCATTTTATTTGGGATTACCAGCATTGTGTCAGGGCCAGCATTTTATTAGGAGAGAAAACTGCCCTAACTGACTCATCCACTCATTATGTTCATAGAGTTAGAAATAAAACACCAAGAACTGCCATTAATTAGAAGCATTGGTGCTAGAATGCATTTGATCAGGTGCACATGTTTTTTTGTTAAACATGAACCAGATGAAGTTTAGTGGTAGATGTCTTTAAAATCATGAATCCCATTATAATGCGCCTGCGCCCTACAGTTCAAAGACACATTTTGAATGTCACTGTAGAGGTTGTGGTACAAGGCACGCATGTTTTTTTGTTCTCTCCCCCAGTGTTTCAGCTGCTCATTGACACCCAAGTAAATGTGGTCAGACAGGTGGAGATGGTCAGGTTATTTACTATAATGGATTTCTCAAGTAAACTTTGCTAACAACACTTTACTATTTGATATATATGTTTTTAATAAAACATTTTATTTATTGTGAATTACACATTTAAAAATGATTTCAAATCAATTTTAAATACATAAATATAGTTTCATGTAAGTAATTTTTAAAAACATTTTCAACAATTAAATACTTATAGAAGCATTATTTAAGAAAATATTTTTTAAATTAAAATAACATTTGTATTCAAAACTAAATTTTTTTTTAAAACAAATATTTATACTAAATATTTTTTAAAACATGAGCCATGTGTTTTTCATTTAGATACATTGTTTTCAGAAATAGAATGTAAATTATGTTTTTAAAGTAATCTTTTACATTTAATTTATGTAGCCCCCTTGAAACATATTTTTTAAAATATATTATATATTAGATATATTTATTAATTGCAATGTTATTTTGAAAATACTATATTTATAGTCGTCATTTTCATATGCACAATATTTTTACTCCTAATATTGTCACATTGTACATTACAGCTATGTTAACATGATATTTTTTAAATTGATATTTTGACATCAATATTTTAGAACAACGTTGTGAGACATTATTTTTCAGGTCCATTTTGTGACATTCAAATGAAACTAAGAGCCTGATTTGGAGTTTGGCGGGAGATTTACTCCTGTCCAACTTATTACAAGTGTCCCATATTATATTCAGTTGTAATTTGAATATCGGTCCCATTTGTGACTGAGTAACCCATCCGCCAAACCTCTAAAACAGGCCCCAGGTTATGCCACTTCATACGCTATCTTTACAATAATGCATTAAACGTCTTTCAATTTGCATGATGTTTTAGGAAAGTCTTCTGCTGGTCCGTGTTACATTCTGTTCTTTCTTTGAAATTTTACTAGTGGAAATGTTTCACCCCTCCTTCTCTTCTGTCATTTTTATTGTGATATGCTTCTTCTTCCTGTGTGCATTCCTTTCTTCTATGTACATCATAGTTTCTTGTAAAAACATATCATTGTTTGTATATCCTTTAATCCGTGTGGACTCGAAGTGTCAAGGCTTTCTATCCAAACCGAGAGAGATTGGTCTCACAAAAACTGTCTGGAACCACAGTTTTTGGTCTACATTTGATAGTATGGAACTAGATCTCCAGCTGTGGTATATGGCTTTGGGGTTTATGCAGTAACACACCATTTTATAGTTTCAGATTCAGTTTATTTAGGTGCTGTCTCCTTCAAAGAATGATGGAAGTGGCGCTCTAAGTCTTTAGCTTTCCTCTCATTTCCAGTGAAGCTAGTGAGATTGCTCAATGATTAGAGCACTCACTGCTGAAATCTGTGTTCGACCTGCAGATCAGTAGTCTGGTTCTGAGGATAATAAATTAGGTGGCATTAAATTGGATAAAACCTCTAGCCTCAGTCTCTGTTCTTGAGTGCCAGGATGAAGTTGAAGTTTAGGTAGCAAAGCACTCGTTCAGCACATGCTTAGAAACTGTGACCTAATGTAGGATAGAGGCAGCATGAGGGCAATCACACAAAACACCAAAACGCTTCAACATACGCCACATTGAACTTCAACACTCTTGGTAGCAGATATCACTTAGTGTGCAACATCCCTGCCAGTGCACTTATGAGCCTCTTAAGTGATGTGAAGCACTGAAAAAATTCAATAATAATGACACCCTATCTTTTGGATTGCATTTTTTCAGTGCTTGCTTAAGTAAGTAAGTGTCCAGCAAATTACCTTCAATGATCCTTCCAGTGTTTTTCTCCAATTACACATGTGCAAATTAAGGCACAAAGAAGGTGACGGCTTAGCTGGTGCCTTAAATGACATGAAAAAGGTATGAGGGTGGGATATGTAATAGAGTTATGTAATGTCATTTTATGTTGTGTTGTTCTATCTGTGTTTTTATTGCATGCGAATCACCCATGTGGGTATCCAGGCGCACTGTAGTGGGTGTGTGAGGCCAGCCCTAGAGGACTTACTTGTAAAGCCAGGTCTTCATTCAGCTTCTTGCAAAAGTCAATAAGAGAGAAGACGACGATGATGTATTGTGGGATGTCCTTCCAGGCTTTAAGAGCCATGTATTACGAGGCGCAACCAGCGGTAAACAACCTTTACAACGCAACTTTTACCACGCAGTGCCTTTACAACGAAACTTTTATAACGCAAACCATTACAACGCATTGCGCTGGGGGGCGCTCTAGGATAGGGAAAAGGTTTAATGTACTATCCAACACCTTCCCTACTATCCACGGGGACTGGAGTTGGAATAGTAAATTAAACAATTCACTATCCAGCACCTAAAAGCACTATGCGTTGTAATGGTATGCGTTGTAAAAACCGCGCTGTAAAAGCATGCGATGTAAAAGCATGCGTTGTAATGTCATACATCCGCAACCAGCTGCTCTTCTTTTGTGAATGCGTGGGATGTGTGCAAATAATAGACCGGCAGAGCGGAGCTGTTTACAAAGTTGATGGAAATGAATGCAGCTATTAACCCCTTCCACGCTCATGACGAGCTCAGCTCGTCATGAGGTACGCCTGTCGTACGCTCATGACGAGCTGAGCTCGTCATGTAACGCGGTAATTGCGAATCTTCAGCGCAGCGCGGTAAAACGCTTAGCGCGGAAGGTGTTAAGATAGGCAGGGTCTGTGTTGTGGAGTGCCTTGTAGGTGTGGAAGAGGAGTTTGAAGTGTGCACACTTATGTACCTGGAGCCAGTGGAGTTCTATAAGGTGTTGATCTGGCTGCTGCATTTTTGATGGTCTGCAGTTTTCTTGTTATCTGGTTGATCATCCCTGTGTACATGTTGTTTGCATAGTCTAGTCTACTGGTGATGAGAGATTGGGTGTTCATTTCGCGGTGTTGCCCGATAGCCATTTTGAAGATTTGTTTCAGCCTCCTTAGTGTGTTGAAGCAGGACGAGACCACTGGTTTGACTTAGGCGCCCATGTACAATTTGTTGTCTATGATAATTTCAAGGTTTCTTGCTTATGAGCAAGGTATGGTGGTGTGTACAAGGTCTATGGGCCACCAAGTAGAGTCCCATGGTGAGGTATTTTTTCCTGAAGACCACTACTACGGTCTTGTCCGAGTTCAGTTTGAGGCAGTTGGATTTCATCCAGGTGGCCACTTCAATCATGCATGTGGTGAACTTGTTCCTGGTGTTGGTTGAATGTCTAAGAGGGCCTTTTTCAGTTGTGTGTTATTGGTGCATGTGAAGATGTTTATGTTGTGACCCCGTATGACATCGGCCATATAGATGTTGAAGAGCGCTGGCCTGAGTGAGTAGCCCGCAGATTAGATCTCATGATTCAGAAGACTAAGGGAGGCATGTTTGCATTTGGGTTCTTCCTGTGAGGACGTTGGGGAGTTCGGCCAGTTCGACTGAGTCTTTCTTAACCCCTTCGGTGCTCATGACGCGTCATGGCATATACCTCTCAGGTGCTCATGACGAGCTGAGCTCGTCATGACCACACCCGTTTTGGTTGCTGTCCAGCACAGCAGGGGAATAGCTCTAGCAGCGATGTGGTTAAGGAGGGCTTAGACGGCTGCATGTTTCCATGCTTCCTCAAAGTTGGTTGTACTGATGGAAGGGTTGAGGGTGAGGGTCTTGCTGATCGGGATCAATCCTTTATTAAAGGTGTGATGGGGCAGGGTTCCGCTGAGGCCCCTGAGTATATGGTCTTCATAATTGTTGCTGTTTCTTATGTGCTAATTGTTCTCCATGGGGTGATTGTGTTGTCTTTGTTCGCCACTTAGAGACTACTGGAGACGGTCAGGGGTCTGGTCCAGGTTGCCACTAAAGAGGCATAGCTATGGATGCTTGGCAAGGCCTGTGTAATTTAGGACTTGGTCTAAAACATTCACAAGTACATAAATAATGTGATATTCTGAATAGTAGGAAAACATAAGAATGTTACATCTCCTCCACTTGAACATAATTTCTTGCACATGTGCATGCATGTGCAAACACACACCTTCCCCACTTGCAGTCTGTGTCCCTTTGCCACTGGCAATAGTTCAACAGGGGCAAACCTCATTCACACACTTCCCCAGAGTATAATTGACTCCTATGTGTCCATTGGTGCTCTGTGCACTCTTCAAAGAGGACATGGTTTGGATGGGCACGCATTTTGAATACCTCTATGACTCACTGAAAGGGCCTTGTGAGTAAATATAATTGATACGTGTCAGTGGGTATTGTGGGTAAATATAATGGATACGTATGTGACCATTGCTATGTGACCTCTGCATACAGTCCAAAGACTGTGCGCAATGGACATATACTCTGAAAACCTTTATGACCCACTGTCAGTCATTGAAATCATAATTGGTACATTAGTGGCCACTGCTCCATGTGATCTGCAGAGCAGAAAAGGCAGCGGCAGGCCTCTACTAAGGCAGAAGAGACAGGAGCTGAGGCAGAAGAGACAGAAGCTGGGTTCCACTGCTGAGGCAGAAGAGACAGCAGCCGTTGCAGAAGAGACAGCAGCAGGCTTGTACTGAGGCAGAAGAGACAGCAGCGGAGGCTGAGAAGACCGCAGCAGACTTCCGCTGAGACAGAAGAGACTAAGTGGTACAAAAGGGGGTGGTGATGGACGGAGTATCTGAACCAATCAAACACTCACACCCAGTCAAAAGATCTGGGTTGAATCCATCACCGTTCTTTAGCCCACTCTGCCACCCCAGTTCAGACATGGCTATATGCAAATCAGTCTGACCCAGTGCCTCATGGGAACAGTCCAGCCCGAACTGCCAAGCCATGTCTTCCCTGGACCGGAAACAAGCTTCCGAGGACCGGTTTCTGGCATTCCAGCCGTCTTCAGCCCGGCTTGCTTGAATCCAGTGGCAAAGTGAGCAAGGGGCTCACGTCTGAGCATACCCTGCCAACTTATGGCGAACAAAGTGATACAGCAGCAGCCTTCTACTGAGGCAGAAGAGACAGCACCTGAGGCAGAAGAGACATCAGCAGAACTCTACCAGGGCAGAACAGAAAGTAGCTGATAAAGAAGAGACATCCGCACGCTTATACTGCGGCAGGAGAGATAGGAGCTGAGGCAGAAGAGAAAGCAGCCGCTGCAGAAGAGACAGCAGCAGGCTTGTACTGATGCAGAAGAGACAGCAGCTGAGGCAGAAGAGCCATCAGGTGGCTTGTACTGAGGCACAAGAAGACAGCAGCAGACTTCCGCTGAGGCAGAAGAGACAGCAGCCGGGGCAAAGAAGACAGCAGCAGCTATGCACTGAGGCAGAAGAGACAGCAGCCGGGGCAGATGAAACAGCATAAGGCTTCAACAGCGAACGCAGCAGCAGGCTTCTGCCATTATCAGGCAAGCCAGCTGGACCCCAAGGGCTTCCCCCAAAATACGTGGATGTGTTACACACCTTCTCGAATTAACCATTGGAAATACCATTAGAGGGCGGTTAGTGATTGCACTCGAAACAACGTTTTGCTCTGTGCACTTTATAACAGATGAAACCGATTGGCGACAGGTTATTACCAGACGGTGGTCCCTTCATGGCCCTCATATACATAGACAGTTCCCTCCAGGGCCTGGAGGGATGCTCGAGAGCATACTGTTGTATATTTATATTTACATCAATATGACTACTTGGTGTCGGATGGTCTGGTCAGCTGTGAGGTTTACTGCTCTGCTGTGTAACTTAATAAATATATCTTAATAACCTGAAGACGTGTCCTGCTGCCTACCTAATCTATCTACAACACATACCACCAGGGCTGAGCACTATCTGGGCTCTATTTTACAGTTAGCAAAGTGTGGCTACCAACAATAGCAAGAATGCTCTACCAGAGTCAATATAAAAACAGATCATTATTATCTCCATCCCCTAAAGGCGATGCATCCCTCTGTGCACAGAAGAGACGGCGATGCTACCACCCAGCGCGGTGCGCAGTATCCTGCCAGTTTTAGGACATGAAGGCACAACATGCTGTGTAAGTACAATGGTGTGCACTGGCGCCTCATGGCATAGAGGTGTGGTGGGCGAGGCTGCTGCTAGGTGCTAAACGTGCACCATTACAGAAGACAAGTGGGGTCTCCAGGTGGTGGTATACACAGCCTGGTGCACTCCTCAGCAGGGTGGACCTCATTTGCATTAAGGCACGGGCAATAAAATAAAGGCCATGCCCTGTATTGACTGCATCAAATAAGTTGGCATTATCCTGTCGACATTCAATAAATACACCTTTCCATAAGCACACCAGCACTTATCTGCCCCACATTGTGGTGGCATGCACAAGGGAACTAGCTTGCCCTGATACACCCACTTTTATGCCTCAGAGGTGGCCATAGAAACATGCCGACTGCTCAAGGGCCATCAAAAAGAGCAGTTTCATGAATGCTAACTTAGGTGCCCTTTCGGACCTCTGCTCCCCCCACACCTACTCCAGAGGCCTGCAACCCATCAGCGCCATGCTCACACCCATTCTGAATGCCTCCATCACTTTTGCGACCTTCCTAGATGGTTGAAAACATTCAACTGGCCTCCTATTGCGGTAGAAAACCTTTGAAGACCCTTCAGTTCACCAACTAGAATCCAATCTCCCTGCTACCATTCCCTGCCAAGGTCTTACAGAAAATCATTAACAGACACTTCACTAAAAACCTCAATAGCCACCAACTGCCCAACACCATTCATTCTGGTTTCAGGCACAGCCACAGCACAGAAACTACCCTCACTGCTTCCTTTGATGACATCTGCGTGACTCTGGACAGAGCAGATAATGCGGCCCTCATCCTACAGGGCTCCGCCATAACATTTGACACCCTCTCCTACCTCATTCTCATCCAACACCTACACGAGATCTGAATTCAAGGGCATGGACTCTGATGGATCTTCTCCTTCCTGACTGGAAGGACTCAGTCAGTGGGCCCAGCACCCTACACCTCAGACGCCTGCAATCTCATCTGTGGAGTACCGCAAGGATCCTCCCTGAGCCCAACGCACTTTAACGCGTACATGATCCCTCTAGCCAACATCATCCACTCTCATGACATCACCTCCTCTCCTACACTGATGACACACAACTCATGCTCTTCTTCATGAACAAGATGCCCAGTACACAGGTCAAGCCTGCATGACGGAAATGGTCCACTGGATGACCAACTGTCTAAAGCTGAACACTATACCCCGAGATGTTAAGAGAGAAAGTAACTATATTCACGAATTCTAAATCCACATTGGTAATGGTGGCGGCACATTAAATAGGAGGTTTCCAGTAACTAAAAAAGTACTTTTTGTTTAGATATCCCCTGATGAAGGCAGACTATTTCCGAAATGCATTGGGAATAACGAATATATCTTGAGAAAGCATCTAGATGGATTATGATGTCAAGGGTTACGTAAATATGGAAATGGCAACATGATGAACTAATGATTGTGAAGAAAAATACCACTACAGAAGAATAAAATAAAACAAATGAAGAAACAATATAAAGATTGATTTGTGTTACTTGAGCAGATTAATTAGCAAATAAGCCTGTGCACTGCGAGACAGCCCAGGACACCCTGGAACTGCAACTCTAACTACATTAGTCTAACTATCCCGAGTAGGGATAGCATCACAGATGCACGGCGACTAGAGAAAATATTAGGAGAAGAAACCAAGGTGGTGCACGATCCACTCTTCAAGGTTAAAGCTGAACACTGACAAGAAATTATGATTTTCGATAAGAGCACATCACCCTGTGACTCCACCTGGTGGCCAACAGAGCTAGGACCAACCCCCACTACCCACGACAGATACCTCAGGATCATCATTAACAACAAACTCGCATGACCGCCCAAGCCAATGCCAACACCACCTCATGCTTCCAGACCCTGAAGATGTTGAGAAAGATTTCCAACTGGCTCCCAGTCAGAATACGTAAAACCATCATGCACTCTCGTCACAAGCAATCTGGAGTATGGGAACACCCACTATGCTGGAATCAACAAAAAACTCACCAGAAGACTGCCAACCATTCAGAACTCTTTGGCCAGAATCACTCGCCACCTACCATGCCACACGCACAGCACTCCACACCTTAAGGGTCTCCAGTGGCTCTCCATTTGCAAACGAGCACAATTCGAACTCCTTACCCACACTTTCAAGGCACTACTTAACACTGGCTAGAATATCTCAACATTCACAAATGCTTTCACAAACCTTCCAGACCCCACCGCTCATCTGGACTCCTAATTGTACAAATGCCATGCATATGGGAAACCAGATCTGGTGGTCGAGCCTTCTCCTGCATCACTCCTAAAGCATGGAATGACCTGCCGCTACATAAGAGCCTCCACCTCTCTTATTGAATTCCACAAGAAGCTGAAGACCTGGCTTTTTTGAGTAGTCCCACTAGGCTCTAGGTGTGCCTAGACTCGAACATGCTCAGTTCCAGGATACCCTCCCGAGTGACAGTGTGCGCTACAAATCTGCTCAACATAAACGTTCTACATTTGATATGGGTATTACCCTCCCGATCTGGGGCAGAGACAAATCTCTCTGTGTTATCCTTCTCCACCCATGTCATGTATCTCTCGCTGGCAGTAAAATAAGACAGACATACGCAATACTGGTCATACAGTGTAATGTCCAAAACAAATATGCAAAAACTCCATCGAATTGAAACCAGTTGTCACCAATCAAGTGGAATTTCTGCTACAGAAAAATGGAGTTGAAATGTATGAAAGGAGTTTACTTTCTTTTTTGGGCACAGGTTCTCAACATAAGTATAGGTTAAGGAGAGCCAGATTCCTGCCATATATTCTGGACAACCATTGTCTATGTTAGTGAGATCTATTTAAAAGTAAAACTAAATAATTAGAGGGATGATGGGGCCCACACACAGTAACAAAGACTGCTTTAATTGTGTAATGTGATTTGCCTGAACTGTGAAATTGCCTGATTTATGCTACGATGTATACTGCCACTTTTTCTTGTTGTTTCAATAAAAACATTTTTAAAACAAGCATTAGAAATGCAATCGGGCTCGGATTTATTTGAGTTTGAGCTAATGGCATTGTAAATGCCAATGTATTGTTGCTATGTGTTATGGAGTGTGTTCATGTGGTGTGTACTGTACTGCTAGTGATCTCCTTGTGAATGTGCGAATATTGCACCACTTGCCTGTGATGTCCTTCTTATGCACCGCCACTCTGCACCGCCACTCTGCACCGCCACTCTGCACCGCCACTCTGCACCGCCACTCTGCACCGCCACTTTGCACCACCGCACCGCCACTCTGCACCGCCACTCTGCACCGCCACTCTGCACCGCCACTCTGCACCGCCACTCTGCACCGCCGCTCTTCCACTCTGCACTGCCACTCTGCACCGCCACTCTGCACCGCCACTCTGCACCGCCACTCTGCACCGACACCGCACCGCCACTCTGCACCACCACTCTGCACCACCACTCTGCACCGCCACTCTGCACCGCCACTCTGCACCGCCACTCTGCACCGCCACTCTGCACCGCCACTCTGCACCGCCACTCTGCACCACCGCACCGCCACTCTGCACCACCGCACCGCCACTCTGCACCGCCACTCTGCACCGCCACTCTGCACCGCCACTCTGCACCGCCACTCTGCCACTCTGCCACTCTGCACTGCCACTCTGCACCACCGCACCGCCACTCTGCACAGCCACTCTGCACCGCCACTCTGCACCGCCACTCTGCACCGCCACTCTGCACCGCCACTCTGCACTCTGAACTGCCACTCTGCACCGCCACTCTGCACTCTGCACCGCCACTCTGCACCGCCACTCTGCACTCTGCACCGCCACTCTGCACTCTGCACCGCCACTCTGCACCGCCACTCTGCACTCTGCACCGCCACTCTGCACCGCCACTCTGCACCGCCACTCTGCACCGCCACTCTGCACCGCCGCACTGCACCGCCGCACTGCCACTCTGCACCGCCACTCTGCACCGCCACTCTGCACCGCCACTCTGCACCGCCACTCTGCACCGCCACTCTGAACCACTGCACCGCCACTCTGCACCGCCACTCTGCACCACTGCACCGCCACTCTGCACCGCCACTCTGCACTCTGAACTGCCACTCTGCACTGCCACTCTACACCGCCACTCTGCCACTCTGCACCGCCACTCTGCCACTCTGCACCGCCACTCTGCACCGCCACTCTGCACTCTGCACCGCCACTCTGCACCGCCACTCTGCACCGCCACTCTGCCACTCTGCACCGCCACTCTGCACCGCCACTCTGCACTCTGCACCGCCACTCTGCACCGCCACTCTGCACCGCCACTCTGCACCGCCACTCTGCACCGCCACTCTGCACTCTGCACCGCCACTCTGCACTCTGCACCGCCACTCTGCACCGCCACTCTGCACCGCCACTCTGCACCGCCACTCTGAACCACTGCACCGCCACTCTGCACCGCCACTCTGCACCACTGCACCGCCACTCTGCACCGCCACTCTACACTCTGCACCGCCACTCTGCACCGCCGCACCGCCACTCTGCACCGCCACTCTGCACCGCCACTCTGCACCGCCACTCTGCACCGCCACTCTGCACCACTGCACCGCCACTCTGCACCGCCACTCTGCACCGCCACTCTGCACCGCCACTCTGCACCACCACTCTGCACCACCACTCTGCACCACCACTCTGCACTCTGCACCGCCACTCTGCACCGCCACTCTGCACCGCCACCCTGCACCGCCACTCTGCACCGCCGCTCTTCCACTCTGCACCGCCACTCTGCACCGCCACTCTGCACCGCCACTCCGCACCGCCACTCCGCACCGCCACTCTGCACCGCCACTCTGCACCGCCACTCTGCACTCTGCACCGCCACTCTGCACTCTGCACCGCCACTCTGCACCGCCACTCTGCACCGCCACTCTGCCACTCTGCACCGCCACTCTGCACCGCCACTCTGCACCGCCACTCTGCACCGCCACTCTGCACCGCCACTCTGCACCGCCACTCTGCACTCTGCACCGCCACTCTGCACTCTGCACCGCCACTCTGCACTCTGCACCGCCACTCTGCACCGCCACTCTGCACCGCCACTCTGCACCGCCACTCTGCACTCTGCACCGCCACTCTGCACCGCCACTCTGCACCGCCACTCTGCACCGCCACTCTGCACCGCCACTCTGCACCACCACTCTGCACCACCACTCTGCACCACCACTCTGCACCACCACTCTGCACCACCACTCTGCACTCTGCACCGCCACTCTGCACCGCCACTCTGCACCGCCACTCTGCACCACCGCACCGCCACTCTGCACCACCGCACCGCCACTCTGCACCACCGCACCGCCACTCTGCACCGCCACTCTGCACCGCCACTCTGCACCGCCACTCTGCCACTCTGCACTGCCACTCTGCACCACCGCACCGCCACTCTGCACCGCCACTCTGCTGTCACTGGCACAACCCTTACCCACCCACCCCCAACAATGTGAGGGATCAGAAAAGGCGCGTAGAACGGGGATGATCTGGTGGAAAAGGCTCGATGACTTGTGTGCACAGGAGCCAATAAATGTATGGTTTAATTGACCCAGTTCCCAGCGAGGATTCTCCAGACACAGGGGACTGCATAAACATAGTTATACAGTATATCAACCTCACTCCCTAGCTCAAACACATACATCCCCAAGTTCTTAAGTACTAAGTAGTCACTCACAAACTTCGAACGCTCACGAGCATTACACACGCACTGTCATCCGCCATTAAGATCACCTGATCAAATCTCACGCGCCTCTGGGGCGACCCTCACTCCTCCCAGCCGTGTTAAGTATACCAAGTGTCAGAGTGTCAGCCTTACTCTGAGGCACTGGCATCTGTGTGCCGTGTCCTTATTTTCAGGAAAATATACAAAGGCAGTGATGTTGGGGCCATTGACACCAAGTGTGCAGGAGTGTAAGTGTGCATTGCACAAACCCCCAGCTGATCTGCGCAACTGCAAGACACGGGGTGAGGATACTTTCCGATGGTGACAAAAGTTTACAGAGTGTATACAGGAAAGTAGGCTCCCGAAACACCTGCATCACACATCTCCCCCTACAGCACAAAATCAGCCACAGGGACACTTTCCTGCAACAACAAACTATATGTGCCTGTAGTCTTGCCCCGCCCCTCGCTGCTGCCATGCCATGCCCATGGGTGCCTGTCGAGTGAGGCTGCACGGGTGCTGTGGCGGGTTTCCGTGCTTTGGATTTCATCTCAGCGCTTTAAAAAAAAAACACCCATGCTTTTTCCTGCTCTCCGCGGTTGCTCCTACGAGTGTGCAGCACCCCTCCCTCCTCCACTGTAACACGAGCCCCCCTCCCCTGCACGTCCCATCAGAGACTGGCAGAGGCAAGGCAGACAACAGGATTCACTTTAGTAACTGCTAGTTAATGCCCCATCATGTCCTCTACAAAGCCACCCTCCGTGCGTGCCCCGCTCACGGTGGCTGTGAGGGGCGGTGCACTCCCTGGCCGCCCGGAACAATCTTCCAGATACTTTACTTGTGTGCCCTGGAGGAGAGGATGGTAGAAAAATTGGTAGGGGGCTGAGAGTGCTTGCCGGGCCTTCAGCGGCAACCAAGTGATCGCGAACTACAAACAAGAACAAGGAAGCTGCGCGCTGAGCGCTGCAGAATTGTGAACGCGCCCGGCCATCTGGATTCACTAACGGAGGCACCCTGACAGCTCCTAATTATAATTTATGTACTTCTTTGCGCGAGCACGAACGAAATATGCCCAAAATGGCGGAACAAAACTACATTTACCCTATCACTTCAAGCCTATTAAAACAAAAACACAAGGAAGACGAATCACTGGCCAGATGACAGAAAACGCTAAGGAATGTGTGGAATTCCTCTCGCCAAGGCCCTAAGGATACTTCTTCTTTTTTTTCTTATAACATTAGGATCTCGAAACTCCTCCCCCACATACAGTGGGGAGGAGTCCGAGCCCTAAAAAGTAAAACTAAAGACTTTTAATTTGGTTTTAAATGCAATTGTCGATTTGAGCATCTGTCTTGGCTTTTTATTATTCTAGTGTATGCAATGGTTTTAATTAACTTATGCAAATATATAAATACAATACATTACAAACTAGTGATGTCTATTGAGGCTCAATGTACTTAAAGTCATTTTAAGTCATTATCATGAAAATCTGGACCAGATCTATATCATAACATTACATGTAAATTTGTAAAGTGCACATTCACCCAGAAGAGCTTTTGGCGCTGAATAACAGATGTTTATTGTTATCCAACTCAATGGTTCTCATTTTATCGACCATAGAAGGATGTAAGGCTGTGTGGATCCACTGGAATTTGAACCTGTGATAATGAGGTCAAACACAGACCCCTACAGTGGACACATTAGTCCACTAAGCCACCGGACCTGGATCAAGGGATCCAGGACCTACATAGAGCAACTCAACTCTAAGCTATTCCCATGTAAGTGCCTTATTAAACCACTCGGATTGAATTTCTGTGCACAGCCAGAACTGCCTTTCTATAAGTGGGTGTTTAAATCATAATTAGTGAGCCAATATTTTTGTCACTAAACACTTCTCTGGCAGGATGTCCCGAGGCCACACTACAATAAAGTGTTTATCTTTTGAGTAGGTAAATGAAAGGTCACTGGTGGAAAGTGAGCAATAGAGGAAGCAGCAGGGGGTCTTGCTAAAAGCAGGCACTGATGCATGGACAGGCCGGTTATCAAAGTCCGTGCTGAATGCAGAAGGCCGTGCAAAAGGGGGTGGTGATGGACGGAGCATCTGAACCAATCAAACACTCACACCCAGTCAAAAGATCTGGTTTAATCCATCACCGTTCTTTAGCCCACTCTGCCACCCCAGTTCAGACATGGCTATATGCAAATCAGTCTGACCCTGTGCCTCATGGGAACAGTCCAGCCCGAACTGAAGGCCAACGGTGGACTCCATATGCCGCACAGACCCCTGATTATTTTCCAAAGTAGCTTAAAATATTTGTATTCATGTGGTGTGCATCCACAACTCCTGTACCCACCGTTGAGGGGTACAACCCGTGATCAGGAAACGAAATTACAAAGACAATGGAGTGGTGCACTACCAAAATATCCAAGGGTTAATAATGAAGCTCAATCAGTTCCTTCGTAGAAAAAAGTATTTAGTCATATAAATCCAAGTGCATTAATATAATACAACAGCCAACACGTTTCGTTCTTGAAAGAACTTCATCAGGGCAAATGTTTATGTTTTAAAAATTGGAACGCCCAGTATCCGGTGCTATTTCGTGACGATTGTCATTCAGTGCCTTATTTCCGGCCCTTATCAAGGTGGCCCGTGTTCCAATTTTTAAAACACATAGGAATGACGACTCCATGAATTTTCGAATCCAACTACATAGTGAGAGTATCATGCAAGATAAACATTTGCCCTGAGAAGTTCTTTCAAGAACGAAACGCGCTGGCTGTTGTTTTATATTCATGCACTTGGATTTTATTTTCTACGAAGGAACTGATTGAGCTTCATTATTAACCCTTGGATATTTTGGTAGCGAACCACTCCATTGTCTTTGTAGGTTATCAAAGGCCATCTCTTCCTGTCCAGTAGAGTGCTGGCTCTCTACTCTGCCACACCAGGGCAGAGCACGAACGCTTTGATTGGCCACAGTGTCTTGTGGCATCCATCTGAGTGCCTTTGTCCATGGGCACTGCATGAATAGCAGGCTCTGTGTCCCCAGTTCACCCTCCGGGTATTTCAGCAGCACACTCACGCCTCGGCTGGCCTTCCAAGTCACGCTCGGCAGACTTTCAAGGAATATGCAGATGTGTTTCTCATGCGGGACCCTGAAATGTCAGAATGTTGTGAAATATGGATTCCTACCAGGGGAAGAATGGAGCGCAGGCAAGAGAGAGGGCGAACATTCTAGGAGAGGCTGCCAAGCACAAGGCTGGCAATGTGTACCCACAGCATCCCCCGTGAATTCCTGGTCCTATGAGGGTACAAGGGCGAGTGTGTTCAAAAGTGGAGGGGAATTAGATATAGAGTTATTAAGGACATTCTTTGACAGAAATAGTTCTTGCAAGCCCCGAGGCTGATTCCACGAAAAGAACTTGCAACAGCAACACTTTGGCGAGCCAGGGTGCCAGCAGCAAGGCATTTCGAGGAAGAGGAGAAATCATATTTAACAGTTCTTTCATGACATCTATGTCTAAGGCCGCGCAGAAGCGCGTGAATAACCAAAGCAAGAAGTATTTAGCAGTGTAGTTTGCTAGGACCCTCAGATCATCTGGTACACGCGCAGGGCGAAGAGAAATGCAAAGGACAAACAGGAAAAGGAATTGGGTAAAAAATATCTTTGCTCAGGTCGCAAGGCTGCGTTCTGGTAGCGTAAGTGAGGTGAACTTGCCAATTATTCCGCACAAAGAGGCTGGTGCAAGGATTTGCAGAAACCCTGCCTCCTCAATGAGTCACGGTACTACTTCCGCAAATACTGACCATCTTTGAGACAGTGCTTAATTTGTAAAATAATAAGTGCCAGGGGCCTGAGCAGGAGGCCACTGCAGCTTACCCCACCCATCGCCCTTGTCATCGATGCCAAAACAACTACTAACCATCTCTCTCGCATATTAATGCGACATTTCAGATTATTCCAGGTTCCCAAAGCTAAAGGAATTGCTCGGAGGCAGGTATTAGCACTATTTTAATGTATATTGTAGCTCTAAACAACCGTTGTTCTGCTCATCTCTAAATTAGATGAGCAGCGCCACCATGTGGTACACTGTATGGTGTTGACAGTTAGGAGCCGGTGCTGAGCACCGGAAACCAATTAAGCGCCGGTGCTGAGTACTGGAAAGCGCAGGCTCAAATTAAGCACTGCTTTGAGAGTAGGGACGGAGGCTTGCAGGGCCAACAGACCTCCGGAGTGGCATTGCATAGAGTGGTGTGGAGTGGTATAGAGTAGAATGGAGTACAGTGACTTGGAGCGGTGTAGAGAAGAGAGGCATAAAGCTAAGTGATATAGAGTAGAGTGTCATTGGGTAGAGTTGCATTGTGTGGAGTGGGGTAGAGTGGTGTAGAGTAGCGTGAAGTGGTATAGCGTGGCATAAAGTGTTGAGTAGAGTGCCGTGGTGCAGAGTAGAGTGGCGTAAAGAGCTGTGGTGCAGAGCAGAGTGGCATAAAGTGCCGTGGTGCAGAGTACAGTGGCGTAACGTGGTGTGCTGTACAGCGTTCCAGAGTGGAGTGCAGATTGGTACAGAGTAGAACTGAGTGAAGTACAGTGCAGTGGGATAGAGTAAAGACATGCAGAGTAGAGTGACACACAGTGCATTGGTGTAGAGTGGTGCAGAGTAGAGTAGAGGGCCATAGGTTGCAGTGGCATACAGTAGAGTGCTGCAGGGTGATTACTGTGTCGAAGAGTACAGTGTCACAGAGTAGAATAGAGTGGCATAGAAGGCAGCTGCATAGAGTGGTGTAGAGTTGCATAGAGTGCAGTAGTATAGAGTAGAGTGGCATAGAGTGCATTTGCGTGGACTGCAGTGGTGTAGAGTAGAGTGTTGCAGAATAGAGTGGAGTAGAGTGCAGTGTCAGAGTAGAGTGCAGTGGCGTAAAGTATAGTGGTGTAGAGTGTAGTGGTGTAGAGTAGAGTGGTGCAGAGTAGACGGGCATAGAGGGTTGAAGAATGCAGTGGCATACAGTGCAGTGGCTTAGACTAGGGTGGTGCAGAGTAGAGTGGCAAAGTGTAGTGGCATAGAGTAGTGCACAGTAGAGTGGCATTGAGAGCAGTAGTGTAGAGTGCAGTGGCATAGAGTAGTTTGGCAAAGAAGAGTAGAGTGAGATAGAGTGCAGTAGCATAGAGTCTAGAGGCATAGTGTAGAATAGTGCAGAGTAGAGTAGAGTGGCATAGAGTGCAGTGGTGTAAAATACAGTGGTGCATAGTAGAGAAGAGTAGTACAGAGTAGAGTGCATGTAGTGCAGTGGAACAGAGTAGAGTGGTGCAGAATAGAGTGTAGTGGCAAAGAGTGCAGTGGTGTAGAGTACAGCGGTGCAGAGTATAGTGCGGTGGCATAAAGTGGAGTGGTGCAGGGTGCAGTGGCATGGAGTGCAGTATCATAGGGTAGATTGCAGTTATTGACATTCTAATTTGAGGTCCGTGTATGCAGCGTACCACTTGAGTTTGCAACAAGTTTATTCTTTTCCAACATGGCGACCACTTTCTAAATGCACATTGTCTTGTGCTTAGCTAACACAACATACATCGTCTCAGAAATTGTCACGTGTATGCAGCGTACCACTTGAATTTGCCATAAGTTTACTTTGTTCCAACATGGCGACCGTTTTTTAAATGTACATTGCCTTGTGCTTAGCAAACATAACATACATCGTCTTAGATATTGCAACGTGATTATCATCTTAACATGGAGAATCTCTTTTCTTGAATGTATATCAAATTTTAACTTGATTGCAAGGAATGTATGCCAACGCGAGGGTGTCTATACTAAGTCACGCGCGATCTGAAATATAGCTTGTCTTTGTACAATCATATGTCTAATATTGAAATACAGACCTTCTAGTACTGTATGTTCTTTATCATAGTGATTGATTTTAATTAAAAAAGCCAGACCTGACCAAAAGCTGTAATATGTTAATATCAATAGATACCAGGACCTATGTTATCGCATTATTTTCTGTTTCATAACAGACTGAGACAGAGAAATACCACTGAGGATCACGTTGAAGCTAACTTTGCTTCATCTTGAAGAATATTTACATCTGCTCCTTGGCAGGTATGGTATGTAGCACGGCAATATCATAAGTTTAGTTAAGTGTCAGAGGCAAGAGAGATGGTAGCCGCCATAACAACAGAGAGGAACGATACATATGATTTTCTATCTATTTTTAGGTCTAACGTGGGACAAGAACACACAAACTAAACTAGTGGGCGCTTCTTTGTGCAAAGACATATTGAAAAAAATATGCAAGAAGGATCACTAATTAAGGTATTTAAGATCTGTTAACTTATAGCTTGGACTGGATTTGTCCTAATTTATCCCATATATAATTTTTTCTTTGTAGTAGATTTTACATAACTACTGGGTGCCCTTAATATCACACATTTCGCACTATGGAAAATCAATGTGAAACTTTATTGCTCTAGATGTATAGCCTTTCGATGAAAAAGGTCATTCTGAACTGTCATATCAGGTGGTGACTTTTCAGATTATTACACTTTCCAATGAAATCTTTTGAAGTAAATCGTTAATTTAACTGTCATGGAATGTCATTTTAGAGTAAATCCCCGTTTACCTGTTCAGACTGGTCCATGATAAACCAAACAAATGATTATCTGTAAAGATAATAATGCTCATTACTTATAGATCTACCTAGTATGTTCCCAATATCCCATAGCCTCTATACTTTGCTGATAGGTATACATTTCCATAGATGAAATAAACAAACTCCTGTTGTTTTTAAATTGTTGAGATTATTTTGCTGTTTAAATTGTAAATATAAAAGCCTATATATATTTTGTATAACATTAGATTTATTATTGTATATCTTTATAGCCTTGAAGAAGTCTCGTGGAGACGAAACGCGCCGCGTCGGCTATGATTATGTATCATGTTTTTAATGAATAAATGAAAATATCATCTATCAAAATAAAGGAAAAAGAAAAGTCTTTTAAAAAAACGAAGTCTTCAGAAAACTCATTGGGCTTTGGGAGTATATATTTTTGTGACTGTTATCATATTTCATTCTTAAAAACTGTATTACATTATTTTTCGACATTTGCAATATATTGGTATGTGCTGAGCAATTTCTGTTTACAGATTGCAGTGGGGTAGAGTGCAGTGGCATAAAGTCCAGGGTAGGGAGGTGAGAGGCAAAAGTTGCAATAAAAAAGGTGTGTGGTTGGAAAGGAGTAGAAGCCACATGAATGGGAATATGAATGGTAGACTGAAAACACAAGCACTCACTTGAGCAGAAAAAGGTAGCTCCAAAAACTGGAGCAGTGAATGGACACAAGTACTTAGTACATGCTGCAGGGGAGGGCCAAATGCAAGAAGAGGATATGATGTGGCATGCCATGACAAACAGCAGCGAAGCAAATGAGAGCGAAGCTGAAGCTAGCAAATGGTAAGCTATAGGGTGCTGTAAGCCCAATGTATGTAAACAAAAGCCTTGCAGAGACAACGCATGTGCTGTCTAGGTGAAACCTAAAAAGGCTGAATATTGTCAAATGGATAAGTTGGGGCGTAGGCAGCAATCTATGGACTGACGTTTGTTCTCCCCAATGCCCACAGCTGTCATTTGCCTGGTGTCTTATCTTACGTGTATTCAGAGAGTGAGTACACTGTCATTAGAATGACCTCTCAGCACCACTGCGGTCCTACTGACTTTGTTATGAGTCTGGGTGGGTGTACAAGCTGTCATGTCCATAGTGTATTGTGTGTCATAGAAATTAATAGGTTGTTGTGTCATGGATCTTGAAGGGTACCACCTGAGACCTTGAGGGCAGTCAAGGTTATGTGGTTATAGCATTACCAGCCATCTTGTTACATTAGTGCATTGACTGAGTCCATGGTGTGGGAAGCCATAATATACAAGTACTTACTGGTCTATGTGGAGCTCTGTTGGGTGGATGATGCAATTCCGTTCGATCTGTCGTACCTTTGATGGACATGTGAACCATTTAGCAGGGTGTGCACTTTTGTGACACAGTGGTATCCAACTATATGGCATATATGTGCTGTGTTGGAATGTGTGCAGGATATTCTGTCTAATGTGTTGGATACTACTATGAGTGTTATTTCTCAGTGGAAAGTTGTGTTGTGTTGTGGGCAATTTGTGCATGTTGTTTCTTAATAGTATGCAGTGTTATACATACATTGATACCACACTACAGGGCTAATCTGCGCTGAGTTGGAGGCTTGTGCAGTGTCATGCTTAACATGTCCTGTAGAATGTTGGGTTGGAGTAAAGTATTTTTGGGGTTACTGTGATAGTACCTAACCCTCAACTCAGTGTTAAAGTACCTGTGAATTGGCCTGTCCGCCAAGTTCTTTGGATCATTGGGCCATCCTGTGGCAACCGCGCTAGTCTTTCAGTCACATGTGAAAAGAACATGCATTTTTTCACTTGCTACAAAGTTTGACTAGGCAACCGGATACATTACCAAACCTTTCCTGTGAGGAAAGTCAAAAAGAGAAGATGTCTATCCAATTGTGTCCCATGACTGATGCCGCTATGGGTGCAATGGATCTTTTCATAAATGATTTTGAGAACCAAACCAGCTTGGAGGCTTGGACCCTGCAAGTGTCTCCTCATCATGAGACACGCCATCAGCGTTCAGATAGGAACGCACGTTAAAGGGGGTATTAAGGGCATGTGGGCCCATCTGGTCATTTCCATGGGATGGAAGGATGACTGGTGAGGACAGGTAAAAGAGTGGAGAGAGACAGTCATAACGAGTGTCCATGGTAAGCATGTTTACGTCAATGATACACCCACAGGGAAATTAATGTGGTTAAAGAGGAGAACCTCGGTCAGCATAGCTGGACTACTCACTTACAGGGCCACATATTGCCTTAGTGCAGAACACCCCTCAAATTATTTTTACGTTGAGAACTCTGTCAAACAAACAAATGAGGAAATAGAATCCTATGGTTTCAAACTTTTGAGAATATTATGAACAGTCCCTTCAACTTACTAGAGAAGAGTATGTATGAATCAGTATCATCTCATATGGCAGAAGAAATTAGGTGAATGTAGTGAAGGCTACAGAAATAAATTACAAATAAAGTACAACTATGGTAAAATTATTGCAGACTTACTTATTTATATCAACCAGGACTCTCCAGCTATCTCTGTCCTGCCTTTTCTTTCAATCTGACTTCAGGAGGAAGCCATCTTCTTGCAGTCAGCCTCGAGACCTTGCTGTAGATGTCATCATGATCCAGTCTATGTCCAGCAGGAAGAGAAAAGGCAAGGGCAAACAGCCCTGGCAGAAACCGGTGCTCACCTGGAAGGCTTCTGTGAGTTGTCCTCCATGCACTATCTTGCAGGTCATTCCCTCATAGGAGTTCCTGATGATTCTTATGAATTTGTCTGGCACATTGTAGTGGCAAGGAGTTTCCAATGGTCTCTCTATCCACGCTGTCAAATGCCGTCTCATGGTCAATTAAGTTGACATAGAGGGGGGAGTACCATTCCATCGACTGCTCAATGATGTTGACAATTACTGCAGACCTGCTCCTTTGTCTAGTGTAATTCAGTTGGCAGTATTTGTAAGAACAAGTGTGCTACACCAAGACATCGCACAGAAAGTGCTTGTAAATCTGGAGAACCAAAGGATTAGAATCCAGTGCTTGCAGAACCAAGCTTATTTCCCTGTATGGTAGTACATTAACAAGTCTATTGGAAAGAAGTGAAATATGTTACTGCATTATGTGTGGCAGCATAGCATGTGTAGAGAACAAGTCACTAACGCCACTTAGTTTAGTGTACTTGCATGGAGAAACATACAACAGAAATTGAGCCATAGTACTCAAGGTACAGCAATAGAACATTCTTGAATGTGATTTCATGGACATCATGTAGGGGTCGCCAGGAGTCCCAGTTGCGGCTCATGGCTCCTTCTTGCGAATCTTGGCACTTCTTTTGTAACCCGCTGGCCTCAGAGGTGGCAAAATCAGTGCCACGAACAGAGAGGCGGGTTCTTAGGGCTCCACCCTCCTATTCTGCCCATTTTACATTATGCTAATAGGGACAAAAGGTGTTTTACCAACTATTAGTATAATAAAAAATGAAGCATGTGGATGAGAAACTGAACCTTTTCTAGTAGATGTGGTAAGTTGCAAATAAATAAATAAATAAATAAAATAAAATACTTTATAATGTATGTTGTGTGTGTGTATGTGAGTGTTGGTATGTGTGAGCATGCATCTGTTTCCGTGCACATTGGAAAGTTAGTGACAGTGAGTGATAAATAGTGAATGAGCAAGAAGGAAACATTCTCAGGAACACCAGAGAGCACCCGATGTATGTGCCAACGCCACTTACCTTGGTCACAGCTACACACAGGAGAAGCATTCACACAGAGAGAGACTTTCAGTGGAAAGAAACTGGATGTCCAAGTGCCTTCACGCTAGCCCAGATTAATCAAATAAAATACCCATTTAGGTAATCAGTTACAAATGAGTTGTCACAGCTTGGAGAGGTGGAGTGCAGGTGAAGTCAGCACCATGACAGCTACTTGGTGAACTTCCTGACTTGGGTCTGTCACTGTGCTCAGTGTCAACTTGTTCAAATTGGGGGCCTTTTTCAGCAGCAGGTTGTTCTGGTCCTTGTCATCACCAGTTCCTGCTAGTTTCTCACTCTAGTTGGTTCCTTCCCTTTCCCTAGTGTCTTCAGTTCCTTTTTTTCCCTTGTCAGTTATCCTTTTTTTTTACTATGAATTTGCCTGTGGCCTTCTTTGAGGTTTTTTTGCGATTTTCATATGTTTCCCTCTGGTTCATTCTGCTTCTTGTGGACTTCCAAACACTCCAGTTCACAATAATGGGGTCACGAAGGAAGCAGCAGGCCCTATCTGTAGGTCAAGAAAGATCAAGCTGCATTTCACAAAAATATACCTTTTTTATTTCTTCCAGGAATTCATAAAGGGATTCCTGGCAGAAAGATAGTTAGAAGAGTGCTGATATCTACACAGTCATTAATCCCAAAAAGTCTGCACTGGGCATTCCGAGACGTGGGTTGCCTTAAAAATTTAGGAAACAGCCCTCCACCCCCTTCCATCCTGGAAATGGTCAGAGACTTTTTCCACCACAGGGCAGGAGTACCTTTCCTTTCAGAGTGGGAAGTGGGAATGGTTCCCTCCAGATTTGGTGGGTGTACAGGGGAAGGACTTTATCCACAGAGAAGGATGTTTCCTCATTGAAGCAAATGGGATCCACCTATTTAGTCCACAAGGATTTTTAACTTTAGAGTACCTGTTTTTTTTACCTTTACTGTGGGTGAGTCTCAGTACCTGAGTCTCACTCACAGTAAATCTGAGTTAATTAGACTGATCATGTTAACTGCCAGTGCTGTACAGTACTTTTCCACTCAATGTAGGCCTTAAGTATACAGCAAGGTATCAAACTGGGTTACAACATGCCTGCTAAGTTTGAGTTTTCAGTTCCTAAATCACTATATCCACAACCTGTGGATGTAGTGAGTTCAGTTATTGCCAAATTTCTCTGGCTCAGCTCATAATGAGATACCAGTCCGTTGCCCCCTTACTGGGCCAAGTTAATTGCTCTACTCCCCAGCAGAGGGAACAAAGGCCTCCACATCCAATCAATCAATCAAATCATTATTTCGGTTTTGTTCGAAAACCATAAAAGTACACATGCAATAGTACAAACATTTATTGTTCTTAAAAGTGCATACCATTACAGGATACAGAAGGTGCAAAATATAAAATTAGCATTTCAGAAAAAAAGAAAGTACATCATTTTTCCAAGTTGTACATACAAATTCATAAAAGAATGTCATTGAATAGAAACCATTACAAATCCATGCATTTCCTGTACTTAACAATTGATTTTAAGAATTCAAGTACGTGGAGAATACTGTCACTGTGCAAAAGTTGTAGATATAACATAGCTGGTCTGATCTGGGAGAAATTAAGATTTCTTAAAAGTGTCACCAGATAGCGTTTACGGGGATATTCATAAAAGCTACATAAAAACATAAAATGCAGCATATCCTGCGGAGACTTTCCGTCGCAGCCGCAGGGAGCTGCAACTTTACTAAAAATAGCTGTTCTTGGCCTAACAAGCAAAAGATGAAAGAGATTCAGCCTGAATCTAGTCAGTAAAAATTTTTCAAGAGAGCTCCACATCCAAAAGGAGCAAACATCCGTGATTTGCCCAGTTCCAGGGAGAAGAAAGGGGCAGTGGGGAAATTTGCATCTGACAATTGGCTTGTGACACTGCACCTGGGCTGGAATAGTCCAGGCACAAGAGAACAAAGGAGGAGCCCCAGACCTCTGGACCCAACACAGCAGGTGCTCACTTGGTTTGATGGGAAGGGATCAGGTTAAGTGGTATATTATTTAGCTTTATAAGTTTGTGGGAAATGATTAATTAGTATTGTATGTTTTCCTTTTTACTGGTTTATTAGTACATTTTGTTTAGCTGTTTTGATCACATGGATTTAGTTACATTGATCTTTGGGCCCCTTGGTATGCACTGTAGATGGTTATGTTTGAGCAGAAGCACGGGGCGTGGCTACGAGCCGATCATGGCGGACGTGTAGCGACTGAGCTCCGTCGATAGCCCAACAACCAAGCTAATTATCCTGCTTCCCTGCGGTCACATCCACCCAACCTAGACCCCCTGGAACCGCCGTAGGTGTGTGTGACCCGAGCCTGGCGTCTGAACGCTCTGCAACACCAGCGGTGACCGAGTGGACCTGCCGAGGCTGCTGTGGCCTCCGCCCCTGCATGAAGCCACGGCCTCAATTTTGGCTGCGGCCGAGACAACCTGTGACCGACTGGCGGTGCGGCGAGGGCCGACGGGGTGTGCGGCGCAGCTGAGGCCCGACGTGGCAACTGGAGTGCAGCGCCCTCTCATCCTGCCCTCCCACGACGAGCGCTGGGCGTCCGGAACCACTCGCTCCCTTGTCCCAAACCCGGGCAACTGCCGCGAGTGCTGGGCGGGGCGTCTGAGGCACTGCGGGCCGAGCGGCAACGGCTGCGCACGGACCCTGGGGACCGGACAACATCAGCGAGGGCGAGCCTGGCCCGGGCGCCGGAGGAGACACGAGGCGCCCCTGGGACGAGTTGCGGCGGCCCCCGGCCGGACGGCCTCCTCCGACACAACACTGGGGGACGGAGTGAGGCGCCATCTTGATCCCGCTACACCGGCCGGGCCGGGCGGGAACGCCGAGAGGACATCAAAGAAGGTACGCCCCGCCACTGCTCACAGTACATAACGCAGCAATTGCCCTCCCATCACACCGGCTACGGCACGATGGCGGCACATCATACGCCCCGTCCTGCATGAGGGGTGCGCACGGCGGCTGGACACTCAGCGAGCTGCCGTTGTGCTGGCGAGAGGGAGTGTGGGTCCCTGCCTGGACCCGGCGTTGACCCGGGGAGCTTAGTGAGCAGCTGCTGCCCATATCACCGAAGGCCCTACAGTGATCTGAAATATAGCTTGTCTTTGTACAATCATATGTCTAATATTGAAATACAGACCTTCTAGTACTGTATGTTCTTTATCATAGTGATTGATTTTAATTAAAAAAGCCAGACCTGACCAAAAGCTGTAATATGTTAATATCAATAGATACCAGGACCTATGTTATCGCATTATTTTCTGTTTCATAACAGACTGAGACAGAGAAATACCACTGAGGATCACGTTGAAGCTAACTTTGCTTCATCTTGAAGAATATTTACATCTGCTCCTTGGCAGGTATGGTATGTAGCACGGCAATATCATAAGTTTAGTTAAGTGTCAGAGGCAAGAGAGATGGTAGCCGCCATAACAACAGAGAGGAACGATACATATGATTTTCTATCTATTTTTAGGTCTAACGTGGGACAAGAACACACAAACTAAACTAGTGGGCGCTTCTTTGTGCAAAGACATATTGAAAAAAATATGCAAGAAGGATCACTAATTAAGGTATTTAAGATCTGTTAACTTATAGCTTGGACTGGATTTGTCCTAATTTATCCCATATATAATTTTTTCTTTGTAGTAGATTTTACATAACTACTGGGTGCCCTTAATATCACACATTTCGCACTATGGAAAATCAATGTGAAACTTTATTGCTCTAGATGTATAGCCTTTCGATGAAAAAGGTCATTCTGAACTGTCATATCAGGTGGTGACTTTTCAGATTATTACACTTTCCAATGAAATCTTTTGAAGTAAATCGTTAATTTAACTGTCATGGAATGTCATTTTAGAGTAAATCCCCGTTTACCTGTTCAGACTGGTCCATGATAAACCAAACAAATGATTATCTGTAAAGATAATAATGCTCATTACTTATAGATCTACCTAGTATGTTCCCAATATCCCATAGCCTCTATACTTTGCTGATAGGTATACATTTCCATAGATGAAATAAACAAACTCCTGTTGTTTTTAAATTGTTGAGATTATTTTGCTGTTTAAATTGTAAATATAAAAGCCTATATATATTTTGTATAACATTAGATTTATTATTGTATATCTTTATAGCCTTGAAGAAGTCTCGTGGAGACGAAACGCGCCGCGTCGGCTATGATTATGTATCATGTTTTTAATGAATAAATGAAAATATCATCTATCAAAATAAAGGAAAAAGAAAAGTCTTTTAAAAAAACGAAGTCTTCAGAAAACTCATTGGGCTTTGGGAGTATATATTTTTGTGACTGTTATCATATTTCATTCTTAAAAACTGTATTACATTATTTTTCGACATTTGCAATATATTGGTATGTGCTGAGCAATTTCTGTTTACAGATTGCAGTGGGGTAGAGTGCAGTGGCATAAAGTCCAGGGTAGGGAGGTGAGAGGCAAAAGTTGCAATAAAAAAGGTGTGTGGTTGGAAAGGAGTAGAAGCCACATGAATGGGAATATGAATGGTAGACTGAAAACACAAGCACTCACTTGAGCAGAAAAAGGTAGCTCCAAAAACTGGAGCAGTGAATGGACACAAGTACTTAGTACATGCTGCAGGGGAGGGCCAAATGCAAGAAGAGGATATGATGTGGCATGCCATGACAAACAGCAGCGAAGCAAATGAGAGCGAAGCTGAAGCTAGCAAATGGTAAGCTATAGGGTGCTGTAAGCCCAATGTATGTAAACAAAAGCCTTGCAGAGACAACGCATGTGCTGTCTAGGTGAAACCTAAAAAGGCTGAATATTGTCAAATGGATAAGTTGGGGCGTAGGCAGCAATCTATGGACTGATGTTTGTTCTCCCCAATGCCCACAGCTGTCATTTGCCTGGTGTCTTATCTTACGTGTATTCAGAGAGTGAGTACACTGTCATTAGAATGACCTCTCAGCACCACTGCGGTCCTACTGACTTTGTTATGAGTCTGGGTGGGTGTACAAGCTGTCATGTCCATAGTGTATTGTGTGTCATAGAAATTAATAGGTTGTTGTGTCATGGATCTTGAAGGGTACCACCTGAGACCTTGAGGGCAGTCAAGGTTATGTGGTTATAGCATTACCAGCCATCTTGTTACATTAGTGCATTGACTGAGTCCATGGTGTGGGAAGCCATAATATACAAGTACTTACTGGTCTATGTGGAGCTCTGTTGGGTGGATGATGCAATTCCGTTCGATCTGTCGTACCTTTGATGGACATGTGAACCATTTAGCAGGGTGTGCACTTTTGTGACACAGTGGTATCCAACTATATGGCATATATGTGCTGTGTTGGAATGTGTGCAGGATATTCTGTCTAATGTGTTGGATACTACTATGAGTGTTATTTCTCAGTGGAAAGTTGTGTTGTGTTGTGGGCAATTTGTGCATGTTGTTTCTTAATAGTATGCAGTGTTATACATACATTGATACCACACTACAGGGCTAATCTGCGCTGAGTTGGAGGCTTGTGCAGTGTCATGCTTAACATGTCCTGTAGAATGTTGGGTTGGAGTAAAGTATTTTTGGGGTTACTGTGATAGTACCTAACCCTCAACTCAGTGTTAAAGTACCTGTGAATTGGCCTGTCCGCCAAGTTCTTTGGATCATTGGGCCATCCTGTGGCAACCGCGCTAGTCTTTCAGTCACATGTGAAAAGAACATGCATTTTTTCACTTGCTACAAAGTTTGACTAGGCAACCGGATACATTACCAAACCTTTCCTGTGAGGAAAGTCAAAAAGAGAAGATGTCTATCCAATTGTGTCCCATGACTGATGCCGCTATGGGTGCAATGGATCTTTTCATAAATGATTTTGAGAACCAAACCAGCTTGGAGGCTTGGACCCTGCAAGTGTCTCCTCATCATGAGACACGCCATCAGCGTTCAGATAGGAACGCACGTTAAAAGGGGGTATTAAGGGCATGTGGGCCCATCTGGTCATTTCCATGGGATGGAAGGATGACTGGTGAGGACAGGTAAAAGAGTGGAGAGAGACAGTCATAACGAGTGTCCATGGTAAGCATGTTTACGTCAATGATACACCCACAGGGAAATTAATGTGGTTAAAGAGGAGAACCTCGGTCAGCATAGCTGGACTACTCACTTACAGGGCCACATATTGCCTTAGTGCAGAACACCCCTCAAATTATTTTTACGTTGAGAACTCTGTCAAACAAACAAATGAGGAAATAGAATCCTATGGTTTCAAACTTTTGAGAATATTATGAACAGTCCCTTCAACTTACTAGAGAAGAGTATGTATGAATCAGTATCATCTCATATGGCAGAAGAAATTAGGTGAATGTAGTGAAGGCTACAGAAATAAATTACAAATAAAGTACAACTATGGTAAAATTATTGCAGACTTACTTATTTATATCAACCAGGACTCTCCAGCTATCTCTGTCCTGCCTTTTCTTTCAATCTGACTCCAGGAGGAAGCCATCTTCTTGCAGTCAGCCTCGAGACCTTGCTGTAGATGTCATCATGATCCAGTCTATGTCCAGCAGGAAGAGAAAAGGCAAGGGCAAACAGCCCTGGCAGAAACCGGTGCTCACCTGGAAGGCTTCTGTGAGTTGTCCTCCATGCACTATCTTGCAGGTCATTCCCTCATAGGAGTTCCTGATGATTCTTATGAATTTGTCTGGCACATTGTAGTGGCAAGGAGTTTCCAATGGTCTCTCTATCCACGCTGTCAAATGCCGTCTCATGGTCAATTAAGTTGACATAGAGGGGGGAGTACCATTCCATCGACTGCTCAATGATGTTGACAATTACTGCAGACCTGCTCCTTTGTCTAGTGTAATTCAGTTGGCAGTATTTGTAAGAACAAGTGTGCTACACCAAGACATCGCACAGAAAGTGCTTGTAAATCTGGAGAACCAAAGGATTAGAATCCAGTGCTTGCAGAACCAAGCTTATTTCCCTGTATGGTAGTACATTAACAAGTCTATTGGAAAGAAGTGAAATATGTTACTGCATTATGTGTGGCAGCATAGCATGTGTAGAGAACAAGTCACTAACGCCACTTAGTTTAGTGTACTTGCATGGAGAAACATACAACAGAAATTGAGCCATAGTACTCAAGGTACAGCAATAGAACATTCTTGAATGTGATTTCATGGACATCATGTAGGGGTCGCCAGGAGTCCCAGTTGCGGCTCATGGCTCCTTCTTGCGAATCTTGGCACTTCTTTTGTAACCCGCTGGCCTCAGAGGTGGCAAAATCAGTGCCACGAACAGAGAGGCGGGTTCTTAGGGCTCCACCCTCCTATTCTGCCCATTTTACATTATGCTAATAGGGACAAAAGGTGTTTTACCAACTATTAGTATAATAAAAAATGAAGCATGTGGATGAGAAACTGAACCTTTTCTAGTAGATGTGGTAAGTTGCAAATAAATAAATAAATAAATAAAATAAAATACTTTATAATGTATGTTGTGTGTGTGTATGTGAGTGTTGGTATGTGTGAGCATGCATCTGTTTCCGTGCACATTGGAAAGTTAGTGACAGTGAGTGATAAATAGTGAATGAGCAAGAAGGAAACATTCTCAGGAACACCAGAGAGCACCCGATGTATGTGCCAACGCCACTTACCTTGGTCACAGCTACACACAGGAGAAGCATTCACACAGAGAGAGACTTTCAGTGGAAAGAAACTGGATGTCCAAGTGCCTTCACGCTAGCCCAGATTAATCAAATAAAATACCCATTTAGGTAATCAGTTACAAATGAGTTGTCACAGCTTGGAGAGGTGGAGTGCAGGTGAAGTCAGCACCATGACAGCTACTTGGTGAACTTCCTGACTTGGGTCTGTCACTGTGCTCAGTGTCAACTTGTTCAAATTGGGGGCCTTTTTCAGCAGCAGGTTGTTCTGGTCCTTGTCATCACCAGTTCCTGCTAGTTTCTCACTCTAGTTGGTTCCTTCCCTTTCCCTAGTGTCTTCAGTTCCTTTTTTTCCCTTGTCAGTTATCCTTTTTTTTTACTATGAATTTGCCTGTGGCCTTCTTTGAGGTTTTTTTGCGATTTTCATATGTTTCCCTCTGGTTCATTCTGCTTCTTGTGGACTTCCAAACACTCCAGTTCACAATAATGGGGTCACGAAGGAAGCAGCAGGCCCTATCTGTAGGTCAAGAAAGATCAAGCTGCATTTCACAAAAATATACCTTTTTTATTTCTTCCAGGAATTCATAAAGGGATTCCTGGCAGAAAGATAGTTAGAAGAGTGCTGATATCTACACAGTCATTAATCCCAAAAAGTCTGCACTGGGCATTCCGAGACGTGGGTTGCCTTAAAAATTTAGGAAACAGCCCTCCACCCCCTTCCATCCTGGAAATGGTCAGAGACTTTTTCCACCACAGGGCAGGAGTACCTTTCCTTTCAGAGTGGGAAGTGGGAATGGTTCCCTCCAGATTTGGTGGGTGTACAGGGGAAGGACTTTATCCACAGAGAAGGATGTTTCCTCATTGAAGCAAATGGGATCCACCTATTTAGTCCACAAGGATTTTTAACTTTAGAGTACCTGTTTTTTTTACCTTTACTGTGGGTGAGTCTCAGTACCTGAGTCTCACTCACAGTAAATCTGAGTTAATTAGACTGATCATGTTAACTGCCAGTGCTGTACAGTACTTTTCCACTCAATGTAGGCCTTAAGTATACAGCAAGGTATCAAACTGGGTTACAACATGCCTGCTAAGTTTGAGTTTTCAGTTCCTAAATCACTATATCCACAACCTGTGGATGTAGTGAGTTCAGTTATTGCCAAATTTCTCTGGCTCAGCTCATAATGAGATACCAGTCCGTTGCCCCCTTACTGGGCCAAGTTAATTGCTCTACTCCCCAGCAGAGGGAACAAAGGCCTCCACATCCAATCAATCAATCAAATCATTATTTCGGTTTTGTTCGAAAACCATAAAAGTACACATGCAATAGTACAAACATTTATTGTTCTTAAAAGTGCATACCATTACAGGATACAGAAGGTGCAAAATATAAAATTAGCATTTCAGAAAAAAAGAAAGTACATCATTTTTCCAAGTTGTACATACAAATTCATAAAAGAATGTCATTGAATAGAAACCATTACAAATCCATGCATTTCCTGTACTTAACAATTGATTTTAAGAATTCAAGTACGTGGAGAATACTGTCACTGTGCAAAAGTTGTAGATATAACATAGCTGGTCTGATCTGGGAGAAATTAAGATTTCTTAAAAGTGTCACCAGATAGCGTTTACGGGGATATTCATAAAAGCTACATAAAAACATAAAATGCAGCATATCCTGCGGAGACTTTCCGTCGCAGCCGCAGGGAGCTGCAACTTTACTAAAAATAGCAGTTCTTGGCCTAACAAGCAAAAGATGAAAGAGATTCAGCCTGAATCTAGTCAGTAAAAATTTTTCAAGAGAGCTCCACATCCAAAAGGAGCAAACATCCGTGATTTGCCCAGTTCCAGGGAGAAGAAAGGGGCAGTGGGGAAATTTGCATCTGACAATTGGCTTGTGACACTGCACCTGGGCTGGAATAGTCCAGGCACAAGAGAACAAAGGAGGAGCCCCAGACCTCTGGACCCAACACAGCAGGTGCTCACTTGGTTTGATGGGAAGGGATCAGGTTAAGTGGTATATTATTTAGCTTTATAAGTTTGTGGGAAATGATTAATTAGTATTGTATGTTTTCCTTTTTACTGGTTTATTAGTACATTTTGTTTAGCTGTTTTGATCACATGGATTTAGTTACATTGATCTTTGGGCCCCTTGGTATGCACTGTAGATGGTTATGTTTGAGCAGAAGCACGGGGCGTGGCTACGAGCCGATCATGGCGGACGTGTAGCGACTGAGCTCCGTCGATAGCCCAACAACCAAGCTAATTATCCTGCTTCCCTGCGGTCACATCCACCCAACCTAGACCCCCTGGAACCGCCGTAGGTGTGTGTGACCCGAGCCTGGCGTCTGAACGCTCTGCAACACCAGCGGTGACCGAGTGGACCTGCCGAGGCTGCTGTGGCCTCCGCCCCTGCATGAAGCCACGGCCTCAATTTTGGCTGCGGCCGAGACAACCTGTGACCGACTGGCGGTGCGGCGAGGGCCGACGGGGTGTGCGGCGCAGCTGAGGCCCGACGTGGCAACTGGAGTGCAGCGCCCTCTCATCCTGCCCTCCCACGACGAGCGCTGGGCGTCCGGAACCACTCGCTCCCTTGTCCCAAACCCGGGCAACTGCCGCGAGTGCTGGGCGGGGCGTCTGAGGCACTGCGGGCCGAGCGGCAACGGCTGCGCACGGACCCTGGGGACCGGACAACATCAGCGAGGGCGAGCCTGGCCCGGGCGCCGGAGGAGACACGAGGCGCCCCTGGGACGAGTTGCGGCGGCCCCCGGCCGGACGGCCTCCTCCGACACAACACTGGGGGACGGAGTGAGGCGCCATCTTGATCCCGCTACACCGGCCGGGCCGGGCGGGAACGCCGAGAGGACATCAAAGAAGGTACGCCCCGCCACTGCTCACAGTACATAACGCAGCAATTGCCCTCCCATCACACCGGCTACGGCACGATGGCGGCACATCATACGCCCCGTCCTGCATGAGGGGTGCGCACGGCGGCTGGACACTCAGCGAGCTGCCGTTGTGCTGGCGAGAGGGAGTGTGGGTCCCTGCCTGGACCCGGCGTTGACCCGGGGAGCTTAGTGAGCAGCTGCTGCCCATATCACCGAAGGCCCTACAGTGACTGTGGGTAGGGGTCTGACCTTTGCTATTCTGTGCCGGCGTGGGTCCTGCGGCGCTGGTGAGATCCTCCGGCCTGGGCCACGATAGCACTCCCTGCAGCCAGAGCAGTTGATACGGGAACCACCCCGGCAAGGCGGGGAGAGCGCTGCGGGCACGCAGTGCCCGCCGGAACACGAGCGAAGCTAAGGGGGCCACTACACCGTCCACCTGCAGACTAACATCATGGGAAGGAACAGACCCAAGGCCCAAGACCAAGGTGCGCACGCAGATATGCAGTCTACTGGATCGGAAGATCCGCTTGCCTCCTCCAACGCGGATGTCATACCGCCGACAGGAATGGGCACCCAAGATGCCAAACTAGACCTCATACTAACTGAAATCAGAGCCACGAGAGAAGCGCTGGAGCTGCGGATGGATACCATGGCCACGGGCTTGTCCCTGCTACGCGCTGACCACAACAAACTGGCGGAGAAGGTCTTGGAACAGAAACTTGCACTGGATGACCTGATACCACAGCAAACGGATCACTCTACGAAGATAGAAGGCATGGAAAAACAGCTTAGGTTGCTGTGGGACAAGGTGGATGACGCGGAAGGGCGGGCCCGCCGCAACAGCGTCAGAATTTTAGGAATTCCGGAGCGCAGTGAGGGGAGAAATCCCACGCAGTTCGTGGAAGACTGGCTCAAGACGGTAGTTGGGCCGCAAGATCTGACCCCGATGTATAGTGTGGAACGCGCACACAGAATGCCTGCGAAACCGCCGAAACCAAGGGCGCCTCCGCGCCCATTGATAGCACGTCTCCTGCACTTTAAGGACCGCGACTCGGTACTACGTGCGGCACGAGAGAAAGCACGAATGAGGTACGAAGATAAGACTATATCTGTATATCCAGACTTTACCCCAGTGGTGCAACGCTCCAGATCCACATTCCTAGGGGTGAAACGTAAACTGAGGGACAGGAATTTGAAATATGCCCTACTGTTCCCTGCCCACCTCAGAATCCTACACGAGAATAAATCACACTTTTTCGACACTCCTGAGGAAGCAGAAGAATGGATGGAAGTGACACTGACGCCACCGACCACTCAGGATCTGTTCGCAGATGATGGGCATGATGGACCCTCGCGCCGGACAAACCAACACCGTGGCGGATCCAATGCAGACAGAGGGCGCCCGGCACGTTCAACAGCGAGTGGAAAGTCATCTAGGGGCCGCTCTGGGAAACGAGTGACAGTGGTCCAACTAACGGAAGCAGCACTGGCCGCGCACGATGCAGGGAGCAAAACTGGCTTGGTCAGCGCCTCTGGTACCCATACCGAGGTGTCCGGCTCGGCTGATAGCTTGCAGCTCCTTCCCAAAATCACAGCACAAATGGCAGAGGACCTCTGATTGCGCCATAGCCGACCTCGGATGGTAACGTATATACATACCACACAGACAAGTATGAGGGTGGATGGAAGCGGGGACACACCAGTTATGGGCTCGCTGTAACACCATCGACAGGCGCAAGACAGGTGCACGTAGACTGCACCCCCCACCGTATAGACATGTTCTGGTTTGACGCTCGCCCATGTTGGGCGACTTGGTTTGGACCTCAGGTCTTTTTGCTTGGGGACCTTCATGTTCGGGGGTTACAAGTTCACCTGGCACTCAACTTCTTACATAAGGTACGATTGGCCTATTCGCCCACAGAATTGATAGACTCACGCATATCGGTCAAACACGGGGCCCCTTAATACCTACAAACTGTGCACCTGGAATGTGAGGGGAATGGGATCTATTCACAAGAGACACAGGATACTGGCGCAGCTCAACCGGAGAGGCGTCGTGATGGCTTGGCTCCAGGAGATCCATTTAAATTCTGCGGAGGGCACAATACTATTGAATAAATGGAAGGGTCAACTGTTCGCTACCTCATACTCTGTTTTCTCGAGGGGTGCGGCCATTTGGCTTAAGAACTCAGTCCCTTTTAAGGTAGTAGAACAAAAGATTGACAAGGATGGTAGATTTGTGTTTGTGCGTGGCCTGCTAGATGGCTCCCCTGTTGTGCTTGGTAGTGTGTATGCACCGAACTCAGGGCAGTCTGAATTTTTAGCCAGCATCAGTGGGGTATTAGCTGACTGGGCGGAATATGAGTGGATCATAGGGGTACACAGACATAATATCGACTCCAAAATATCGTTTGGACATAATATCGACTCCAAAATATCGTTTGGAGAAAATATCGACAGGACAGAATATCGACAGCCAAAATATCGTTTTTAAGGTAAGTGAAGTAATATCGTTTTTAAGGTAAGTGAAGTAATATCGTTTTTATTTTTAGGGTTCAGGGTCAGTTTTGGGTTTTTGGGTAAAGGGGTATTTTTAGGGTTCAGGGTCAGTTTTGGGTTTTTGGGTAAAGGGGTATTTTAAGGGTTCAGGGTCAGTTTTCAGTTTTTGGGTAAAGGGGTATTTTTAGGGTTTAGGGTCAGTTTTCAGTTTTTGGGTAAAGGGGTAGTTTTAGGGTTCAGGGTCAGTTTTCAGTTTTTGGGTAAAGGGGTATTTTTAGGGTTCAGGGTCAGTTTTCAGTTTTTGGGTAAAGGGGTATTTTTAGGGTTCAGGGTCAGTTTTCAGTTTTTGGGTAAAGGGGTATTTTTAGGGTTCAGGGTCAGTTTTCAGTTATTGGGTATTATTTTATTATATTTTATTACTATATATAAATGTTTAATAAATATGAAATAAAAAAATATTTATTTAACTTTCATTAATTATTTAATTATTATAAGTTAATTTAAGTAATTTTAAGTATATTTTAGTAATTAATTATTAATATTAATTTAATTTAACACAGTTTTTAGTAAATACGATATTTTTTACAACTATATTTTTGTAAACGATATTTTGTACTCGATATTTTTGTACTTACCTGTTTGTACATACAAACTCGATATTTTTGCTGTAGATATTTTTTCCTCGATATTTTGGGTAGTCGATATTTTGGTAGTCGATATTCTTTCAGTGATCCGATCATAGGAGGGGACTTCAATGCGGTTTTGGACACCCTGCTTGATAGATCACACCCGCCATTACACGCCACAGAGAGTAGGAAACAGGCAGATGCGCTGGCACGGTGGGCGAGGGGCTGGGACCTAGTAGACACATGGCGCTGCAGACACCCATTTAACAGGGAATACACCTTTTACTCCCCGCCCCACAAATTGCACACCAGAATAGACCGGGTTTTTTGCTCCAAGCCCTTGACGGGGGCTGTGATCGCTGCAGAACATATGGGTAAGACGCTCTCCGACCACAACCCGGTGGAAGTGACACTTCAATGGGGCAGGGTACCGACACCAATACCAACCTGGCGTTTGAACGCGGACCTGCTGGATGACCCTGTCTATAAAACGACACTGGCAAACGCCATTGACACCTTCTTCACAGTAAACACAGGTACCGCTAGCTCCAGGCAAGTGGAATGGGACGCCTTTAAGGTGCTAATTAGAGGGGAAGCCATGGCTGTCCGAGTAGGCATGAGACGTGAATTGACCGACAGCCTTAAAGAGGTAGAGGGCCGACTAGCGATGTTAGAAAGTGAGGCTGCGGGTACGAACCTGCCCTTCACACCTTTGCAGAAGGCACACATACGTCACGCTGAACTACTAGAAGAGCTCCGACTGCTAGACTACAGGGAGTACACCAACAGGCAACGTACGCAGGCTGATAGATCAGGACCCCTACTAGCACGTATTATCCGTGATGTCCCGCCACACTCGTCCATATTAGAAGTCATAGACCAGAGAGGAGTTGTCACCACAAAGCAAATAGATGTTAACACTGCGTTTAGGGACTACTATGCTACGTTATATGGCCCACACCGCCCTTTATCACACACAACATATGAGGGATTTATGAGAGGTCTGGACTTACCCCAACTTATGGAAAGACAACGGGATGACCTGAAACGCCCTATTACGATTGCAGAAATCCGACAAGCTGTTCATGCTCTCCCGAGGAACAAAGCCCCAGGGACAGACGGCCTCCCAGCGGAGTTCTATGCGACCTATGTAGACCTGCTTGCCCCGCGGCTACAGGTAATATACCAAGAGGCACTTCGCACTCAATCCCTACCGCAATCGTCCCTGCAGGCTCTGATAGTTTCTCTCCTGAAACGAGGCAGAGACGGAACGCAACTAGCTAATTACAGGCCTCTATCACTCCTTAACACTGATTCCAAAATCCTAAGTAAAATACTAGCGACAAGACTGGCCCAATACATCCCTCAATTGATTCACTCTGACCAATGCAGGTTTGTGCCCGGCAAAGACACGGCTATGAACCTGCGGAGGCTGGCGCAGCTAATGCTACACGACCAGGCAGGGAGAGGTACGGAGGGATGTCTCTCCTTAGATCTGAAACAGGCTTGCGACTCCCTCAGATGGGACTTTATGTTTGCGAGACTAGCAAAATTTGGGGTGCAGCCCGAATACATTGCCTGGGTGAGACTACTGTACACCCGCCCTACTGCGCGGGTACGTACGAACAGATGCATATCGGAGTCCTTGAACATTGTAAGAGGCACCAGACAGGGCTGCCCACTATCTCCGATCTTATTTATTTTAGCACTCGAGCCGCTGCTCTGTAAGCTCCGAACGCTAACGGCCCACAGGGGTATAATGAGAGACGGGACGGTCCACGTAGTTTCTGCATACGCGGATGATATTATCCTATACCTGCGAGACCTGAGAGGTGACTTAGACCCCATACCTCAGCTATTTGAGGAATTCCGCGAGTTGTCAGGCCTCTCCATTAGTGAACCTAAATCGTATGGGTACTGTTTTGCCGCCACTGGCACGTCTGCCCCACTGTCCTTCGCACCGCACACCTTTCAGGTAGCGGGAACGACCTTCCACTACCTGGGGATTCAGGTATATAGAGGAGCGGGGGAAATGTTAGACGGCAACTTGGGCAGGTCGTTGATAACACTGAAGTCGCGAGTACAATTTTGGTCAACACTACCACTGTCTGTGGCGGGCAGGGTGGCCATCTCCAAGATGGTTGTACTTCCCCGCTTACTTTACTATTTCACGGGCCTACCGTTTCTCATCCCGGCTACGTTGTTCCGGGCATTAGACACGACTCTAACAGAACTCGTATGGGGTTCGGGACGGAGGCGAATAAGCCTTGCCAAGCTCCAGCTCACCCCAGAAACTGGCGGCATGGGAGTACCGGACTTCCGGGCATATAACTTTGCCTGACAACTACAATGGCTTGCCTATTGGCTGGCGGGTCGGAACCTACACGAAATTGACGTATCAGCAGAGGACCTATCTAGGGGGAAACTCCATACGCTGCTATTACCTAGCTCGGCCATCCCGGCAGCGGCTTCCCCGCTCCTACGACTTGCACTGAACTATTGGAGGAAGGCAGTGAAATACACGACACTGGCGACCTCATACGCCCCTACGATCCCTCTATTAGGTTTCCCCCTGGGGACGGGACTGGTGACGAACCAAGCGCTCAATGCGTGGCACGACGCGGGCGTGGCACGGATTGGGGACCTCTTTGCAGATGGCCGCCTGATGTCCTTCGAGGACTTCCGTGCCGCGCATCATGTTTCGGGAGGCTCGTTTCTCATGCACGCCAGTGTGCGACGCTATGTCGCGAGGACATGGGCACAAGATGAGACCGAACCACTTACGAACCCACTGTTAAGGATGCAGTATCTTATGGGGACGGGCAGCCATCTCACTAAATGGATCACCACTGGCATAAGGGCGGGCAGAGCGACGTCATTGCGACCTCTCAGAGAGAAATGGGAGGGTGACATTGGGAGGCCTCTAGGAGATAAGGAGTGGGAACGCATCCTGAAATTCCCCAAAAAAGTAGCTAGGAACCCGAAATTCAAGTTCATACAACTGATGGTCCTACACAGGGCGTACCTTACACCTCACCGCATACACGCCATGTTCCCTAACACGACTAACACTTGCCCCCGATGCGGAACAGACGACGCACGTCTGTTACATATGCTATGGGAGTGCCCAAAGTTAGGATACTATTGGAACACAATACATGAGGCGCTGTCTGACGCGGTCACCTCTAGGCCAACAAACACCATAGACCATGCTATACTAGGGCTTGGACCGAGGGGGCGCAGGAGAAGCGTGGCCGACCGCTTCACTGATATGGCCTTGTTGCTTGCCAAACGCGCAATAACAATGCGGTGGAAGTCGGCCAGACCACCTGACCCAGATGCATGGAGGGCGGAGGTGATGAGATAGGGCAAGGCGGAGGGTGAGGCACTCCAATGTGAAGAACGGAAGGGACTCAGGAAAACCCCGATTTCACTAGACTGGTATACTACTCTGGGGTCTTTTGAGATGGGAGGGACCGGCGGATCTGACCAATCATCGGCTGCTAGCTGGGCTGAGACATAACTGCTGGTGCTACCCCAGACAGTTAGGGAAGTTCGCATTCTGGGTGCAGCAACTGAGAAGCGTAGTCAGTTATTATTGCTATGGCCCCTATATGACTGCAGTGGCAACTAACGCGAGCATTGCATGCAATGGGTGTAGCCTTGTACCGAGTACCGGAATCACAATAGCTTATGAGTGCTGGGAGGGAGAGGGTGGGGAGGTGGGGTTTTACGGGTTCTTTCCAGAAATATAAAATTTGAAATATTGCTGCTCTACCAAGCTACTGTGTATATGTATGCATGCCACAACATGGTAATCCTGACTGTAAAGTATGCTCTTACATGTACTCTCAATACTGTCAATAAACAAAATTTTCACCAAAAAAATGTTTGAGCAGAAGCACAAACGGAAGTGTAAAGGTTAAATACGTTTTATGCAATGAATCAAGATGTAGGTTCAAGACTGACTGTTGCTTTGACATGATTTATCAATTTGAATTTAGATGCTAGATTTAAACTATTTGCTCATTATGTTTTATTGAGTTTTTAGTTAATTAAGGTCTTTGTGGTTGAATTTTTTCATTTTTATATTTATTTATAGGATTATGTTTGAGCAATTACTAAAAGGGTAGAATGAAGAGTAAGTAAGTCTTGCGCGATGTAGGTTCAAGACTGACTGTTGCTTCTCTTTTATTTTATTTTTACTTGACAGGATTTATCAACTTGAATTTAGATGTTAGATTCAAACTATTTGTTCATTATGTTTTATTGAGTTTGTAATTGTTTACGGTCTTTGTGGTTGAATTTTGTCATTTTTTGTTTGTTTATTTAGTTGTATACCTTTTTGTGTGATGTAATGCTGTGTGGGATCATAGAGCTCCTTTTTTCAACCATAGATTGGTAGGAAGCCGAGATGCACATGCTGGCCTACATCTTGGCAGTGTCAGACTATATAAAGCTGCCATTTTGTAAGGTATTCTTTTGCTGATACACTGATCGTGAAAAGGCACTATGCTAGTTACTCTTCTCGTGATACTGGGTGAGAAACAGTTTCATGGCGAAAGGATGTAGTTTTCGTTTTTATATAAATTCCTTCCAGTCAGCACTTATATTTGTTATGCTTACTTTTCTGCATTGTTTGCTATTTTAGAAACTGCCTTTAATTTGAAACTTGAGGACATCTCCGCTGTTGTGGAAACCTTCTTTGAAAACGTGAATTGAAGTGCTTATTTTATCATACATTGTGGTGTGTTTGAGTAATATTTGATGGAATGCAGAATGCTATATTTGATATGATATGTTTTTTTTTGTAAAATGTGGTTTTTTTTGTAAAATGTGTTGATATGGTTTTTAACCATGGCATGTGTGTAACTGGAAATGTCTTTAGTGGAAGTACTGGATTGATAGGTATATACTGATGTGCTTTTGGTTTCTTATATTTGGCTGTGACTTCTACTGTGCTGTTTGATAGATATACATGAAATTTACTTAAAGAATGTTGTTAAATGAATACCTTTTCTTGTGATACCTGATGGAAGTTAATGCAATAAACGGAAACAACATTCTTAAAGGAACATTTTTTGAGCTGTGTGAAATTTTTCTTGGGTATATTATTTGTATGCCATTTATTTAGAAAGGAAAAACAACAATGTTTTTCAACTATGTGTTTAGTCTTTTTAGCAGTTTTGTTAAATTGAACAGCCCTCTTGTCCTGTGGTTGTATATGTTGCACAGTTTTCTTTTCAGATGTGTGCTGTGGAGTGAGGTTTATAGATACATTAGAAGATGGGAAATGTTTTGGTTTCTTTTATTTTTTAGGACTATTGATAAATGTATTGTATTTTGTAAATGTTTGATTGACGATAAATTTTGTTTTATTAATGATGTACTCGATTGCTGGAACTGTTATAGTCCCTGCGGAATCGATGTTTATCGTGAAACACGTTTGGAAATTTGTACTTGGACAATACATTTATTAAGAATACATTTGTCTTGTAGCCCCTCCCAGTTCTTTTTGTGTATGAAATGTTGATGCTGTATGTCTGTGGCAGCAGACAGGCAGATTCTGAGGTAGCATTTGTTGCCAGTCTACGTGAATCTGCCCCAGATTTGTATTTGCCTTGAAAGCTTATGAATGCCCACAATCATCTGTGGTTTTCGATATTTCTAAACTCCTCACTGCTCTAGAGATTTATTCTACCATAGGCATGGAGAAACTCAAATTTGAGGGTGGGAGAGGCACCAGGCTGTATTATTACAAAATTTCCTGTTGGTGTAGAAGGTTTCTCTCCACAACACTATCCCTACAGAGAAAAAATGGTGCAACGGCACATGGGATTCTATTTTGCTTGTGCAGAATTTTCTGCTATGCAGAATTATGCACAGGGAGGAAAAGGCATCCAGTGGAAAAGTCACCTGAGTTTCCCAGGAGTACATCTGGAAACCTGCACTCAGGCCAGCTTTCCAGGGATGCTCTTGGAAGTGTTGTAAATTCAGGGAGAAGTCAGCTCTTCAACTGTACTTTTCCCCCCAAAAAATCCCAAATATAGTCCATAATGTCTATGAAACTGACTGTAAGATCCAAACTCGCTGGTCCTGCTATGTCTCTTGCTTTGCAGACATAAAATTGTACAAATCGCTACCTATGCAAAGGACATGCCGTGCACTTATCACAAGTCGGGGTGACACCCTCAACAGCGAGGATAGCTTGACTCCAGTGGCATGGAGAGCACGGGACTCACGTCTGAGCATACCCGTCCCACTCAGGGTGACTTATCAAAAATCTAAGCAGCGGAGGAGCTCAAAGTGGCGTAGCGACCCCTATTGGCACCCGTGGCGGTCTCTGTGTTTGCTGCGTTGTGGCAGCCATAGTGAAGAGCGAGGAGGACGGGGTGCTGGCGTGTATTTCCTGTTTGCCGCCCCCTTGTGGCAAAAGCATTGAGGAGCGGGGTGATGCCCCCAAATCTCATGCCGCTCGGGGCAAACCCTAGCCCCCCCCCCTCAGCTCCTCAGCTGCACCACTAGGGGCTCAGCATCTGAAACAATAATTGGAACCACCAAAAACTTGGGGCAACACATCTTGACCCTCTACCCTCTCAATTGGCTCACTTAAATGCTCAGAGCTACCAATCTCCTAGGCAACATTCATGCACATTTGTAAGACGCACACACTTATAAAAGTATATCTTCACTTTGAGTGGTTTTAGAAATAAAGAATCAGAGGAGGAGTTGATAGTACAAATGACACTAGACAATAAGTTGAATCATAGCCACAGGTATGAATGCTGTCTGACTGCTGTGGCATGGAAACGGTGACAATTCCCGCAGTCGAGGAGTCAGCAGTGAGTGAATGAATGGGCACAGTGATCCAAGCAAACCGCGCCATAGTTCCTGAAACCTCCGATTCTAGGTACTGTTTAGGGTGTACAAGTGCCCTGGGGCACAAGCCAAGGAGGGGAAAGGGATAAATGCAGCAATTCTGCCTGCACAATCCCAGATGAATTCCTGAAAACAGAAGCAAACAAAATTACTTTCAGAGAACAGTAACAATGCAATACCTGTTTGCCAGAGAACTATAGGCTACAGGGCAGCACCTCCCGCTACAGTCCCTTCTGCAGGGTGAATGAAAAAAGACACTGGTAAAGACAAAAGCCAGCTGTAAGCAGTAAAAGCAAACAAATGCCCTGCCTTGTAGGGTGTGGGTAAGTGCATAATTATTGGTAATTCTGCATCAAAGAGTTACGCGGAATTACCAAAATGACTCCAATTACTGTGGCATAATTAAAATGACTCCTAGGCCTAGTACATATACATTCATAAAGGGGCTTTGTGTCATTCTCATTTTGTATTAGGTCAGAGGAGTCTTTCTATCTCACCATTAGCAATTGGCTAGTAGGTTTGTTAGGTGCCTTCCTAAACAGTACTGCTTATTGTAGTACAAGGACAGTGAATAAAAGCATCCCTACACTGCAAGGGGCTGCATTTGTGCCTTACCGGCTCCTGTTTATCCTGTTCCAATGGTTATTTGTCACCAAAGTGTGATTTTTCAAATAAATGTATTTTTACATCCTAATGTGATGTGTGTACTAGAATGTTTCCACATGCTTATTACCAAGAAGGGTGATTTTACACCTCAGCAAAAAAACCTATGGATTTAACCCAGATCTGTGACTGGGGGTGAATGTTTGACAATGTTCAGCATTCCATCTATCATCTTTTTATGTTGCTATAAGTCACCCTTAGTGGGAGGGGTATGCACAGACGTGGATCCCATGCTTGCCATGCCACTGGACTCAAGCTATCCTGCCTGATAAGGGGTGAGAGCTCGAAACCAGTTGTAGAATGTTTGTTTACGGTCCGGGGAAGACTTGGCCTAGCAGTCCAGGCTGGACTGTTCCCATGGGGAGCAGTGCCAAGACTGCATAAGGCTGGATCCAAACTAGAATGGCGTGGTGAGCAAAACAACAATAGGCCTCATTTATGAGGCTCCTTGGGCCACTGGAACGTCAATTTTTGTGATGTTCTGTGGGGCAGGAGCCTGTTCCATATTTACAAGGCAGCACTTAGCCACTTTTTTGGGCTTAATGCTGCCTTGTAAATATTGATCCCTTTAATGCAGTTTTCTGCGTTAAAGGGGCATGCAATGAGTGTTGCTGGGGGCGTTCCCAGCAACATCAATGACTTTATGACACTGCCCCAGATTTACGAGAAATCATAACTCTGAGGCAGCGCTACAATTGTACGCCTTCCCAGAGGAGGAGTTAGGGAGGCACAATGAGGGGAAATATCTTAATTTCTCCTTGGTTTTCCGATTTCTATGTGTGCTGTATTCTGCAGCACACACAGAAAGAGGAAAAAGCCTCTTGTGATTGTTTTTGTGCAGGAAGGTTTTCCTTCCTGCACAAAAATAATCATCCCTGCAACACAGGGACCCTTGCACTATGGTAAAAAGGTGCCTGCGTTAATGCACGGCAGTCCAATGTACACCAGCGCAGGGGAAAAGGACAGGAATGCCCGTATCTGTTAGATATGGCATATGCCCTTTTCCTTTGCCATAGGTCAGTGCAGAATTCCTGCTTCGCGACCCCACGGCAAAACCTCATAAAAGAGGCGGGTGTGGCCAGCAAGCCAAGATGGTGGACGCAAGATCATAGTGCTCCGCACCAATTCCCCCAATTATTCGGAGAAAAAAAACGGTGACCCTCCCCGACACAGCAAATGTGTGCACTGGAGATCTCACTCGGGTACTGGGTGGACATACCTAGCGGTTCGATGCACAAACGGACGTCGCATAGTGCGGACGAGCAACATCAGGTTCTAGGCTGATCCAAGGAGCGCTGGAACTATGCGCTGCAGTGCATGCCCATCCGGCTGAGTTGAGGCCTGTCTCTGCTGGAAGTGCCAGACCCAGGGGGTTCTTACACTCTACAGCAATGGCGAGTGACCTGAGAAAATCATGTCTGCTGGGCATACAACGGGCATGAAAGAGTATTGGACTCCTGAAACTGGGCTCAGGCGAGAAGCTGTGGCTGGTCGGAGCCAGAGCCAGAGCCGCGGAACCCACTCGGAGGTGGCAAAGCCCGTAAAGCAGTGCCTCTGGTAGGCAATTTCCCTGTGGTGAGGCACTGAGAACAGGAAGATACCGGAGGCCAACTCCACGAGCTGAGAGAGGACTGGACATGGGGAGCCAAGCCTCAAGAAACACAAAGATCCAGTGCGCCGGACAACAGGCAAGGCGAAGCGACTCGCGGAGCCCGTGGACCGGACTGCCAGTCTGACTTTTGCAAACTTTGATAGGATGGCTTATTTCTGCTTAATTAAATTGTACGATGCTATTTATAAGCTGAAAGGTAACCATTTTACCTGCCTTGGAATGAGGTAAATTAAACTCAGCCCTGCTTGGAAGTGAACCTGTGACCACCAGACTGCACAAGTCTGAAACATGTGCATTAACCAACTAATCTATCTTGCAAATCAGCCCTTTATTCTAACAAGTGAGCATGGGCTGAAGCAGGCAAGGTAAGTGCAGGCTCCTGGCAACACTGAGTGACTGTTGTTTCTTGTGAGGTGACCTCACAGTGCCGCAGAGCAGGAACAGCCAGTCCCGGCAGGCTGGTGTCCAGAGATGGCTCCTCCATGAGCCCAGACACGTTCCGCCCCTTAATCTTGATGGATGTGTGGGTCCACAGTTAAAGCCTGCATATTAGCACCCTCATTTAAAATGCTCCATGGTGCTCTATGAGGGGGGTTCCAATAGGCTTTAACCCCTTCTACGCTCATGACGAGCTCAGCTCGTCATGAGTTACGCCTGTCGTACGCTCATGATGTGCTGAGCTCGTCATGTAATGCGGGTTTCCGCAAAAGTCAGCGCACAGCGGGAAAACCGCTAGCGCGCAAGGGGTTAAGCAGTCACTGCGCGTTTTTAATTCCAAACAGAGTTTACTGCTGAATTATCATTAGGGCATCCGGTTTTATGGTATTTTTTTTAAACATTTCCATCTGTATTTATCCGTATTTATTTTTTGCCCATCCTATTGATATTTATCCATATTTATTTTATGTTTTGAGGATAAATGGTGCTGTAAAATGGTATATTTCCACGTTTATTTAACTCTTGGACGTGCACTCATACATGGATGCCTTCACGTTTTAGCAAATTAAGCAGCCACGTATAACGAAAGACTACACTCAAATGTACATATTACCATTATACTACGAATATATGTTAACTTATGCCTGTATTTTAGGAAATCTCATCCAACTTTTTAACTCTCCATGGTGTCTATCTGCTCAGCCTTTGCCTGAAATTCATAAAATACAGCATGGAAGTCACTCACCAAAAGCATAATTTTCAGTATTTTTACGCTTTTAAAAATAAATACAGACAGGAAACACATTGTTTTCTGTCTGTATTTATCTGTAAACATGAGTAACAACCGAAAACCTTAATTAGTATCTCTCGCCTATTATGGCGCTTGTTTAGGGCCCCCTACCTTGGAGGAGATGGAGTGCTCCTGGTTAGCGGAGCAAGGCACAGCACATTGAAAATGACGGCGGGCTCTTTAAATGGGAAGATGGCGGCGGGCTATTTAAATGGGAAGATGGCGGCGGGCTATTTAAATCAAGGGCAGTCATAATGTCCCGACCAGCCACAATAGTGTAGAATCAAAATGCCCAACCAGCGGTATGTGGTGCAGCTGATTCAGTTCCATATGGGACCGGAAGGCCCCCTGACAATAGAACAAGACAGTGAAAGCTGCACTCAACAACGGACCAAATGAGCAGGCAAGGTGCAGCGTGGCAGCGATGCAAGTTTCTGTCGGTTCATGTGGGTCACAACTTGAACTGCAGCGCGCAACGGACGTTAGGCCGCATGATGCAATGCGTGCCATATAGCACCCCTTGAGGAAATTAAAGAGAAATCAAGTTCGGGCTGGAGATTTGTTCAACCCCGAGATCCGATTGTAGATAAGGAGTGTGCTCTTTAAAAAGTAGGCCCGAAACAATGCTTTATAATGCTCACTGCGTATGTATAAAAGTAGTTGGGCGGTGTGCTCAGGGAGGGCTAAACACCGGAAGAAGCATGACGCATGCATGCCCTTGACAAATGAGTAGAACAAAACAATGAAGCAGTGATGGTGCCAGCAAATGGGAAGCTTATGGACGGTCTGAAGCCCATAACAGTAGATACAGCATGCCTAGAGCCGCGACCTAAAAACAAAGGATTTAAAATGGGCTCTCAGTTATCATGTGATGATCAGGTAAACTCGGCATCCAAATGCTGGTTTCAACTGTGCTGCCTCTGCCAAGTTCTCCAGTTCTTTAGAATCTCTTGTGATGTGACTGTGGAATTGATGCATCTGTCTTTTTATTGTTAGTATATTGTATAAAGCAATATATTTGGATTTAGGTTCAAATCAAGAAAACTGAACACGCTCGGAATTGTGCCAATCACATTCTTTGTGGGCATCTCAAAACTAGATCATGTGTAATGGAAGCCAGCTCCGGCCTACCTTTTTACCTCCTAGCTGGTAGATACATCATTTGTAGGTTGCTGTGTCTGCTGCACACGAATAAACACCATGGCAGGTTTTAGTTTCTGACAAATAACCTGAGGCAATACATTTCAACACAAATCCTTCCATCTTTAAGCTCTGCACCACTGGCATCCCGTGGTACAAGAAAGCTTCTCTGGGTGGCATATATTTTTCTGTTTGGGCAGTTTCTCTTTGCTACCTCTGCCAATGCAGGCTGATCTACTGCCTGAAAGGCCTAACTATAACCAAATTACCCCCAGGTCCCTCCTGTCCTCGTCCCAGTCCTGAACAAAGTGAAGATGACCATCTCCGCAACGGAAAAAAAGAACAAGAGCATGCTGGGATACCTAACCCACTCCCTCCCACTGGGAGTACATAAGCGGTACCAGCCCAGAATGCAGCCTGTTCTTTTTTTCTGTCTTACGACAGAATGGGAGGTGTTTGCTGACTTACCTGATGGTTTCTTTGCTGGAGGTCTCGTCGGGCTGCTGGGCTGTCCTTGACCTCCTTTTCTGCGTTCTCCTGGCCTGCCGGGAGCCGCGTTGATTTGCGGCTGGGGAGCCGTTCCTCCCGGTTTCTTCCGCGTTACAGCCCGCGTCTTCCTGTCCCTTGGCTGGTCTGGGAGACTCGTAGCTGGGGCTGTTTGGCAAGTCCAGGAGCTGCGCTTGGCGGTGCTCCTGGGCTCCCTGTCTGGCATTTAGAGCCCTGCTGACCTTCTTTCCTCCCTGACGCCCATGCTGTTCATTGTGTTGGTGCGGGGACAGGCCTTAATGTGGCCTCAGTGGGCGATTGCTGCAGTCCTTTCCTCCGACGGCGCCACGTTGGTTCCATAGGTTTGTAGCTGGTGGTCTTGGACCCGGCATCCACGGGTCTCTCCCTGTGCTGGATGGGTCCTGTTGGGGCCTTTCTGTGCTGGCTCCTCGTGCTCCCTGTCCCTGCGTGCTGGGTTTGGGGCATTGTGTGGCTTTCTCCAGGGGGCTATGTCTCTGACTTGTTTTCTGGTGCTGCTGGGTGGGGGGTCCTTCAAGGGCTTCCTCCACAGGTTATGGGTTCCTGGGCCTCCTGGCTTTCCGCTTACTCAGCGCTTGTTGATGGATGGCGTCTGGACTGTGGGTTGGGGAATGATGGTCTCTGTGTGGTGGTGTTGGCCTGTCCCTCTGGTAAGTACAGCGTATCGGTTTCTTTCTTCCCTGTGCTGTGCTCTGCTGCTGTGCTGGCCTGCGGCCTTGGCTCCCTGTTACCCCCTGCTGGGGGGTGTACCGTGGCAGGGTGGGTGCTGTGGGCTTACGCCCGTACCCCTGTACACGCGTCTGCTCTTGTGTGCTCTCCGTTTTTGGGCAGGGTCTGGCCTGGTTCGTTCTCTCTGGCCTCTGGGCCTCCGACCATCAAGCCCTGTGTGCTTCAGTTCTCCCTGGTCGGGCCTGGTTAGATGTCTGCCTGGGTTTGTGTGTTGCTCTGCCTGTCTGCCCTGTTGCTTCCTGCCCTTTCTTGGGGTTTCGGGCCTGGTGCGTGCCTGTCTGGGTGCCTGCCTCTGGCTTCTGGTGCTGGGCTCTCCATGCATCCTTCCGGGGGTGTTTGCTTGGCCCGTGCTCAGGGTGCCTTGTTTCGTCTTACCCCCTTTTCTGTCGGGGGCTGTGGGCTTCCCAGTGTGTGTTTTCCTGGCTTGCCGCCTTTCCTCCCTGCTGACGCCTGGTCAGGTCTGCGCTTGGTCCTTGAGCGGGTTCGGGCCTGGTTCGTGCCTGTCTGGTTGCCTGCCTGGGGCTTCCGGTTGCTGTGCGCGGTTTGTTCCTGGACTGTTTGCTTGGCCCCTGCTTGACTGTGGGTGGGTCGCTTCTTACGTCCTGTGTCGGGCCCTTTCCTGTTCCCCTCCTTTCCTTTGTGCCTGCTGTTGCGCCGGGGCCTTTGGGTGGTTTGGCAGTTGTGGGTTGCCGGTCTCCGTCCCTGTCTTCCTGCTGCTTCTCCTCTCTTGGTGGCCTGGCTGTGGCTGGCTCTGGTGCCTTTCCCTGTGCCCCTTCTTGGTTAGGTTTTTTTGGGGTTGGGTCGGTTGGCCCTTTGCCTCTCCTTCCGTATTCTGGTGGCGCCCTGTGTGGGGGCCTCCTGGCTGGCTGGCCTGTCGGTTTGTCCTGCTGGCTTCTTGGGTGTTTCTGTGCCGCCTGCGTTGTTGAGCTCTTGGCCTCCTTGTTGGTCCTTCCTGTTTTGCCCTTCTGCGACTCCTCTTGGGGTTCGCCTTGGGTGGTACCTTGGTGTCCTCCTGTGTCCTCCTGGCCGGTGGATCGGTTCTTGGTTGGTGGTGGTTCCTCCTTCCCGGTTCTGGGGTTTTGTTTCCCTAGTTCCGAGTTCGGCCCTCTGTTGTTCTTTCTTGGATGTGCCCTGGTCTTGTGTGGGGTCTGCTTCGGCTTGCGCTTCAGTGCTCTCGCTGGCCTCAGTTGGGCGGGTTGCTAGGGTTGTGTCCCTGTGACTCCTGCTTTTGGGAGTGTGCCTTGGGCCTATCTGCTTGGCGGGTTCCTGTGTCCCGGGTTCTTCTCCCAGTGTGGGGGCCTTTCTTGCAGCTGTTTGATGTCTCAGCTGGGGTTTACTGCTGGTCGTTCCTGCCTTGTGGCTTGGGCCTTCTGTGGGGTTTCTGTGCCTCCGGGTTCCCTGTTGCTGCTGTTGTCGGCTGGGGACCTTTCTTGTGTACCTTGGCCCTTTTCTTCCTGGTTGTTGCTCTGGGTCGGTGCCTGTTTTCTTGTTTAGTTCCGCCGTCTTCGATCTTTGCGGCTCTGCCGGTGGCTTCCCCTGGTGTGTTGGGGTTGGTCCTGTCGTTCGTTGTTTTCTTGCTTTGGCGTGCCTCTTCGGTTTCGTCTTTCTTCCCCGTCGCCTTTTAATGTGGTTGTTTGTGGGTTTGTGCGGCTGTGGGTCGCCTTCTTTCCTGCTCTGGGGGGTTCACGCTCTGTCTTGCCCCTGCTGTGTTCATTGCCGGGCCTTCGGCCGTGCCGCCCTGTGCGGCCTGCTCTCTTATGCTCTCAGGCGTTGGGCCGGGTTGGCATCTTATGTCCCTGGTGGGGCGGCTGCCTGGTGCTGTGGGCTTCCCCCTTGGAAGTTTTTCTCCCTGGTCGGTTGCCCTTCCTGGCTTGGTTGCTCCACTGGGGCGCTTCTGCTTCTCCTGGGCTCCCTTCCCCTGGTGGTTTGGGGGGTGGAACTTTGTTTCTGCCCCTCTGGTTGTTCCCTTGGGGCTTGGATCTGGGTGAGGGGCCTCCTTCTAGCTGGCCTGGAGGGTCTTGTGCTCTTTTGCTGTCCTTTCTTGGTCATCCCCTGCTTGTTTTGGGGTCTCGTCTCTGTCGGCTTGGTTGGGGGCGTGGCTGGTTGTGTGCTCCTGCCTGCCTTTTCTTCTTTCTTGTGGGCTCCATTCTACTTTGGTTGGGTGCGTTTTTTTTCGGTCTGGTGCCCCTGGCGTTGGTGGGTGTCCGGAAGGCCGGGTTGTTCGTTTCGGTATTCTCCACTTTGTTTAGGAATGGGAGGAGGACAGGAGGAACCTGGGGGTAATGTCCTATTACTTACCGGAATTCTTCATTACTCCTGGTCCTGTTGTCCTCGTCTTATTCCTTACGCTTCTCCCTCCCTCCCGGGCGGCCTTCCGGTAGTTGGCTTGGTATTTTCAGGCTGCCTGCTGGGCTGGTACTGCTTATGTACTTCCCAGTGGGAGGGAGTGGGTTAGGTATCTCAGCATGCTCCTGTTCTTTTTTTCTGTCGCAGAGATGGTCATCTCCACTTTGTTCAGGAATGGGACAAGGACAACGGGACCTGGGGGTAATGAAGATTACCGGTAAGTAAAAGGTCATTCTCAAGCATTGGCAAAGCCAATAGATCTTGCATGAATTAAAAAAAAATGTTTACTGCAGGGAAAAATCAAAACCGAAAATCATTTCTTTATGTTTTCAATGCATCAATGAGATAAATAATTTAAAATGTGATTATTCAATGTTCTTTTGAGATGTAAATTGTTTCTCATGCATTGCAATGCTGAAACTCCATAGCAGGTAAAAACATTCCTCAAACGGCCAACAGCATGAGGGGAAAAACAAACACTTCACTGGACGAAGCCACAGCCCACACTATATATATTTTACAGAATTGGTGCCAATAGATCGAAGTCAGGTGCATCCTCAAGTCAGGTATGAAAATCTCATGCTCCCTGCAAATAGCAGCGCTATGATGGCTCTGAGCAAATTTTCACGATATAAAAATACAAAAATATAAATTATCTGAGCTTTGTATGTCGCCCACGTATCCATAATTGCATTTTTACGTTTTAAATATTTTGTCTTTCACAATCATTTGTTTCTAATCCTGCCATGTACCTTGTCTCTGGTTAAGCTGTCCCCTCCCTTGTGTGTCGTAAACTAATAACTTGTTCCAGATTCTTATCTTTCCCAGTACGAGCCTGTGTTCTCGGAGTTCAACAGCAAAGACTGTTATCTACCCAAAAGAGGTAACTGAATATGTTTATTTATATATATAAAGTGTATTTCTGAGCTTCTCCGTTTTTCTATCCATCAAAATATCAGTCTTGACTGATAAGGAACTTGTGGCACAAGGAGGTAAAAAGTTTTTTATTTTTTTACTAAAAATCGAATTGGGGGGATTACTATAATAAGCTACCGGTAGTGATGTCACCACGAGCGATGTGAAAGGAAGTGACAACACAACCTATTACACTCTTCACTTTAATGGGAATAGGCCGATTTCACATTGACCGCAGAAATACAAATACTGTTGAGGAGTTACACAGTAATAATGGAGTGAAAATTCTGCATCCATATCGGTACCGTGCGATAACACGCTGCATCGACCCTGCAATTACAAATTAATCCAGAAGCAATAGGGATACTATCATTCAATACAACACTCAGGTAAGTGCTGAGAAGACTTTATTCGCCACACCACCACGATGCAGCCAGCTGGGGTCAGCTCTGGAATATTCAGAAGAGGTGAGCTAAACCAAGGGAGGGGTGGGGAGGGGGTATGGAATATACCAAGTTATCAATTATAACAGATAACCACGTCACTTGCTTTTTTTTTGTTAAATGTGACTTGCTTTTTTTTAACTAGAAGAAATTCAGGAGTTCTCTGACCAGGTGGTAAATGGGAGCGCCGAGACAGTATGAGGTAAGTGGCTTAAAGCAATATGCAGGGGTTAACTTGTAAGCAATAATGTCAGGGGCTCTCGTCAGGAGGCAGCTTGCAGCAGCCCATTTCTCATTTTAGCGCCCCCTAATACAACTACTAGCCACGAAAGTAGGGAACGTATGTGGCGTAATGGCCCGAGCTGCTGGCTTCGGCGCTGGGGAACCAGGTACAAGTCTTGGCGTTTGGCTCAACATCATGTGATTCTGGCCAAATCCCTTAATCTCCATTGTGCACTAGGAGTGTGTCAGGCGAGGGCTCGGGGAAGGGTCAGGCTGCGCTTGCAGGCCAAGCCTCATGCAATTTTATTGGATGGATTTTCAAGTCTCTGAAATCAGGGCTGGTGTTCCTGCACTTGGGAAATCTGAATGTGGAACTCTGAGTCAGTTGTATTTGGGAGGAGCAGTATTCCATCCAGTGAAACCAATACACCAAAATTGTAAATTACCCTTAGGATAAACGTTCAAAACCTACTTTAAATCACAAATACTCGAACTTATAATTATAACATTCAAGACACCCTCTTTACCATAAATGGGTACCACACAAGATCGTTAAAAATACATAGTTTTAACATTACAAATACATATACCTTCTTTTGTTTATATGTTCAGAAATAAAATGCCCTAAAAGTGATTAAAACATGTACATCACAAGCAGTGAAACAATATTTAACATCAGGTAAGGGTGTGGCGTAACGGCATGAGTAGCCAACTTTGAAACAGAGGAACCAGGGGGTCCATTAGGATGGCGGACGGATCGCCACCGCCATGCAGGCGGTGGCGATCCGTCCGCCATCCCTGCCGGTCCGCCACCTTTCTTCCCCCGCCGTATTATGATGACGTGGGGGGACCGTGGCGGAAGGGAAGACCGATCGACGCTTTTCAGCCACGGTCGGCTTGTTGGCTGCACTTGTTTTGCAACTCTTCTCACAGAAAGTAAAGGAGGAAGGGACTTTAAATAGAACTCCAGAGCAAATAAAGTTAAAATAAATAAATGTATTTTTACATTTTAAATATATATATATTGCACATGGGGGCTTGGGAGGAGCTGGTCCTCGGCTTTGGGTACCAACACATTATCAGGAACAACCTAGTGGCATGGTTCCGCTTTATAGACGACTTGTTCGTCATATGGAGAGGAAGTCATGAAGAAGCCCTTAAATTTGTGGAGGACATCAATGATAATCCCCTTAATCTCAGATTCACTGCGACTTTAAGTCAGGAAAAAGTCACCTTTCTTGATGCTGAACTCTACATCAAGGGGGATCGTTTGGAATCTAGGGTGTATAGAAAAAAGACAGCTGGTAACAGCATTCTACATGCTGCCAGCGCCCACCCAGTACATCTTATCTCCAGTATCCCATATGGGGAGATGTTGCGGTTAAGACGTATATGCAGCAACCCCATGGATCTGGAGCAAGCACAAAATGAGAGCAGGAATAGATTTCTTGAAAGAGGCTACTCCAGAAAATTGATTGACAAAGCAGTGCAGAAATCCATGAATGTGAGTAGAAAGGAGCTCCTTATCAGGAAAGCAGACAGGGAGCCTGACACCAGGTTAAATATATCTAAACCGGGTCTAATTGAGCCCGAATGCTTTAGACTAATAACAGGATTCACCAAGCAACACCACCAAATTAGAAAAATTGTGAACAAACATTGGCCCATTGTACTGAGGGATAATGTGATAGGCAACAGTTTACCAAAGTCTATATCCTTAACTTTTAGTAGGGCCCCCTCTTTAAGGGATCACATTGTTAAAACCAATCCTGATCCCTTTACTAAAACAGAGTGGTGGCAAAGAAATAGAGGTTTCTACAACTGTAAAGTCTGTAAAGCATGTACCCATGGTGAAAACACCAAAACATTCAAGGATGGATTTACAGGAAAAGAGCATTTGATAACCCAAGTCTTAACATGTAAGACAGAATACGCCGTATATGTTCTACGCTGCCCTTGTGGACTACAGTATGTGGGCAGCACCAGGAATGCTGTCCATAAACGCATTTTACAACATTTGCGAGCCATTACTAATGTAGACAGCACATATCCAGTGGCACGTCATTTCAAAGACCATCATCAAAGTAACAACAGTGGTCTTAGATACTGGGTTATCGATTCGGTCATCAATACCAAAAGGGGTGGAGATAGGGAGACCAAACTCAGAAAACTGGAAACTAAATACATTCTCCTGCTCAATACCAAGGTGCCTTATGGGCTCAATGTGACAGAGGACCTCCACACTTGCTTGCTCTGAATGAGAAAATTTACCAGGACTGCATGCTCTCCCCCCCGAGGATAGTGTCCACGACAAGCACCCGGCTGGGTGAGGGTTGGGACAGATCCCGAGGGGGCTGCGAGCATACACCAACTATCATGAACCTATTTGAAATTGGTATGCTGCTTTGAGAATACTTTTTGTAAATATTACTATTTTTCACTGTGCACTGTTTTAACCTGGTTAAGAATCAATATGATGAAATATACCTTGAAGATCTCTTAACATAGTGTTTTGATCATTATGTAATTTTATAATTTTGGGTTTTGGGTTTTGGGTCCTCCTGACCCGTATTATAATGTTTACTCACGCCTTTGCACATAGCTTTGAGACACGGCAATGATGGCACCCATATATTTATGTATATTACTGATTCAAGTGATGTGTTCGAACTTTGATAGGACTTTGGAATCTGTTTTACCAACAAGAAACTAGAATACGTATTGTTAAATGTTAATAGAGCTAACAATCTATTTCTCCTCCTCCCTTGGATATATTAGGTTGGAAAATACATGTAATCTACAAATACTTCCAATCTAGACCAAAAAATAGTGTAACATGCGTATTTGCACAAGTAAAGCTATATTTGCACATTTTTTATCTAAATGATGCACTTTAAAGCACGATATGCACTTTAGAATACTAGCACAGAGCACTTTAAAGTGATCTATTCATTAATCTGAGGTCACAAAATTCAAACTTTGTATAGCCTAAGTTTAGCAGTAGGAGGCACAAGTATTTGTAAATAATGTTTCTTTTAAACGAATTTAGGTATTTAACCATGATTTCCAATAAGAATGATTTTTATATTCTATAATACAATGAACACTGAATCGGTATATTGACTTTTAAATAATGTATTTTACAACTATTTAGAAAATCGAACTGATAATAGAATTGGGTGCATTGCCTAGTATGTCTTTCATGTTTACTTGCAAGTTTGCACAGGTGATTTCAGTTGACCACTTGCTATCACTTTAAAAGGTGTACCTTACATTGCAATCGCTGTCATGTGATCAAGGCTCCGCTGAGCTGAAACGTCTGTGACTCTTTCTGCCAAATAAAATCTGTGAAGTACCTCGAGGTCCGTGTCCGGAGTCTACTTGCTGGCTGTGCGAGCTGCGCGAGCTTGTGGTAAAACGGAATTCAGGATATATATATATATATATATATATATATAAGATATCCTTCTCCGTTGAAAAGATGAGGGGACACGGCAGGGCTTCAGGGGATTCATTTATTGAGATGCCTCCGTTGTTACACATTTACTGGCAGATGCATCAACTTAGCCTTTTGCTATTCCTAAATAGTGATTTTTAAGGAATCGCTATTTAGGAATAGCAAAAGCCTATGCATGTAGGAATCGCTATAAAAATAGCGATTCCTAAACATTCCTTAATTGCTACTCGCAATTAAGGAATGCTGTCCCATTCATTTTTATGGGCCTACAAGCCCATAGGAATTAATTGGAGATTGCATGAGCAATTTACGAGTACCAGTAGGTACTCGTAAATTGCTCATGCAATTTCAAGGGTGCCAGGGTGTCAAAATGACACCCTATTGCACCCCGGAAATTGATCTCTGCACATATGTTGCACACACACATGCCCTAAGGGCATGTGTGTGCGCATCATGAAACTTTGAAAAATGCACAAAAGTGCTTTTTTCAAAGTTTTAGCAAATTACCATGAAGTTGAACTTCATGGTAATTTGCTACTCCTATTAGCGAATTCGCTATTTTTTTTACTTTCATGCATTGCATTTAAGCAATCTCAATTTGGGATTCCTTAAATGCAATCGCAATTTAAGGAATCTCAATTTAGAGATTCCTTAAATTACGATTTTTGCATTTGGGATGATGCATCCCAAATGCAAAAATACCGGGAGCAAAGGGGCAGATTCTCAGAACCTGCCCCTTTGCTCCCGGTGTTTACTTTGATGCATATGCCTGTAAGTATTTTTCTTCCTATTTATTTGGACCCTCATTCTGAAGTAGCGTGGGCCACACCTGCATCACATCTTGTTACAGAGCACTCGGCCAGTTCATGATTTCGGACTGCAGACCCCATCATGCAGTTTGTTCGCAGCATGGACGAATGCCCCCCACACAGCTGGATTTCTTTCGCCTCAAAGTGAGTGGCTGAATTTTGAGAGTGGTCAGCTTAAATTGTAGCACTGTACTGGGCCATAAATGATTCCTGGGCCCTGCACTTCCAACCTCACAGTCCATCTTTTGGCAAGGCTTGGAGACGCTGTTAAAGTAACTCCGTCTCTCCGTGTAGGTCACAGACTGTCACTGGCAGCAATAACCTCTGCCTACAGTGGGTGTGGGGTGGTGTGGGGTGATCCGGGGTAAGCCACTGACGCCTGTACGATAAACGCTTCTGGAAGGGTACCCTTTGCGTGTCACTGGCAGCACGCTATTTATACCAAGATATCCTTCTCCGTTGAAAAAGATGAGGGGACACGGCAGGGCTTCAGGTGAATCATTTATTGATTTTTTGGCATGACGCGTTTCGGGGGTAGCATCATCAGATGCCTCCGTTGTTACACATTTAGTATTTTTCTTCCTATTTATTTGGCCCCTCCTTCTGAAGTAGCTTGGGCCACACCTGCATCACACCTCGTTACAGAGCTGGATTTCTTTCGCCTCAAAGTGAGTGGCTGAATTTTGAGAGTGGTCGGCTTAAATTGTAGCACTGTACTGGGCCATAAATGATTCCTGGGCCCTGCACTTCCAACCTCACAGTCCATCTTTTGGCAAGGCTTGGAGACGCTGTTAAAGTAACTCCGTCTCTCCGTGTAGGTCACAGACTGTCACTGGCAGCAATAACCTCTGCCTCCAGTGGGTGTGGGGTGGTCCGGGGTAAGCCACTGACCCGTTTTGTTGCTTCAACCATATTGATTTCTTGCTGTGGTCGCTTATAGGCCTGGTACACTGCCGCGTTCAATGGGACTGGTGCTGCTCTATCTATCGGCAATCTTAATTAAATGTGTGACTGACCATCATTTTCAGGGGTCTAGTCACAAAGGTAAATTTACAAGAGTAAATCTACATTTGTAAATGTAATCCTATCCTTTATAGTAAATTTACTACTTTGGTAATTCACAATTTTCAAGTAAAAAATGATATCAAAGTGTAGACTTACATTTCTCCACCCCTTAAATGTGGAGTGTAAAAGTTACTACAGTCAATAAGGACCTTGGAGTAAGTATGCATGGCCAACCACTTGTTTTGCAACTCTTCTCACAGAAAGTAAAGGAGGAAGGGACTTTAAATAGAACTCCAGAGAAAATAAAGTTAAAATAAATAAATGTATTTTTACTTTTTAAGTATATATATATATATATATATATATATATATATATATATATATATATATATATATATATATATATATATATATATCAGAAAAGTTACTATATATATATATATATATATATATATATATATATATATATATATATATATACCCCTCATGGAAGAGCCACTTTCAGGTAGGTTGATTTCTCCTTTATTTAAAACACAAAGGCTGCACACCAGCGGAAAAGAATCCCTTCAAAATAAAATGCCGTGTTGTTGCTAGACGCGTTTCAAGTCCTCGCCAGACGCGTTTCAAGTCCTCTGACCCTTTCTCAATGGCAACGGCATGACTGTGAACATCAGACCGGTAAAGGTGCAGCTAATTATATTCATTTCAACACCCCAGTGGGCGTGGCTATTACTCTAGCCTCATGGTCTTCGTAGTTACAATAAATCGAGTATGGTTTGAAGACACGCCCACTTTGTAATTAAAAGTAAGTGGTCTACATCAGAACAAGTTGCTGTTTCTTTCTTTATTGCAAGAGGCTTGTGAACAAGGGCTGTGGCCCGAAACGCATCGAGCCGTGTTTTTATGAAAATTTGCAAGCTGACTCTGCTGGGGCCCTCGTTATGATGATGTGAACTTCAAGCGGCATCCTCACTGTGGGCAACCTGTTTGATTGATGTTTTGCGGCCAGCCTCAATCGCGAGGTAGGCCCGCCGCATTGTGCGGATCCAGACATTGGGAGAGCTCAGTGTCATGATGGAGCGGCATCTTCGAAAACGAGTGGGAGACATAATCCAGCGAACTCACCTTGGGAATTTCATGGACCCACTTGGGATTTTGTAAACTGCAATTATCGATATCAGCACAACCCAGTGGGGTAATAGAACTGATGTGACTGCAAATACCAGAAGGCATTTGGGTGCCAAGACCGAGTATGGTTTGAAGACACGCCCAGGTGACTCTGCTGGGGCCCTCGTTATGATGATGTGAACTCCGAGCGGCCTCCTCACTTTGGGCAACCTGTTTGATTGATATTGATATATATATATGTGTGTGTGTGTGTGTGTGTGTATTTATATATATATAAATATTCAGACAAAGAGAAGAACAAAAGAGTAACAAATGAAGACCAACCACGCTTAATACTGACATACAGTAAGGAGAGCTTCAAGATTAAAAAAAACGCTATCTAAATACTGGAATGTCTTGAAAAAAAGATCCAGACATTGGCAACCTTTTCGGAGATCGACCAATGGTGTCATACAGAAGAGCACCAAGCCTATCTGACTCGCTGGTAAGAAGCCACTTTGAAGACAAAAAAACGGAAACTTGGCTTCAGCAAAGATCCAAAGGGTTCACTAATTGTACAACATGTAAGGCTTGCAGGATTGGTAGAAATTAAAGACCCTAAAAGATCCGAGAGGAAGAACGTTTCAAATTAAAGAAACAATCACATGTGAGACAACTCAAGTAATATATGTCCTAGAATGTTTTTGTGGAAAGAGATATATAGGGAGCACTACTTATTCCCTTAAAAAACGCATACTGGAACATACAAGAGCCATACAAAATTCAGATCATACATATGCTATGGCAAAACATCTCCACACCCATGAAGGCAAGACATGGGTGGAGATAAAGTACTCTGGATTAGCAATGATTCCCCTGCAGGAACGGGGAGGGAATAGAACTGAGAAACTCAGGCGTCTGGATTCCAGGCTAATCATAAGATTTGAATGAATGAATGAATGGAAAATATGTAATGCGCAAACTTAGCCCAAGGGCATCAAGGCGCAGGGACAGACAAACAGACAGTCTCAGAGTACCGAATACTGAACCATTAGTAAGCTTCAGAGAAAATCCAAGTTTTGAACAGTCTACGAAAGACCATATGGGAAGGCTGACTAGAGAGTTCGGTCGGGAGGGAGTTCCATAATTTGGGAGCCAAGGTGGAAAAGGCTCTTCCACCCCACCTAGCCCTCGTGAATCTGGGAACCGAAAGCAGATTTCTGGAGGCAGAACACAGAGTTCTCATGGGGGTATAGACTGAGACAAGAGAGCTGACGCCTGCAGAGCCTGAGACAAATATAGCTCTGTGGGCAATACAAAGAAGTTTGAACGAAATCCTAGAGTGTATTGGGAGCCCATGAAGATCCTTCCTAGCCTGGGTAGCCGAAGCCAGCCTGGGAAGGTTCAGGACCATCCTGGCAGCGGCATTCTGCACCATCTGAAGGTGATGGACAGAGCTCTTGTTAATGCCACTGTAAAGGGCATTACAATAATCAAGCCTGGAATAGACCAGGGCAACTGTTGCCTGTTTCCGAGCTGCAGGGGACAGATACGGGGCGATCTTTTTCAGATTCCTAATGATGGCGCAACAGGTGGACACCGTTCTATTGACCTGGGGATCGAAAGATAGAGCTGAGTCAATCAGTACTCCCAGATTCCTGGCGGAATGGGTAGGATGAGGGCAGTCCCCCAGAGAGGGCGGCCACCAGTCCTCAGACCACATATCCTGATTTCCTCTAAAAATCAGGACCTCAGTCTTTTACCCGTTTAACTTAAAAAATTCCGTACCATCCAATGAGATACTGCCTCCATGCACGCTCTAAATTTGAGGGCTGAGTCGTTAACCGACTGGGTAATGCAAACCATGATCTGAGTATCGTTGGCATACGACAGTACCTCAAATCCAAATGATCTCACCACTTTAGCAAGTGGGGTAACATAGATGTTGAATAAGAGGGGGCTTAATGAGGAGCCCTGAGGTACCCCACATTGCACCGACTGGGAGAAGGAGAGAAAATTGCCCAACTTAACTCTTTGGTGAAGGAAAGAGGCAAGTAGCTTGAGGGCGATGCCATCCACCCCAATCCCCTCGAGCCTGGAGACCAAGATCGAAGGGGACAGGGTGTCAAAGGCTGCTGTGAGATCTAGCAACACCAGCAGAGTAGTGTGTCCCCTATCGACCTCAGACCGGATGTTGTTGATCACAACCGTGAGGGCAGACTCTGTGCCGTGTGCGGCCCGAAACCCATGTTGGGAAGTGTCCAACAAGTTAGAACTCTCCAAGAAAGTGGATAGATGACGATTGAGATGGGTCTCAAGTATTTTGGCCGGGGCTGGAAGAAGTGAGATAGGACAGTAATTTTTTAGAATTCCCGGGTCTAAGGAAGCCTTCTTGAGCAGTGGTTTAACAACTGCTGTTTTCCAGGATCGGGGAAAAATCCCCTGCATGATAGCCAGGTTCATGACCTCTAGGAGAGGAGGGAAAGCCACCTCTCTATAGGCCTAACTTAAAACCAAACATCCGATAGGCCTGAACGGGGATGAAGAGATGTACGTACACCTATGAATACATAACTCCAGGATGAGATACAAAAACGTACTACCTAATTAGAATAAAATGGACATAAGAACTAAGATTCAAAACAATACGGACAGTGACATCTATCTAGTGTGCACATCCCTTCCCCTTCCTCCCATTGTCACAACTAATCACCCCCTTCACTCTCCCTCCCAAACAGGCTTCCTTTGAGGTAAAATGTAAATGAAATGTAAATGCAATGCCCTATAACTCTGATCACGCTGTCCTGCTAATGAGAACAACACTGCAATGAGCAATTCAGGCACTCAGCCATAATTGTAGTTGGACACAGTGTCCACACAGAAGTTCTAATGTCGACCAAATTAACATTAAAAGTAGTCTGTGACTAGACCCCTGAAAATGATGGTCAGTCACACATTTAATTAAGATTGCCGATAGATAGAGCAGCACCAGTCCCATTGAACGCGGCATGGTTGAAGCGACAAGACAGGCTTGGCGTAGCATAGCGAAGCATGCAGGAATAAAGGAATTGTACGCTCCATCCATGCCATTGGGAGGCAACCCACTGCTAACTCCGCTTGTAGATAAGGCCACTGCTCGGCGGGCGGAAACGCATGGTCTGGTGGTGGGAGGAATCTATTTCCAGATGCCACATTGTTAACACTACAAGACATGTGCAAAGAGCAGACCCCTATGGCATCCGACACATTATTATTTTATCAGATTAGGGCACCTTGCAGGGCGCGATACGCTGACTACCCCAGCGAACCACAGACTCTCCCAGCGCTAGAGAATATCCTGTCTAATCCATCTCCCAAGAAACTGATCACTCGGATATATAATGAAACGCAAAAGACATCCCCCATAGCATTCTACACCTCGAGGGCAGACTGGGAAATTGACACTGATACGCAAATCACGGAACAGCAATGGCTATATTGCTGCTCTCAACTAGAGTGCCTATCACCAAATTACAGGCTTAGGTTAATACATTTCAACTTTTTACATAGAGTGTACCGCACGCCTGTACAGCTGCATCGCATGGGCATCTCGGCGGACACAAAATGCTGGAGATGTGGATATCCGGGAGCTACATTCATACACCTGGCTTGGTCCTGTGGTCGGATAGCCCGATTTTGGGGTAAGGTAGTCAGGCACATTAGCGACATTATAAAAAGCACAGATACCGTTTACACCGCTAGTTCTGCTGCAGGAGAGATACCGAATACAACTCGTATGTTGATGTCTATGCTACTATTGTTGGCCAAGCGGCAAGTTGCGGTACACTGGAAAAGAGCTAGGCCGCCTGCGATTAATAGCTGGTTGCACTCGGTCACTTATTGCAAGGACCAACTGTCACGATATTGGGAACAGATGCCAACCCGTTCCCGTCCGGTGGATATTTGGGAACCATATATAACATGGTTGGAGGCAGGGGGTGTGGATCATTGTCTAGCAGCAACTGTCGGAATTAGGTACGCGTGAGGTGGTTGCATTGTGCAGTGTGTTTTTCGAAATTTTCATCTAAAAGACTATAAGGTACCCGTTGGATTCAGGAAGTGCACAATGTGGTACATGTTAAATACATTGGATATCAATTGGATAGCACCACTCAAACAGATATAGAACCATATGTCACACTTTGGACAGATGTAGGCAGACGAAATTTAGGGGGGAGGGTGTTTAGGAACAAGTTCAATTAAAAGCATGATGGTACTATTATGACGTACTTGTTAAACTGCATGTTTGTGAACCCGCATATCATTGATACAGCACCTTTGTAAAAAAAAATATTGACAAATTAAGATCGCTCAGGCATGTCGGCAATTAAGCTGTGTGGTAGATAGTGACTATTGATCCTATTTCTGCTGCCAGCCTCCGGTTGTAGACACATCACAGCTGTGTATCATCGTATAAATGCAATAAACTCTTTTAAACTTTAAAAAAAAAAATAAGATTGCCCTTGATGACTCCCTCCATTGCATCTTTCAACACTACTGCATTGCACATGTATGTGCCAGATCGAGAGAGCACATACGTGAACAGCTTTAATGGTAGTTTGCAAGGTGATGCAACAGACTTGACACTGCTAACTTGAGCTGAAGGGCATCATACCCACTCAGAAAAAAGTGTGGGACTTCATTTTTGTCCATTCTAGCCATGAGCCAAGAAGGAAAGTGATTTGCTTAGGATCAAAAAAAGTGATCGAGTCTGGAAGCTGATTTTCGAACTCTTGCAGCTAGATTCATCAAGCTTAAATCCGCTCGCAAAGGGGCAGATTCTCAGGATCTGCCCCTTTGCGGCCGGTATTTTTGCATTTAGGGATGCATCATCCCAAATGCAAAAATCGCTAATTAAGAGTTCGGTAAATTGCGATTCTTTGCATTTAAGGAATCTCAAATTGAGATTCCTTAAATGCAATGCATGAAAGTGACAAAAATAGCGAATTCGCTATTAGGGCACGCAAATTACCATGAAGAACAACTTCGTGGTAATTTGCAAAAACTTAGAAAAATGCACTAACGTGCATTTTTCAAAGTTTCATGCTGCGCACACACATGCCCGAAGGGCATGTGTGTGCGCAACATATGTGCACACATCAATTTCAGGGGTGCAACAGGGTGTCCTTTGGACACCCCTGCACCCTTGAAATCGCAATCTCAATTTGCGAATCGCTAATTGTGATTAGCAAATTGAGATTGTCTTCCCATTCATTCCTATGGGCCTCTAGTCCCATAGGAATGAATGGGGAGATATTCCTTGCGAGTTGCAATTAAGGAATTAATAGAAATCGCTATTTTTTTTAGTGATTTCTTGATGAATAGCATTTTGCTATTCCTTAATAGCGATTCGGTATTTTTCGCTATTAAGGATTAGCAAAATGTGTTCTTGATGAATCTGGGGGCAACTTGTTTCCAGATTACAGATTTGCTCTTGGAACACACCTCCTTCTGGACTCGAAAGAGGAATAAAAATACATTGTCATATAGTATATACAGTATTTAGTAGTGTGATCTGTTCATATTTTGTCTTGAAACTCAGCTTACCTGGCTTCACAGTTGACTACATGGTCAATTCACAGCATCTTTGCCGAAGATAAATCAGGTTGGGGAGAGTAGCGGGATTGCTTTGGTATTAGACGGTGGCTAGGACACCTGCTTGGCTTTCTATCCCGCTTTCCGACAAGTTTTTCATAACTTTATGAATGGGTGAAAGGGTCTGGAGAATTTACCTTTCCTTTTCAATGAATGCAGACAAACGAATGTGTGATGAAAGAAAATTATTCTAAGAAACATTCTGTGCCTTCGGGCACTGATTTTTCCAATAAAAGAGTGTGTAATAAGTGGGTCTTGGCTTTCAGCCACGGTAGGATGTCAGGAGACGAAGTCCTTCTGAGAAGAGAATCTAAAGACCCGCCTGTGGTGCCAGGGGACATCTCCCTGGCAAGGACTTGTGAAGAATGCTGGGCTGTATCTCCACAGCCAATGGAAATATAGTTCAGACCCTGGTTCTGCCAAACATCTTTAGGAACAGTTGTGGAAACAATGTACAACTATCAGCATCCGCTATACAAAAATATTGTAACAATTTGGCTAATAAAATATGTCAATTCTACTCTCTAAATGCCTGGGCTACTGCAAGTATTTTGTCCTCCTTACAATGGCACTAAGGCCTGGGAGATGACCATTGTTCTTAGAGCAGCCTAGCTCAATAAAAAGACAATTATACCAATATTTGACAAGAAGGCATGTTTCTGGGATGAAAATGACTTCTGCTCTCTTATGATTTAATAGGTGTATATACCTTTGATGCAAATCAAATGCCTGCGTTCTAATGACTTTAAATATAAGGATCATGTAAGTACAGTGCACAACACATATCAACAAACAAGAGAGTGGTATTAAAAGCAGCCCAACTCCGCTAAAACAATGCAATCCCCTCTATGGACCTAGTAGTCTTCCTGACCGTAATCGAAGTGTCTCCTAAAGAGTGCTACAATGCGGGTAGCTATGGGGCAGACCCTGTGAATTTGCGGCCTGGGCTCATCGGCATCCATGAGTAAACTGATTAGGGCTTTTACGAGATGGAGGGCAAGGGGAGTAGTCAGTGCCGCGGGGCCGGGAGAATCTCTTCAACACAAACTACTCTGGGAAACATCCTTTACAACGTGGTGTTTACACCGCGAGACCTTTACGACGCAGCCATTACAACACAAGTCATTACTACGACATGCACTGGATGGCGCTCTTGCTTAAGGAATAGTTTGATTTTCTATTCCAACACCTTCCCTACTGTCCCGTGGGCTGGAGTTGGAATAGAAAATTAAATTAATCCGCAATCCAGCGCCCTCCAACACAAGTCGTTGTAACGACTTGCATTGTGAACACCACATCCTAAAGTACCGCAATCAAAATGATCGTGTTGTACTGACTTACAACCACTACTCTTAGTGTCCCCAGGAGAGTTGGGGCATGGTGGGGGAGATCAGACAAACAGAGGGAAAGTTAAATAAATAATGAATTTTCCCGCGAAGTCGTCTGTCGAATCACTCCCCCCTCACCGCTCTTACCTGCACGGGCCGCTCCTGGTGTGCCCATTGTCATCATGCACATATCATCTACCAAGGACTGTCAATTGAATCATTTAGAATATTGTTGCAGTAATAATTATGTTTCTTCACTGATAATGACATATGCATTATTGTGACATGTTTGTTCCAGATGCCTTAATTCATCCCTTTTGAAGCCTTTTTCATATGACATGACTTTTTTTAGATTTTCATATAGCGTGAACTTCAGAGTGATTTACATGAGCACCAATTTCGTTACAGATGCACACATTCATTTTTTAGGCATGGGGAGATTAAGTGATTTGCTCAGACTCACAGTATGTTGAGTGTCGTTGCCGAGACTCGAACCCGGTTCCCCGCTTCAAGGTCGACGCTTTATCCATAAGGCTTCATAATGCTGTCTACCTCAAATTTGAATATGGTAATGAGAAGAAGACAGTGTGATTTCATAAGTTCAGGAGAGATGTGTTCATGTGTTTTTGTCCCCCAAATGAGCCCAGCAGCTGAGTAGATACAGCCTTTATGAGGTTGAGTAGTACAGCTGGTGTACCAATCAAGATGGCATTACCAAAATGTATTGGGGACATTGCCTGCACTGCTTGGGAGGAAGAAAAGGTTTGCACTTATTGATGGAGCAAAGTGCTATTTTGGCTTTAAATGCCACATTCTCAATCCTAGTTGAGATGGATAAATGTGAATATGCCCGGATATTTGACAGAATTGGACAGAGTGGGAGACAACCCAACATTCTTCAGTTCAATTAGCCACCAAACTGAGTTGAAATCCAGGTGCACTGCAACCCTATTGAAAAAAGCTTTCTACTGAAAACTTTGGCCCTGACCCTTTTGACACCTGCCTACGACACTCTGACTTTGGTGATACGACTGCAAAACTAGTTTAATCTATATCTATTTCAAGATTGCTGTTAGCTGTCATATATTACAGAGTGGTGGTAGCCAGCCTGTAGTTATAGTTAAAGTTGCCAGACATAGGAATTCCTGAGATTTTTTACCAGTAATACATTTGTGCCCATTTTACAAATATCCATAAAACTTTGCAAACCTATTCTTCCTTCTTGATTGGCGGATGATGCAAAGTTTCACGGTGAGTGGTTAAGGAGTGCAAAGATAAAAGGGGGTCCCAAAAAGCATTTTCCAACAATGCATTTTCCACAGACTTTTGTATCTTCTTTAGATTAAAACGCTGAATAGACTGACATGAAATTTGGCAGATGGTACGCAGATGATTCTTTTGGGTACTACAGGTATGTAGGGTATAAGTTGTAAGGCATTTTGACTTAGTGGTATTTGTGGCTGTGGTATTTTTGCAAAAGTTTTTGGTATTTTGTGGAAGTTCTGTGGTACATAGAAATGTGAATAGCTAATGATTGGCTTTACAAAAGTTAAATGCAGCCATGGTATTCTTAGGTACACTTTGCCTGTGCACTGGGTTTTATCCTTAGAAGGAGGTATGTAAAAAGGGCAGGCAGATTAGATCGATAACCCTTCAAGGATTGCCCGGCGCTAGCCGCCTCTCACCCAACTCAAGATTACCAAACAAAGAGGCAGGCGCTGGAGACTGGAAGGCAGGAAACAGGAGTTTATTCCGACGGAGCAGAACACGTCAAATCAGACAACAGGGTATCTTCTCGAGGTGCTCTAACCGCATCTCTGAGGCCAGGCCTCTTATACACAGGTTTATAGTTTTATTGCATATATTGCACCCGTAGTGTTTCTTTGAAGTACAGAAAGACATCCTCGGAATCCCCGGTTCAGGCCCGTTCCCACACACATCTACAGTAGAAGTTCCCACCCCGATCCCCGCATGATGGCTATCGCGCAGCTGGACATTCCGCTGGGAAGAGAAATGCGAGCGATCGGTCGGATCTAGGGGTGTGAAGGCATTGATTAATCCCCGCTTCTTTGATGTGGGGCGAGTTCCTACTGTAGGGGGCAATAAACTGCATCTGCAGGGCTAGGTGATGGCCTGGGAACGGTTCGGACAATCGGACAAGGAGGAAGAGGTTATCAAAGGGAATGAGATGAAAGGAGTGTGGGGGTTCAGCACGGGATGTGACTCTGAGGCAGGGTCGCGCTGGAGGTGCGTTTATGGCCCAGGCGGGAGAGATCGGGGGCTGTCAGAGCGCGGGGGATGCTTGCGAGGCCAGAGAGTGAGGGGGAGAGATGCGCTGGCTATCGGCAGTGGGCAGAGAGGCCATGGCATTCAAAATGGCTGCTGCTTACGCACACGTATGGATCTGAAAAGAGGCAAGATGGCGCTGATAATGTTTATGCCACAATCTAGATTTTAACAGTCCTCCCTTTTCAACATATCTAGCCAGCTTGTCAATTTACGTCTATCCCCATTATATTTCGTATTTCAATGTCATACAAAGCTTTCATGCGTTCAGCTTCAAAGTCCAGAGTCTTACGGCAGATACAGTTAGCAAAAAGTGAGCACAGGGGTGGCAGGCATTGAATACCCAGGCAGAATCCACATATTACGACAATCGGTATCAATATGATCATAAACAACCTCCACCCCCAGTTCTTTACAGCACTCCAGAACCAACTCCCAAGTGACCATTCTTCTTGTTCCTGATGAACCTCTGAGGAAAGTCTGTGGAGGTGTTCAATGGCTTTGTAGACTGAGGGCGAATTGTCTGGTATGTAGGTGCAGCAGCTGGACCCGATGATACGGCATGCTCCTCCACGATCCGCTAGAACCACATCTAGAACAAGGCGGTTCTGAAGGGCCACCAGGCGGACCGCCTGAAGCTCGGCTGTATTGTTTGTGAGGATGCCAGCTGTAATGTTCATTGTCATTTCAACTGCCTGGGTCAAATGTCGGATGGCACGGCTGTTCGCCATCGGACCCCAGAGCGGGACAAGTCCCTTCACTGCGTCCATGAATTGTGCTCCGGCAGAGTCGGCTTGCTCAATGTCTCTTGCTTGCTTTTGTCGGTGATGGTTTGCTGGAGCCACATAGGTTGGTGGAAGGATGAAAGCAATGTAGCAGGTACCTCCCCAGCCCTTTGGGAGCCAGGTGTAGGCTTTCGTACCACAGATAAAGTACATGTTCGGAGAGGTGACAAAAGAGGGTGGAGCAGTTGAGTCCAAAGTTCTGGTGATGCGGCAAGCACTGTGGCCCACCATTTGTGTCCCAAGGCCTTTGATGCATACAAGGCCCGAGACATTGATGACAGATAGGGCTACAGTCAGGGTGGCAGCTGTTCGTTTCCGGAGGTAGGAGAAGGTGGGTCTGGCTGGGTTGTTGAACACCTGCATTTCAACTCGTTCTTTGGCGGGGATGACCATGTGAATAGAGGCGTTGGATGCCAGAGGGCAAAAGGGAGCAGCATTTCTTCCTGTTTTGTTCAGCCAGACCCCTTGATAAAAGCGTGACATAGTTTCGCCGGAAGTGGCATTGTCCCTGTAACTCTCTTGCAAGAGGATCAGCCAAGCGAGGCAGGAACCATGAACAGAGAAAGGCGAAGGGATGAAGGGGATGGAATGTCCGGCGGCATGTGGTATCAACCCACAGATCCAGCAAATTTGTGGCATTGGCAGCAAGGTTGTGTTGGTGCCGCAACTGTACGAAGGAGTTGTTCCAGAACTCCTTACGTCTTTCTCGGAGTTGAGGTGAAAGAGAGACCAGGTAGTGTTCTTTCATGGTGGTAGGCTGTGCAGTTGTTAGGAATGTCTTATGAGCCGGTGCGCTCTCTTCCACAATCCAGAGGGTGGTCATGAGGAGGAGGCAAAAGAGAAGGGCGATAAAGAGGGCAATAGTCTTTGAGCTGTGTATCTTGTCGGTCTTTGGGTTTCTGTAGTGGGTCTTCGGATGCCCGGTTGCTTCCATCATCTTCGTATCGGGCGCTTCCATCATCTTTGTATCGGGCGCTTCCATCATTTTCAAGGGGCTCGGTAGCGGGCAGAACCACAAACTTCGTTTGGTTTCTCTCCTGGCAGCCTTAATAGTGTTAGGCCGCCGCTCTGAGAATTGTAATTTAGTCAGTGGTCTGCTTAGCCGAAGCTCCCTCCTTTCGTCGCAGGTTATACCCTTCTCTGGACGGCACAGTGGGATCGGGGAATTTTGCCAATTCGAGTGTCTCTGTTTCAGGGTTGCAGCTCAGGGATGGTCGGTCTTTGTTCAGGAGCTCTTCTTGGGTGGTCACGTATTCGGTCGACGTCAGGGTTGGGGAGATCTTCTTACAATGGTGTGCGTGCAGCCAGTTTCGTTTCCCCTCCACTCGAAGAGCTGTTCGGGTGGTGATCAAGACTTGCCAGGGGCCCGTCCACCGGGGTTCCAGACTCTTCGCACGATAGAAGTTCCAGACTAATACGTAGTCGCCGGGTTGGATGTTATGCCCGGGGCCCCTGGAAGCATCGGGGATGGCCTGCAGCACCTGTTGATGGATAATAGACAGTGTTTTGGTCAAATTGTACAAATAGTCAGACATAAGGACGTCCGGGACGTCGTGAATGGACGTCGGTTTTGGTGCAGACCAGATGCTCATGGGTCAGCCAAAAACGACCTCGTAAGGGGTCAAGTGGTGTTTGGTGGGGGTGGAACGCATTGACAGCAATGCCAGTGGGAGGGCGTCTGGCCATTTCAGCCCTGTGGTAGCCACTATCTTTGCTAGTTTGAGCTTTAGTGTGGCATTATGTCGCTCAACCAGTCCAGCAGATTGGGGGTGGAAGACTGCATGGAATTTCTGTCGCACCCCCAACCCCTTCAGGATAAGTTGGATAACCTCGGCTACGAAGTGGGGGCCATTGTCGCTCCACAAAATTCGACAAAGGCCGTAGCGAGGGAAGAATTCTTTCAGTAGTACTTTGGCAGTGGCAATGGCAGTGTTGCCACCCACTTGCTAAATGCGCACACAACAACAAGCACATACTTCAGTCCTTGGCATCTTTCTAACTGGATATAGTCCATCTGTAGGACCTCAAATGGATGGTTGGGGACCCCAAACCCTCCCCGGGGTACGACAGTTCCTTTCCCAGGGTTGTGTTGCAGACAGACTAAGCATTGTTGGACTAGACGTTTGGCTGAGTCTGTGATTTTGTCGTTATACCAAACTCTGGAGAGAAGTTCGGCCATAGGGACCGATCCTATGTGTGCAGGGGAGTGAGCCATGGTCAGGATAGGGATCAAGTATGAGTTGGGTAGCAACCATTTGTTCGTGTCTTTTGTCCGCCAGCAGCCTTCATCGTCTTTCAGTCCCACCCGTGCCCATTCAGTCAATTCGTGTGGTGCACTGGCCATCTGGATGTCCCTAATGGTCTCCCTAGCGTCCTTCCATTTTTCTGTTTGTGACCTGGTCACGTATATGCGTGTCGTCGTCCTATTCTCAGCTGTCGTCCGGGCGGTGACGTCGGCCAGCGCATTCCCCTGTCCAATGATATCCGTCACCTTTTTGTGTGCCTGACATTTGATTACAGCAAGTCGTTTGGGAAGGAGGACCGCTTCAGTCAGAGCAGAGTCTAGATCTCCGTGCAGGATGGGTGTGCCGTGTGAGGTCAGGAATCCCCTCTCCTTCCACAGGAGCCCGAAATGATGAACCACCCCGAAGGCATACTGGCTGTTGGTGTAAATGTTTGCTGTCGTCCCTGCTGCTAGGATACACGCTCGTGTGAGGGCAATCAGTTCTGCTGCCTGTGCAGATCTTTGTGTGATGCGGGCGGTCTCAACTACAGTTCGGGCTGTGGTAACTGCATAAGCAGCTGAGGTGGTGCCATCGGTGAGTTTGATACAAGAGCCATCCACCCATAGCTCTCCGTCAGGATCTGGGAAAGCTGTGTCTCGAAGGTCAACCCTACTCCTAGTCTGTTCGTCCGTGAGGGTCACACAGTCATGTATAGGGGGTACATTGGGATCGTTCTCAGGCAGAGGCAACAAGGTGGCTGGGTTCAGCGTGGAGCATCTTTCCAGAGTGATGTGGGGTGCAAGCAAAGTTAGTTCGTACCCAGTCAGTCGTGTGCTAGTCAGGTGTTGCGTCTTAGTCTGGTTCAGGAGGGAATTCGAGAGTACGATCCCCTCACTTTGTCGGATAGAGACAGCAGCAGCGGCTACGGCTCGAAGGCAGGCAGGCAAAGCTCTCGCTACAGGGTCAAGAGTGGCAGAGAAGTAGGCACATGGGCGTTGCTTGGGGCCAATGGTTTGAGTCAGGACAGACAAAGCGCATCCCTCCCTTTCGTGAGTGTAGAGAGAGAAGGGTTTTGTGTAATCAGGGGTTCCTAGGACTGGTGCAGAACAAAGGGCGTCTCGTAGTTCTTTGAAGGAGGATTGGCATTCAGGGGTCCAAGGGAGCAGGAAGGGGACATCTTTAGCCAGCAGGGGAAAGTAGTGGTTTTACAATGAGGCTGAAATTTGGCAACCATTGCCGGCAGAAGGAGGTGAGGCCTACCAGGGAGCGGACTTGCTTCTGGGTTTTAGGGACAGGGGTTTCTAGAATGGTCTGAATTCGATCGGGTGTAAGCTTTCTTCCGTCTTTGGACAGGAGACGGCCTAGGTAAGTGACCTGGGGTTGGCAGAATTGCAACTTCTTCTTGGAGACCTTGTGGCCATTTTCCACGAGGAAGTGCAGGAGTTGGATGGTGGCTGTGACTGCAAGTGGAGTGGTGTCGGCCGCCAAAAGGATATCATCGACTTACTGTATCAACAACACTCCATCCGGTAACTAGACTGCGTCCAGCTGTCTCTTGACGGCCTGGCTGTAGATGCTGGGGCTTTCAGTGTAGCCTTGGGGTGCTCTACAAAATCTATATGAGCGGGATTTTAAGGTGAAGCCGAAGAGATAGCGGCTGTCTGGGTGGATGGGGATGGAGAAGAATGCGTTTTTGAGATCGATGACCGTGAAGGTGGTGGCAGTGGAAGGAATCAGAGTCAGAATGGTGGTGATGTCTGAGACTACGGGGTACTGAGGTACAACTACTTTGTTGACCTCTCGTAGGTCGATGATGAAGCGGTACGCTTTTTCATCTCCCTCACCCTGCTTCTTTACAATGGGTAGGATAGGGCTGTTGCAAACATTGCTAACTACTTCCTCTACCACTCCTGCATCTACCAGGGACTGGATGATTTTTACCAATGCCTTCTCGCCCTCGGGCGATATCCGATACTGTGGAAGTTTTGGGAGCACTGCGTCCTGTCGAACAGTTATATGCACAGGGTCTATCATCATGCGTCCTACGTCCGAGTCAGTTTTTGCCCACAGGTACAGAGGCAGGGGGTCGAGTAGGGACAAGTCAGCATCAGTGATGGAAAACATGCGTCGTGTGGGACAAGATCTGAGCAGTGTTGGGTTGTCGTACAGAATGACTCGAAACCCGTCTTGCGAACACCTAATAGTAGCTTGGAAATGTTTCAATAAGTCAAGTCTCATAATGGCATCGGGGGTGTTGGAGGAGAGCAAAAACGTCGTGTCAGTGGTGTTATTATCCAAGTTAAAGGAGATCGGTGTGGACAAGGGATTAGTGGAGGGCGTTCCATCAAAACCTATTGATGTTACATGTGAGCCAGACAAGGGTGCCCTTGGAATCAGTCGTTTAGATAACGCACTACGTGTTGCACCAGTATCTACCAAAAATGGAGACTTCGTACCCAGGACCTTAGCGGTGACATAAGGACCTTGCTGGTCAACATAGAGCTCAACTGGATCCCTCCCTTGCCCTTGGCAGTCCTATCCGAAGTCGTGGGCATTGTCGCAGTCAGTCTGTTGGCATTGGTTCTGTCGGGGACGGTCAAACGTGTTCGGTCTGCCTGGTCTGTCATTGTTGGTGTCGTTTGTGTGCCCTCGTCCCTGTCCTCTATTTCTTGGCCCACCCGCTACGTCTCTCGTGTCTCTATTTTTGATTGTTTCTTGCAGAAATGGACATTGAGACTTCCAATGACCAAATCCTTTGCAAAACGCACACTGGTTTTCATCGATGTCTGTTCGTGGAGCGTTGGGTGTGGACGTGCGGTCTCTAGGGGGTGGATTTCTAGGAGCATTCGAATGGTAGTTTCCTTTATACTGTTCCCTTCCTATAGTCGCTCCTTGCAATTGAGCAATCATCACTCTTTCTTTCAAGTCCTTTTTCTTTTTCTCAGTTGCCCGGTCGTTCTCGTTCTTTTGACGTTCATAGTATTGAGCCATCTGAAGGATAGCCGTGGGCTTGGAGGCCGCCCAACTACTCTCGCTAGTCTGCAGCTTTTGCAAGACTTCTGGTGTCAGGCCTTTCACGTAATTCTGGACAAACAGATGATGTCCGGTTGCAGTGGTCATGTCCTGGCCGCTGTAATCGGAGAACACTGTTTCGAACCGGGAGAAGTATTCTGATACGTCCTCCTGGGGTTTCTGGTGGCAGGCCGTTACTATAGACCAGTCCACCTTCTTCTCTGGGACTAGGGTTTTCAGTTTCTGCACAATCTTATCTGGTAGGTCTAAAATGGCTTTCAAAGGTTTCTGTCCGGGCTCTCGCTGCTTGTCTATGCCACCGAGTTGTGACCAGGTATGTCCGAACAGCTCATGGTGGTCGACTTTCCGGATTTGCTTCCACACATCAGCTGGCAGACATAGCCCGAAAAACAAATCGATGTCCGCTAGGGTCATAATCGTCGAACCCAAGGCTGTGCCTAATTCTGTATAGAAGGCAGTGGGGTTCTTTCGTAGATCAGGCAAGGACTTTCGGAAAGTCAGGATGTCTTGCCGATCCCATGGTTGGTAAACCCAGTTGTAAACTACCCTCCCTCTTGCATCTTGGTGGTTAATATCGTCATATGTTCCCTGTCCTCGTGGGGGAACCCAATAGGGAGCGGCCTCCTTTATGGGCATCATCGTGTCAGCTTTTTCTACTCGGGGTTCAGTCGCTACAGGAGTCGTAGTGTTAGTCTCTAGTTTCTGTTCGGTGAGGTGGCGGAAAACTTCAAGCGTACGCGTGAAGAGGTCCGTCACATCACACTCGCCTTCATCTCCAATGTCAACTTTCCTATACAGATTCGTTAGGTTTTCAGGGCCTTTGTCTTGGTATCGGTCTTCATAGGCATTAAGGGTATGGTAACAAAGGCGTACGACAAAGTGTCGTCTGTGGCTATTGGCATATGTATTGTACATATCCGTTACGTAATCCTCACTTTCCTTTCGTTCCACCAGTGTCTTTACAATCTTATCGATCCCTGCTCGTTCATTCTTGCTTAATCGATTCAGTCTAGTGGAGTCTTCCTTCCTAGTTTCGGGGTCATCTGATGTCGCTGCTCGCGCTGCGCTGAGTACAAGGGGTTCGGTCGGCGCAGAGGCCATGAGGACTGAGGCTCTGGCACTACTCTCGCCTGTCGCTGGGGGCTGCGAGTGCTGCACTAAGGGTTGGGAAGGGGCATATGGAGGGGGCATGTAGATGATCGGGGGACCTAGTAGTAAATCATCGTTCGTCCGCTGTTTCGAAGGTAGCTCAGGGTAAAGCGTAGAGGGTGTCCTAACGAGACACTGGCCCGATGTTTCGGATTCTTGTTTCAGCTTGGCTTCCTCTCTTTCTTTTATTTCTTCCTTCAACTTGTTAGCGGCTAAGTGAGCTGCTTTCCGTAATTCCTTTTCTAACCTGACTTCATTTCTCTTTTTCCGTTGTTCTGCTTCTCTGCTCCACATGCCGAGACTATTAAGCATAGTGGGTGTTGTCTTATTGTTATGAAGGGCTGTTTCCAGCACGTTTATTTTATAGTCATCAAAGGATCCTATCAGTGGCCACTGACTTTCCCGATCCTTTCTCGTGTATCTATGCCACAGCTTACTATAAGCCACGGCGACTAGTCCATATTTAGTAAACATGTCCTTATTAGGGGTGCCTTCCAGTGGAGCCGGATGGTTCATCTCTAATAAGCGGACCGGGCTGAACCAACTACCAATAAATGGGGAGAAGATAGGCATGACGGGTTACAAAGGGGACAAAAGTCTGCACTACCTATCCTTCACTATTTGCTAAGACTAGACAGAATATTTCTATTCTATGTTATTTGCAAACAGAGAATAACCCAAGAGAACCAATTCCAAACAGTCAATGTTCGGATAAACAATTAATCAAAATCAAAATGAGGAATAAAATAGGCACGACAGGTTACAAAGGGGGCAAAGGCCTGCGTTACCTATCCTTCACTATCTGCAAAGGGAGAATACTCCTATTCTTCCCCGTTTGTAGACAGAGAACCTCTCAGAAACAATCAAATGAGTAATACTAGTATTTTCAAACAATCAAACAATCAATTCGCATTTCGTCGTGTTGTACGACCTTACCCGGACCGCATGGACAGTTTCTCATCTTCCGCTTCCAGCGCCCGATCGTCTTCTATTTTCCGTAATTGCTGCGGCACTCCTGATGGTTCCCAGTCAGGACCGTAGATCTGATGGTTCCCAGTCAGGACCGTAGATCACTCGAGAGAGGTCTGCTCGGAACCGGTGAAGTTCGGATGATCGGCTGCCAGACGAGGGTCTATCGGGCAGGAGCTCTTCTCGATCGTTGCAGTCGTTCACACTGTCGTCAGGATCTCTCCCACTGGATCCACGTGTCGCTGATGGGCCCCATGTTTGGGATGCCAATTGTAAAAAGGGCAGGCAGATTAGATCGATAACCCTTCAAGGATTGCCCGGCGCTAGCCGCCTCTCACCCAACTCACCCAACTCAAGATTACCAAACAAAGAGGCAGGCGCTGGAGACTGGAAGGCAGGAAACAGGAGTTTATTCCGACGGAGCAGAACACGTCAAATCAGACAACAGGGTATCTTCTCGAGGTGCTCTAACCGCATCTCTGAGGCCAGGCCTCTTATACACAGGTTTACAGTTTTATTGCATACATTGCATCCGTAGTGTTTCTTTGAAGTACAGAAAGACATCCTCGGAATCCCCGGTTCAGGCCCGTTCCCACACACATCTACAGTAGAAGTTCCCACCCCGATCTCAGCATGATGGCTATCGCGCAGCTGGACATTCCGCTGGGAACAGAAATGCGGGCGATCGGTCGGATCTAGGGGTGTGAAGGCATTGATTAATCCCCGCTCCTTTGATGTGGGGTGAGTTCCTACTGTAGGGGGCAATAAACTGCATCTGCAGGGGTAGGTGATGGCCTGGGAACGGTTTGGACAATCGGACAAGGAGGAAGAGGTTATCAAAGGGAATGAGATGAAAGGAGTGTGGGGGTTCAGCACGGGATGTGGCTCTGAGGCAGGGTCGCGCTGGAGGTGCGTTTATGGCCCAGGCGGGAGAGATCGGGGGCTGTCAGAGCGCGGGGGATGCTTGCGAGGCCAGAGAGTGAGGGGGAGAGATGCGCTGGCTATCGGCAGTGGGCGGAGAGGCCATGGCATTCAAAATGGCTGCTGCTTACGCGCACGTACGGATCTGAAAAGAGACAAGATGGCACCGATAATGTTTATGCCACAATCTAGATTTTAACAGTTAAGTATTATTTTTTATATTTTTCCCTACCTATTACAACTTTGTTAAAGAGGTAATAGCTAGGGGAAATTATTTGTAAGTTTCTATATATTTTAAACAAATGTACAGATTACTGTGGTATTAAAACTAAATGAAAATAAAATCTAAAAATACACTGTAGTATTTAGAAATATAGTGTTCTACAGTGTGTTTACCATACTTGACATATTTAACTCTTCAGTAAAAAGTCTACAGATTTCTGCAATAATACCTACAATGTATTGCAGTACATACTTAAAAAATGTTTTTGCAGTTCTCCCTAAACTGCTGTAAAAATACATAGAAAATTATAAATATTTCTCTACCTATTAACACTTTAAAAACGTGGTAATAGGTAGGGAACAACAATAAAATCTACTACTTACCTAAATCTAACACCTTAACCCAGAACGCAGCACAACGCTGCCGCAAGACTTATTCTCAAACTATCCTGATGCATCACATCACGCCTCATCTTAGGGAATTCCACTGGCTCCCATCCAGAAATACTGGTACTTCAAGATAATTACCCTCGCCTATAAAGCGCTACATCAGAATTGTCCCGCCTACATCAACCATGTCTGCACTTCCACCAGGCAACCCTGAACACTCAACCTCCAATCAGCTTGGCAGTCACGCGCAAACATTCCCTGCATCTGCAGAGGCCGCTCATTCACCTACCTAGCAGCAAAGACCTGGACAGCCCCCCCAGGACATCTGAACAGCCACCACGCTCACAACATTCCACAGGAACTATAGACCTGGTTCTTCATCTGATAAATACAAATACTCAGCACCTAGAGACCTGCACGGGTGATTGGCTCGTGCTCTACAAATCCATTATATTGCACTGTCACATTAAGATGTCAAATATTTTTTTTAAATCAAAACCATAACTATTTCTTTGAGGCTTCCTTCAACAATCTTCACACCTTAAAATAAAGCCATAAGACCAACCCCAAGGGGTCCTGGCACCCCAGCTGAAGCCCACGCTGCTCCAGCTTGGAGTGCTTTACAAAACATATGGAAAGCTTTCTTGGGGTCATATAATGAATGACCCAAGAGACTTACGCAGTTTTTTTGTGTGCAAACCCCACAATTAACAGTGTGCTAATGCATCCCAAGGTCCCCACGAACATGCACTTTGCGCCTCAGGTAGGGCTGACACCACAGAACAAGTGCCACAAGTGCAATTCTATCCCACAGTGGACTTGTCCTAGAGGGCCAACCACACCTGATGCTCAGTGACCCTAGAGCAGCATTAGCACGCAACTGGTTGTTGGACAACACACACCTGAGTCACAGGGTGCTCGCTCTTTGGGACCCCAGAACTACGTGCGCAAACTGGCTGTTGGGATAGCATAGTACATTGCCAAAGTGAACCTGTCCTATAGTACCAAACTACCTCAGGCACAGAGTTTATTCATAGGGACCCTTGGGCTGCAATGGCATTCAGGTGTTTTTTGGGTTGGCCCAACTCTAAGTCCCCACAGGTTGTGATGTTAGTTGAACCTTTTAAGAACTGGTCACAGTCCAGATGCACAGATAACTTCATTAGGTGATGTGTGAGACATTTCAGCTTTTCGAATCCCCTTGAGGAATGCTTGGTCTAGAAAACCAAACACACGGGCACCCCGCTCCTAAATATAGTACAGTAGTGTGCATTGTGTATTGTAGTGGGTCTATTCAGTCTCACCAATTGAAGGTTAGGGATGGGTGGTCAGGTGCTGGTCCTTACCAGTACATAGAAAACTCAAAATGTTTCCAGGAGTCTGATTTAAAAGTCCTTAGGTTATCAGGGGAGAGCATGCCCTACAAAAACAATTTCAGACAAATATAATTCCTTGGCTGAGATAATGGCAAGCCATAGCTTAATTTGGGCTTCATTTGGGCTCCATCATTTGGGCCAGGTTTAGGGATTTAGTCCGTTTTCTAAATTAGTTCCCACATCAAAGGTACAGCTAATCTTTGGGTTGTAGTCAGGGGTCATCAAATACCCCCCAACCCCAGATAACAACCAGTAATATCAATTCTACATAATGTGAAACTGTGACATTCCTCCCACCCTCGAGTCAGGGTACGGTTGGGATTAGGATTAAGAATCAAATTAAGGAAGGATTAGGTTGGGGTGCCGGTTTTACTTACTTGATTATTTCAAGATGACTAGGTGGCTATTATGGTAAAAAGTCACTTAAAACGTAGGGATATTTTTACTGCAGCATTTACAACAATAAAACAGACCCTCGCCAAACCAGGACCCTCGTTTTTATTAAACTGGGTGGCTATAGGGAAGGACATGCGTGTCTGCTGCCACTAAGAATTTTCTCAGAAAGGTGAGATTGACAATATACTACTCACCTTTGAGCCTTTTGCAGTTTCTATGCTCCCACACACTGACTTTTATTTAAAAAACAAACTTGTGTTTTACTACACAGGCATAAACACACTTGGTTTTGCAGTCCTGATGAAGACCCCTCGGTGATGTTGTCTACTTACACTCATATATAGGGAGTCGAAACATCGTACGTTATTCATACAAGCGTTCTCTGCCAAAACAGACAATGTTGTATAAGAAATGAAAATCACATGTCTATTTATGGCTTTCTAAGATGTTTTGGACACTGGAACAAGTTTTTGTTTACCTGTAATTTATGTGTAACATTGTGTTTTCTTTTTTCTCAGCCACACTGTTATGTCACAAAAATATTTTGTATCTTTATTGTTATGATTGTACAATGGTTATCAGTCCTGTCTTATATTAATATTGATATGTCTTTAATCACAACCGACATTTGATTTTTTAATATATCAAACACAATCGTTTCAAATTGAATTGACTTTGTCATTTTTAGTTGGTATTTATGTCTATGATCAGTATTGTGTATTTTGTTGATTGATGGTCCTACATTTGAGAGGACAAAGTTATTTCCTTGAAGAAATTTCTTTCCCCATGTATTCCTGATATGGGCATAAGCTCTGCCCACTTTCCAGCCATCTTTTTAATTGGCTCCTGTCCCTGTCTTTTGTAAATGGTGGCTTTTAATTGGTCAATAGGTTTTACTAGTCCCTCCTTAGTACAGCTTTGTCTCTTCTTGTAACCACCCATGAGGACACCCCCTATTACATTTGTAGTTACTCCCTAGTTTTAATTATAGCCTCAAGGCACTATTTTCTTAAAAGGCTTCAGGCAGGACACAGCCTTGGTCCTAAGCTAGGCTGGTTGTGGTTAGTTCACACACTAGAACACCTCATATTTATATGAGACCGTCTATACATTTCCCTTCATCAGCTCCACACAGAGTACAACCTAATCTGAAATTAATGTATAATTATTTTGTCACATTTCAAAGCTACTAATTGTATATATGGACTTCAATATTTGCATGTACTCGTAGTACTGTCTTACATGCAATGCATTATATATGGTGGATTTACCATATCTTTTGCAGGGTGCAGTATCATATGTGACCAAAAGAGGTCCCCGTTTGGCCACATATGGTATTGCACCCTGCAACATGGCTAGGTAAAAAACATTGCCCTTTATAAGGCCAATAACTCTAACTCTGTAGACATGCAGTGCTGGTAGTTTGCTTACTAAGGAACTCTAGGAGCAGCTTGCGGTACTGCACCTAGACATGCAGTGCTGGTGCCTTGCTCACTAGGGACCTCTATGAGCAGCTTGCAGTACTGCATCGAGACATGCAAAACTGGTGCCTTGCTCACTAGGGACCTCTAGGAGTAGCTTGCGGTACTGCACTGAGACATGAAGTGCTGGTGCCTTGCTCACTAGGGACCTCTAGGAAAAGCTTGTGGTACTGCACCGAGACATACAATGCTGGTTACTGGCTCTCTACGCAAACATTTGCAATGCACCAGGTCTTGCATTACTGAAAGCATGCGCTCTTGGCATTGCATTATTATTTGCAACGCCAATACCTCAAACTATCAGTAATACGAGACCTATTGCATTGCAAATGCTTGTTTTGGTTCCCATTCCTGTTTTCGGTCTCAGTCTGACTCTGGGAGGAGGGGTGTCTATGGTGGAACGCAAAAGGAGCCTATCACCTTTTGCCACTTCCCCTGTGAAAAATACAATTAGAGTTTTTGAGGGTGAAAGGTCCCACGGAATGTCTGCGGAGCTACAAACAAATGCAAAATCACCAATTTTGCCCTCTTCGCCTTAAATTTAAATCACCTGAAAAAAAACCGATGGTAAGCCTTGGAAGCATGTCACAAAAAAAATGTGTAACTAAAATATCGCCTGACAAGAATACTGACTCCTAATATAATTTATTAAAATATCGCCCAGTTGGAGCCAACAATATGAAATCTCCACTCAGTAGGTATACATTTTTGTAAATAATATTTAAGAAGGACATAATATTTAGGAGAGACGATATTTTCACTAAAGATTTTCTGCCATAGGACCCCTTAACTATCCATCATAGAACCGGTTTTGTACACTCATGGTTTAAAAGGAACAACTCGGCCACAACTCACTATCACCCTTTGCACACCACAGGGCACAGGCGGTGGGATTGTGCATGTTCACTTGGTGTGAATATTATTTAGGCTATATTGCCTCAAAGTGCACTGATTTGTAAGTGTCCCAGAGGAGTTTCGTTTTTTCTGACACATCTTATTAATAAGTTCCACCACATTCATATGCGTCAGTTCAGGCTACAGAGAGACACCGCAGACTTCTTTGAAATGTCTCCATTTTCAAAAAACTCTTATTTTTTCTGAAAAGCGCTTTGTTAAACAAGACAAGGCGCTTAATTCACGTTGGTATTTTTGTTTGTGGGGGTGTCACGGGCAGCGGGAGATGTGTGGGCGATGCCTCCTTCTTATCCTTGCATTTCAGAACAACATAATGTACTTGAGGTCATGTGCAGGACAAGAGGAGGGCGGGGTTTGATTTGCACCCGGATCCCCAGGGTGGCACTATGGTGATCTAGCACTTATGAGCTTTATTACCTGTGGTCAGCAGTGGTTCCGCTGACTTGTGCTTGTTTCTTGTAACATAAGGATTCCACTCTCAGGTGATTCTTTTCATGCAGTGCATTATTGATGGCAGTCTTCATCTGGGCAGTGTCTCTTGTTTCACGGGTGCATTCTTGCTCTATCATTTAATACCATCTAAGGAATGTAGCCCAGGAGAGCAATAATATCACTGGCTGACAGGCAGGATCAGTTTTTCTTCCAGGTACTTCAGCTTTGGAATAACAGACCCTCAGCCAGATTCATGAAGGTGAAATCGGCTCGCAAAGGGCCAGATTCTGAGAATCTGGCCCTTTGCGACCGCAATTTTTACATTTGGGATTCATCATCCCAAATGCAAAAATCGCAAATTGCGAAATCGCTAAATTGCGAGGAATTGCATGTAAGGAATCTCTATTTGAGATTCCTTAAATGCAATTCATTAACCATTTTTGAATTGCGAATTCGCTATTTTTGGCCGCTATTTACCGCGAAGTCTGACTTCGTCGTAAATAGCGAAAATTTAGAAAAATGACCTTTAGTGCATTTTTCTAAGTGGTATGTTACACACATGTCCTTTGGACATGTGTGTGCGCAACATCAGTCTACATTTACATTCCAGGTATGCTACAGGGTGTCCTTTGGACACCCCTGGCACCTTTGAAATCCCAACCTTATTTGCGATTAGCAAATTGCTAATCGCAAATAAGGAATGACTCCCCATTCATTCCTATGGGCCTTTAAAAATGAATGGGTAGTCATTCCTTATTTGCGATTAGCAATTTGCTAATCGCAAATAAGGATGCTGTAGAAATCGCAAATAAAATTGCGATTTCTACATGAATCCCGTTTTGCGAGTCTTTAATAGCGATTCCTTAATAATCGCTATTAAGGACTCGCAAAACGGGACAATGATGAATCTGGGGGCCTGTTCCTTATACAGGAATATTTAGCATATTTGTGGAGGGCAATACTACGTGACCTCGGCCCAAGAGTAATACCCAGTACGGGAAAAAAGTAGGGGAACTGTGGGTGGAGAATCAGAGAGCAGGATAACCCAACGATAGGGTCAGTGGGCGGAGTCAGAAGTGTGGCCAGAAAACCTTCCAATATTTAGTATTTTGCCATTTCACTGACCAGTTGCAGCACGTTACGTTATTTAATTTAACCAATGGATATACATGTTTATTTAAGGTTTAATATGAGTGATTGACATTAAAATACATTTACAAAGGGGGATATGTTTCTAATCACAGAATCTCCCAAATACGCTTAAGTGGCATCACAAGCCATTTGTCTTCGAGCCATGCAGTTTCTTCATCAGCACTTTCCCCTTTTTCCACAAGAGCAGTTGAAACATGAAAGGCAAAATATCTTAGTTTGCAAATGTTTTCCACATTATTATGGCTCTGCCATGTTTGCCACATAATACATCATCTGCTGCATAATGTGATGATTTTATCTAAAAAACAGTTTGTAGCTCAAAACTTACTAAAAAATATGACTTATGTTGCCTGGAAGTGGACGGCACTTTGCAAAGTTTGACTGGTCACCTTTCTCACTGCTGCATTTGTACGTCACACTAGTACTAATGATGCAAAATCTTTGCAGAGACTGTGGGTATGTGTAAAAAAGTCAAAATAATAAAGTATTAGAAAATGTACCGCATTACACTTCAGCCTTTTTTTACTGTATCATTTAGTCAACACTGTGACATAATTTTGTCCTACATTGCTGCATAATTCCAGTGACCCCAAAGCAGGCAGCAAATGTTAGAAGTGCTTGTGCATGACGCAGAGAGACCGCAAAGTTTCTGAACTTATTTTGGTGTCAGTGCAAATCCTGCTTTGCCAATCCCTGGTGAGTTGCACTACTACTGCTGAAACAAGCATTGGAAATGCAATAGGTCTCGCATTAGAAAAGTTGGAGCTATTGGTCTTGTAAATGACACATATTTTATTTATGTGTTGGTTTTTAAAATAGCTAAATTGATGAGGGGCGTGGTTTGGACGCCGAGAGAGATGGCGGCATTGTAATTCTCTCTGCCCGTGCGGAGGTCGATAAATGACGGTGGAACGTGTCTTACTGCTCCAACACCGATACATGTCGTCAAATCGGTTTCCGGAATGTGAGAGGAGCATTTAGAGGGTATGCCCGTGGATATCTGTTGCTGGGAAGTGGTGTTTCGGCTGCTCCGAGTGCTCCGCTCCGGAGGCTGTAGCGAGTGAGGCGGACAAGGACACCGCGTGGCTGCCCAGAGTGTCGGCGGACGAAATACAAGATCCCGACTGAAGCCGGTATGATCGCTGGGAGCAGCGGTGGAAGGGCAGACCTCAGGGGGAATCGTGAGTAATTACAATCGCTAACGGGAGACATTAGACCCGTGAGTAAACGCTAGCGCTATTCGCGCACACAAAATGGCGGCATGCACTATTTCTTGAGCGAGGACTCCCTGTTCTCTATGGTTGTGCATCGGCACATGAGGAATAGACTGTATTTAGCGCCCATCTTCAGCCAGTGAGTGAAATAAAGCTGTGCGCCACTAATGACCAAAGGAAGGTGCCTTAAGCTTAGGAAGTGCAATGTATGCTGTCTACCGGCGCCCGCTATGAGGGGAAGAAATAAGGTCGGCTCACTCATCCGATAAGTGGCGCTTGTACAATCTTCACAATAGGGGCAATATTGGCATGAATGTAAGGCAATGCAGCAGTATGGGATCGAAACGGAAACGGCAATATAGTAAACGGCTGTGATTGTTGTGCCACATGAAAGCAGGGACTGCTTTGCTGGATAAATGGTTGTGGAATCGATGATTGGGGACCTGTAAACCAGTGACTGAATCTTGTGCTGCGCCATGAGGCTATAGACCTAAAATCAAGCTTTTCGAGACGCAATTTAGATTAACTACAACAGTTGGGCTGATAACGTGCTTCTCTTAGTGCAAGGCTTCACACAAATGGTGGCTCCTAAAATGGCGGCGCAAGCATACGGCATCTTATGTATGTGCACACTTCCTAACGGCGATTAAACAATCACAGGAAGCGAACAGATAGAGCGACCATCATACCAGCTCTTAGGTGGTTTTAACTGGTGACTGTTCATTTAATTGTATTAAGCTAGCAGAAGGAGGCGGAGAGACCAACGAATGTGAGCACTCCATAGAGGGCGGCTGGGAGCATAGGGAGATCATCCATAACGCTTAAAGGAGTCTACGCCACAAACAGCCATGGCAGATAATAAAGAGCTAGCGAAAAGCTTGAAGAGGCTCAAATCTGACCAGTCAAATCCGAATTCGCCCAGCAAAGGGGGAAAAAGCAACCCTGATCCGATTGATCTGATACTCAGCAGATTGGACGAAGTAAGGGATCTGGCAAAAGCGACTAAAGAGGAAGTAGCGGCGATCAGGCAGGATAACCGTGACACCAATGCAAAACTACTGGAAGCAGAATCAAGGATTAGCAAACTCGAGGACATGGAAGTCAAGTCATGTGATGCCATCAAACGTCTGTGCATAGCTGCGGACCAAACGACTCGGAAACTCGCGGAGTTGGAAGACAGGAACAGAAGGGGGAATCTACGTATTTTTGGGATTCCGGAAGGTTCGGAGGATCAACATGGGAACTGTGTGGCCTTCTTAGAATCCTGGTTCACCCAAGCTACTAACTTGACCTTTCATCACCCGTTGGAATTTGATAGGGCGCACAGAGTTCCGGGCAGGATTAATAAGAATCAAAAAGGCCCTAGAGCTATTGTATGTAAGCCATTACGCTACCAACATGTAGAGCAAATTCTCAACTTCATGAGGAAAAACAACCATATCCTGTGGAAATCTGCTAAAATCTACATCTCGCAGGATTTTAGTAAAGAGACGGTGGACGTTAGAAAAGCGTTCTTGGCACTCCGACCACTGTTGAAGAAAAGGGGCTTCCAATATGGCTTTATGGGCCCAGCAAAGTATCGTGTGATTATCCAAGGTTCTCCACACATCTTTTCGGATCCCCTGAAACTGAAACGCATGTTAGATGGCCCTGAGGACCTGGACATGGAAACGAGCAACCCCGAAGGTTCAGCAGACCAGGCTTCGGCCTCAGGCTACAAGTGAACGATCTTTGTCCACGCTTTCCATGCAACTTTCATATGTGTTCCTTTCCCTCACTATGGAGGGGTGTTGAAAGTACTAAACTCTGCTTAAGTTCTCTTACAATTGAGTGGCTTTTCCGATGTCTGCAATTGTTACTGTTCTATTGGATAAAGAATATGTTTCTATTATCGCCTACTAGTATAACGAACGTCAGGTAATGAGCACCTGTCTACAAGTTGGTACGCTTACCATTTGGTATTCCGAAGGGCTATGATAGTTGATATTGTTGTTGTTTTCTTAATCCGCCCTAAGTTCAGCAGATACTATGATATTCTCACTTCTTTCTCAAGGCGTCCCTAGATGTTGGTCCCTAGAACGTGGCTTTGCCTAAGTTGCCTTAGTTAGCAGCAAACCGCAGGTCTGCTGTGAGAGTTCATTTGTTTCAAACTTTTTCTGAAACGTACACGCACGGGGAGGTTACATTGCAATCTCTCGTCAGTCACCATGCCTACTACGTACAGGTGGGGTGGGGAGGGTGGGGGGATGAGGGGATTCTGGGTTGAGATGTGTGTTCTATGTTTTTTGCTTTTGCTTCTTTGTGCTTGCATATTCTTTATTGTCTTAATGCTTGGTGGGGGGGAAGGTTGGGGGCTCTACTATCGTACTGTCGTACATATGGTCCCTATAGACCTCGGAGATCTCTGTCTCTCTGTCATGCTACTGGTTGTACCATGTGAGATATATAATTATCGCTATGAAGGTACGACCTACTGATGTCACATAGTACAATTAATACTCCGTTGGGGGTATGTAATGTGGACAAAATGAAGATATTATCTTTTAATGTTAAAGGACTGAACCAACCTATCAAGAGACAAAAGATTTTAGACTATATACGGAGATTGAGAGGTGACATTGTTTTACTACAGGAGACGAAACTTGAGACTAAGCAGTTCTACCACCTGAGAAATAAGTTTTATAATGAGGTTGTGGGTGCAGAGGCTGTGAACAAAAAGAATGGTGTCTTGATACTTGTGGCAAAGAAATCTAAGGTAGAGCTTTTGTCCTCCGAAGCGAGTCACGACGGGAGGTGGGTCACGGCCAAACTAAGTAGGGATAATACAGAGTTTTATGTCACGAACATATATGCTCCTAACACTAGCGACCTTAAATTTTGGGAGAATCTGAATAAGCATATTGAAAATATCCCGGATAATGCTGTTCACATACTGGCCGGGGATTTCAATCTTCCAATGGATGCAACGTTGGACAGAGACTCCCACTGTCCCTTCAAAACAAATAAATCACATAAAGCCTTTCTCAATTTATGTCAACGCTTTCACTTGGTAGATGCGTGGAGGCTTCAAAATCCCACAGGGAGAGATTATACTTTTTACTCCGCACCACATGATTCATACTCCCGAATCGATTACATCCTCATAACACAGAACGGAGTCCCTAGAATAGAGTCTACTGCCATAGAACCCTGAGTAATGTCTGACCACTCTTGCATCTCCTTATCCATAGCTAATGTCAAACCCTCTTCTCGTCAGACGTCTTGGCGCCTGAATGATGAAGTTCTAAGTAATGACCAGCAGAGGGCCACAATACAAGCTGCGATCTCTTCCTATCTGCAGGTCAACAGGGTGGGGGACACATCTGATCTCATTAGATGGGAGGCCTTGAAAAGTACTATAAGGGGGGTGTGCATCAAAATCAGATCAGCAATGAACAAAAATTATAATGCGAATCTGGAGTCCTTGGAGAGTGAAATTGTAAACCTAGAGAGTAAACATCTGAAAGATAGAGATGATATGTCTCTGTATGCCTTGGCAAATAAAAAATACGAATACAATAAAATAGTCAGCGAGAGAGCGGGAGTTTGGTTTGATAAAAGAAGGAGATTTAAGATCTGCGATTCTAATAAAGCTGGCAAGAGTCTAGCCTCATACTTGAAGTTTAAAGTCCAAAAGAATTCGATTAGTGTCATTAAGGACGCCTTAGGATCCTCACACTCGGATCCGGACAAAATAACAGAGGTGTTCAGAGTATTCTATGAAGACCTTTATGCAAAGAATAAAACGGTGGAGGAAGACAGGATTAAGAGTTACTTGGATGAATGTGATCTTCCACAACTCTCTGCTGAGGACCAGGTCAGTCTTAATGGCCCGATTAGTGCTCTAGAAATAGGGAATGCAATTAAAAGTCTGAAATCAGGGAAGGCACCAGGCCCGGATGGCTTCACGGCTAAATTTTACAAAACCTTCCCCTCCCTACTAGTAGAGCCCCTCCCACATCTATTTCAAGAAATAAATAACTCAGGTGGGGTCAGAGGCACACTGGCAGAAGCAATAATTGCAGTACTCCCCAAAGATGGGAAAGACCCGTTGCTCCCGAAAAATTATAGACCTATTTCACTGATTAATATAGACTGTAAGATCCTGGCTATGATACTGTCCGCCCGCCTCCAGAAGGTCCTTCCCCAGTTAGTCCATCCATCTCAAGCAGGCTTCCTTAAAAATAGGTTGTCCAGTGACAACACAAGGATTCTGGCACATGTTTTAGAAAAGGCGAAATTACTAGGTACACCCACAGCAGCAATAACACTGGATGCTGAAAAAGCCTTTGACAAGGTTGACTGGTCCTTCCTTGAAGCAGTCCTTCACAAGTTTAACTTAGGGGAAACATTTACAAGACTAGTAATGTCCTTATACTGTTGCCCTTCAGCGAGAGTTAGAGCTGGTGGATCTTTCTCTTCTGCCTTCTGTCTAAAGCAGGGAACAAGGCAGGGATGTCCCCTGTCTCCCTCATTGTTCTTATTGGCAATTGAGCCGTTCTTATATCATATAAGAAATGACCCTAACATCGTAGGCATTCCATTTGGGGACGGCACGGTTAAATTAACGGCGTATGCAGACGATGTGCTTGTTCTGTCTGAGAGAGCTGAAGAGGCCATACCTGCGCTCATGACTGACATTGAAGAAGTTTCCAGAGTCTCTGGGTACAAACTCAATAAGGACAAAACAGAGGTCAAACTCCTGAACAATATTGGTGATAAAGGAATCATTGGGGACTCCTGTCTTACATGGCAGCCTAAGTGTTTTAAATATCTGGGGTTAGACTTTGATAAAGATTTGATCTCCAACCTGAAAATAAATGAAGAACTGACTCTTAAAAAGATATCCACACTACTCGAAGGGTGGTCTCCAAAATTCCACTCCTGGTGGGGTAGAGCGGAGATGCTCAAAATTATGTCTACTCCGTTGGCTAACTATCTGGCCAGCATGCTCCCTATGACGTTCTCGAACAACTTTGTTACTAAGGTGGATCAGCTGTTTGGTAGTTTCCTGTGGCGGGGTAAGAAAGCCAGGGTTTCACTAAAAAAACTGCAATTAGCCAAAGATAAAGGAGGCCTGGGTCTGCCTTCGTTCAGGAACTACCAGACAGCCTTTCTTTGCAAACAGGGAGCTCAGTGGTTAACAAAATCACCACTCTACACACCAATATGGATTAATATTGAGGAATCACTAGTGAACCATGCTCCTCTTGAAACCCTACTCACTATGGATCTTCGCATTTACCACACTCCAAATACATAATTTTAAATACTAGGCGGGCTCTGCTTAGGCTTGACCAAACACATAAAACTAAGTTGACATTCGCTAAGTCATCTTTTATGTCCCTATGGAGAAATCCCTATCTCAAGCATAATGGCAGTACACTCTCCTGGGACTCATGGTCCAAGAAGGGCATTAACTTGGTGGGGGATCTATACGAAGAGAAGGATCCACTCCCGTTCTCGACTTTGCAATGGAAGCATGATCTTACTCCGATGGATTTTTATGATTTCCTGAAAATCAAAGCGATACTAACTGCACGTAATTTCTCTCCCTATACACCATGGCTAATAACTCATCTCCCACGTCTCATGTATGCGGGTCAATTCGTTTCTAAGGTGTACAAACTTTTATTGCCCTTGCCCAAGAAAACTCATAGAAAGATGGAATTGAAATGGGAAGCTGAACCAAATTTAACAGGCATAGATTTTGACTGGGATGTGATTCATAAGACGACCCTTGCCCACAAAGTCTCACCCATCCTATTCCAAACAAAGTACATGCTAATAAATAGGGCATTTTGGACTCCAGATAGGCTCTTCAAATGTAAATTAAGGGATTCACCTACATGCTGGAACTGCCAGTCTGGTTCGGGGGATCTTGCCCACATGCTATTCAACTGTCCTTCTCTAAGTATATACTGGGGGAAAATATTTGACTGCATTTACCACGTATTCAAGATAAGGCCTGTACAGGACTTTGTATATGTAATATTGGGGGCGCTTGACCCACAGTTATCAAATGATCAAGACCGCCTGCTTTTGGACTTAATGTTAACGTTGGCGTGTAAAGTGGTTCTATGCAAATGGAAAAGTGCGAATGAGGTAAACTTCAAAATCTGGCAGGAGTGGTTATCATTTCTGAGAGGTGCCAATAATCCGGCGCTACAGGCAGCTACATGGAGTCCGTCTAATAGAAAGCTGTGGAAATCGCTAGATGCATCCTCATTTCACTATGAGCCACCTTGATGCAATATATGTGATCCTGTTCATTGGCCTGCGTTATCTGTGAGTACATTTGTTGTCATCCGCTAGAGCCCAAGCCGCTACCTCCACACACTGAGTGTTATGTATGTATCTGTACTACGAGGATGCAAGCAAGAGTTGATTTACTTTATATTACTTTCATTTTTGTAACTGTTTATCAATAGCTGAATTGGATAATTTCTGTAACGGAAGAATTACTGTAATGTCTTTCCTTTTGTTTTCTACTTCAATAAAAATGACTTGAAATAAAAAAAATACAAAAATAGCTAAATTGATAGCTTTGTCATTTACAATGCCAATAGTTATAACTTTTGCAAATGTGACACCTATAGCATTTGTAATGCAATATGTTTTATTTACGTGACTTATGTGTATTCATATTACAAATAACAATGGCCTTTATTTTTTTATAATTAATACTTAAATAAAAAGTTATTGTAATTTATAATGGCAATTGATACCGAGGGTTGTGAATAACCTGAAGCGATCACTGAATTTAGAGAAGATACCACAGAGGGTTAATTTGTTTATAGCAGGAGTTCTTGTTGTAATTGCAGGTAACAAGTTCCAGTCCTTGCAAAATAACGCAGTGGGCTATGTCTTTGGAGCAAACATCTCCATGCAAATGGCGAGATTTACGTTTGAATATGTGCGAGGTATTTTCTAAAATGAGAGCGTTTGGTAGTAAGTAATACCATTATTTAGTTACCAAAAAAACAAAAACAGTAAGACGAACAAGACGGAGGGCATTGCTGTGGGGAGGGGGGAGGAGAAATGCGAAACGGCCGCAGCAGGGGGCGGAGCGGGGAGAGCGGCGATGGGGGAGAGACACGGGCCGTAGTGTGAAGCAGCAGGGGCCTTTCTGCCACAGACCTCAGACACAGCTTACAGTTAACTTGCCTGATTGATACCGAAGGTTGTGAATAAGGTAACAAGTTCCAGTTCTTGCAAAATAACGCAGTGGGCTATGTCTTTGGAGCAAACATTTCCATGCAAATGGCGAGATTTACGTTTGAATATGTGCGAGGTATTTGCTAAAATGAGAGCGTTTGGTAGTAATTAATACCATTATTTAGTTACCAAAAAAACACAAGATCACAGCGAAATAAGAAAGTATAACTTGAATCCTAAAACAAAGGTGAATGAACACAGGCGGGCTGGCCACAGAATATGCAAATCGGTTTAATGCAGCTGCACGCAAGACCACAGTATTGACATTTGACAGGAGTATACACTTATGAATTCTGTGAAACGTACATGTCCCCTTCGGTGTACTTCTCTCTGCTAGAAAAATAAATACGTAAAGTACACTCTGAGAGCACCAGATATAGAAAAAGCTTCAAGCAGCTATGGCATTTCTTCAACAGGAAAGTGGATTCGGCTGGGGGGGTGAGGGGGGGGAGGCGGTTTGTTTTAGAAACAGAGGAAAGCAGGAGGAGGGGGCAGTCGGTTTTAAAAGACATTGTGATGGTATGCGTTGTGAATGTATGCGTAACGTCATACATTCCATCACCACAGAACCTACGGAAGGTAAAGGCCGATCTGGAAGTCTTTTTAGCTGTTCTAAAGTTATCAATTGTTCCTCTATTATGACTGGATGATGTGAGTAAATACCGAGCTCTATGTTCAGACAGCCATCACTTTTTTGTAGGTAATGTTTTATTGAATTATAAAATGAACTTTTCATGACAATCGGCAAATCAGTGAATTCACGATGTAAAAGACATGCCCTGCTCTAAATTGAAGCAATTATATCTGTGCAACGCCTCTGTTCATCCCTAGGGGTACCACCCAGAAAGAAAGCAGTGACGGGGGATGGAGGGGGAGGGGGCGGCGAGGCGATGGTGATCTACATGTTCTGGTGGCCGTACAAAAAGCAGAGCTGCATTTATCGACCTGCACAGTTTATCGATCCTAACCATTGTGCGATCGATGAATCTGCCCCTGTCCTTCCCTGTTTGTATTTATAGCTGAATAAACACAAGGGCTGGGTGCCCACGAGCAGGGTGCAGCCAGCAGACGCCCACCCTTGGGCGAAGGCGCCAGAAAGCCAACAAGGGTCAGGGGAGGGAGACTAGCACGAAGCAAAACATATTCTGCGGTAATCGCGGAAAATGCACACTAATCAGAGCAGATGAAATACAATCACACTCCACACGGATTGTGCTAGTTGGGGAATACAAATCAGCCTGTGGTGAATGGAAATGGCCATTGCAAGAAGAAAGACTAACACGAGTTGATGTCATTAGGTCCAGGCTTTGGTCAACGTAGCCAGCAACAGAACCTGTAGTGTCAGAGCACGATTATCCTACAAGTTTTGTGCTTCTTCTGGGCTTGTGCTCTCAAGTGAAGTTAATGGCAACCAGGCAGTCACTGGATTCTCAAAAACAGAGTGTCCCACAGTTGCATGGCATTCACTTGGGAGGCGAGGGAGGGAGGAGAAATACGAGACGGCCTTGCGGCCGTGAGACGTGTGAAGCAGGGGGCGGGGGGAGCGGATGCCTTTGAAGTGAAGCTATGCTTCACTTCAAAGGTATGGGAGGAGTGCGGCTGAAGGAACAGATGGCGATTTGATGATGTGCACGCGCATTTTAGGTCAATGCGCTTGCGCATTGACCTAAAAGCCACGGGCACAGCACCAAATCGCCCAGTTAGGTAAAGTCTGTTTAAGACGCTATAGTCTTGCAAGCTCAATGCGCATGCGCATTGACAGGCGAGACCTAAAAAGGCCAGTGGAGGTACCAATGGGTGAAGCGGACTAGCCTCAAGGGTCCTGTAACCTCAGTAACAGCACACCCTAGAGTGACAGTGACTGCTTCGCAGGCCTGCCTGCAAGACTGGAGGTGAACTTCAGTATGGGTTTGTGGAGGGCAAGCCTTCAGGGTTAACCCACAGTTGCCACCACTAGGGTCCACCTGCTGGTGCTAATACACCACGGCTTCTAAAGTTTTGTGGGGTCTTCAAAGGTCTACCATGGGAATGTGCTCCCTTAGGACAGTGATCTGATGGACTGGCCATGAAGGCTGAACCTGGATCCCCACTTCCAAATTAAAGGCAGCTCTGGAAATAATGCAACACCCTCTCCCCCAATGAACACCAAACTGCCCCACTGAGAAAAACTTGCACTGTGATCAGCTACAAATTTATTGTGCCCTGCTATAAACACCTGGTTGTGACTCAATTTAAATTATGCACTAGACAATAGTAATAGGCAGCCTGAAAAGAAAAGAAACAGCATCTTGGAAGATTAACTAAAACATGTGAAATGTAAGCGGGAACAACATGGCTACTTAATGATTTTACACTCATTGTTCCGAAATCAAGGAGTGCTTTTGTCTGATAAGGTAAGGACATGACTAAGGGCCAGGAAGGGACCTGTTTCTATTTCCATTGCTTATATCTGTTCAAAATGTAAGCAGTGTGGTTTAAAAAGACCACATCCCTGAACAATGCCCCGGTACACATTTTATAAACGAAAATAAGGAAAGCAGCTGATAAGGACCACATTAAGGGGCCGATTATGATGGCGGACGGACCTGAGTCCGTCCGCCACCATAGAGTAGGAGGGACCGTCCGCAGGGGCTGCGGAGGTCCCTCCGTGCAGATTAGGATGTGACCGCCAGGGTGGCGGTCACATCCTCAATCTTTAACATTGCGGCGAGTGCAGCTTCAAGCTGCACCCGCCGCAATGTTAAAAAAGCATGCACAGCATTTGCGTGTACAAAGCAGCAGGCACCGCGCAGTGCCCGCTGCTTTGTCCACGCAAATGCAGGGGGGTACCATAGGTACCCCCCATGTGCACCCTCCACCCCCCATCACCAAGGGGGCCCGCAACGGGCCCCCGAAGGCAATCTCCGTATGCTTTTCCACGGCGGAAAAGCCGCAGTGGAAAAGCATATGTTTTCCGCTATCCTAATATGGCTGGCGGTGTCTGACAGACACCGCCAGCCATGTTAGGGCTTTTCCGCCGCGGTCGGAAGGCGACTGCGGCGGAAAAGCAGCGGACGAATTTTGAGACCCACCGCCATCCTAATTTGGCGGTGGGTCTTCTGTGCCTCCGCAGCGGTTTTCCCGCATCTTCCGGGCCGGCGGTGGCTTCCGCCGGCCCGGAGGATGCGGGAAAACCGCGATCCTACTCAGGCCCTAAATGTTTTCCACTCCACTCCATGCATCAACCTCCAGGAATGGTGCACTTCCCAAGGGGAATACAATATTTTTCAAAGAAAGATGGGAAAACGAAGTAGCGCTTCACTGGCAAACTCTGTAACGTGGCGCTAATGTGTTTGGATGTGAATAAAACCGAGCTGGCCACTTTGCGACCACTATATCTTGCTTTATTTCATTAGTTTTCGCATTTTGAACATTTTATTTCTCTCGGTCCTGAGGCTGCACTTTGGAATAGAAAAATGTCAGAAAAAGATGACATTTCCAGCAAAAGTGTTTCGATCTTTTTTGGTCCATTTCACATGGGGCACGAATGATGGAAAAGAGAGGACAGAGAGGGTAAGAGCCGTTTATTGAAGTTACGTTTTTCAGCAAGTGAGGAGAAGTGAAGCAGACGGAAGGAGAGGGAATAAGAGGAAGAAAGATGGGGGGCAGCTGACAGTGGCAGAGCAGGAGAAGTAGACACTGTCCTTGTCTTGGCAAAAAAGAAAAGACAGAGTTCTTTTCCTTCTCTGCCCACCCTGCCCGTCTCGAACGGCCGAGCCTAATCATAAGGCATTGGCTATTTCTGCCATCCTAGGACGCATTTTAAAATAAAAACTAATATATTAAAAAAGTAAGCACGCCGTACCCTGCCGTTCTTACCCACTTCGACCACTGGTAATAACATTCTATGTGGCTGCCAGACTCTCATTGGATAGCCCACAAATTGAATATCAGGTGCCAAAATGACCTATTGGGTATAAATTCATTGGGCATTACATTAAGACCCAGATTTACTAGATTATTACGCAGTGCAGTGCAGCAGCCGCAAATGTTGCGCTGCGTGAAAAGGAGAGAGCAGGAGAACGCCATGTTTACAGAAATATGGCACTCTACTCTCCCTATCCCGAGCAGAAATGTGCTGCTGTGCGCCACGTACATACCTTTGCAACATAGTGCGACAGTGTCTATGCCAGACTAGCATAGGTTTTGGTCTGGAAGGAATACCATTCCAGTACAAAATACTATGCATAGACTAACCTTAGAACTTTTCCCACCTTGCATGTGTGCTGTACAGTGCAGCACACATCCAAAGACGGAAAAGAAAGGAGAAATGAAAGCATTTTTCCTGTGATAGCGCCTAGGTAAAGTGGACCCTATTTTCTGACTCTAAACTTTGTCTACTTTTTTAAGCAATTAGGGCTTGGGGAATGGGATACCTTGGGTGGTTGGCTGGGAACGCCCATGCACCACCCATGGAACGCCCTCTTGGTGCTAAGTAATGCAAAGCATTGCTATACACTGCTTTGCACTACTTTCGACAGAATTTTCAGTGCTCAACAAGTTTAGCGCTGGAAAGTAAATTAGTAAAAAAAGATTTAGTATCAAACTTACGACACTTTCATGACACAAACATGGCGCTATAACTTAGTAAATATGCCCGTTGGTGCCTTCTGAAAAACTGGATGCAGACTCCGCCAAACATGATTTGAAAATGCTTCAAAAATATGTGCCAAATGTTCTCCAGGCACTCCTATTATTTATTTTATTTTATTTTATGCGATTTTATATAGCGCAAACTTTACCCGAAGGTGTCGGAGCGCTTTACATAAGAACCAGTTGCAAAACATAAGGACTTAGAATTACATGAGTTACATAAAAGATACACACAGAAACAAATTGCAAATGTACAAGATGTAAAGTCACACAAAGAAGAGACTGGTGATTATAGTTATTTCTATATACATAGGGAAGGGATATGAATGGATATACTCTAAGTGTCACATAGGAATGGTAGAGAGTACAAAGGTCTACTGCATATACTAGTAATTAGAGTTATCTCTATATACATAGGGAAGGGATACAAATGGATATACTCTAAGAGTCACATAGGAATGGTAGAGAGTACAAAGGTCTACTACATATACTAGTGATTAGAGTTATCTCTATATACATAGGGAAGGGATATGAATGGATATACTCTAAGTCACATAGGAATGGTAGAGAGTACAAAGGTCTACTGCATATACTAGTAATTAGAGTTATCTCTATATACATAGGGAAGGGATACAAATGGATATACTCTAAGAGTCACATAGGAATGGTAGAGAGTACAAAGGTCTACTACATATACTAGTGATTAGAGTTATCTCTATATACATAGGGAAGGGATATGAATGGATATACTCTAAGAGTCACATAGGAATGGTAGAGAGTACAAAGGTCTACTGCATATACTAGTGATTAGAGTTATCTCTATATCAATGGATATACTCTAAGAGTCACATAGGAATGGTAGAGAGTACAAAGGTCTACTACATATACTGTGATTAGAGTTATCTCTATATACATAGGGAAGGGATATGAATGGATATACTCTAAGAGTCACATAGGAATGGTAGAGAGTACAAAGGTCTACTGCATATACTAGTGATTAGAGTTATCTCTATATACATTCATATTGGCACTGACTGAGCATCAAGAGATACATTACTCCTCCACACTAAAATATCTGAATATCAATGCACCCATATTAGCACCTTCTTATCATGCCCATACAGTCTTCCACTCCCTCTTTCTCTCATGACTGCCCCCTCTCCACTTCATGTTCATCAACATATGCGTAACCCCTCCACATTCCCAACCTGTCAATGATTGTTTTATATTCTCACTCAGGGTGTTGTAACCCATGTTGAACATGTGCATATCTGTCTTATCGTACAATGGACTTGTTTGAGACCTAAAAAATGTATATTCAGGGCCACTTGAATTTTGCAATTCTGTTGTCGCAACATTTTCTGCATAATAAAGCATTTACAACTCTTGCCAAATAGATTAAACAGATCAAAATTTACTTAAAATAGTACATATGGGTTGAAGTGCAGTTGGGGACCCATTGCAAAAGATTAATTTATCCCCTTTCGTATCACGATTACTGTATTCAGGTGTTAAACTACTAATGTAAAAAGATGTATTATGTGTTAAAATGACTGTGGGCCCTATTCACAAAGGTATATTTGAGTACGTACTCTAACATGCCTTTGCGAAAAGGAACTAAAACATCTAAAATGGGAGTAGCGTGAATATTGAGGGAATATTGACATATAGTTAGATCAAATAGAAAGGACTATGCCATGTGTGCACTTTTACTCATAGGTAATTTTACGTTTCGTGGCTGATTCACGAAGACACGTAAATGTACATACAAGATTACTTCTGTAGTAATACTTCCTGTGCTCATAAATGCTTTTGTGAGTCAGTAGCAATGTGGTAAAAAGCTGTCAGAGTGTGCAGTATTAATGCTGCATAATTACTTGCTCTTGCCACATAATCCCTATGGCCTGAGTATATCTCCTCATTCTTGTGCGGTACTAGCATATATTTGATCTTTTCTTCTTTAGTGTAATCTTGTTCTGATAAAATGTGACATCCTGTAAATGTTTATGTTGTTAAGTAGGTCTTCCTCTGTATTAATAGGCATGTCTTTTTATTCTTTATTTTTTTGTTAATTATTCCTTTGTTAATCTGACATATTTGTATTACTATATATGACACTAGGTGAAGAAATTAGATGATAGCATACTTGGTACATATAAGATTTCATAACATGTTTTTAATCATGTAATTTTGTATCATCAAATGAAATATGAAAAAAGAAATCATTTTTGTACACGCATGCTATATGTTTTTATAAATAAATAAAAGACTTAAAAAAATATGTACATGTCTATGATCTGGGTAGTTCCGGTTAGCCCATGGAGCCCTAGTAGGCCCACATAGAAGCAATCCAGGTTGTGTGGGAGTTTGTTTAGCAATATATCATGTTGTAATAATTACAGTACAATAAACGCATGACCGATGTGATAAACGTAATACGTAATAATATTTTTATTTATGAATTATATCAGTTAATAATATAATTTATCATACGTTTCATGTAAATCCTATATTTTCTGCAGGAAGGAGTGAATGAGTTATTTTTGGTGGTGCATGTCAAGGAAATGTTATTAAATGTGTACAGGAGCTCCTCCACCTGATACCATACTGCTTCAGTGACAAAGTGGGATCAGGGGCAAAACAGCCAGTTTTGACCAAGATCACAGGGGGTTCAACAATGGAATCGGGATTAGATCGTTTCTGGCTACCCTTAACACGCTCTAATGCAGTGGTTCTAAACGTGTGGTCTGGGGACCCCTGGGGTCTTATGACGTCTTAGAAAATTAAAGTGTGTATAAAACTTTTAAATAAAAATGGACAATAGAAAATCTAAAACGTTTTGTAAATAAGAAAGAATTTGAAATTGGAGGCTAAAACTTAAGTTAGTAGCCTCAGATTGATTTGTGGGAGCACTGCCAGGGCATCAAACAGAACATATATGGATGATGAATTTAGAAAAGCTCCAATCCTCCTATTAAACTTGATGGTTTGAACTTTTGAGTGCTTTATATTTGTTTGTGAATTGAAAAAAATATTTCATAATTTGTGCATTTGTTTGATGAATACTTGTTTCTCTATTTTTTGTGTATTGTTTTGTGCTTCACATAATTGAAAATGCTTAGGCAAGGGTTCCCAGCTTTACAGTAATGACTCAGTGGTGCCCCCTAGATGGGGGTAGTGGCCCAAATCCTGCCTGTTACCGCTCACTCCTACGCCTGTGCTCCACAGAGATGCGTCGCCGGAACACCGACTTGAGTGGTGTCATGATACTTTTTTAATACCTAGGCATTCACATATATCACACTGACAGGTCCCTTAGGGAGAGCAATGTAGATAGGGGACTATGATCGATTGGGGGATCCCTCCCCTTCTAGCATCGTTACCCCTCTCCTTGTTGGAGCGAGTGGCGATTGCCTAAATGCTTGTGCTGCCCAGACTATTGTATTTTTTGCAGCACTTCTGCTAGTGCTCCCCAAACGTTTTTTGGGGGAATTGAATGGCCTTCTGCTAGAACTGGTGTAGGTGCAGGCCATCATTGAGTGGCTCCTTCTGTTGCATAGTGACCCTTCCTTTGGTGCACCAAACTTTGAAATGTACTACGCGGCAGCACAGCTACAATGGCCGTTAAGCTGGCTGGACGCGGCTCTCTGCCCTGAGCGGGTGACCATCCGCGATGTACTGGGAGAGACGAGTGTCTATACCTGGTTGACGGATCAGGATTGTCTGCCGCAGTGGGGATTGAGCCAGATAGCGATGGCGAGTGTGTGCTGGCATTGTTTTGTACATGGTAAAAAGACCGCCATCCATAATACAAGGGCAATTACTGGCCATTCGGGAATTGGCCGAGAGTCATGATTTGACATCGTGGAGGATGGAAGAGATTGCCCAATTAGATCTCTTTCATGAGGGAATCCTTATGTTTTTTCAGAACATGATGGACACATACAATGTGGATACAGGCCACATTTTAGCATCTCACATCATCTGGCGAATTCTGAGGGCCAATGGGGAAGCAGGGAGGTGGAATTGCCCCAATCACCGAAATCACATGCTCTCCTCGTGCATGGCGCCATGAGGCAAGCTATCTCTGCGTAATACTTAGCATTGCTGTCTGGCATGCTAGAGGGCACAGGGAAAGCGCTGGCCAGATGAGATGTCCTCCTGCAACTACTGAAGGATAAGGCTTGGGCACAGGCATTACAGCACGTGAAAGAGGTGTCCAGGAATCCCAGCTTCTGTTTCACACAATTTAATTACACACATCATACATATCTCTACCCCCAATGTATTAAGCGGCGGGTTCCCTGCATTTATGCCTGAATGTCTGTGGTATAAGCTGGTAGAGACTGGTTTTTATCACATGGTGTGGGAGTGCCCGCTGCTCAATTGACATGGGCAGAGGCTACAGCTACCATGGTGGAACTGCCGGAACATGCTTTGCTGCCTACTACGGAGTCCTACCTCTTAAGCTTTCTACTCAGAGCTAAGGGGTACAAACACTTACACAGATTTATAGACCTTGCATTTGCACTTTTCAAATGACAAATCTCCATGACGTGTTGAGGGCCCTCTGTTCTGGATACGTGGAGGCGGCTACTCACAATGCTCAGTGGGCACGTGCCAAGGCTAATGCATTGCACTCGCTGCACACCAGGGGACCAGGCAGGGTTGGGGGGGGGGGGTAAATGGGACATCTACATTGTCAATATTTAGGCCAAGTATGACACCCGCCCACCTTGAGCAAGACACCCTAGAATTGCAGTGGGCGTGGTCGAGTATTGATAACACAGCTACATGCCTTCCTCTACCACGTGGTGGTCCCCATACTCCTCTGTGTGACAAGTGGCTGTGTGGCGTTGCCACCAACGGCCATCACTGACAGTCACCATTCTCCGACTACGGCTTTCACTAGTATTAATGGCAGAATCACCACCTATTTAGTGCTCCGCTACTGTGTAACAGGGACCCCACAGGCTGCATTTTATGCGGTTCTTGCTACCCTCATTGCTCCATGCCTGCCTCTATTTTTTTGGACCTGAAAAGATACTATTGATTAAGATATCAAGATATGATGCAATATGTAGGTGCAAAGCTTGCTTTTGACTATGCCCTATATACTCTGTAAGCCTTTACACGTTCTCCATTGTTGTTGTTGATAAACAATCAAAATTTTTTTTTTTAAATGACTCCGTGGGGGTCCGGGGGTCCATACAAGTCATAGGTTAAGAACCATTGCTCTAATGCACTTCCACATAAACAATCCCCCCTCTCCCATTTCTCTTTGATTTGATTTGTGAATTTGTAAAGCGCAACTGTCACTCCAAAGGGAGAATCCTGGCACTGTGCAGAAGTGAAAGGAGAAATTAAAACAGGCATAGGTTAATTCGCAATTAAACAAGTAAGGAACAGAGGGGCATATGTAGGTAGCCGTTTGCAAATCGCAAATGCCGAAATTCGGCGAATTTCGGCGTTTGCGAATCGCAAACGGCGTTTTGATATGTAGGTGCATATTAGCAAAATAAGGAATCGCTAAAATTGCGATTCCTTATTTTGCTCAAGCATTTAAGGAATCGCAATTTTGCGATTCCTTAAATGCTATGTAGGAGTCAATTAAAAAATGCGATTCAGGCTTAAGGAATCGCTAAATACCACCTACTCCAAGTAGATGATATTTTGCGATTTCCTTTAAAAATGCATTTTTTTTCAAAATTCAAAGTGCCAGGTGGTGCACAGATATGCCCTTAGGGCATGTCTGTGCACCACATGTACTTACAGGAACATTCCAGGGGTGCAACAGGTGTCCTTTGGACACCCTTGCACCCCTGGAATTACGATTCTCAAATTGCAATTTTCACATAGAAAATCGCAATTTGAGAATGTATCCCCCTTCATTCCTATGGCCCTCTGGGCCCATAGGAATGAATGGGACACTCATTCCTTAATTGCGAATTATTACCTACATTCCATTTTGCGATTCTCAAATAGCGATTCCTTAAAAATTGCTATTTCAGAATCGCAAAATGGAGATTACCTACATCTGCCCCCTAGTGCGTCAGTGGATGCAAAAATACAAGTCTTCAAGGATTCCCTGTATTAGCTCTCTGATTCCACAGTCTTAGCTGTATAGGCATGAGGTTTGACGGTCTGGTTCCTGGGTTTGCCATGGATTTTCCTAATTCGTACAATGTTAAACTATTTTGGAACTGCATCAACACATCCCAGGCCTGGTGGAACACCAGCCACCCCCATGCCTTCAGCAAACACCAGCATGAGGAAACAAACCCACGTTGTTTCCGTAGCGTCATTGACTTTGATACCAATCTACCCACTCAACAGTTTCTGAAGTCAATGTCGAGGACTGTGCAAACAGGTCGTCTTTCACACACTTCTCCGCCTCTCCTCTCCAACGACCTTGCTCTGACCTTCAAGAGATTACCCATGTTTTAGAAAGATGAGGTGACTGTCACGTGACTTGGTGCCTGCAAAGTGCAGCGTGACCATGGTGGTGACACAATGACATGCTGTCAGGCCATGGTGACATGGGCGTGACACGCGGGTGTGTAGGTGTAAACCTCCAGCCTCTTCAGCTCTGGAGCCACCTGCCAAGCCCAAGGTTACTCCTGATTTACAGATGCGCTGGGAGGATCAGCTCAGGTGTGTGGGCTCTAGCACCGACATCTGGGGCAGATGGGTGTCTTTGTTGTACCAATGGTGACCTCAAGCACACAACAAGCATTAGAAATGCAATCGGGCTCGGATTTATTTGAGTTTGAGCTAATGGCATTGTAAATGCCAATGTATTGTTGCTATGTGTTATGGAGTGTGTTCATGTTGTGTGTACTGCCAGTGATCTCCTTGTGAGTGTGAGAATATTGCACCGTTACTGCCTGTGTTGTCCTTCTTGTGAGTGTGAGAAGCTTGCACCTCTGCTGCCTGTGGTCTCCTTGTGAGTGTAAGAAGCTTGCACTGCTGCTGCCTGTGATGTCCTTCTTGTGAGTGTAAGAAGCTTGCACTGCTGCTGCCTGTGATGTCGTTCTTGTGAGTGTGAGAAGCTTGCACAGCTGCTGCCTGTGATGTCGTTCTTGTGAGTGTGAGAACCTTGCACAGCTGCTGCCTGTGAGTATGAGAAGATTGCATTGTGCATCTCTGTGCTGTGCCTGTTCTTTGTAAGGGACTCTTGCTCTGTTGCTGCTGCTGCCTTGGCACAGTACCTGCTGTGAGTGTGTGAGGGAAGCTTGCACCGCTGCTGCTTGTGATGTCCTTCTTGTGAGTGGGAGAAGCTTGCACCTCAGCTGCCTGTGGTATCCTTGTGAGTGTAACAAGCTTGCACAGCTGCTGCCTGTGATGTCCTTCGTGTGAGTGTGAGAAGCTTGCACCGCTGCTGCCTGTGAGTATGAGAAGATTGCATTGTGCATCTCTGTGCTGTGCCTGTTCTTTGTAAGGGACTCTTGCTCTGTTGCTGCTGCTGCCTTGGCACAGTACCTGCTGTGAGTGTGTAAGGGAAGCTTGCACCACTGCTGCTTGTGATGTCGTTCTTGCGAGTGTGAGAAGCTTGCACCTCTGCTGCCTGTCGTCTCCTTGTGAGTGTAAGTAGCTTGCACTGATGCTGCCTGTGATGTCGTTCTTGTGAGTGTGAGAAGCTTGCACCGCTGCTGCTTGTGATGTCCTTCTTGTGAGTGGGAGAAGCTTGCAACTCAGCTGCCTGTGGTCTCCTTGTGAGTGTAAGAAGCTTGCACAGCTGCTGCCTGTGATGTCCTACTCACTACTCTACTCTACTCACTACTCACTACTCTGCACTCACTACTCACTACTCTACTCACTACTCACTACTCTACTCACTACTCTGCACTCACTACTCACTTCTCTACTCACTACTCTGCACTCACTACTTTACTCTCTACTCACTACTCACTACTCTACTCACTACTCACTACTCTACTCACTACTCACTACTCACTACTCTACTCACTACTCACTTCTCTACTCACTACTCTGCACTCACTACTTTACTCACTACTCTACTCACCTCACTACTCTACTCACTACTCTACTCACTACTGACTACTATACTCACTACTCTGCACTCACTACTCACTACTCACCTCACTACTCTACTCACTACTCACTACTCTACTCACTACTCACTTCTCTACTCACTACTCACTTCTCTGCACTCACTACTTTACTCACTACTCTACTCTACTCACCTCACTACTCTACTCACTACTCTACTCACTACTCACTACTCTACTCACTACTCTGCACTCACTACTCACTACTCTACTCACTACTCTACTCACTACTCACTACTCTGCACTCACTACTCTACTCACTACTCTACTCACTACTCTACTCACTACTCTACCCACTACTCTACCCACTATTCTACTCACTACTCTACTCACTACTCACTACTCTACTCACTACTCTACTCACTACTTTCTACTCACTACTCACTACTCTACTCACTACTCTGCACTCACTACTCACTACTCTGCTCACTACTCACTACTCTACTCACTACTCACCTCACTACTCTACTCACTACTCTACTCACTACTCTACTCACTACTCTACTCACTACTCTACTCACTACTCACTACTCTGCACTCACTACTCAGCTCACTACTCACTACTCTACTCACTACTCACTACTCTGCTCACTACTCACTACTCTCCACTCACTACTCTACTCACTACTCACTACTCTACTCACTACTTTCTACTCAGTACTCACTACTCTACTCACTACTCACTACTCTACTCACTACTCACTACTCTACTCACTACTCACTTCTCTACTCACTACTCTACTCACCTCACTACTCTACTCACTACTCTACTCACTAATGACTACTCTACTCACTACTCTGCACTCACTACTCACTACTCACCTCACTACTCTACTCACTACTTCTCTCACTACTCTACTCACTACTCTGCACTCACTACTCACTACTCTGCACTCACTACTCTACTCACTACTCTACTCACTACTCACTACTCGGCACTCACTACTCACTACTCTGCACACTACTCTACTCATTACTCTACTCACTACTCAACTCACTATACTCACTACTCACTACTCTACTCACTACTCTACTCACTATACTAACTACTCACTACTCACCTCACTACTCTACTCACTACTCACTACTCTACTCACTACTCTGCACTCACTACTCACTACTCTACTCTACTCACTACTCTACTCACTACTCACTACTCTACTCTACTCACTACTCTACTCACTACTCACTACTCTACTCACTACTCACTACTCTGCACTCCATACTCACTACTCTACTCACTACTCACTACTCTACTCACTACTCTACTCACTACTCTACTCACTACTCACTACTCTACTCACTACTCTACTCACTACTCTGCACTCACAACTCACTACTCTACTCACTACTCACTACTCTACTCACTACTCACTACTCTGCACTCACTACTCTACTCACTACTCTACTCACTATTCTACTCACTACTCTGCACTCACTACTCACTACTCTACTCACTACTCTGCACTCACTACTCACTACTCTACTCACTACTCTACTCTCTACTCACTACTCTACTCACTACTCTGCACTCACTACTCACTACTCTGCACTCACTACTCTACTCACTACTCTACTCTACTCACTACTCTACTCACTACTCTACACTCACTGCTCACTACTCTGCACTCACTGCTCACTACTCTGCACTCTCTACTCACTACTCTACTCACTACTCTACTCACTACTCTACTCACTACTCACTACACTACTCACTACTCTGCACTCACTACTCACTACTCTGCACACTACTCTGCACACTACTCTGCACACTACTCTACTCACTACTCTACTCACTACTCTGCACTCACTACTGACTACTCTACTCACTACTCACTACTCTGCACTCACTACTCACTACTCTACTCACTACTCTACTCACTACTCTACTCACTACTCACTACTCTACTCACTACTCTACTCACTACTCACTACTCTACTCACTACTCACTTCTCTACTCACTACTCTGCACTCACTACTTTACTCTCTACTCACTACTCACTACTCTACTCACTACTCACTACTCTACTCACTACTCACTACACTACTCACTACTCACCTCACTACTCTACTCACTACTCTACTCTACTCACTACTCTACTCACTTTACTTTACTTTAAAAATTATTTATAACGCGCACTATCACCATCGGTTTCTTGGCGCTCATTGACGTGAAACGGTAATCCAGGGTTTAGTCATAGGCAGCTTGAAAGAGCAAGGTTTTTAAAGATCTGCGAAAGCAGTCGTACTTTGGGCAAAGCCGTAGGGAAGGAGGTAGGGAGTTCCAGGTGGAGGGGGCCAAAACAGAAAAACTAAGGCCTCCGTGTTTTTTCCTTTTGAAACGGGGGACTTCGAGCAGGTTTAGTGATGCTGAACGAAGAACTCTAGAGGGAATGTGGCTGTCACGGTTTGCCAGGCTGCGCCTACGGACTACAACTCCCAGGAGGCTGTGGAGTAGGATGAGTCAATGGTATAAAGACGTCTGGGATGCAGGCGTTAGTTGTACGTGATTCTCCCTTCGGACTTGTTCCTGATTGCCTTGCTGTTGCTTTTGTGTCTTTGGACTTTCCCTGGTTTGGCGTCCTCGGCTGAGGCGCTGAACATTTGTGCTCGGAGAGGGCGGCTGCCTTCTGTCGGGTCCTGGGCTATTTCGGAGTTCCTTCCGCCTGCGGCGGACATCGCCTGTGAGCGTTCTCGGCTGAGACGCTCTGTGTTGGTTCGCTGAAGAGGGACGGCTGTTACTCCGCCTGCGGCTGCGGCGGACTTATCCTGTGAGCGTTCTCGGCTGAGACGCTCAGTTTCCTCTCTCGGAAGAAGGGCGGCTGCCTTTCTTCATGAAGCAAGCTTACTGTGGATTTATCCGCCTGCGGATGCGGCGGCCCATGCCTGAAGGCGTTCTCGGCTGAGACGTTGCCTCAGTTACACAGAAGCGGGCGGCTTCTTTCCTAACCACCAGTGAGAGAGATAAGTACCATTGTTAACTTTGTGGTTGCTGAACTGTTAGTAACCAGAAATCTGGAACTTTGCTTGGAACATTGCTTGTACTGGTTACAGGCATTCTGACTTTTGTTTGCTTTTGAACATTGGAACTTCCTGAGTTGTTCGTTATTTTTTGGTTCCTTACTGACAGTGGATCTCTTTTTATACTACTTCCTTCAATACCCGGTTACTGGAGAAGGAATTATTTTCAGTTGTGTAAAGAACGTGGGAATGGTATGCATGGTGCGTTTGTGGTGTTTACTGGATGTCGTGTGCATCAACCAGGAATAATACTGTTTGTGTCTTTCTGATTATTAGGTATCAGGATAGAGAAGTATCTATCATTTACTGTCAAGAGAGGGGGTTGCATCCAGTGGAGTAACTGGGGTAGGTTTTCCACTAGCGAGAATTATATGAGAGTAGCCAGTGAATTGTGCTATAACGTTGTGTCTTATTTTCTTCTCGTTTCAGTGGTCCCTTCCGTTCCAGCCCCTTCCCTTACCTTTCCCTCGCCTGATTTCCTAGAGGCTCTGTGTACTCAGTTGTCAGAGTTTCGGGCAGTCAGGAGGTGGACCCCCTTGAGCATCGCCCTGATCCTGTGGAGACAGATCGTGACAGAATCACGTACCCACGTAGTTGACTCCACCCGGTCAGGGGTTGCTGAAGGGATGGCCACTTTAGACGATGTATTGCAGGCCCTGGTTTTGGTCCAACAGGAATTGGCTACGTCTAAAGCAGAAACAGCTGCATTAAAAGACAGGCTGGATAGGCAAGGCAGAAACCCTTTCGATGCCTCAGCAGGAGTACCTCAAATACAGGTGTCAGTTCCTCCACCTATACCCTTGGCCAGTCCTGAGAGGTATTCAGGCGATCCCTTGAAAATCCAGACCTTCCTGACACAAATCACCCTGCATTTCTCTTGTAGACCGGCCTCCTTTCCTACTAACCTGTCGAGAGTGGCATTCGCTATCTCGTATCTTACGGGGGATGCTGCCAATTGGGCGGTTCCTTTAGTAAAAAACGACGATCCATTATTGGCAGATTGGGATGATTTCCGAAAGGAATTCGAGAGAGTGTTTGACAGACGTGCGACCACTTTAAGCGCTGACCGTGAATTGCTAAGGTTGAGGCAGGGAAAGAGTGACCTAGTAACTTATATGACCACTTTTAACAGGCTCGTTGTAGAAACGGCCTGGCCAGAGGAAAAAAGGATGGCGCTCTATTATCAGGGATTGAACGAGGACATAAAAGACGTCCTTGCTCAAATAGATCCACAACCTACGACATGTACGGATCTCATTAATCTTACGTTGCGCTTAGATCATCGCATGTCTGAAAGAGGCGGGGAACGGAAGAGATATGATAGAGCAGGAGGCGGGATGGCTCAGGTTGGTCAAGACAAACCCAAAGACAGTGTGGCAGAACCAATGGATATCGGGGCCATGCGACCTCCTTTGTCTAAAGCAGAAAGGGAGGTGCGACGAGCGCAGGGTCTCTGCATGTACTGCGGAAAGAAGGGACACTATGTTAAGGATTGCACCGTTAAACCAAAGAAAAGACCTTCTTTCTATGCAGGGAAACAGGTGGCGGTTCTGTCTCCGGCTTTATCTCCTGCGGTACAGGTGGACCCTAACACAGTGGAAAGGGCTGGCATCGCTCAACAGGAGTGGAAAATCCCATCCTTAGAGGTAGCGGTGTGTAACAACACAGAATCGCATGTAGTGATTTCCATGTTATTGGGTAAAGGGCCTCATCAAAGCCAGGCATTGTGCATGATAGATTCAGGGGCAACCGGCAATTTCATCGACAGTGGGTTGGTGGAGAGGTTGGGTTTGAGGAAGGTGCCAACTCTTCAGCCTGAAACTGTTCTGGCCGTGGATGGCACTCCTCTCAAATCAGGGCCGGTAGTGGAACATACTGAGACTTTGGAGTTGACTGTGCCTGGTTATCCATTGAGACATGTGGAGGACATTGTGTTGAACATTATTGAGGCTCCTCAGTATGAGGTAATATTGGGGATGCCGTGGTTATGGCATCATAATCCGACGATGGATTGGAAAACAAAAACTATGTTGTTTGAATCCGAGTATTGCAATGCTCAATGTATGAAAACACAGAACTCGCCTACGGTATCCTTGGCTCAAGCCTATCAGGTCGCTACTGCGGCGGAAAAGGAGGTGGTCTTGCCGGGAGAATATGCAGGGTATGAGGCCGTGTTCAGTGAGGTGATGGCCGAGGTCCTTCCGCCACATCGTGAATACGATTGTCGGATCGACCTGATCGAGGGGGCGGTGGTACCCTCATGTAGGGTGTATGCCTTGTCTGAGTCCGAGACCACTCATTTGAAGTCCTATCTGGATCGTTTTTGTTCTATTGGTTTCATACGCCCCTCACGGTCACCAGCAGCTTCTCCTTTGTTTTTTATTTCGAAAGCGAATGGAGAATTGCGGACCTGCATAGATTACAGACAGCTGAACAAGGTCACCGTGAGAAACAGATACCCGCTTCCACTCATCCCTGTCCTGTTGGACCAGGTGAGAGAGGCAACCATTTACACCAGGTTAGACCTCCGGGGAGCCTATCATTTGGTGAGAATTCGGGCTGGGGATGAGTGGAAAACGGCTTTTAAAACACGTTTTGGGTTATTCGAATATTTGGTGATGCCGTTCGGGTTGTGCAACGCCCCGGCGGCATTCCAATATTTTTTAAACGACATCATGAAGGAGTATATCGATCAATTCGTTGTCATATACATCGACGATATATTGATCTACTCCAAAACGGTTGCCCAGCATGTTAGTCAGGTGTTGTTGATTCTCAAAAAACTACAGGACAACAGATTATACTGTAAGCTCAGCAATTGCGAGTTCAGTGTCAACGAAGTGGAGTTTTTGGGGGTCATATTAACACCTAGCGGATTTCGAATGGCAGAGCGAAAGGTGACAGCTGTGAGTGAGTGGCCAACGCCTAAGAACGTGAGAGATGTGCAGTGCTTCCTTGGCTTCTCCAATTACTATCGGAGGTTTATTGCTCATTTCTCTCAGCTGATCTCTCCAGTAACCCGGTTGTTGAGGAAGGGGGCGCCTTTTTGTTGGACAACGGAGGCTATGGAAGCGTTTAATCAGTTGAAGGAAGCATTCTGCTCTGCGCCCATCCTCCGACATCCACAGATGGATGTGCCATTTGTTGTGGAAGCAGATGCGTCGGACATTGCGATAGGGGCTGTGTTGTCACAAAGGGACAAGCAAACAGGACAGCTCCATCCCGTGGCTTTCTTGTCAAAAAAACTCACTGCCTCCGAAGTCAACTACACTATCGCCGAAAAGGAACTTCTGGCCGTGAAAAAGGCCTTTCAAGAATGGAGGCATTATTTGTGGGGGGGCCAACATCCGGTGACTGTGTTTTCAGACCACAGAAACCTGCAGTTCTTGAAAACCGCCCGGCATTTGTCCCAAAGGCAAATGCGCTGGATGTTATTCTTCGCGGAATATGAGTTTACTATCACTTTTCGTCCTGGTGCTGAAAATAGAAAGGCTGATTCCCTTTCTAGACAGACAGACTTGGCTACCCCGTTGCTTGCTGAACCTAGATCTATACTGCCCCCTGAGAAGGTTGTGTGTGCCTGTTCTGTTGATACGTTTCTGGAGGAGGTGTCCAAGAATAGGTCTCCGTTGCAATGGGAGGTGTGGGCTAAGGTAGATTCGCACCGTTCCTTGCAACATGGCATTCCGCTGTATCAGAACCGGCTGTTTCTCCCCACCCTTGCCTTGCGGTTGTTGGCATTCAACTGGTGTCACAGTGCGATGGTGGCTGGTCATCCAGGGCAGCAAAAGACCATCAACGCCATGCAACGACAGTTCTGGTGGGAAGGAATGAATAAGGATGTGCGGCAATGGGTTGACCGTTGTGAAACGTGTGCCCGGGCGAAGAATGAACAAGCCAAGAGCAAGGGGTTGCTAATGCCTCTTCCTACGCCTTCCCGTCCCTGGCAGGTCATAAGCATGGATTTCATCGTTGGGTTACCTATGGACAAGGGCAGCAATGCGATACTGGTAGTGATAGACAGTTTCTCGAAGATGGGACACTTCATCCCTTGTAGGAATCTGCCTACGGCGGCTCAAACAGCGCAACTCCTCTTAACGCAGGTGGTGAGGTTGCACGGCATCCCGAAGATCATTGTGTCCGACAGGGGTCCTCAGTTTGTGGCTCGGTTTTGGCACACGTGGTGCAGGGCGTTGCATATCAAGGATGCGTTGTCAACCAGTTTTCATCCGCAGTCTGATGGACAGACCGAGAGACTGAACCAGACCCTGAAGAAGTACCTTCGCTGCTATGCGGAGGAAGCTGCTGACTCGTGGGTGTCGTTGTTATGGTTGGCAGAACTATCGTACAATAACACTTGGCATAGTTCCACGGGGGTTTCGCCGTTTCAAGCCAACACCGGTTACCATGCTGACACCCTGCCATTGACAATTCCTAGTGAGGTGGCGAATCATCCAACGGTGTTGGGACAGGTGAAGGCTCTTTTGCTGATGCATCGGAAGGTCCAGGCTCACTTGGAAAAGGCCAAGTCGTCCTATAAGAGATGGGAGGATAGGCATCGGCGAGTGGGACCGCAGTATCGAGTTGGCGACAGAGTCTGGCTGTCCACCAGGAACATCCGGTTCCGGTTCCACAGTATCTTCCATCCACGGTTCATCGGTCCATACGAAGTGGTGCGCCAGGTCAACCCCGTGGCATACAAGTTGAAGCTTCCAGCCTCCCTGCGGATCCACCCGGTGTTCCACTGCAGCCTTCTGAAGCCTGCGAAGTCTGCGCGTCGTAAAGTGGTGCCTCCGGTGAGGCGGGATGGTCAGTTGGAGTACGAAGTGCGTAGGATCCTTGATTCCCGCTATCGGCAGGGAAAGCTCTGGTACCTGGTGTCTTGGAAGGGCTACACGGCGGAGGACGATTCGTGGGAGCCGAGCTCGGGGGTTCATGCCCCGCGTGCTGTGCGCTGTTTCCATGCCCGGTGTCCGGGCAAGCCTGGAGCTAGGAGGCGCTTGGGAGGAGGGCATACTGTCACGGTTTGCCAGGCTGCGCCTACGGACTACAACTCCCAGGAGGCTGTGGAGTAGGAGGAGTCAATGGTATAAAGACGTCTGGGATGCAGGCGTTAGTTGTACGTGATTCTCCCTTCGGACTTGTTCCTGATTGCCTTGCTGTTGCTTTTGTGTCTTTGGACTTTCCCTGGTTTGGCGTCCTCGGCTGAGGCGCTGAACATTTGTGCTCGGAGAGGGCGGCTGCCTTCTGTCGGGTCCTGGGCTATTTCGGAGTTCCTTCCGCCTGCGGCTGCGGCGGACATCGCCTGTGAGCGTTCTCGGCTGAGACGCTCTGTGTTGGTTCGCTGAAGAGGGACGGCTGTCTCTCTTCCTTCCAGCACGCCCGTTGCTGTTACTCCGCCTGCGGCTGCGGCGGACTTATCCTGTGAGCGTTCTCGGCTGAGACGCTCAGTTTCCTCTCTCGGAAGAAGGGCGGCTGCCTTTCTTCATGAAGCAAGCTTACTGTGGATTTATCCGCCTGCGAATGCGGCGGCCCATGCCTGAAGGCGTTCTCGGCTGAGACGTTGCCTCAGTTACACAGAAGCGGGCGGCTTCTTTCCTAACCACCAGTGAGAGAGATAAGTACCATTGTTAACTTTGTGGTTGCTGAACTGTTAGTAACCAGAAATCTGGAACTTTGCTTGGAACATTGCTTGTACTGGTTACAGGCATTCTGACTTTTGTTTGCTTTTGAACATTGGAACTTCCTGAGTTGTTCGTTATTTTTTGGTTCCTTACTGACAGTGGATCTCTTTTTATACTACTTCCTTCAATACCCGGTTACTGGAGAAGGAATTATTTTCAGTTGTGTAAAGAACGTGGGAATGGTATGCATGGTGCGTTTGTGGTGTTTACTGGATGTCGTGTGCATCAACCAGGAATAATACTGTTTGTGTCTTTCTGATTATTAGGTATCAGGATAGAGAAGTATCTATCATTTACTGTCAAGAGAGGGGGTTGCATCCAGTGGAGTAACTGGGGTAGGTTTTCCACTAGCGAGAATTATATGAGAGTAGCCAGTGAATTGTGCTATAACGTTGTGTCTTATTTTCTTCTCGTTTCAGTGGTCCCTTCCGTTCCAGCCCCTTCCCTTACCTTTCCCTCGCCTGATTTCCTAGAGGCTCTGTGTACTCAGTTGTCAGAGTTTCGGGCAGTCAGGAGGTGGACCCCCTTGAGCATCGCCCTGATCCTGTGGAGACAGATCGTGACAGTGGCGGGACAAGGCTGAAGAGATAAACAAGGGGGCTGAGTCCAAGAGTGCCTTGAAGGTAGTGCATGCAAGTTTGAAAATGCAGCGTTTAGGAACTGGGAGCCAGTGGAGAGTGCGGAGGAGGGGGGTAACGTGTTGATGTTTGGGCTGGCGGAAAATCAGGCGGGCAGCCTGATTTTGCACCAGCTGGAGTCGGTGGAGGTGACATGCAGGAATGCCTGCATAGAGAATGTTGGCATAGTCGAGCCTGGAGGTGATGAATGCGATGACCACTTGGGTTAGGGCCTCTTTGGTAAGAAACCTGCTGATCTTGCGGATCCGCCTCAGGTGGAAAAAACAGGCAGAGGTGACCGCGTTGATGTGCGGTCTCATTGAGAGGTCTTTGGAAATAGTCACTCCCAGACTTTTGACTGTGCTCACGGGAGTGGGTGCTGTCCCCAACGATGTAGGCCAGAAGGTGGCATTCCATGGGTGGTTAGGACCTCCTACCAGAACGAGCTCAGTTTTGGTAGGATTCAGCTTTAAATGGCTGTGATACATCCACTCAGCGATGGTCAGCATGGTGGACTGAAAGTCAATGCGGGAGGAAGGGTGTGAATCGATGGGGAAGATTAGTTGAAGATCGTCCGCGTAATTATAAATTGTGACCGGGGAATTTCGGAGGGAAGCTAAAAGTGGTTGGAGGTACAAATTAAAGAGTAGAGGGGATAGTGCAGAACCCTGAGGGACACCACAGGTAAGGGAAGTGTAGGAGGCAGAAAAGGAGGAGAGGTGAACAGATTGTGAGCGCTGGTGAAGGAAAGATCTGAGCCAGTCCAGGGCCAATCCCTGAATGCCGGCGTTGTGGACACGGTCGATCAAGATGGTGTGATCGACCGTGTCGAAAGCCGCCGAGAGATCTAATAGGACAAGGGCTTGAGAGATGTTTTTGTCAGCACCTTTCCTGAGGGTGTCCATGACTGCTACTATGACCGCCTCGGTGGAGTGGAGGGGTCTGAAACCCGCTTGTTGAGGATCTAGAAAGGAGGATTTCTCTATAAAAGAGCTCAGACAGCGGGTGACGTAGGTCTCTAAGATCTTTCCAAGGTATGGGAGGAGGGAGATGGGCCTGTAGTTGCTAAGTGTGGTGGGATCTGCATTAAGTTTCTTTAAGATAGGCAAGACAGCAGCACGCTTGAAGGACGATGGGACCTCCCCATTAGCAAGAGAGTTGTTGAGCAATGCTAGGGGGGGGCCTGGACATGCAAGGAAAGCTTCTTTTAGGACCTGCGGGGGACAGCAATCATTAGGAGAGCCTGAACTAACTTTGTGAAGGAGGGAAACGAACTCTTGATGAGATATAGGTGGAAACTCAGTCAAGATGTTGGTATTGGGGGGGGGAGGGGAGGTGGGGTAGAAGAGGTCGGGGACGGTATATTATTTTTTATTGTAATTATTTTTTCTATGAAATAAGAATTGAGCGAATCACAGAGGGTTTGGGTAGGTGGAGGTTGGGGGGTGACTCTGTCTGGACGGGAGAGCTCATTAACGATTGCGAAGATCTCTTTCGATTTGTTGTTAGAATTCAAGATTTTTTGTGAGAAATATGACGTCTTGGCTGCCAGGATTGATTGTTTATAAGTTTTTAAGGTCTCTGTGTAAGCAAGCTTGAGCTGAGGATCGTAGTGGCGACGCCAGCGGCGCTCCATTTGCCGTAGGGCAAGTTTGTCCGTTTTAAGTTGGTCAGTAAACCAGCATTGGGCATCATGGGGGCGCTTTGTTTTTATTCTTTTGAGAGGGGCGACTTTGTCGCTGGCCTGACGTAGCCAATCGTTGAGTGTGTCAGCCTGGTTCTCTAGTGGGGACTGCGACACGGGTGCAGTAGACACTAGGGAATCGTGGAAAGCAGGCAAATTGGCCCTTTTCCAGTTGCGGGCCATAAGATTCTTAGTACTGGGGGGAGGACATAAAGTATGCAGATGTAAGTAGAAAGAGATAAAATGGTGGTCCGACCAAGAGCAAGGGACAACTGAGGGAGGGGAAATGTCGAGATTTAAAGTCCACACTTGGTCGAGGATGTGGCCCTTCTGATGGGTAGGGGTATGAATGTGTTGGGAGAGATTCATGGTTTTTAAAAGTTCAGTAAAGTCCAACGACGATTGGCTTTCGTGGACATCGGCTGGCCAATAGTTAAAATCTCCGATGACCATGATATTGGCATGATTGATTGCTAGTTGAGCAATGGCGTCGCTGAAGAGTTGGGGAAAAAGAGGCATAGAGTCAGGGGGTCTATAAACAAGAATGCAAACAAAAGACCATTTAGGGGAGGTGAATTTGAGTGCCAGATATTCAGTTTTAGGGATAGGGGTCATCGAGATCTCAGAAAAGGTGTGTTCAGAGCGGATGATGGCCGCCACCCCGCCGCCAGTTTTGCCAGTGGGGCGGTTGGCGTGCATAATGTAGTATCCAGTAGGGATAGCAGCAAGAATGTCGGGGGCTGAATCTTCGGTGATCCAGGTTTCTGCTAGGAGGAGGATATCAATGGAGCTCTGATGTAATAATTGAAAGATCTCAATCTGATGGCGAACAAGGGAACGGGTGTTAAGGTAGTAAATTGATAATGAAGCGGAGATCTGAGGAACAAGGGGGGGGGAGTGATGAGAAGTCAGATGGTACAAGGATGCCATATGTCTGAGCCGCTTTCACGGCATAGGTCGGAATGGGTCCTGATGAATTAAGTCTCAAGAGGTCAGCGGAGGAGTAAGAAAGGAATTGGGCATTACGACGGGGCCCTGGGCCCGGCGGGCCGCGGACGGGCGCAGACGGGCTTGACTTGTGCGCGACTTCGGCGCGAAGTCGGCGCTCCCGCTGCGCTCGTCCGTTGCGCTTCCTCCAGGCCGCCATTAAATACTAGAGGGGAGGGAGCACTAGACCGCTGACCTGCTGGTAATCTGTGCAGGGCGGAAGTGGTGGTGTCACTAAACAGGAAGTGACCGCTCCTCGAACTGACCCTCCGCGCAAACGGCACAAGCCGGGGCGGAACGGGGCCACGAGGGAAAGGTGCAGGTAAGAGGGACTTGGACTCGTTCCAAACACAATGTGCAAAATGCAGTTTTTAAAAGTTATCAGCGTGCTTTAAATCAGCAAAAGAGCAAGGTAAAATACAAATTACAATTTCTAAAAAATGCTAGAATAGCGTGCTTTTAAATCAGCAACAGATCAGGGTTAAATACAAATTCCATTTTTTAAAAAGTGCTAGAATAGCGTGCTAGTACATCAGCATCAAGATATGGGAATCTCACTACTCACTACTCTGCACTCACTACTCTACTCACTACTCTACTCACTACTCACTACTCTGCACTCACTACTCACTACTCTACTCACTACTCACTACTCTGCACTCACTACTCACTACTCTACTCACTACTCTACTCACTACTCACTACTCTACTCACTACTCTGCACTAACTACTCACTACTCTGCACTCACTACTCACTACTCTGCACTCACTACTCACTACTCTACTCACTACTCTACTCACTACTCTACTCACTACTCTACTCACTACTCTGCACTCACTACTCACTACTCTGCACTCACTACTCACTACTCTACTCACTACTCTACTCACTACTCTACTCACTACTCACTACTGCACTCACTACTCACTACTCTGCACTCACTACTCACTACTCTACTCACTACTCTACTCACTACTCACTACTCTACTCACTACTCTGCACTCACTACTCACTACTCTACTCACTGCTCTACTCACTACTCACTGCTCTACTCACTACTCACTACTCTACACTCACTACTCACTACTCTGCACTCACTACTCACTACTCTGCACTCTACTCACTACTCTACTCAGTACTCACTACTCTACTCACTACTCACTACTCTGCACTCACTACTCTACTCACTACTCTACTCACTACTCTACTCTACTCACTACTCTACTCACTACTCTACTCACTACTCTACTCACTACTCACTACTCACTACTCTACTCACTACTCACTACTCTACTCACTACTCACTACTCTACTCACTACTCACTACTCTACTCACTACTCAACTCACTACTCACTACTCTACTCACTACTCAACTCACTACTCAACTCACTACTCACTACTCTACTCACTACTCTACTCACTACTCTACTCACTACTCTACTCACTACTCTACTCACTATTCACAACTCTACTCACTACTCACTACTGCACTCACTACTCACTACTCTGCACTCACTACTCACTACTCTACTCACTACTCTACTCACTACTCACTACTCTACTCACTACTCTGCACTCACTACTCACTACTCTACTCACTGCTCTACTCACTACTCACTGCTCTACTCACTACTCACTACTCTGCACTCACTACTCACTACTCTGCACTCACTACTCACTACTCTGCACTCTACTCACTACTCTACTCAGTACTCACTACTCTACTCACTACTCACTACTCTGCACTCACTACTCTACTCACTACTCTACTCACTACTCTACTCTACTCACTACTCTACTCACTACTCTACTCACTACTCTACTCACTACTCACTACTCACTACTCTACTCACTACTCACTACTCTACTCACTACTCACTACTCTACTCACTACTCAACTCACTACTCACTACTCTACTCACTACTCAACTCACTACTCAACTCACTACTCACTACTCTACTCACTACTCTACTCACTACTCTACTCACTACTCTACTCACTACTCTACTCACTATTCACAACTCTACTCACTACTCACTTCTCCTCTCCCTACTCTGCACTCCCTACTCTGCACTCCCTACTCTGCCCTCCCTACTCTGCCTGAAGCAAGTCTCTAATGATAGGACACTGAATGATAGTACAATGAGTGATCTGGTACAACGGCAGTAGGAATCTGGTAACCGGACTGTGAGAGTGTGAGGCTCCCAGTGAGAGGAAAGCGAGGTGGAGTGTTTTTTTTATGAAAGGGTGGAGAGTGTGAATCATGGTGACGAGACAGGGAGCGAGTGAGGAATCTGGCAATAGCTGGGAAGATACAAGGGATCTGGTAAGAGGACAACGAGAGCTACTGCAAGGGGTCTGTTATGAGGGCAGTAAATTAAAGTGATCTTCTATTTTGACATTAAAAGTTTGAGTTCGGGTGAGTGGGCACGAGTGCTTATCAAAGCACTTTGTTTGTTTTTTTACTTTCAGCTGTGCTGCATAGCAGCCAGGCTGTTGTACAACATGGCTAAACATATCCCTGACAAAACCAATAGATTTTGTATAGGAGAGTCCTATTTGCTTTGCCAATGCTTGTTTAGCCTACCTCAGTCAAAGAGCAGGCGCGGGTTTGCCGGCGCGCACATAGAGCTCAAGGGAAAAAAACACAGCAGTGCACACGCTCCCAGCACCATCTGCCTTCAATTACCGGCACCTCGGACAGCTGGTAATTGAGGATTTATGTATTCTTCTGCGCGTGTCCGAACACTTTATGCAGGAAGTGGACATTGAAAAAATTCCAAAGCCCTATGGCGTGCTGCCTTACTTAAACACAGCCTTGCCTGGACCAATTACCATTCACATGGCAGAATACCACACGCAAAAACCGCGCGCTTTCTGGAATGCGGCAGCCCACAGCCCTTTCTGAACTTTTTTTTTTTATAACATTAGAGCTCGGAAGCCCCGCCTCACTTCGTGTGACGTAGGCCCGAGCCCTAAAAACAGATGGCTGCTGTTGAAAAGTTGCCTTGATTAAGACACTTTCTAATGGTACTTTCCAATCTGGTGGCGACGTCAGGGTTGAGCATGCTGTCGAGGAGTAGACCCTGGCGAAAACAGCTGAGTGCTTCGTGAACATGTTGTAGGCCGGAATCTGCATCCGACGGTGGGGGAAAAAAGTCAAGGGGCCAGATGTACGACCCTTTCATTTAGCGCCTTGCAATTTGCGACACATTGTGAGTCGCAAATTGCGAGTCACTAACCGAAATGTACAACAGTGTGTTTACTTTGTTTTGCGATTCCCAATGGGGTCGCAAATTGTGAGGCTCATTAATATTAATGAGCCTCTCGCAATTTGAAAGCCCATTATGAATGCCAGCCCTCCCAGGTATGGTGGCCTGCTGGGCTCAGCAGACCACCATGTCTTGCACTGCTTTTTAGGTCTCGCCTGAGCCAGCGCATGCGCTATCCTGGTGAGAGTTTTAGTAAGTGGGCTTTAAAAAGCCGACCACAGCTTTTTGTATGGTCTAGAGCGTGCGGTTACACGCACAGTTACAAGCACAGGCGCCATCTGGCTTTCCTCTCTAGTCATAGCTCATTAAGTGCATCGCTTACGGGCACTCTTACAGCCCGTGATCGCGATCACTTTAATGGCCGCGTCACTTTCACGGCCTCGCGGCCAATGCTTGTTTTAGGACTTGTGTCCTGTCTTAGATCAACACCTCCGGTGCCTTTATTTATGTGACGGAGATGTGACGGAGATCCATTGCATTTGGCAAGCCATTTGTGGGCCCGTACTGCATGAAATACATCAGGTGGCACTAACGTGTTTTACAGAGCACCATGCAGCATTTTGTTCTGCGTTAAAAAAGACGCTTTAGTAGTAGCGACTAAGCACGTTATGCACATAATATATATTTTTGAAAGGATACTTTGTTGCCATTAAATTTTCAATATCGTCTCAGAAGCCTCTTTAATATATTTTTTTTAATTGGAGAATGTATTAGCGGAAATCAAATTATACAGACATTAACCAATTAGTGGTCAAATAACCGCATTGCATTTGTTTCGAAATACAGCTGTTTATTATTAGTAATATTACGAAAAATACTTTCTTCAGAAATGTCAAATGTACATAACGTGTCCGCGCTGCTTCACCCTAAACTCTGCACATTTTATAATGCAGTGAAAATGTAGAATGTTTCCTTCGAGAACACGCTAACATGATGTGCGATATATGTATTCCCCGCCGCATGATTTGAAGCAAAGACCGAAAAAAACATCATTAACAAAGGTATACACTGTTGTGTCTGCATACATTTCATCACCCAAACATCTGTTTAAAGCAACAAGATATGACTGTGTGGTTACCAGATCACCGCTGTTCTGTTCTGCTGTAAGGCGGGGTGAAACGTAATGGAGTTCATGAAAGGGGGCCCGGATGACTCATTGGTAATGCGGGGCAGCTACCACGGCAATTCTAGGATGGTTTTCAACACTGTCAAAGCGCTCAGCCTAAACAAATGTAGGGCAGCCGGTATTACAGTGTTTTCGAATAGCTGTCAGCTATAAATTCAGCAAATACGATGTCGCAATCAAAATGCCAATGGTCACGTGTTACATAGCAGACCAAACTGACCTTTTATTGATTGTGTAGTGCTGCTAAATGTGCGCTGGGACTGTGGCGCTACCAAGGGGACAGACGATTCTCTTGAAAGGCTGCCAAGACGGGGAGCCTAATTTGAGCTCTGACTTCATCCTCAGCAAGATAAAAAAGCATTGGCATAGCCAATAGGTCTTGCCTTTGGGACCTTATAAGTATTTAATTATGCAGCACAATATCCTTGGTGCAACATCAACTGTTGCATGGCTACCCATTTATAATGTCCCAAAGGCGAGACCTATTGGCTATGCCAATTCTTGTTAATAAAGCAGCTTTTTCTTTTTAAATGCATTCCGTTTTCCTTAAAGGAAAACGGGATGCATTAAAAAAAAGAAAGAAAAGTTTTTGTTTCAATTTTTTAAGGGCAGGCAGTGGTCCCTCTGGCCCAAAATGTACTGAGCGGGGGGCTAACAGCACTCACACTTAGGTTTTAAGTTTAGTGTGACGCTACAGTTGGCTTTATGGTGAGTTTAAGGTAAGAGTTAGGTTTAGGGTTAGCATATGGTTAGACTTAAACTTAGTGTAAAAGTAAAGTTTGGTTTAAGGCCAGTACTAGATTGAGATCGGTTTAGAGCAAGATTAAGGATAAACCTAGGTAAGTTAATGTGAAGTTAGAGTTAGGTTTAAGGTTAGCATAAGGTTATAGTTTGGCTTACGGTTAGTGTATGGTGAGAGTTAGGTGTAGGGTTAGGTGAAGGTTAGAATTAGGTTTAGGGTAAGTGTAAGGTGAGAGATAGGTTTAGGGCTAATCTAAGGTTAGAGGCAGGTTTAGAGTGAGGGTAAAGTTAAAGTTAGGCTTAGGGTAAGACTAGACTTAAAGTTAGTGGAAGGTTAGAGTTCGGTTCAAAGTGAGTATAAGGTTGAAATAGTTATAGCGTTAGCGTAAGGTTAAACTTAGGTACAGTCACTCTAAGATTGGAGTTATGTTTAGAGTTAGCATATGGTTAGAATTTGGTTTAGTATTAGTATAAGGTTATAGTCTGTTTCATGGTTACAGTAAGTTTAGAGATAGGTTTGCCATTACTTTAATATAAGAGATAGGTTTAAGGTGAGCGTAGCATTAGAGTTAGATTTAAGGTTAGTATAAAGTTATAAATAAGTTTAGGTTTAAAGTGAGAACTATAAATATGGTAAATAAAGTATGCCTGAAGAAGGGTTTGTGTGAGGGTTTGTTATGTGGTTGGATTTAGGATTAGGTTTAGACTTATGGAAAGGATAAGTGTTCGGAGAAAGGATATGGGCATAGATAGGGCTGGGGTTAGACTGAGTTAGGATGAGTGTCAGTAAAAAATATTTTCCCTGCAGATTACTTTTTTAGTAGTAGGTTGATAGTAACTGACAAAGTAATGCTAATTAAAACATTCATTATGAGGGGTTTGACTTGGGGAATTTTCTGTAGTACCGTTCTTTCAAACAAGAGATCCCTCTATGGTCTGAAGGAATATAATTCCCAACACCTTACAGACGGTCCAGACTGGGGAGCCAATCATAAAGGCATTTTGGAATATGCAAAGAGGTACTCATCATACTTTCATAGGTACCCTTACATGCCTTTGTAAATTGGTCCAAAAACACACAAAATTCGAATATTCAGAAAATATTAATTTAAATTTACTACAGATTTTATTAATAGGGTGTTGTATGTTTTGGGGGTAATGCACAAAGGAATGTGGGAGTATGTAAAATAATACTCTTGTAGATCTGTTTCCAATACTCATAAATGGTTTTGTGAATCAGCCGCTAAGGATCAGCTTGATTCTGCCCCTATAGATGAGATATTTAAAGACTCAACAACCAAATCTGATCTCTATCTGCATGAAAAGCTCCCGCCCTCATTTAAAACGGACAGGTAGGACAGCATGCTAAGCCCAGCTTCCTGCTTTGGCGCTGTTTGTTAATTCAACCATTGTTGGGTCTGATTTCTACCAATGCTACACGGTTGAAATGTGAAATAATGGCTTCTTTTTATTTTCAATTCATTAAATGGAACAAAGCTCACTTTAGCTCCAAAGTCTTTGCCAAACAGGAGCATTGCCAGGGTGCTAGAATCACACAAATGTGTACCTCCTTGTGTTGTGGTAGTTGAGTTTTGTGTTGCACCCTTCTGCCATAAACATAGCCTAGCAGTGCTGTGAGGCGTATTTCTTAGTCTCGTTCAGAGCTCAACAGTGTCTCTCTGTACGAGAGGTCTTAAGTGCTATCTCACTGGCTGAGCATTACTGCCTGTGGATATGGTGTCTACTGTGTAAAGTGCGATGTTTAGTAAATGTAACAAAGAATGCTCAGGCAAAGGTTGAAGTGAGAGGCAATGACCGAAATCAGACTGCATGACTTTTTTGTACATTTATATAGTCCCACTACTTCTAAAACCATTTTCACAGGTCTGGTGCAGTTCTTTTCACAATGAGAGTGAACTTATTTACTTTACGGTTGTACCTGGGACTTACTCCTTCACTTCTGCTCACACTGAGCTGAAAACCGTGTTATGTGATCAGTTTCAATCCACTCCCCTCGACAAACCAGCATCCATCTCTGCAAGACCAAGCCACTCACAGTTTCATTACTTTGACCTCTGTGAACAAATGCCAGTGAGTGTAAAGTGAAAGAATGCAATCTCAGTTTAAACTATACATACATAAGGGCCAGCTCTTCTAGAAACGTCATCACAAAAATCAGTTGCAAAATGGGCACCAAGGTTTTGCTACCAGTAGCTTATTCTGTGAACTGACCTACATGTATGTCAGCTCGCAAAATAAGAAATCGGAGGGATTGCAGAATTAACAGTTTATTTAATATTCTTTAGGAAGGTCGCAAATTGTGGGGCCCTCCGACTCGCTACCTTCACGGGGATGGTGGCCTGTAAGGGAAAGCACACTACCATCCCAGCCAGTGAGTGTTCTTCAAAATAGAATTTCTGTTTTTTAAAAGAAGCCGGAGTTTCTTAAAGGAACAGCGCTTCTTTGTCAGTCAGTCAGTCAAATACACTTTATTCGATTTGTTAAAATCATAAAAGGCATACAAATTTGCATACATCCATAAGAATAGAGCAATTCATGTATTTACAAACTCAGTGCAAAAAGCTCATATGAAACATATACTCTACCGAATGCATTAAAAATAATTGATAAGAACAATCACAATAATACATTCAATGGTGTATTTTTCGTTTTAATTCTAACTGCCGCCACTAATAAACTAGCCACATGGAAAGTAATGCGGGTGCTTCCCAGCATCTGTAGGTGAACGAGAGCAGGTCTGACTTGGATAAAACCAGCCTCTTTCAGAATCGGTAGCAGAAATGTTTCCCTTATCCCCGCATAGTGCCCGCAGAACATAATGAAATGCATAGTGTCTTGTTGCTAAAAATTATCGCAATTACAAGGCGGGCCATCTTCTGGTTTACACCACGATTGATAACAACCCAGGGAATAATGTATTAGGTTGAATCTGAATTTAGTCAGTAGGGCTCTATGGAAGGGTTTGGTTACAGTCTTAAGATATGGCTCAAGTGTGGGAGAGGTTGTTAGCATATAATGCCGTCTAACAGAAGGTTTCTTTAAAAAGCATTTCAATTTTCAAAAACCTCAGTGAGAGTTGGCAGTGGTCCCTTGAACCTGGAAGAGAGAAAATAGGTATGAAAAAAGAACCTTCAAGCGTGAGGTAAAGAGACAGGGCGTATATATGGGGATGGATGAAAGAGGGATGGCATCGTACCAAGACTGGGCAGGCTTGCTATTTGGCAACCCCCCCATTCTGGAATTTAGGCTTCTGAGAAAAGCTTTGGGCCCTGGCACTTATTTTTCTGCAAATTAAGCACTGGCAGTGGGACTTGTCCCATGACATTCACAGTATCACGCCTGGATTCCTCCACCTGGAACAGTTTTCCAGGTCTGATTCTACGAAGGTTTCTGAATTGAAAAATAGAAAAAGTGCGTTCAGTCTCCGCCAGTACTTCTACATTTTTGATTCTGTTAAGCGGGCCCAGTCGGCTTTGCAAGGGGCATTTTGAACCAGCATTTGGTCATAACATCTTTGTTTATTTTATTACAGCATAGAAACTGTCTATTCGCCACTTCCTCACATGAATGCTAATTCTGTACTTCGTGGTCCTGGTGGTACCCTTTTTACATCCCAAGGCAGATACTCCTGCACCCTCGTTTAAATCAGCCCTCTCGTTCTGCAGGTTTAGCTCACCATGGGCCAGGTGTATCAAAGGGCTTTACCCATTCTGTGTCTATGGGAAAATGTGTTCATACATATGGCCCTAAGTCCATTCATGCAGAGTTTCCAATCCCGCTTGAGTGGACACTGACAGAGTGCTGCATTTGAAAGAAACTGTGTTTTCAGGACAGTGTAGGCTTCTGTTGCTTTTGTCACTGACACGCCTTGCTGCACACTGTCCACGGATGTCTAGTGGCATAAGGTCCGGCAGCAGGAAGTATGTTGTTTGCTTATCGGACTGCAGACCTTGTATCTGCCACCTTAGGGCACAGTACAACTGTGTATCCTGGGATATGACAACACAAGTTGACCGTTTGGAGCCCCACAGCATGACGCTGCAGAGTCTATACACAGATATGCTGTTGAGGGTAGATACGCGCACATGACTATGACAAGTCTACACGCAGATATGACGATGACGAGTCTACACACAGACAGGCTGTTGAGGGTCTATACGCAGACATGACTATGACGAGTCTACACGCAGACAGGCTGTTGAGGGTCTATACGCAGACATGACTATGACGAGTCTACACACAGACAGGCTGTTGAGGGTCTATACGCAGACATGACTATGACGAGTCTACACGCAGACAGGCTGTTGAGGGTCTATACGCAGACATGACTATGACGAGTCTACACGCAGACAGGCTGTTGAGGGTCTATACGCAGACATGACTATGACGAGTCTACACACAGACATGACTATGAAGAGTCTACACGCAGACATGACTATGACGAGTCTACACACAGACAGGCTGTTGAGGGTCTATACGCAGACATGACTATGACGAGTCTACACGCAGACAGGCTGTTGAGGGTCTATACGCAGATATGACTATGACGAGTCTACACACAGACAGGCTGTTGAGGGTCTATACGCAGACATGACTATGACGAGTCTACACGCAGACAGGCTGTTGAGGGTCTATACGCAGACATGACTATGACGAGTCTACACACAGACAGGCTGTTGAGGGTCTATACGCAGACATGACTATGACGAGTCTACACGCAGACATGACTATGACGAGACTACACACAGACAGGCTGTTGAGGGTCTACACGCGGACATGACTATTACGAGTCTACATGCAGACATGACTATGACGAGTCTACACACAGACAGGCTGTTGAGGGTCTATACGCGGACATGACTATGACGAGTCTACACGCAGACATGACTATGACGAGTCTACACACAGACAGGCTGTTGAGTGTCTATACGCAGACATGACTATGACGAGTACGCAGACATGACTATGACGAGACTACACACAGACAGGCTGTTGAGGGTCTACACGCAGACATGACTATGACGAGTCTACACGCAGACAGGCTGTTGAGGGTCTACACGCAGACATGACTATGACAAGCCTACACGCAGACATGACTATGACGGGTCTACACGCAGAAAAGACTATGACAGATCTACACGCAGCCATGACTATGACGAGTCTACACACAGACAGGCTGTTGAGGGTCTACACGCAGACATGACTATGACGAGTCTACACGCAGACATGACTATGACGGGTCTACACGCAGATATGACTATACCGGGTCTACACGCAGACATGACTATGACGAGTCTACACACAGACAGGCTGTTGAGGGTCTACACGCAGACATGACTATGACGAGTCTATACGCAGACATGACTATGACGAGTCTACACACAGAAAGGCTGTTGAGGGTCTATACGCAGACATGACTATGACGAGTCTACACACAGACAGGATGTTGAGGGTCTATACGCAGACATGACTAAAGGGAGTCTACACACAGACAGGCTGTTGAGTGTCTACACGCAGCCATGATTATGACGAGTCTACACGCAGACATGACTATGACGAGTCTACACACAGACATGACTATGACGAGTCTACACACAGACATGACTATGACGAGTCTACACACAGACAGGCTGTTGAGGGTCTATACGCAGACATGACTATGATGAGTCTACACACAGACAGGATGTTGAGGGTCTATACCCAGACATGACTATGACAAGTCTACGCACAGACAGGCTGTTGAGGCAGACATGACTATGACGAGTCTACACACAGACAGGATGTTGAGGGTCTATACGCAGACATGACTATAGCAAGTCTACACACAGACAGGCTATTGAGGGTCTACACGCAGACATGACTATGACGGGTCTACACGCAGACATGACTATGACGGGTCTACACGCAGACATGACTATGACGCAGACATGACTATGACGAGTCTACACACAGACAGGCTGTTGAGGGTCTATACGCAGACATGACTATAGCAAGTCTACACACAGACAGGCTGTTGAGGGACTACACGCAGACATGACTATGACGAGTCTACATGCAGACATGACTATGACGAGTCTCCACACAGATATGACTATGACGAGTCTACATAGAGACAGGCTGTTGAGGGTCTATATGCAGACATGACTATGATGAGTCTACACACAGACAGGATGTTGAGGGTCTATACGCAGACATGACTATGACGAGTCTACACACAGACAGGCTGTTGAGGGTCTATACGCAGACATGACTATGACAAGTCTACACTCTACACACAGAAAGGCTGTTGAGGATCTATACGCAGATATGACTATGGCGAGTCTACACACAGACAGGCTGTTGAGGGTCTATACTCAGACATGACTATGACGAGTCTACACTCAGACAGGATGTTGAGGGTCTATACCCAGACATGACTATAGCGAGTCTACACACAGACAGGCTGTTGAGGGTCTACACGCAGACATGACTATGACGAGTCTACACACAGACATGACTATGACGAGTCTACACACAGACATGACTATGAGGAGTCTACACACAGACAGGCTGTTGAGGGTCTATACTCAGACATGACTATGATGAGCCTACACACAGACAGGATGTTGAGGGTATATACACAGACATAACTATGACAAGTCTACACACAGACAGGATGTTGAGGGTCTATGCGCAGACATGACTATAGCGAGTCTACACACAGACAGGTTGTTGAGGGTCTACACGCAGACATGATTATGACGGGTCTACACGCAGACATGACTATGACGAGTCTACACGCAGACATGACGATGACGGGTCTACACTCAGACATGACTATGACGAGTCTACACGCAGACATGACTATGACGAGTCTACACACAGACTGGCTGTTGAGGGTCTATACGCAGACATGACTATGACGAGTCTACATACAGACAGGCTGTTGTTGAGGGTCTATACGCAGACATGACTATGACGAGTCTACACACAGACAGGATGTTGAGGGTCTATACGCAGATATGACTATAGCGAGTCTACACACAGACAGGCTGTTGAGGGTCTACACGCTGACATGACTATGACGAGTCTACATGCAGACATGACTATGACGAGTCTACACACAGATATGACTATGACGAGTCTCCTACACACAGACAGGCTGTTGAGGGTCTATACTCAGACATGACTATGATGAGCCTACACACAGACAGGATGTTGAGGGTATATACACAGATATGACTATGACAAGTCTCCTACACACAGACAGGCTGTTGAGGGTCTATACTCAGACATGACTATGATGAGCCTACACACAGACAGGATGTTGAGGGTATATACACAGACATGACTTTGATGAGTCTACACACAGACAGGATGTTGAGGGTCTATACGCAGACATGACTATGACGAGTCTACACACAGACAGGATGTTGAGGGTCTATACGCAGACATGACTATAGCGAGTCTACACACAGACAGGTTGTTGAGGGTCTACACGCAGACATGATTATGACGGGTCTACACGCAGACACGACTATGGCGAGTCTACACGCAGACATGACGATGACGGGTCTACACTCAGACATGACTATGACGAGTCTACACGCAGACATGACTATGACGAATCTACACACAGACAGGCTGTTGAGGGTCTATACGCAGACATGACTATGACGAGTCTACATACAGACAGGCTGTTGTTGAGGGTCTATACGCAGACATGACTATGACGAGTCTACACACAGACAGGATGTTGAGGGTCTATACGCAGATATGACTATAGCGAGTCTACACACAGACAGGCTGTTGAGGGTCTACACGCTGACATGACTATGACGAGTCTACATGCAGACATGACTATGACGAGTCTACACACAGATATGACTATGACGAGTCTCCTACACACAGACAGGCTGTTGAGGGTCTATACTCAGACATGACTATGATGAGCCTACACGCAGACAGGATGTTGAGGGTATATACACAGATATGACTATGACGAGTCTCCTACACACAGACAGGCTGTTGAGGGTCTATACTCAGACATGACTATGATGACCCTACACACAGACAGGATGTTGAGGGTATATACACAGACATGACTTTGATGAGTCTACACACAGACAGGATGTTGAGGGTCTATAGGCAGACATGACTATGACGAGTCTACACACAGACAGGATGTTGAGGGTCCATACGCAGACATGACTATAGGGAGTCTACACAGAGACAGGATGTTGAGGATCTATACGCAGACATGACTATGACCAGTCTACACACAGACAGGCTGTTGAGGGTCTATAGGCAGACATGACTATAGCGAGTCTACACACAGACAGGATGTTGAGGGTCTATACACAGACATGACTATGACAAGTCTACACACAGACAGGATGTTGAGAGTCTATACGTAGATGTGAAATTGAAGAGTCTACACACAGAAGTGATACTGAAGTGTCCAATAACAGGCATGATGTTGAAGTCTATATATGTGATGTTGAAGCTCTATATACAGAAAGGATGTTAAACATTCTACACAGAAGTGATGTTGAAGGGTCTATATATAGACATGACGTTGAAGAACCTATACACACATGACATAGCAAATCTAAACACAGATGTGATGTTGAAGGGTATAATCATAGGCATGATGTAGAGGTCTATATACGTGATGTTGAATGTTCTATACACAGGCATGATGTTGAAGAGTCTATAGAGAGGCGTGATGTTAAAGAGTACACACAGACGTGATGTTAAGAGAGTACACACAGACGTGATGCGGAAGGGCCTAATCACAGACATGATGTTGAAGTCTACATACATGATGCTATAGAGTCTATATTCAGACATGATGTTAAACAGTCTACACACAGATGTGATGTTAAAGATTCTATATACAGACAGGATGTTGAAGAGTCTGCACACAGACAGGATGTTGAAGACTCTTTACAAAGACATGATGTTGAAGAGACTAAACACAGATGTGATGTTAAAGGGTCTATATACAGACAGGATGATGAAGAGTCTGCACACAGACGTGATGTTGAAGGGTCTACACACAGACGTGACGTTGAAGGATATGTACACAGATGTGATGTTGAAGGGTGTACACACAGGCATGATGTTGAAGAGTCCATACGCAGACATGATGTTGAGGAGTTCATACTAAACTCAGTAACTGGAGCTGCAACAACGTGTATATCCAGATGGTCCCGATGGTGAATTTTAGGATGCTCCAATTCCCAGCCATGATACATTGGCCCTGCAAAGCACTTCTAGAAGGGTTTTTGTAAATTCACTCTGTTTGAGGCTACCAGTCACCCTCGCTTCTGTTCAATGAAGCAGCATTTTATGTGCCCTGATGAGGTTGGTCTTCTGATTTGCTTTCTCCACCAAACTGATTGTTAACACAACACTTTGTCTGGGTCCATTGGAATGTGACCCGTTGCATCGATATATAACAAGCATTTGCAATGCAATAGGTCTCGCAGTTGTTAGAGTTTGAGCTATTGGCATTGTAAGGATGACGCAGTGGCCCTAAGGATGGTGGAGCGGGTCTAAGGATGATGGAGTGGCCCTAAGGATGATGGAGTGGCCCTAAGGATGGTGGAGTGGCCCTAAGGATGGTGGAGTGGCCCTAAGGATGATGGAGTGGTTCTAAGGATGGTGGAGTGGTTCTAAGGATGGTGGAGTGGCCCTAAGGATGGTGGAGTGGCTCTAAGGATGGTGGAGTGGTTCTAAGGATGGTGGAGTGGCCCTAAGGATGGTGGAGTGGCTCTAAGGATGGTGGGGGTGGCTCCAAGGATGGTGGAGTGGCTCTAAGGATGGTGGAGTGGCCCTAAAGATGGTGGAGTGGCTCCAAGGATGGTGGAGCGGTTCAAAGGATGGTGGAGTGGCCCTAAGGATGGTGGAGTGAATGAATGAATGAATGAATGAATGAAAAGGTATTTCTATAGCGCCTAACTACCCGAAGGCCTCGTAGGGCTGAGGAAAAGAAGAACGGAGTAAGGCCGGTCCACAGAGCTATACAAGCATTCCAAATAAGTGGGTTTTTAAAGGTTTACGGAAGACCAAATAATTGTTGTTCACCGCATTGCCTGGGGAAGGGAATTCCACAGCTTTGCAGCAGTGAATGAGAAAGAGCGGCCGCCCCATCTCACCTTCCTTATTTTCTTGATGGTGGCCAAGTGTAGAGAACTAGAGCGTAAAGTTCTATGCGGGAGGTAAGAAGTTATTAGAGGGTGCATGATCGGTGGACCGGTTTTCCATATGGCCTTATGTGCCAGATACATAGCTTTAAACTGTACCCTGGCTGAGATTGGGAGCCAGTGTAACTGGCTCAATGCTGGTCTTGCCGATTGCCATCGTGGGATCTGAAGAAGCATCCGTGCAGCACAGTTCTGGGTCACCTGCAGTTTATTTATTGTAGCTTGGGGAGCTCCAAGTTACAAAACATTCCCATAATCCAGGCGAGATAGTATGAGTGCTTGAACCATTATCCTTCTCGTCTGGAAGGGAAGGAGGGGGATAATTTTGTGAAGGATTCTCATCAGTCCGTAGCAGATTGCTGAGAGTGCGGTTGCCTGGTATGCGAAGTTGAGGGAGCTGTCGAGCCACATGCCAAGGCTCTTTATCTGTGGCTTCGGAAGGGGGGGAGAAAGGGGTGTGGGACCCAAACATGGTGGCCACAAGGGGAGAGAGGCAGTGGGAGATGAATTACCCAACAGCATGATCTCTGTTTTGTCTCCGTTAAGTCTAAGGTAGGAGAGCTAGCCACTGCCTCTAGGCAAGGGCCCAGGGAGCTAGATGATCCCTCAGCGTGATGTAAAGACACCACTATGGCTGGATGACCCTTTCCAGAGGCCTAATGTAGATTTTAAAGAGCGTCAGGCTCAAAGCGGAGCCCTGCGGAACCCCACAGCTCAGAGGTAGACTGGAGGACATCACATCCCCCTCGAAGACCTGAAAACAGCGGTGCTGAGGAAGGATTAGAACCATGCCAGTACAGCGCCCAACACTCCAATACTCTTGAGTGGCTCTAAGGATGGTGGAGTGGTTCTACGGATGGTGGAGTGGCTATAAGGATGGTGGAGTGGCTCTAAGGGTCCCACTGAACATTTCATTAAAGAACACACACACGCCCTGGATCTGCCTCCTTGCCCCATTTGCAGTGTGCAGGTGTAGCACACGGATGGGTAGTGCCACTGTCCTGACCTGAAATCAAGGACCTGAGGTGTCACCAGAACAGTAGCCCCCAGAAGAGGACTGGCAGCTGCGCAGTAGCTTACCCCACAGCGGGTCCAAATGAGCTTGAGGACTCCGCCCAGAAATGCAGCATAAGGACTATGACACGCGGAGGTGTTCATCTGTGTCTATATTTTAATGTCTTTTAGTGTGTATTTTAGTATGTGCATAAGTTAATGTGCTATGTATACAGATAAACGCACTCATTTATGCATGCGCATCTTTACGATTTTTCATTTTAAGTCACGTCACTCATTGAAATGGAGTTGAATAAAAAGCTCTACTTCCCTCGGATCTGGACACCCGTATGTTTAAGTGGGTACATGTTTAGTGTGTAGATCTCTGTACATAGATATAATAAATGTACGTTCACATACATGCATGCATATAAAAGTAACTCTCTTTCGAACCAATAATTAAGATGTGCTTGGAAGCGGAGACGCTTAGCCTCATTACGCTGCTCGAGTTCAGCAGAATCCTTGTTTTTGTTATTAAAGTCAGTGCAGTCACTTGAGCCCTTGAGTAACACACGCTGGATGCTGCGGTGCTCATTAGAGGGCCGCGTCCGCGGGCCTCCTGCCTCGATGACAAGCGTCTCACTTCTTTTCAACAGCCGGGAAAAGGGTGGCATAACTGAGAGCCCTGGGGTCTCCCGGGCAGTGTCCAGGGACAGAGCAGCTCCTCTCCCCTGCACTGGTGGCCCTGGTTTCCAGCTTTGTTTATACAGAGAGTTTTATAATAAACACCCCCGCACATGGGAAAGTGAGGTACAGCTATCCTTAGCGTCCCGCAGACGTGCACACATTACGTCATCACATTATCTTTATCTAACGTTTTCTGCCGCAGAAAACACAGCAAAGTGTACTGTCTGCTGGGACCAGCGTTCGGGAAGGTTCTGGATTTCTTCCCTGTGTGAACAGCAAGGTCTCTGCACATTTTGAATGGACGAATTATGTAACACTCTCAATTGCATGAATATTTGGAATTTAAGGGAGAAATGCCTGCGTGGTTCCTTTTGTCACCGCTGCGTTCGTTGAGTGAGAGAAATCGGAAGTGATGTTTGCAGATCGAAACTGCATCGAATGGCTGCAGGAATATGAAACCAAAATAAAACAGACACGACGCAAGCCTCTCAGAGAAGGGGGGGCTGGGCTCGAGCATGAGGCAAGGACACAACGTGATGAGACGCAGCGAGCATGAGCTGCAATGCTTGGTGATTGGGCGGGGCCTAAGGGAGACAGGGCGTGCACCTACCCCACTTCCTAAGAAGCCGGTCAGAAAACCAACGACTATAGATCTCGCAAGCGAACAGCTGCGCTGCAACGCAGGCGAGACCTAAAAACGTGAGGGCAGATGTATGTGCTACTTACTAGAATCACAAAGTTTCAATGTCTCGCCACGGACCATAGTTTTAATATTTGCGTGTATGGGGAATTAATCAGGTAGAGTATTAATGAGCGTGAAGTATGGTTCCATACGGGACTCCAAAGTGAGGTGACCTTATATGGACGAATACCATTTATAATGTATACAACTGATGCTTCTAACAATAGATGAAAGGTATACTCTGTCTTATCAAATTTCTAGCAAATGGGTTTGTATTAATTATATATTTGTATAACCAAAACGTCTATGCATCTGTTTTTATCGCCTAGAAATGAAAAAGCAATAACAAATTAATTTTCATATTGCTTATCGAATTATGTTTTTTGTTCTTCCCTGGGCACACTATCTACTATCCTCCCTGGGAACACTATCCTAAACAATTATTGGGCCCCAGTAATAAAGGAATTTGTAGCAAAAATATGTTTTTAGCTAAAAATGCCTGTTGTTGAATAAAGGATTGTAGATCTGGCAGTTTTTTTTTCAATATTTGTCCTGCACACGCTCCTTCTTCCTGGGGTGTTTCAAATGCTTGGGAAGAAGAGGTCTGCACCTTTTTTCCTGTGAACACTGAACACCACAGTTCCTACTATTTAAGTCTTATAATGTAGAAAGTTTGAACTTTAAAGTAACTGGAGTTAAAGTGAGTTAAGTGTTAGCTGCTCCGTCCTGATTGTGGATTAGCAGCTCAATGTCTGCTTGTGCCTTAGGAGGGAAAACACCACAGCTGTACCTGAGAAGCAGACTTGCAACCTCCATAAAACGTCACTGCGTGAGAGGAGGTAACCTGGAGAGGGTGGGGGAGGGTCCTTGAGCCCATTGCCACCCTAGCCATAAAAGTGCTTCTGATGGGTCTTGCAGGTGCAGCCGGTGCACGTAGGAGTGCGTGGTGGAGTGGTGGGGAGGGGAAGTCGACATACGATGAGATAGGGAAAACACATTCAATCAATAAATATAATAAAACCACTTACCTTGCGCAGTGGCATAACGAAAGTTGAGGGGGCCCCCCCTGCAAGGTACACGAGGGGCCCCCGCTCCGGATCTAATCCGAAGCTCTCAGGCCTGAGTACTGTGCAGAGGGGGCCCCTACAGTTCGGTGCCCCCCCGCACTGCAGGGCTGCAGGGGCCTTTGTTAAGCCCCAGTGAGGCAGGGTGTCTGGATGTGGAGTGAGTGAGTGAGCGTGGCAGGGAGCCTGGATGTGGAGTGAGTGAGTGAGCGAGGCAGGGTGTCTGGATGTGGAGTGAGTGAGTGAGCGTGGCAGGGAGCCTGGATGTGGAGTGAGTGAGTGAGTGAGCGAGCGAGCGAGGCAAGGTGCTTGGATGTGGAGTGAGTGAGTGAGACAGGAAGTGGTTCAGAGAATTGATGAGGAAGTGAGGTGGTGTGTATTGTGAAACCCTATAAATCTATCGCCTCTCTGATATAATTCTGCTAGAAGTAAATCATGAACCCTCTGCCTTGTGTTGCCTCACTGATGCTTCTGCAGCACCTCTTCCTCACTTCAGTTGTTTTCATTGTTTTAAATTAAAAACATCTCAGTTGAATGACTACTGGAGAAGTTAAATACACAAGATGATGGACGGAATGTTGCACAATGGCAAAACATTCACCCCCAGTCACAGATCTGGGTAATCAGCCTTGACCCTGTGCCTCATGGGAACAGTCCAGCCCGAACTGCCAAGCCATGTCTTCCCTGGACCGGAATCAAGCATCCTAGGACCGGTTTCTGGCTATCAGCCGTCTTCAGCCAGGATAGCTTGACTCCAGTGGCGTAGTGAGCAAGGGACTCACGTCTGGGCATACCTTTCCCACATAGGATGAACAGCAAAATACACAAGATGATGGACGGAATGTTGCACAATGGCAAAACATTCACCCCCAGTCACAGATCTGGGTGTAATCCATAGTTATTTTGCTCACCAAGCCACCCCAGGTCAGGCATGGCCATATGCAAATCAGTCTTGACCCTGTGCCTCATGGGAACAGTCCAGCCTGAATTGCCAAGCCATGTCTTCCCTGGACCGGAACCAATCATCCTAGGACCGGTTTCTGACTATCAGCCGTCTTCAGCCAGGATAGCAGGATAAGAGGCTGGCTCACTGGCGTGAGCACAGTCTGAGGGGGCCCCCTGCAGCTCGGGGACCCCCCGCACCGTGGGGGATGCGGGGGCTTGTGTTACGCCCCTGCCCTCACCACATCGCCGAGTCGGTGATGTAGTTAGCGCAGGTAATAAGTGGCTTTATTTATTTTATTTTCCCTATTCCGTCATATGTCGACTCCCCCCCACCCCTCCGTCCAACTCCGGCCATACCGCTCTTACCTTTACTGGCCGCGCCTAGGAGCTTTGCCATTGAGAAGGGGCAGGGGTTTGAGAAGGTCACTTCCGCGAGCCACTATAACCCTTCCTAAAAACACACTGAGGCTGCAAAGGCTGCAACTGATGTACTCTGGAGGTATCGAAATTCCAATGGACATCAGCTAGGCTCAGCCATCACACTCTGCGAGATGGAAACCCTCACTGCAGGGGTTTCCAACTCACATGGCCTGCCACCGTGTGATATCGGCTTGTGACTAACCCTGGGCGTAGTGTGCGGAGTGGGGCACCGCGGAGCTACGCGAAGTGGGCGCACAACTACGCCCACCCGCACACTCCGCGTAGCCCCACTCCGCGCCACCCGCCTCCCTCCCGCCCTCCCTAAATACATAAATAAAAGTAAAAAAAGCTTTTAAAAACACTTACCTTGTCTGCCGCGTCCCCGGGGCTCCCTCTCGCCGTCCCGCGATTCGCGCCGCCACCGATTCGGATCCTAATGCGCATGCGCGGGCGGCCGTGCATGCGCATTCCTCATGAGAAATGCGCATGCGCGGCCGCCCGCGCATGCGCATTAGGATCCGAAATGGCGGCGCGAATCGCGGGACGGCGAGAGGGAGCCCCGGGGACGCAGGCAGACAAGGTAAGTGTATTTAAAAGCTTTTTTTACTTTTATTTATGTATTTAGGGAGGGCGGGAGGGAGGCGGGTGGCGGCCGGCTACGCACCGTCTGCGGAGCGCGCGGAGTGCCGCCTGGCTACGCCCGCTACGCAAAATGCGTAGGAGACGGCACTCCGTGCACTCCGTGCACGGAGCGTAGCTGGCCGCCCACCCTTACTTGAGACCGTGTGATACAAAGTGGTGACGTGCGATGGCGGGTTTTGAGAAGTGGCTGATAGATAGCCTTTATGCATATGTTATGGGATTTTGCTACTTTTCTCACATTAGATTGATGACAAGATTAGAGAGTGAGACTGGTCACATTAATAGGGTACTATGCATATCTGTCGTCCTATAGTAATGAGAAGACAGTATGACATATTTCTCACATTTTGTTTATGGATATGATTTATACTTATGTTGCATCAGTGTGGCATATGAATGAGCTTGATCTAAATTTAATCTTTCGAAGACATAACTGACACATATTACTGTTTTTTGTTCCTCTTTATGAGTTTCCATTGGAGCTGAACATTAAGTTACCGGCCCCAACCAACCAGGTTTTCCAAGTTAAAACTTAAAGCAGCGGAAACCTTTGGGTGAAACTCCGACAGGAATGAGGAATTAACAGTGGAAATGGGCGTGGCACGGCTGATTTCCCCCAGTAATTCCACATTGCTCAGTGAAACCTCAGCCTCACAATTGAGGCAGAGCTTCCACTGTTATGACACTTTGCTGCATTGAAAAGTACATTAGTTAAAATAATAATAGAAATACACACAAGCATTGGCAAAGCCAATAGATCTGGCTCTACTGTGCCAGCACCTGTAAAAACAAAAAAATTCACAAATTGCATGCAAACATGCTATTTAACACATTAAAGACTGCCCTCATGGCTTTTCCTGTGATAGGAACAAATATTTAAGAAAAAGATTGCTTTCTGTATGAATGGATGTAAGAGATCAATGATTGAATATGACAAACAGCATGGTGACTGTGTTTACTTTTTAGATGTTAAATAATTCGAATAAAAGCACTGCTGGAGGGCGGAATGATACACTAAACAACTACTAGCTTGAGGCAAGAGAACAACGCTATGGTGGAGCCGAAGCCATTTTAAAAAATTGGCAACACATATTTATTTTATTTTATTTATTTAAGCTTTTACCGCGCACAGCTACCCACAGTGGGTTTCCCGGCGCCAGGGACAGAATGAAGAAGAAAGGACTAGGCAGCACCTGACTTGAGGCCACGATCAACATTTAACTGTGTTTAAACAGGAGGGTCTTCAAAGCCTTACGGAAACGTAGTAGGTTGGTTTCTGACTTTAGTGCTAATGGGAGGGAGTTCCAGTACTTCGGGCCTAGAACAGAAAAGGAGCGACCTCCCATTCTTGCCAACTTAAATCTTGGCACTATGAAATTGCCAGTGTCCGAGGACCTTAGTGGGCGCGAGGGTATGTAAGGTGTTACCAACCCTTGGATATAAGTTGGAGCGCTACCCTGCCTGGCCTTGAACATATAGCAGAGCGCCTTGAATTTAACACGTTCGGGAACGCTCAGCCAATGGAGGTCATGCAACGCGCCAGCAGCTGAAGTGCGTCTAGGGACGTTCTTCAACAAGCGCGCAGCCGCATTTTGTACGACCTGGAGCACATGTATGATGGCTTTATCTGCGCCCAGGTAAAGAATATTGCCATAGTCCAGGCGTGATGTTACAAGTGCCTGGACTACGGTTCTACGAGAGGAAAGAGGAAGCATCCACAGAATCTTATGAAGCCACCGCAGGGTTGAGAAGCAAATGGCTGCAACCTTAGTGGCCTGTTGCTTCATGGTTAGCCTGTCGTCAATGATGACGCCCAGGTTACGAACTGCAGTGGATGGCATGGGCGCATTGCCAAGTTCAGTGGGCCAATGATGGGGGCCCCAAAGATGTTTGTTCCGACCCAGAATGACCACCTCTGTCTTCTCCCCATTCAGCTTGAGACAATTTCGCCGCATCCAGTCGGCCACAAGAATGAGGCCAGACTTGAGTGCGGAGGTGTTATTCTCGTCTCTCCCTGATAGGGAGAAGACAATCTGGGTGTCATCTGCATAGGAGAACAGGGTTAGCCCAGCCTGTTCAACTATGGACGCCAAGGGTTTAACATAAATATTAAATAATAAAGGGCTAAGGATTGAACCTTGGGGAACGCCTCGGGTAGATGGACATACGGTGGAAGCTGCTTTCGGGGAGAACACTTGAAAAGTTCGGTCACTAAGGAACGACACTACCCAGGCCAAAGCCTGGCCTGTCACACCTAGGGATTTCAGAGAGTCAATGAGGATGGAATGCGACACGGTGTCGAAGGCTGCGCTCAAATCCAGCAGGATGAGTGCCATGGTGTTACCCTGGTCGACACCGTGCCTAAGACTCTCTGTTACCCCCAGGAGGGCAGTCTCAGTTGAGTGCCGTGGCCGAAAGCCCGACTGCGAGGGATGGAGAAAGGCAGTGTTTTCGACCAGTTTTGAAAGCTGGGAATTGATATGTCTCTCCAATATCTTTGAGAAGATAGGCAGCAATGATATAGGGCGAAAATTAGCAGAGTTGGAGGGGTCTGCGCCCACTTTTTTTAATAAAGGTACCACCATGGCGTGTTTCCAAGGTTGGGGAACATAGGCCTCGTTCAAAGAAGCGTTTAGTAGTCCAATGATGATTGGGTGTGTAAGGGGGTCTAATTGTTTGAGTATTTTGGCTGGAAGAGCATCCCGTGGGGAGCCCGATCGCACACTATTTAAGCAGAAGACAAAGGAAGTAGCATCTAAAGGCTGCCAGGTAGTAATTACTGCGTCAATGGCGGTATCTACCGGTTCTAAGACCATATTACGAGCATTAGAAGTAGTCTCTGGGAGTGAGGTAAAATGGTCATAAATGAGATCAACTTTCTTTATAAAATAATCTGCCAAGGATTGACACTGAGCGGCATCCAGTGCCGGGTGGGATGGAGAGGAGTTGGCACAGGTCAGTTTTTTAACAACGGAGAAAAGCACCTTAGGGCAATTTCGTGCATCATTCACAGTTTTTTTAGTATAGTCTGCTTTAGCAGTTTTACAGCTATTGTGGTACTTTTTCAAGGCTTCTTTATAGATGATTTTACGTGAAGGGGAGTAGCCTTGTCTCCATTTGCGCTCCAATGTCTTACATTGTGAGCGGAGGCATTTGAGTTGTTCTGAGTACCACGGAGCCGGGGGATGATGTAAGGAAGCGGACTTCGATGTCATCGGTAACGCCGAGTTAACAGCGTTAGTTAGCCAGAGTTCAGTGGCACAATTGAGTGCAGCGACTGGTAGTTCAATACATGGAAGTGTTTCGATCAGCAAGTTATTAAGTTCTGACATGTCGATCTTACCCCAATTCCGAGCTGGTCTAGCAGTTCCCACCTCAGGTGTTTTTGCTGTTACAGCCGTATCTAAGGAGAAAGGGACGGCTAAGTGGTCGGACCAGGCGATTTGTAAGGCTTCCCGAGAACAGTCAAAGGGAAGATTGGACAAAATTGGGTCTAATAAATGGCCGGCACAATGTGTGGGGCAAGTGTTTAAAAGTTGGAGATTAAAAGCTTCCAGGATGGAAAAGAACTGGTTTCTATAAGGACACTCGTGGTCTTCCAAATAAGATCGTGAAATTCGATGCTTTGAGTAATACAGGAGCTAAGAGATCTGGTAATGATGTTATCCATGGACTTGCTGGACCAGGGGGACGATATACCAATAGTCCTGACAGCGTAAATTGGGGGGTGATGGTCAATTTAAATAAGGCCGATTCACAGTCTTTTTGAGTGGAGTCAACTAGTTTACAAGTATAAGCATTTCTGTAGACAATTGCAATTCCACCACCCCTACCAGAGACCCTATCCTGACGAAGAATGGCATAATTGAAAGGAATGGCATCTACAATATCCGGACCGGAGCAATCCCGAAGCCACGTCTCGGTCAGGAATATTGCATCAGGTTGGTTTTCCACGAGAAAATCATGGATATTATATCTGTGTTGCGGCAAGGATCTGCAATTAATACTCCAGAATCTCAAAGGAGGGCGAATGGCAACGGTCCTAGGGAGTGCTTGCCTCTTCCGTCTACCTTGGTATTGCAGGGATCTGCATTTAATAGGAGTTCGTAGAGAGAAGCCGCACTGAGTGCAGCAAAACTTATGGGGAGTAAAAGGGTAGATAGAGCAATTATTATTAGGCACGCCACGTAGCGCATACAGCTCTTCATATGCGTAAGTAAGAATCATGCTGAGAGCATAGGTTTACTCACAGAGAAGGAGAGTGTCCAGAGCCCGGAGCCCGTCCTAGCGCGGACGAGCGCAGACGGGCAGGACTCTGGCTGGACTCAGGCGCTGCGAAGGCGCTCCACCTGCGCGTCACCGCTGCGCATCCAAAGTGAGGCTAAAATAGTCTCTGCAGGCCGAAATCTCGCGATAACGCGCGAGAGTGCCCCGGCCCAATCCAAAATGGCGGTCCGACTAGTCCCCGGTGCCCCGTGATCCCGGACCCGCCAAAGGCGGTGATAATGGTCCCAGGGGGGGTATTATGGTGCAAGAATGAGGCCAGGGGGGGGCGCAGTAATTTAAAAACAAGGAAGAATAAAATAAAGTAAATGAAATACAAAACAGGATTTATCTAAAAAATGCTCCACTAGGTATTCAGAGAGCGCGACTAGCGCTAGCGACGTCGGTATGCTCACCTTTGTCCAGGCTGGCCTACCGTTACTCGCCGCCTAAAATAGGCTCTGCAGGCCGAAATCTCGCGATAACGCGCGAGAGTGCCCCGGCCCAATCCAAAATGGCGGTCCGACTAGTCCCCGGTGCCCCGTGATCCCGGACCCGCCAAAGGCGGTGATAATGGTCCCAGGGGGGGTATTATGGTGCAAGAATGAGGCCAGGGGGGGGCGCAGTAATTTAAAAACAAGGAAGAATAAAATAAAGTAAATGAAATACAAAACAGGATTTATCTAAAAAATGCTCCACTAGGTATTCAGAGAGCGCGACTAGCGCTAGCGACGTCGGTATGCTCACCTTTGTCCATATCTCTTTTAGAAAGGCATGCGTGTTCAAAGCGGCGTCCATATATTTGAACCAAGGCTTGCATGTTTTCTCTCCTCCCTTGTGAACATTCTTTGTTAAAACTGGCTGTTAAGTCATGATATGTTAAGTTAAGCTTTAGAATCTATGGAACACTGAAATGCAGAGCATGAGAGTTAAGGAGAGGGCAGAAGCAGACAGGGAGTCTAAAGGCTCAGCTTACATGCTGCACAGCTCTGTCGCCTCCAATGGTCAAGGATTGCAATTGTGGCAGACCCAGAGATTCTAAAGCCACCATTACGAGTTAAGGGCTAAATTCGGATGTTATGTTATGTTAATTTATTTTTATAATGCGCACAGCTACCCAACATGGGTTTCCCAGCGCAAGCCAACAGAAGCACAACAGTGATCTAGCATTAGCAATATTGATTAAAAAACCACGTTTTTAATTGTTTACGAAGGTTGGGAAGCAGCTTCTCCCTCCTCATTACAGCAGGCAAGGAGAGGGATGGTAAGGGCGTTATTAATATTTAGGAGCAGAACCAATATTAATTCTGAACATGTAACATAGGGCCTTCCATTTTATACGATGTTCTACTTGATCCGTGTGCAAACGTGTGTTTGCACAGGGATTGGATGATTAACATGCCCTCGAGGTTTTCCCCATATAAATTCTGGCATGTAAAACATGACGGAATTGATCAGGAGAAATATCGGATTTTGCTACATTTCTCACATTAGATTGATGACAAGATTAGCGAGTGAGACTGGTCACATTAATAGGGTACTTTGCATATCTGTCGTCCTATAGTAATGAGAAGACAGTATGACATATTTTTAATTATGTAAATACCCCACTCTATTTCAACAAACTTGTAATGAGGAATTATGCGTATAGAGTTAGGTGCAAAATAATAGAACATAAAAAGTAACAATCAGTCTAAAAACTGCAAGAAGGCAGCTTCTCCTTTTCTTGCAGGCAGGTCAGGTTGGGTATTTTGCACTTGAATTCATTTATTATCTGATAAGCCTTTCTTCTGGCACCAGGACAAGAAGAGAAATGGGAAGTGAGCAAGCATGAAAGACGCCTCATTCCGGAGAACAAGAGAGTTCTGTCTCACAGCGCGGCCCAAGGTGTACGTGACGGCAGCAGCATTTTCAGCCCGCTCACCCAGATCCGCGGCCCGATAGAGCGGCGAAGCGCCACCTGCAAGAGGCAGACATGGCAGCGTTATGTTGATTAGGCTATTTAAAGTGGCACCATTGCTTCCAGATTTTCAGAAACCTTATGTCTTTGACACAACTTCTACTACTACTACTCGTTAACAGAAGGGGGAGGGAGAGGGAATAGTGGATTCTGTCTCCCCTAGCAATTATTATAAACAAAATGGAATCCACTAGGTGGATTGCGGTTGTTACCACAATGGTGGGGAGCAACCAGTGTTGTTAAAATACCCCTCACACACCAACAGGCCCCTTGGTGTCATGCTTCATCATCGGGGTCTTCGCAAACCTCTACGGGATGCGGCGTGCTACGACTTCACGACTACGCAGGAGCACTTTTCTGTGAACTATGTGTTTGGTGTGCGTGAGTAAATAATGTGAGTGGTGAGGTGAAAGTGAGAAGTTAAAAAATACCTGGCACGTGAGTACAGAATTTTTTTTTTATTTAGTCTCCGGCTGGTACTGTTAAAAAGAGTGCTAAAGTGGTTGTGGTTTACTGATTAGGGTAACCCAACCATGTTAGTGCGTCGACATGTTTCGGAGTTAGAGAACCCCTTCTTCAGGACGAGGATGTGCACTACTTATCCCCACCTTACTCACATGTATGTAGATTTTAAAGTGTGCTCTACAAAAATAAGATTAGGTGAGAATGTACCTATCTATGTTTAATGTAAGGTCCGTTGCGCCCAATTGGCGATTAAAGACACCTGTAAACAGAGAAAATCAAGTAAAACAGGGTAATACATGTTTTTTAGTCTCATACTGTGTAAATACACAGAAGGGTAACAAGGAACAAAAATGAAGGTCCAGGAACCCTAAAAAGAAAAAACAGAAAAAACGAACAACATATAAACTGGGACACACATTCATTCATAGTATTTGGTAAGCCCTTGAGGGCGTAGTTTCTGACACAGATGTGTTGCTTACTTATGGAAAGAGGTCAAATGGCCTCATGAGCCACAGCGTGTTGGGGGGTCCGTTCTACCCGATGTGGTAACCTGTGAGGTATTCAAGGAAATGGATCAAAAAATAGTAATTCCTCGATCTTGATGAAGGTTTTTACACACCATTCAGTATATCCATACATTCACACACACTCACGGTTACTCCTAGGGCTGTCTGGCTTCCTACCCCTCCACGCGGCTCCGACGAGTAATTCGTGTGGTCAGGAGCAGGCTTTTTATAGTCTAACTAGCTCCAATTAGCCACTGATTGAAAGCGGAAAAAGCCCATAACAGGACATGACCCTTAGTCTCCATGCCGCTTCTGCGCGCAACGGGTAGGGCGTTCCCGTGCAAATGCGCATGTGCGGGAGAGCGGTGAGGGACTGACGCGCATGCGCATCGCCTCAGTGTGTCTATGACGGCATTAACACAGTGTCTGCCGCTTCGCGCATGCGCGAATCTGGTAATAGACGCCGTGTATCTGTCAGCCTGATGTTATTGCCTCAGAAATGGAAAAATACATAGATTCGAGCTGCAGGAATGGTTTAAGGTTCGATAAGGGTTTTCAGGCACCATGCATAAATCGGCCATGATATCCAGGATATAGTTAAACCCCAGATATGGAAAGGACATTAGGGGAGCTGTCAAAACTAGTTAAAGCTCAAAAAACGAACTGACAAAATAAATGAAAAAATACATTGTTCAGAAAGGTTTTGATCATAGAACCCCTTGAGCTGTAGGTATAGTTATTGCTGCGGGTATAGTTATTACAGCATAAATGATAGCGAGGATGTTTTCTTAGATATGGAATTTTGGCAAAAATCTCATGCAGTAGGGTATCAGGGGTTACCAGTTACTGAAGTAGTTGGCTATCAGTTATTTACGTAGTTGGCAACGTAGTGTTTTTTTTTTAGCGTAGTTGGCTCTATGGAATGGAGTCGTTCAACCCAGTCACATCTGAGCCCAGACGGAACACCTGGATCTGAGTAAAAAACTAAAACAAAGGAAATACCCAGATAAGATCATCAACCAGGCTATGAAAAGAGCCCGGAACAACAACCGGGAAGCTCTTTTGGATGACAACCCACCAAAAGAGGAATCTGGCAGACCAGTCTGTGTCACGACCTACAGCCCTGTGTCGAACCAGGTATCTAAACTGGTAAATAAACATTGGCGCATCCTGACAAGTGTGAGTCTAGATCTGGAAAAACCCATCTTTGCCCACAGGAGAGGAAGAAACCTGAAGGATATTCTGGTCCATACAAGACCCCAAACCAATGTAATACAGCAAACAAGGCTGAAAGGACTACATGGGCATTACCCGTGTGGGAATTGTAACAACTGCCACCTGACTGAGAAAAGCTTGACTCTTGAATTCAGTAATGGCGAAAAGTGGGAACAACGTGCTGTCACGAATTGCAACAGCCGCTATGTGGTGTATCTCATCACATGCCCTTGTGGAAAAGAGTATGTGGGAATGACCACACGTGCTGTAAAAACTAGAATTAATGAACACAAGAGCAATGTGAGATGCAAAAAACAGACAACAAAAATGGCATCCCATTTCCTAGAAGCACAGCACTGTGTAAATGATATACATTGGTCTGTTATTGAACAATTGCCATCAGAAAGAGGCTTATTTGAGAAAGAACAAAGATGGGTGTTCCGTCTGGGCTCAGATGTGACTGGGTTGAACGACTCCATTCCATGGAGCCAACTACGCTAAAAAAAAACACTACGTTGCCAACTACGTAAATAAATGATAGCCAACTACTTCAGTAACTGGTAACCCCTGATACCCTACTGCATGAGATTTTTGCCAAAATTCCATATCTAAGAAAACATCCTCGCTATCATTTATGCTGTAATAACTATACCCGCAGCAATAACTATACCTACAGCTCAAGGGGTTCTATGATCAAAACCTTTCTGAACAATGTATTTTTTCATTTATTTTGTCAGTTCGTTTTTCGAGCTTTAACTAGTTTTGACAGCTCCCCTAATGTCCTTTCCATATCTGGGGTTTAACTATATCCTGGATATCATGGCCGATTTATGCATGGTGCCTGAAAACCCTTATCGAACCTTAAACCATTCCTGCAGCTCGAATCTATGTATTTTTCCATATCTGAGGCAATAACATCAGGCTGACAGATACACGGCGTCTATTACCAGATTCGCGCATGCGCGAAGCGGCAGACACTGTGTTAATGCCGTCATAGACACACTGAGGCGATGCGCATGCGCGTCAGTCCCTCACCGCTCTCCCGCACATGCGCATTTGCACGGGAACGCCCTACCCGTTGCGCGCAGAAGCGGCATGGAGACTAAGGGTCAGGTCCTGTTATGGGCTTTTTCCGCTTTCAATCAGTGGCTAATTGGAGCTAGTTAGACTATAAAAAGCCCGCTCCTGACCACACGAATTACTCGTCGGAGCCGCGTGGAGGGGTAGGAAGCCAGACAGCCCTAGGAGTAACCGTGAGTGTGTGTGAATGTATGGATATACTGAATGGTGTGTAAAAACCTTCATCAAGATCGAGGAATTACTATTTTTTGATCCATTTCCTTGAATACCTCACAGGTTACCACATCGGGTAGAACGGACCCCCCAACACGCTGTGGCTCATGAGGCCATTTGACCTCTTTCCATAAGTAAGCAACACATCTGTGTCAGAAACTACGCCCGCAAGGGCTTACCAGATACTATGAATGAATGTGTGTCCCAGTTTATATGTTGTTCGTTTTTTCTGTTTTTTCTTTTTAGGGTTCCTGGACCTTCATTTTTGTTCCTTGTTACCCTTCTGTGTATTTACACAGTATGAGACTAAAAAACATGTATTACCCTGTTTTACTTGATTTTCTCTGTTTACAGGTGTCTTTAATCGCCAATTGGGCGCAACAGACCTTACATTAAACATAGATAGGTACATTCTCACCTAATCTTATTTTTGTAGAGCACACTTTAAAATCTACATACATGTGAGTAAGGTGGGGATAAGTAGTGCACATCCTCGTCCTGAAGAAGGGGTTTTCTAACTCCGAAACATGTCGATGCACTAACATGGTTGGGTTACCCTAATCAGTAAACCACAACCACTTTAGCACTCTTTTTAACAATACCAGCCGGAGACTAAATACACATTTTTTTCTGTACTCACGTGCCAGGTATTTTTTAACTTCTCACTTTCACCTCACCACTCACATTATTTACTCACGCACACCAAACACATAGTTCACAGAAAAGTGCTCCTGCGTAGTCGTGAAGTCGTAGCACGCCGCATCCCGTAGAGGTTTGCGAAGACCCCGATGATGAAGCATGACACCAAGGGGCCTGTTGGTGTGTGAGGGGTATTTTAACAACACTGGTTGCTCCCCACCATTGTGGTAACAACCGCAATCCACCTAGTGGATTCCATTTTGTTTATAATAATTGCTAGGGGAGACAGAATCCACTATTCCCTCTCCCTCCCCCTTCTGTTAACGAGTATTTGTAGACAGCGCACAGCTGTGGGAGCCCCTCCCTTATCGAACAACACAATTTTTTGGCGACACACTTCACATTCAACATTATATTGACCATCCACCTAAACCACCATGGAGGATGAACACGGGCTAACATTCACTGAGGATGAGATTGACAGAATTTTGGCGCAGGATAATCCATTCGAGGGTTTAAGTACCGACAACCCTGCCCCTACAGTAGGAGATTGGGATGAATTGACCAATGTACGGAAGGTACAGATCAGAGCTGCCCTACATGGTCTACTAATGAGGGAGTATTTAAGGAACAAACTAGCCCCTCAGGGTTTGCTAGTAAAAAATGAACCTTTTATCTTCCAAGATGACTTGGCCTTCAAAAAAGCATGGTCCTTAATCTCCTGGCATTGCACCAGGGACTGGTTGGTACTGATAGTACAGACGGCAAGTAAAAAATCCCAAGAATTAAAGATTGAGATACAGAGACTGGAAGTCCAACTAAAAGGGTACATCCAACCGGCTGATTTAAAGAAAGGTTTGGAAGAACTTAATAAACAAATGTCTGATTTCGAAGCCACTTTGAAACAAAGTAAATTTAATAAATTCAAAAAAGACAAGGACCGTTTCACAGCTGAATGGGCTTACCCATACACCAAAGCGGACTATGTGGCTAGTGGGAATATCAGTGATGCTGACAGCGTCAACTCGGATGGGAGTTCTTCCAGTAACAACTCAGGGGGATTTAGGAACAAAAGACAACAAAGGGGCGGTTATCGCCAACAGAGAAACCAGTATCCACGCCAAAGAGGATGGCGAGGTTTCCAAGGACCACCCATGTTCAACCCTTTTCAGGGCCCCTTTCCAGTTTCCTCAATACCAGTATGGCCCACCACAAATGGGACCAATGTACCCACAATGGGGGGAAGACCAATCCACCGTACCACAACAAAACCAACAACCTTTTTTATCGTGGGGCCCAGGATCCAATAGGGGCAGGAACAAGAGAGGGAACAATGTCACCTGGCAACCGGTGACAGAATCAGACCCCAGAATGCACACCAGGAGCATGACAGCGGGTCAAGCCTCAACCAGCAAGAGAGGGACTTAGTTATAAACATATCCCCGTGGCCACTAACTGAAATACAGAAAAGAGTATTGAACAAAGGCCTAGGCTACGTACCTACGAACAAGCCAGACATTTTTCTCCTACACAAAGAGGTCCAGGATTTTATTAGGACCATCAAGCTAAAAGCTTTCTTCCACAATCAGGCACCCAGAGGCGAGACATCCGACACGGGTTTGAAACCAAAATCTTCCTTTACACCACAGGATAACCAGCTCCCAGTGGAAGTTTTAGCTTTTGAAAAAGCAGTTATGTCGGATTTAGGCAAAATGGATACAGACTCTAGGGTCTTTCAAAACATGAGCAGACTAGAGAACGAAGCTGTGAGGGAATTATCACAAAACAAATTAATCATCATAAAACCCGCGGATAAGGGCGGGGCTGTTGTGATCCAAACAACGACGGCGTACGATCAAGAATGCAGGAGACTCCTTGCAGACAGAAGGAACTATCAGGTTCTGGATGAGGACCCCACAGAGTCCATACGAATCCGAGTAGGAGCAATGACTGAAGAAGCTTTAAGCCATGACTGGCTCACGAAAAAAGAGGCCCTTTTCTTAACACAAAAAACCCCACGAGTACCGTATTTTTATACGATACCCAAGGTTCACAAGAATCTTGAGAACCCCCCTGGTCGCCCCATCGTGTCTGGCATCGCTTCTATATTGGAACCCCTCTCCAAGTTTGCAGATGCTTTCTTGAGACCATTGGTACAGGCCACTGATACGTACCTCAAGGATACTAAAGCCGTACTTCAATTACTAAAAGACCATCCTTTCAATCCTAACTCTCAAATCTTACTGAGCCTCGATGTGGAGAGCTTGTACACCAGTCTCCCACACGATGAAACCCTCAACATCATTGAGGAAGTTCTATACAGCAAACAGTGGCTTTACCATACCCCACGAGGTGTGGTGATGGAATGCATCTCGATGGCCCTTACCAAGAACTTTTTCGAGTATGAAGGCACCCTCTACTTGCAGCGCCATGGGACTAGCATGGGGAGCACATTTGCTCCAAGCCTGGCAGGTCTCTATGTACACCATCTGGAGACTACCAAAATCCTTCACCAGGACAACCCGTTCAGGAGTAAGATCCTGTCCTGGAAACGTTATATTGAGGACGTCTTGGTCATATGGGAAGGAAATAACCAATCTGTCATGGACTTCATGCAATGGATTAACAGCCAGAATGATTTTCTGAGGTTCACCCACCAAATGTCCAATGAGTCCATGGTCTTTTTAGACCTTAACATTTATCATGATGCAGGCCATTTGAAAACTGAGACACACTTTAAACCGACAGCAAGGAACTGCCTCCTTAGGTTCGACAGTTATCATCCACGTCACCTAAGAGAAAACTTACCATATGGGCAGTTCCTACGCCTATGTCGTAACTGCAGCGATGTGGGGAAGTATAAAATCCAAGCACTGGATCTGAGTAAAAAACTAAAACAAAGGAAATACCCAGATAAGATCATCAACCAGGCTATGAAAAGAGCCCGGAACAACAACCGGGAAGCTCTTTTGGATGACAACCCACCAAAAGAGGAATCTGGCAGACCAGTCTGTGTCACGACCTACAGCCCTGTGTCGAACCAGGTATCTAAACTGGTAAATAAACATTGGCGCAGCCTGACAAGTGTGAGTCTAGATCTGGAAAAACCCATCTTTGCCCACAGGAGAGGAAGAAACCTGAAGGATATTCTGGTCCATACAAGACCCCAAACCAATGTAATACAGCAAACAAGGCTGAAAGGACTACATGGGCATTACCCGTGTGGGAATTGTAACAACTGCCACCTGACTGAGAAAAGCTTGACTCTTGAATTCAGTAATGGCGAAAAGTGGGAACAACGTGCTGTCACGAATTGCAACAGCCGCTATGTGGTGTATCTCATCACATGCCCTTGTGGAAAAGAGTATGTGGGAATGACCACACGTGCTTTAAAAACTAGAATTAATGAACACAAGAGCAATGTGAGATGCAAAAAACAGACAACAAAAATGGCATCCCATTTCCTAGAAGCACAGCACTGTGTAAATGATATACATTGGTCTGTTATTGAACAATTGCCATCAGAAAGAGGCTTATTTGAGAAAGAACAAAGATGGGTGTTCCGTCTGGGCTCAGATGTGACTGGGTTGAACGACTCCATTCCATGGAGCCAACTACGCTAAAAAAAAAACACTACGTTGCCAACTACGTAAATAACTGATAGCCAACTACTTCAGTAACTGGTAACCCCTGATACCCTACTGGATGAGATTTTTGCCAAAATTCCATATCTAAGAAAACATCCTCACTATCATTTATGCTGTAATAACTATACCCGCAGCAATAACTATACCTACAGCTCAAGGGGTTCTATGATCAAAACCTTTCTGAACAATGTATTTTTTCATTTATTTTGTCAGTTCGTTTTTCGAGCTTTAACTAGTTTTGACAGCTCCCCTAATGTCCTTTCCATATCTGGGGTTTAACTATATCCTGGATATCATGGCCGATTTATGCATGGTGCCTGAAAACCCTTATCGAACCTTAAACCATTCCTGCAGCTCGAATCTATGTATTTTTCCATTTCTGAGGCAATAACATCAGGCTGACAGATACACGGCGTCTATTACCAGATTCGCGCATGCGCGAAGCGGCAGTCACTGTGTTAATGCCGTCATAGACACACTGAGGCGATGCGCATGCGCGTCAGTCCCTCACCGCTCTCCCGCACATGCGCATTTGCACGGGAACGCCCTACCCGTTGCGCGCAGAAGCGGCATGGAGACTAAGGGTCAGGTCCTGTTATGGGCTTTTTCCGCTTTCAATCAGTGGCTAATTGGAGCTAGTTAGACTATAAAAAGCCCGCTCCTGACCACACAAATTACTTGTCGGAGCCGCGTGGAGGGGTAGGAAGCCAGACAGCCCTAGGAGTAACCGTGAGTGTGTGTGAATGTATGGATATACTGAATGGTGTGTAAAAACCTTCATCAAGATCGAGGAATTACTATTTTTTGATCCATTTCCTTGAATACCTCACAGGTTACCACATCGGGTAGAACGGACCCCCCAACACGCTGTGGCTCATGAGGCCATTTGACCTCTTTCCATAAGTAAGCAACACATCTGTGTCAGAAACTACGCCCTCAAGGGCTTACCAGATACTATGAATGAATGTGTGTCCCAGTTTATATGTTGTTCGTTTTTTCTGTTTTTTCTTTTTAGGGTTCCTGGACCTTCATTTTTGTTCCTTGTTACCCTTCTGTGTATTTACACAGTATGAGACTAAAAAACATGTATTACCCTGTTTTACTTGATTTTCTCTGTTTACAGGTGTCTTTAATCGCCAATTGGGCGCAACGGACCTTACATTAAACATAGATAGGTACATTCTCACCTAATCTTATTTTTGTAGAGCACACTTTAAAATCTACATACATGTGAGTAAGGTGGGGATAAGTAGTGCACATCCTCGTCCTGAAGAAGGGGTTCTCTAACTCCGAAACATGTCGACGCACTAACATGGTTGGGTTACCCTAATCAGTAAACCACAACCACTTTAGCACTCTTTTTAACAATACCAGCCGGAGACTAAATAAAAAAAAATTTCTGTACTCACGTGCCAGGTATTTTTTAACTTCTCACTTTCACCTCACCACTCACATTATTTACTCACGCACACCAAACACATAGTTCACAGAAAAGTGCTCCTGCGTAGTCGTGAAGTCGTAGCACGCCGCATCCCGTAGAGGTTTGCGAAGACCCCGATGATGAAGCATGACACCAAGGGGCCTGTTGGTGTGTGAGGGGTATTTTAACAACACTGGTTGCTCCCCACCATTGTGGTAACAACCGCAATCCACCTAGTGGATTCCATTTTGTTTGACACAACTTCTGCACTCTGATTTGTAGGTGCAAAAATCCAATTTCGCCAATAAACACACCAGCAAGGTGGTAGCATTTGACTCTCATTGGTTAGTTACAATGTCCCCTGTTGCAACAGTCACAGGGGAAAATGTACTCAGCTATATTGTTAGTAGTATTATTTTTGTGGTAATATATAGTATGGTTCTCCAATGTCTGTGCTGGAGGGCCGGAACCAGGCTAGATTTTCATGATAACTACATTTACCTAAATGTGGAAATGCTAAAAATCTGGCATGGATCGGGCCCTCCAGGACCAACACTGGAGTACCCTGATATATATAAATATAGTACAAAGGTGGCCAGGAGGCATTAGAGCACTTCACCATTAAATCACAATGAGTCTCATTTAACTGGTTCCCTGCTCAGGATGGCTCCGGGCAGTCATGAGTCACGGCCTCATGTGCTCATGTGCTCATGACGGCCGGGAGCCGTCCGAACGTTGCCGCTCCGCCCATGCGCGATTAATTCCCCGCCTGTGCGGGCGAATTAATCAGTGGGCGGAGTTCGGACGACTCTCGGCCGTCATGAGCACATGACTACTATGACTCATGACGGCCGGGAGCCGTCCTGAGCACCGCGGCACTGCTCCTGCCGCCCCATGGAAAAATTAACCCCGCTGCCAAGGGGTTAAAAATTGCCAGAGCAGGAGATCTGCCACAGACTGGCAGAACTCCCGCCTGAAAGACTCCTGCTTCCCCTGACCCATTTAGAGGTGGGGAAACGCCGGGTTTCCAAAGGCGGAACCTAAGCTGGCATCAGAAACTCCTGACCTGGCAGCCTGTCTGTCAGAGACACAAGTTCATGGTGGTGGTAGGCGCATTGGCGGACTCAGGTAGTGAAAACAAACAATGGCCGGCATGAGCAGGGACATTTACCTTGCGCATAGGGGTCATTTTATTTGTTTAACTCAAACAAAATCACCCTTTAGGAGTTTGTTTACAAAAACTAAAAAGAATACCCAGGGGGTTAAAATAACATGACAGACCGCTTAGCGTCCGTTTTTGCCGAAGGAGTATCTGCAACACCCAACGCCCTTCAGAAGCATTCGTAGAAAAAGTACTACTCCAAAAAAGCCACAATTGAATATATAAGAAGACAATGACCCATAAAAATGGCCACAAGTGATGACAGGAGAAGGCACTGCAGGGAAATACTGCAAGTGAGGGCAACATTGCTTGGAAAATCAGATTATGTGATCGAACAAAAGTATAGGATAAGCAGTGACGTAAGAGTCAGGCTCCTTGAACAAAATGCATCCTCACTTGAGTCAATTACAGATAACGTGCATGCGATACCAGCTACCATTCAATAACAATGAGTGATATAAGGCTTCATCTAGAGCACACCTGCAGAAATTGTTAGTGTCTCACAAAATGCACTCTTTGCGTTCCTTCTACATGTGTAGTAGGCTATCCTCAGGCTCCCCAAACCAGACACCAATCAGCAAAAAACCAGGTTAGAAACACTCCATAGCCAACTTCCTGCCTGTCCTGAGTTCCCTTCACTGCATCCATATCTCATTGTTCCCATCTGCCAGCATGGCAGTCTGGGGTCCATGTACAATCATTCTTGCATGCAGAGGATGATTAGCTGTAGAACGTTATGCTTTAAGATATGGAGCCTCTGGTGTGAGGACTCAAATCCAACCAGTTGCTCTTGTGAGGTTTTCAAGAAATGAACCTACACGCTTCTATCAAGTAATGCTGTGAATTATTCATAGTACATGATTACAACATATGGCGAGAAGGATGGGAATACTAAAAGATCCTATAATCATAATTACAATTGATAATATTTACAAAACTGTCAAAAGTTTTTACATTTAGAAAACTTACAGAAATAGAGAGTTCATGAGACCAGAATAAATGAAAAGGGATATGGTAAAGGAAGAATTAACTTGACAGGATATTTTGTAACAGAGATTACATTTAAGTAAAGGAAAATGTATGCTGAGTGTATGTAGTCAAGAAGGGACTGCCTTTCTTGGGTTGGATTTACCAGCATCGTTAGGTACGCAGTTTAGGCCAAGGGCCAAAAAATAGTTTAAAGCAATGGAAGAAATTGACTGTTTCGTAGGACCATATCTAGCTGTGTTCTCAAGTGAGTTAGGTATACGGAAAGGATTCAAGCATATTATCGTGCGAAGAGATGCACAAACCAAGGTTCATAAAGTCAGGAACATTCCCCTAGCTTTTAAGGAAGAAGTAAACCTGAAATTCAGAAGTTGGGGTTTATAGTTGTGGTGCAAAAGCCAGATTTTGTGGGGCTCTTCTAAGCTACTGGTTAAGGTTTAAGAATGTGTATGTGTAATATAGAATCTGGTCTTCAGGGGAGTTCTGCATTAGTCAGTTGATCATGAATGATGCCATTGATGGTTGTTGTTAGGAATCTTCACCCAGTTAGTTGTGTACAAGTTTACTTCACAACACTGGTGAGAAAGATGGCATTATCGGAGCAAAGTTTTTTAGTGTCAGCCAGTTAGGGTGTGTGTAGTAGGCTGTGGGATTTGAATAATATCATTTCGATGGACACCCTCTTCCAAATATTAATACAATGGTGACCATGATCAGAAAAGCTAAGTGGTTTTTCCACAACAGATCAATCATCAGCATATAACTAAACAGAGTTGCATACAACATTGGGCCAATTGACTATGCTTATTACACAATTTGTATGGTTGCCATTCGGGTTGGCATAGGCATCTTTTGTCAGAGGTGAATGCTCAACCTATTTGGTGATATGGCAGGAATGTGGTATAAGGATGACATTTTGATTCACTCTGAGACAGAAAAGGTCTGATTGAGAAAAGCTGCGATGTAAATTCAAAGTGGATAGCATAACAAGTCAAGTAGAGTCTTTATTCGGTGTATTTCAACCATAAAAGTGCATAGACATACAATACATACATAAAATGACATTAGATAAAATATAATTGCAGATATTAAAAGGACTGTCTACATTACAACCGTAAAGCTCCAGTTCATTATAATCACTTCATTCATTGGTCCAAACAAATTCGCAATTTAAGAGACAGTTTTAAAAATTCAAGAACTTGGAGGACACTATCACTGTGCAGCAATTGTAAATATAAAAAGGCTGGTCGTATCTGATTAAAATTTAATTTCTTTAAAAGAGCAATTAAAAAGCGTTTACGCGGGAATTCATAAAATCTGCATAAAAACATAAAATGCAACATATCCTGTGGAGACTTTCCGTCGCAGCCACAGGATATTGGATTTTTACAAAAACTCTCATTTTTGGGTCTGATAAGCAGATGTTGGAACAGATTAAATCTGAATCTTGTTAGTAGAAACTTATCGTGAGTGCTAAGAGTGCCGAGTAGGTAAGGCTCTGTTGTCAGGCAGGTTTTAACCATAATAAATTTCCTTGCACTTACTTTATGTAGCTCAACACCCTCCCTCACAGCCTTCTTACGCAGAAGAAAGGTCTGCTTGACTAGGTCAATGTCCCCCTTTCCAATTCCCGACGGGTGTTCAAACAGATCAGGACGACCCAATTCAGAGAAGCAGGTTTTTTAATACTTCAACCAAGGAGTGCCCAACACATTATCATGAGCCATAAAATCATTAACGATTAAATGTGTTAGGGGGATGTCTTCGCATAACCACATTTTCAACCAACAGGTATGGGGTCGTAGGGATAGGGTATCGCTCAAATACCCCACTCCTAGCTCCTCGTGAACTGCAAAGTTGGAGGTGGAGGCCGGGGTACATAGAAGCCGTTTGTAAAAATAATTTTCTGTAATCTGAAGTTGATCCACAGCCATGTAACCCCAAAGCTCACTACCGTAGGCTGCGGTTGCTACAGATTTTGCATCATATCATTTTAACATTGCAGCCGTGGGCTTTTTACCAAGTTTTGAAGCGAAGTTAAAAATGGAGGCATTCACCCTAGTCACATCACATCTTTTCTTCGCAAGTTGTGGGCCCCATGATAATTTAGAGTCAAAGAGAACTCCTAGATAGGAGAATGTATTGGAAAACGGTATTGCTACCTCATCTAGTTTAAAGGTATATTGTCTCTTTGGCTTTTTCCCAACTTGCATAATGTATGATTTTGAGTTGTTCACTAACAGATCTCTGTCTTCCATGAACTTTTTAAATGCATTAAGTAGTAGTTGAAGGCCTTTTTCAGTTCTTGCTAACAACACCGCATCATCTGCGTATAACAAGACAGGAATACTTCTATTCCCCACTCTCGGACTATCTGCTTTCACCTCCTGTAAAACGCCATCCAGCTCATTTATATAAAAGTTAAAAAGGAATGGAGCTAAAATGCAGCCTTGCCGCACCCCCTTCCCTGTTCTAAAATCATCAGTTACTGACAGGTCTTGGCAATACCTTATATTTGCACTTGTGTTACTATGGAGGTCAACCAAAACGTTTATAATACCATTGTCTACTCCCTTATCCCTCATGGACCCCCACAGCTTCCCCCTGTTCACACAGTCGAAAGCTGAGGATAGGTCCATGAAGGCCAGGTGAACTGTTCCCTTTTGTGCAATAGTATACTTGCTAAGTATTAAGAAGAGATTTAAACATTGTGTTGTGGTCGAGCGGCCATTACAAAAACCATATTGAGTAATAGACATGATGTTGTTGTCCCGTGTCCACTCAGAGAGACGCCGCAGTACAATTCTCCCCACTAGTTTCGCCATGGAGTTAATTAGGGAGATAGGCCTGTAACAGATGGGGCTATCCCTATCCCCCTTTTTAAATATAGGCACAATAGTGGAGAGCCCCCAGGATAATGGACATCCGACTCTCGCGGCTGCGTTAATAACCGCCACAATAATCGGGGCCCAGAAATTAGGATCAGATTGAAAGAGATCCGGGGGTATCCCATCGGGGCCTGGTGATTTTCCCGCTGTTAGTCCCTCTATTCCCACTAAAACCTCACCTATACTGACATTAAGGGATGGACCCCCTTTGGTACATTCAGGAAGTATAGCGTTGTCCTCACTACCCCCATACATTTGTTTAAAATGTGCAACCCATTCATCTTTTGTTATAACACATTCTAACCCCTCACCCGAATCTTGCACCAGGAAGGGTTTCTTAAGCACCGCCCAAAATCTAGTGCTATTTTTCAGTGTTTGTGGTTCCAGGATCTCATCCCAGGCCTCATTCTTCAATTCCTCCTTCCGTGAGGCAATGACTGATTTGTACTCTTTACGTGACCTCTGGACTAATTCCTTGTTTCTTGGTATTATCGACAAAGTAGCTCTAAGGTCACGAGAAGCTTTAGAGCATTCCTTGTTGAACCACCTCGGGCCCTCCCTCCCTCTACACTTTACTGGTTCTGTCATTAAAATAGCATAACATATTTTGGACATTATTGAGATGAAGGGAATCAGACCTAAGGATACATTGATTGATACCATCAAAAATGGTGAAGTGCCTAACAACAAGGATGAGGTGAGGTAAGTTTTCGGTGTGATTCAATTTTAGTCAACATTTGGCATGAATTTTTCTGGTAAAAACAAAAAACAGACAAGAATTGCCGAAGAAAGAAAAAATATTGTGTAGACGATGTGTTTCAAAAAGAATAAAAAAACGCAAAGAAAGTAAGTGTGCCTCACATTTAGGTATGTTACAATCGAAATGCGAAAAAAGATGTTATCACGGATGTGACTGCGTAAGGGCTTAGTGCTGTGCTAAGCAGATGTAAACAGGGAACAGGTTATTATTGCCCAAGCATCTTCTTCACTAATCGATACTGAGCATCACTACTCTGTAATAGAAAGAGAGGTGTTACCAGTGTACTGGCCAGCTATGTATTTCAAGACATTTATTTTGGAGTTGCCCTTCAATATTCACACTGATCATAAACATTTGTTGATAAAGAAGGGCTCAGGAATGGCTTTACTATGGATAGCAAATGTTTGGAAATGTGTTTCAATATAATTGTATAAAGGAGAATGTTACAGGAAAGAACAATGAATGTGCTCACAATTTGTCAAGAACCAAGGTTGATAAGGAATCAAGCTGTGTGTGGATTTAGAGGGTAATGAATGACAAGCATGGGTAGCAGTCCTGTGGTGAATAGAAGTGAAAGCAACATCTGAGGTGCTGTGTCTACAGTGTGTATTTGTGGACGAAGAGTTAATGACTTTGGCTGAATGGATTAGGAATGGCTGACCAAGGTATCATGAAGGGTTTGAATGTTTTAGCTGCATTAAACATGAGGTAGGTGAATCTTCATAGGCATAAGGAGAGGGAGTAAATCAATCATTTTCTCCTAAAATCCTGAGAGAAAGAGTTACTTAATCTGCTCACAACACTACCGCCCCTGCCGATGTGGAGAACTACGAGGGGCTCTTCTCAGCATCGGCCAGCACAGCCATCCCGCATGCCACAGGCGCCGCGATCAGGTGTTTCAGGGAGCCGAATATGTGATCTCCGGGAGGTGTCTCTGGCCGGTGATGACTGCACTTACCACATTTGACCTGAGCGGACAGTGAGGGGAGGACGGCTGGATCCATAAGCGTTAAACCCCTGGCGCCTGACTTTAAAATGGCGGCTATAACACTAGCGAGCAGAGCCGGGAGTCCCGCATAGACCCGCAAGCGTCTACCAGCGCCACCTTCACTCCAAACTGTCTTCACTGGGAAGATTTGGCATCCTTCTCGCCTGGACAAGCTTTCACCCACAACCCGAGAGGGTCCCGATCTAACAATGGCCGGCATGAGCAGGGACATTTACCTTGCGCATAGGGGTCATTTTTATTTGTTTAACTCAAACAAAATCACACTTTAGTAGTTTGTTTACAAAAACTAAAAAGAATACCCAGGGGGTTAAAATAACATGACAGACCGCTTGGCGTCCATTTTTGCCAAAGGAGTATCTGCAACACCCAACGCCCTTCAGAAACATTCATAAAAAAGTACTCCTCAAAAAATGCCACAATTGAATATATAAGAAGACAATGACCCATAAAAATGACCATAAGTGATGGCAGGAGAAGGCACTGCAGGGAAATACTGCAAGTGAGGGCAACATTGCTTGGAAAATCATCAGATTATGTGATCGAACAAAAGTATAGGATAAGCAGTGACGTAATAGTCAGGATCCTTGAACAAAATGCATCCTCACTTGAGTCAACTACAGATAACGTGCATGTGATACCAGCTACCATTCAATAACAATGAGTGATATAAGGCTTCATCTAGAGCACACCTGCAGAAATTGTTAGGGTCTCACAAAATGCACTCTTTACATTCCTTCTACATGTGTTGTAGGCAATCCTCAGGCTCCCCAAACCAGACATGAATCAGCAAAAAAACAGGAGAAACACTCGATAGCCAACTTCCTGCCGGTCCTGAGTTCCCTTCACTGCATCCATATCTCATTGTCCCCATCGGCTAGCATGGCAGTCTGGGGTCCATGTACAATCATTCTTGCATGCAGAGGATGATTAGCTGTAGAACGTTACGCTTTAAGATATGGAGCCTCTGGTGTGAGGAATCAAATCCAACCAGTTGCTCTTGTGAGGTTTTCAAGAAATTAACCTACACGCTTCTATCAAGTAATGCTGTGAATTATTCTCAGTACATGATTACAACATATGGCGAGAAGGATGGGAATACTAAAAGATCCCATAATCATAATTACAATTGATAATATTTACAAAACTGTCAAAAGTTTTTACATTTAGAAAACTTACAGAAATAGAGAGTTCATGAGACCAGGATAAATGAAAAGGGATATGGTAAAGGAAGAATTGACTTGACAGGATATTTTGTAACAGGGATTACATTTAAGTAAAGGAAAATGTATGCTGAGTGTATGTAGTCAAGAAGGGACTGTCTTTCTTGGGTTGGATTTACCAGCATCGTTAGGTAACGCTTAAAGCAATGGAAGAAATTGACTGTTGGGTAGGAACATATCTAGCTGTGTTCTCAAGTGAGTTAGGTATACCGAAAGGATTCAAGCATAATATCGTGCGAAGAGATGCACAAACCAAGGTTCATAAAGTCAGGAACATTCCCCTAGCTTTTAAGGAAGAAGTAAACCTGAAATTCAGAAGTTGGGGTTTATAGTTGTGGTGCAAAAGCCAGGTTTTGTGGGTTCTTCTAAGCTACTGGTTAAGGTTTAAGAATGTGTATGTGTAATATAGAATGTGGTCTTCAGGGGAGTTCTGCATTAGTCAGTTGATCATGAATGATGCCATTGAGGGTTGTTGTTAGGAATCTTCACCCAGTTAGTTGTGTACAAGTTTACTTCACAACACTGGCGACAAAGATGGCATTGAGTGGAGCAAAGTTTTTTAGTGTCAGCCAGTGTGTGTAGTAGGCCTGTGGGATTTGAATAATGTCATTTTTATGGACACCCTCTTCCAAATATTAATACAATGGTGACCATGATCAGAAAAGCTAAGTGGTTTTTCCACAACAGATCAATCATCAGCATATAACTAAACAGAGTTGCCTATAACATTGTGCCAATTGACTATGCTTATTACACAATTTGTATGGTTGCCATTCGGGTTGGCATAGGCATCTTTTGTCAGAGGTGAATGCACAACCTATTTGGTGATATGGCAGGAATGTGGTATAAGGATGACATTTTGATTCACTCTGAGACAGAAAGGGTCTGATTGTGAAAGCTGCGATGTAAATTCAAAGTGGATAGCATAACATATTTTGGACATTATTGAGATGAATAGAATCAGACCCAAGGATAAATTGATTGATACCATCAAAAATGGTGAAGTGCCTAACAACAAGGATGAGGTGAGGTAAGTTTTCGGTGTGATTCAATTTTAGTCAACATTTGGCATGAATTTTTCTGGTAAAAACAAAAAACAGACAAGAATTGCCGAAGAAAGAAAAAATATTGTGTAGACGATGTGTTCCAAAAAGAATAAAAAAACGCAAAGAAAGTAAGTGTGCCTCACATTTAGGTATGTTACAATCGAAATGCGAAAAAAGATGTTATCACGGATGTGACTGCGTAAGGGCTTAGTGCTGTGCTAAGCAGATGTAAACAGGGAACAGGTTATTATTGCCCAAGCATCTTCTTCACTAATCGATACTGAGCATCACTACTCTGTAATAGAAAGAGAGGTGTTACCAGTGTACTGGCCAGCTATGTATTTCAAGACATTTATTTTGGAGTTGCCCTTCAATATTCACACTGATCATAAACATTTGTTGATAAAGAAGGGCTCAGGAATGGCTTTACTATGGATAGCAAATGTTTGGAAATGTGTTTCAATATAATTGTATAAAGGAGAATGTTACAGGAAAGAACAATGAATGTGCTCACAATTTGTCAAGAACCAAGGTTGATAAGGAATCAAGCTGTGTGTGGATTTAGAGGGTAATGAATGACAAGCATGGGTAGCAGTCCTGTGGTGAATAGAAGTGAAAGGAATATCTGAGGCGCTGTGTCTACAGTGTGTATTTGTGGACGAAGAGTTAAAGACTGTGGCTGAATGGATTAGGAATGGCTGACCAAGGAATCATGAAGGGTTTGAATGTTTTAGCTGCATTAAACATGAGGTAGGTGAAGATACATAGGCATAAGGAGAGGGAGTAAATCAATTTCTCCTAAAATCGTGAGAGAAAGAGTTACTTAATCTGCTCACAACACTACCGCCCCTGCCGATGTGGAGAACTACGAGGGGCTCTTCTCAGCATCGGCCAGCACAGCCATCCCGCATGCCACAGGCGCCGCGATCAGGTGTGTCTGCTCACAAACGCCCACATGAATCAAGTGATTTTGGAGTCGCAAACGGTGCGATTGCGAAAAATCGGCCGTTTGCGATTCCAAAATCACTTTTTGGGATGCAGTAAACAATTTCACAAAACTCGCAATTTTTTGCAATTCCTAAAAATGCGATTGCATTTAAGGAATCGCATTTGTGCGATTCCTTAAATGCAATGCATGAATTTTTTTTAAAATGCTAATTCGGAAATAGGAGGTGCAAATTAACATGAGGTTGACCCTCGTGTTAATTTGCGAAATCTTGCAAAAATGCTCAAAAAAGCATTTTTAAAAGTGTCATGTTACACACACATGTCCTTTGGACATGTGTGTGTGAAACTTGCACTTAAATAAACATTTCAAGGGCACAGGGGGGGGGTCCTTTGCATCAACAAATTGCGATTTGCAAAATAAAAATTGCAAAAAGGCATTGATTCCTATGGGCCTCTAGGCCCATAGGAATCAATGTAATGCCATTCCTTAATTGCGATTCGCAGTTAAGGAATCGCAAATACAGAAAATTAAGAAATCCTAAAAACTTTTAAGATTTCTTGATGCATAGGATTTTGCAATTCCTAAATTGCGATTCCTTAATTTTCGCAATTTAGGAATCGCAAAATCCTACAATGATGCATGTGGCCGAAAGAGCAAAGAATAGAATCAGAGAGATATTTTTGTAGCCAGGCATGAATAGATAGGGAAGATGGTTAAAGACTGTGAATTGTACAGTCAAAGTGACAATATTCAAAAGACACACAACAAACCATTGTAACTAGTAGAGGGTGCTATGAGACTTTGGGCGAAAGGTGCGATAGATGTTATAAGACCGATCAATATTTTGGGTGTACAGAACACCTAGTACCATTGGTGGTGATAGCAGATTATTTTTCAAAGTGGTTTGCTATAGAATTAATGAATGAGGTACCAAGACATAACATAATTAAGGTTATGAAGAAATATGTCCTCAGGGAATATTGTGCAGTTTTCTTCCATTGAAATAGAAAATTATTTGAAGGAGTGGAATGTCAGAGAACAGAGGATGACATATACAATCCGAGAGCCAATGGAAAAGGCTAGAGGATAAATAGAGGGTTTGAAGTGGGAATCTAGGTACCAGCAGTGAATGGGAAACCATATTTTGAGTTTATAAATCAGATGTTGTGGACATAGAGACAACGTATTCTTGTTTTAAATTGTTAGGAGGGAGAAACCAAAGACTATATTAATTATATGAGAAACAGGGATGAGCATCAAACCCAATAACAAACAAAATTGAAACAAATGTAAGGAAAATGTGATTTTTTTAAAGCTATATTTAAGGTTTGCAGGGGATTCTGAGTAAGAGAATGTTGGGGGATCCATGCAAGCCATACCTCCCTGGACTTCCCCGGGTGTCTTGTTTTCAGAACTGTCTGGGTTTGGTAGGTTTCCCCAGAAGGCCGCCAAGCGCGGCACCAAAAACGCAAAACTGGTTATTTTGTGATAGATAATTTTGATGTCCCCACAATATGCTTTGGGCCCTTCCTTGTCACTGGCACGTGGCCCACCCACACAATTGAGGCCTTTTTTCTTTCTCTGGAGTCCTGAGGGAATGCCGGGTGGTAGGAAATTTGAGGCTGCCTGCAGATTCTAGGACTTTTCTTCATGGAAATACAAGGAAATATTGTTTTTTAGGCAAAGGTTTGAGCTTTACAGCAGATTCTGGGTAAAAAAACCTGGCGAGAGCCACGCAGGCCAATGCACCCCTGGACTGCCCTGTCTAATTTTTAAAAAGTGCAGGTTTTTCTAGATGCCGGCTGAGCTACGGCCCAAAATCAACAGCTACTCATAATGACAAAAAAGTTCTTAGCACGGGCCATCTTACCACCACATATATAAATCTGGTGCTAATTTGTTATAGTTAATCCACCACTTACAATAGTTGGTTTTAACAACTCCAGAAATTATGGCTGCAAAGCACAAAATACTCAACGTATCAGAATATTGAAACCAAGACTTCAGAAGGTGAGCCATAAAGCCACATCAACGCACCAACCACTTTGTGGTCCATACACACGCCATTCACGCACCACACACAAGAGTTTCATACCGCAGGTCACGGGCCCAACCCAACCGATCAGTGCACTCACATCAACTTACTGCCACCATGCAAGGGCCCATCACGTTCATACGCCACAGGACAGAATCAGGACAGAATCAGTATGACTGCATTTTACCACCTGCCAAGTAACCGCCTCCTTCTTTGTGAACATTATTGAACAGAGGCCTACTGAACCTTTACTAATGGCTCCCATGACAGCTACATGAGGCACAGGAAGGCATGTCTTTCATGCACCTTTAGCACACTCACTATGCTAAATCCAACTCCTTCCAGTTTGTGAATGCAAGTTGGGGATGTCAGAGTATGCCCCATAGCCTATTTCATGAACTGAGTAATCATCTCTAACTTTGAAAATAAGGCAAACATGCCGGGGAACTTTCCAAAGTTTCCTAAGGAGAACATCATAAACTATAAAGAACTGCAGTTTTTGAAACACAGGGCAGTTCGGGAGAATGTAGCATATGCCCCATCCACCATTATGTGCAGTGCTAAGACTGAAATGCACTTTTCACACCGCAAACTGAACTTGGCAAGTAAGTCAAACATTGACCCATACGTGCCATGGTAATTTAATGCGAGTGCAGCACCAATGGGTTTGTATCCATAGGTGAAGATGAAGTCATGACGTGTATCTGTACTACCTTTGCTATCTGTCTTCTACCTATGCAATATCCAAGGGAAAGCACACCAACTGCAGGCCTTTCTTACCAGTTCGTGTCGCTATCGTCATCAGAGTCCTGTCTAATTCTGTATAATCGCCATGTGAACCTTCAGCCCCCAGCTCCGTGAAGCCTGAGAAAATGTGTCTGTCATGCACTATCAACGCACTTACTGTGCTAAATACAACTCCTTCCAGTTTGTGCATGCAAGTTGGGGGTGTTCGAGGATGCCCTGCGAGGCCTGTTCCTCGAAGTGAGCAAGCAAATCTACAGTTCAAACTAAGGAAAACATGCTGGGTAATGCTGCCTAAGGTCCCTAAAGTAATAAGCCAAACAAACTTTCTATGGGACTTATTCACCAACGCTTTTACCTTTGCTTTGAAAGTGTGAAAACTCAATTACTAACTAGTATCATACTCAATGTTACTGAAATAAGCATTTGCAGTGCAACAGGTCTCGCATTCACATGAGTTAAAGCTATTAGCATTGTAAATGACAATGCCTTTTATTTATGTTTTGGCTTTTAAAACTTAAATAAAAGGCATTGTCATTTACAATACTAATAGCTTAAACTCTTGCAAATGCGAGACCTATTGCATTGCAATAAAGGGCCTTCTCGACCACTTGTTAGATTGTAAATATCAGAGGAAGAGACCGGCCTGCGACGTCTTCACAGTAGTGATGAATAGTGCAGTGAAGAAGATGTGTAGGTGTTGTAAATTACACAGACACAAAGTGTGAAGTAACAGTTATATATGGTCCGACCTATAAATACTAACAAAGAGAGCTATAAATACTAACAAAGCGCTCCAACAACTTTCACTCTATGATTACTAAGCCCAGGCAGAGAACTCAGCTCCGCCCGCGGAGTGTCTGGAGATTGCCCAACTCTTCATTCCGCAGAGAACGCGAAGAAGGTAAATCTCCGCCTGTCCCCGCCTCCACCCCCCTAAAAACAAGTAATTCTACATTAATTAAAAGTAAATTAAAAACCACTTACCTGTACTGCGGCGTCCATGGGCTGCTCTTCCTCGCCGCCCGGATAATCCTTGAGAAAACTGCCCATGAGCGCGTGCCCAAGCATGCTCATTTCTTGCAGGAAATGCGTTTTCTCAAGGATTACCCAGACAGAGAGAAATAGGAGGAGGGCAGCCCAGGTACGCCGCAGTACAGGTAAGTTTAATTTACTTTTAATTAATGTAGAACTACTTGTTAATAGGGGGGTGGAGGTGGGTAGCGTAGTGGATCGGAGTTTGTTTGCAACTCCCTTGACCTCCACGTAGCTCCGCTATGCCCAGAGTTAGTGATTACACTGTCGTGGATGAGGAGGAAGAGAGGGGGGCTATTTCCTGCCTTCTCCATCCATAATTTGAGTGTGCAATGTGGCTTCACCTCCTGGTGCAGGGCGGGCGGTGCTTTATACCAGACATGGAGGGAAGGATGGTATTTGCTGCAGCTCCGGCCTCGTACAGTGCCCCTGCTATTACTAGTGAGCGAGAGGCACTGAGGTGGTGGCGGTATTGGTGGTAGTGGTATTGGTGGTGGTAGTACTGGTATTGGTGGTGGTGGCATTGGTAGTATTGGAGGTGGTGATATTGGTGGTGGTATTAGTGGTGGTATTAGTGGTGGTGGTGGTATTGGTGCTGGTGGTGGTATTGGTGCTGGTATTCGTAGTGGGCATATTGGTGGTGGTAGTCTTGGTGGTGGTTGCATTGGTTGTGGTGGTATTGGTGCTGGTATTGGCGCTGGTGGTATTGGTGCTGGTGGTATTGGCGCTGGAGGTGGTATTGGTGGTGGTATTGGTAGTGGTGTTGATGGTGGTATTGGCGGTGGTGGTGGTATTGATGGTGCTGGTGGTATTGGTGATGGTGGTAGTGGTTTTGGTGTTGATGGTGGTATTGGAGGTGGTGGTGGTGGTATTGGTGGTGGTATTGGCGGTGGTGGTATTGGTGGCGGTGGTGGTATTGATGGTGGTGTTATTGGTGGGGGTGGTATTGTTGGTGGTGTTGTTAATAAAACAGGCTTTTGAAAACTACCTTTCAGTAGGGTTTAGTACAGATGACATGTAATACAGATGTGCTGTTGTCAGCTTCACATGAGTTAATTCCCTAATCATTTCTAAATCCATTTTACTCGGGTTGGGGGGGTGGATTAAACAGATATGAGATAATGCCTGGTTAAAGTGATTGAAAGCAGGTGCCCGTGTTACAGGGGCGACTGTGCTGCTTAAAAAAACACAAGCGGTTTCAGCTGAAGCAGTGCATGTCCGGCCTGCAGTAAGAGAAATTCAATGAAGTAAATAAGCGCATGTCCGGCCTGCAGTAAGAGAAACTCAATAAAGTAAATAGTGCTAAACAACAGATCCTGTGTTTCATCCAATTAAAAGGGCCAGTCGCCATGGGAGGTTACAAATGAAGACAACGCTGTACTAAGGAGGGACTAACAAGCCTATCAATGAATCCAAAGGCAGCATTTACAAAAGACAATGACACAAGCCAATTAAAAATATGGGAGGCGAGTGGGTGCGGTTTCTCTCCCATACTCTTCTACAGCAGTCTCGCAGAGCAGCCAGGGTATGCGAGCTGCAGCTAGGCTCGATCTAAAAGGGTACAGGACACAATATCTTGTATGATGATTGTTTTGACATCTTATAATAAAGATGTGAAAACAATCTTATAATGAAGATGTGAAAACAATCTTATAATAAAGATGTGAAAACAATCATCATACAAGATATTCTGTCCTGTACCCCTTTTCAATAACATAGTTATGATACAAGTTACTAATTAGGTTTGCACACTATCGAAGCAAATACAAATGTTGGTGCATAAGTTCCATGGGGCATTTATTTGACTTATTACACTTACTTTGGTTCTCGATGACAGTCAGGGTAGTCCTTGTGCAGTATACATAAGTTCCCTAACAAGCACTTCAAAATCCGGTCAAGCCTTTAACATTTTGCCAAACAAGGTACTCCATGACAACGTGACTTATGTTCTGACCACCAGTATGTGCAGTGTGGGGACTATAATGCACTTGTCAATCTGCACACAGAACACCTACCACGTTCTGAGGGCGGATAAAGATGTTGAGCAGGCCATAAGGAAGTCCATGATTTCTTGAAGTAGATTAACTAAAATTCTGTGGAAGCTTGCCTAGCGAAGTTGTGGCCCATATATGGTAGGTATCCATTCACAGCCACTGAAAGGTTTACCAAACGGCAGCTCCACCTCCGTCAATTTCCCAATACTTTGCTATAGTATGATACAACATAAAGCAAGTAGGAAAACACAGGGCTGGCTGAGATGGGCACTGGGGATAGTAAATAAAACTCTCCTGCCTCTTTCTCTGCATCGAGCACACTTTACAACAATTACATGGTTGCTGCTTTTAGGGTGTTGCAGGAATGCGATCAGCAAAGTGTCGCTCCTGGAGCCTTGCCACATCCTCCAGAACAGATTAAGTGCTGCTTCTGTAGCAGTGGGTCTTTCAAAGACCAATGAAAGTCAAGGAAAGACATGCCTCTTCCTGTGGTTGTCTGATGATAAACAACATACGCATTGTAGGCTGACATCTGGATTAGGTGGGTAAACAGTTTCTCATACCAACTGCGAGTTTTACGACTCGCAATGTATGGCTGAAGATCTTGGTTTTTCTTGTCCACTACGCCCTTGTACTTGTTGTAATTAAGTACACAGGTGGGCTTGTAGACTTCTTCCATCTGACCCCAAACCATGACGGGGAAGTGCTCTCATCGTGAATTGTAGTGATCACATACACATCATGCCTATCCGAGAAATTGACTGCGAGCAGTTTGTTGGGACACAGTGCAATGCTGTGCGATTTCTGGAGGTTCTTGCAAACAAGCTCCGGCGGGAATCCTTTGCGGCGAAACGAACTGTATCGCAGGCCACAGTGCCAGCTTTGTAGAGCTCTCCGAACAGCACTAGTCCTGTACAGAAATTGTCCACATAAAGGTTATAACCTTTGTGAAGGACTGCCTGGACAGGCTCCCATACAATCTTTCCTATGGCCCCTAGGGTGGGAGGGTAACCAAGAGTTTACACTGTAGCACTTCCCTGTATACACTCTCAAGCTGTACACATAGCCAGTCAAGCTCTCATACAGCGTGTACAGCTTGATGCCATAGCGAGCTTGTTTGCTCGTAATGTAATGCCTTTGTACAGGATCAAGGACTCATCCATTGCTGTATCCTTTCCTAGAGTATAAATAAACCTCTGAAAATCTGGCAGACAAATGTTCCACGACAGGCAGAATTTTGAATAAACTGTCATGGTCTGGTTGGTCCCGGGGCAATGTAGCAGAATTGTCATTGAAATGCAGCATGTGCTGCAATAATAATAATAATATAATATAAACCATAGGGTTGAACCCATAAAGTCTGAGGGACCTGGGTGATACTTTATATAGGCAGAGGGGTCCCAGACTGCAACAATAATTAGAACAGTATGAAAGAATAAATAAAGAGGGAAATTATTAGTCTGGACAATCAATTACAGTGCAGTGTTTTATTCACAGCGCACTATTATAACCTTCTCATGGTTAGATAATGTATATCATACAGGTGTTCAAACTAATGTTTGTGCCCATAAGGAAGAAAGAAAGGGAGGGAGAGAAGTGTTGGGTATAGTTAAGGTAAAAGTAAAGTGACTCGCTATACAAATGAAATAGCATCAGCAAATACATTGATAATCATGTATACTTTGTACAAGATGGTCCCCATTTGGCGGGGCCTCAAAAGAAACATGCAAACATCTAAAAAATTTTTAGTATAATCAAACTCCAGAAGAGCTGTATAAATCACGCTGGTATTCAGAGTTGACGAGGTAGATAACAGTCCCTTGGATGTGTAGGATGGTTAGTCCTTACAATGCGGGTCTTCATCAGGACAGGTAAGGGATGGGCAAAAACCTCCTAGGGTCAAAGGAAATAGAAACTATTTACAATGAGAGACTCAGAAATGTATCGAGCCGGCGGAAATACCGCAGGTAGACTTGCATTAAAATATTGAGGACTATATACACAGAGCCACATAGTGTGCTCTCAAAAAATAGATCGTGTTTACCTACCCCATGGGTTGGTGCACGGTAAACCACTCTTATTCGTCGACGATCTACAGAAATTAAAGGACCTAATGAGAGGTAGCCGTAAAAAGGGGTGTAAGAGCAGTGTGGCCCAGGGCATCTACATAAGTTACCTTTTTGAAGAATCAAAAGACAGCACGGAAAACTAGATTTTTCAGCAGCCCAATAATGGGGTCGGATGGCAGCAAATTTTCGTCAGAGATCTAAGGAGTTAAATGGACCTTATGAGGGACGGCTGTATTACTGTGTGCAGACATTACGAGCAAAGTGATCAGAGCCCTCTAGATCGTTTACCTGTTGTGGGCAGAAACGGCTGGAAAAATTCGGCAGCGCGATTCTGGGGAAAATGAAAAAACGTAGATTAGTAAATCTACGCGCCACAGTTATAACAGAGTCTACTCGCAAAAGTACTCTGAGGAATCGCATTACGCTCACCTCATTAATCCGATGCATTCAAGAGCAAATTCACTTGATCGCCTCCATTCCCTGGAACCAGGAAGTCAGGCGGGAAGGGGGCGTGGCATCCTTAAGACCTACACTGATGGATATAGAGGACAGACTAGTCTCTCACTGCTGCTAGGTAACCATTAGCGTCCCATAGGGGGAGCGAGGTCTTAGTGAAACTCCGTGTAGTATTTAATGGAACTAAAAGCCAAAAGATTCAAGGACATATCACCATGATGGTTAAAATTGTACGTTGGAGCATATATTTGTACATTAAGCCAATAGTGTATCAATAAGTCTAGAGCAAAATAGATTTAACAGCACGTATTTGGCATAAGGTTCAATGGTGATTAGAAAGGAATAAGAAATTAACCAATTTACGCCATACAAAACAATCTTTCAGGAAATTCTCAATCACGTGAACCTATCCACAGGATGGTTAAGACGTAGTATTGATTAAGTTTGATGAGACACAGCCACATTGATAATCTGCGTGAACCTGCCAAACAAGGCGGTCAGACGCATATGATTGGTATCAGAATAACTGTAGGATGACAGAGAGTTACAGTGTAAGTTTAGGGGGAAATCATATTTGGCAGGATAGATTTCAAAGATTAGCCCGTTGAGAGAAACTGCTTTCGGATTCATTAAGGCCATTGCGGACCGAGTCGAAAAAATCAATCCATTTTAGTTCCCTTGTATTGAGAATGCGAGCTATGTTGCCACCCCTTGGGCCCAAAGTGACCTGTTCCAGTACTATCCATTTCAGATTTTCTGGTAGGTGATTCTCTTTAGTGCAGTGCTCCACCAAAGGTGCTCCTAACACCTTGCAGCGAATGCGACTACAATGTTGGAGAAAGCGCATTTTCGCTCGTTGTTGTGTCTGCCCAACATAGATTAGATCACACGGACAAATGATACAATACACCACATTCTGGGTGTTGCAGTTGGTGTGTGATTTCAGAGTTACACGTAGCTGTTTGTAGGCAAATTCCTTGGTCTGTATAGTTGACGGGCATGCCTTACAGTTGCCACATCTGTAATGCCCTACGATTGGTGCAAGATTCCACATAGAGGTGATGGTTTGTCCCTGGTTATTGTCAAGAAATGAACATACCACGTGATCCCGTATATTTTTGGCCTTCTTGAAGGAGTGCAGCGGGGGATTCTTGAGTGCAAGGTCATCTGAGATCAGGTGCCAATGTTTGTTGATCACTTTTTTGATCGCATTACTATGAGTAGAGAAGGTTGTTACACAAATCAGGCGTTTCTCATCACTCGGTATACGTTCATTGGGTTGTAACAGGACCTCTCTGGGATTGAACCATGCTCTTTTTCTGGCTTTTTTGATCAGACGTCTGGGGTAGCCACGTTCTATCAATCGTTCCATCAAATTCCCAGACTGTGCCATGTAGTCATCCTTTTTACTACAGTTGCGGTGGATCCGCAAAAATTGTCCAAAGGGCAAATTATCCCTCAGGCCTCGGGGGTGGTGGCTGGAGTATTGTAATAGCGAATTTCTCTCTGTCGGCTTCCTGAACAGGGTTGTGTGGAGTGCCCCTTCTTCTGCAATAACTGAGATATCCAAAAAGTTTATGATTTTTTTATCAAAGTGGATAGTGAATTGGATATCCTGCGATCTCATGTTAAGCCAGCTGAAAAAGTCTGTTATTTCTGTTTCGGTCCCTGACCAAATTAAGAGTATATCATCGATATACCTCATCCACATGTGTATGTTGGATCTGAAAGGATTGATGTCACTTAATACAAATGTGTCTTCATAAGTCAACATGAAAATTATGGCCAGATCCGGGGCAAAGGCTGCCCCCATTGCCACGCCTTTGGTCTGGAGATAGAACTGTTTTTGAAACAGAAAAAAGTTTCGCATCATGGCGATTTTCAGTAGTAGGATAATAAATGTCGTGGGAACACGAACAGGTGCTTCACGTTTGTCCAATGCCAGTGCTGCCACCACCAGTGCTTCATCCTGAGGTATGCTCGTGTATAGCGAAACAATATCGCATGTGGCCAGTAGTTCATTCCTTGGGTCAAAAGGACGGCCGTCTATCATATTGATCGTGTGTGTGGTATCACGTAAATAGGTAGCAGTGCCCTCGGCCAACGGTTTCAAGAAAAAATCTATGTATCTACATAGAGGTTCTAATATTGAGCCACATCCGGAGACGATCGGTCGACCCGGGGGCTTCTGTTGGTCTTTATGTACTTTAGGTAAAGTATAAATTGTTGGAATCCTAGGGTTTTTTTGGTTGAGATACTGGAATTCTTGTTCCGAGAGAAATCCTTGTTCAAGGCCCTCTTGTGTGACTCTGAGGATCTCAACAGCCATGTCTCTCGATGGATCTCCCGGTAGCTTTTTGTAGCTCACTCCATCTTCTAATTGTCTCATGATCTCTTTGGTATAGTCGTCCACGTTCTGGATCACGATCGCGCCTCCCTTATCGGCAGGTTTCACTACCACTGCCTTATTTTCTCTAAGTGAAGTCAACGCAAGTTTCTCTGCTCTGCTAATGTTATGCTTTATGAACTTCTTTTCATCGAGGGTCTTTTTGACATCACGTAGTACAAGGCTTTCATATGCCAAGATACATTGGCTCATGGCATAGGTGGGGGGAACAAAAGTAGAGGGAATTCTTAGACCTGTGACGGAGGTGTGTGGATGTGAAGGCTTGTCCTTAAAGAAATAACTGAGTCTTATCTTGCGAAAAAAGTTGTGCAGTTCCGCTATTGTGTTGAAGACATTGGGTCTAGATGTTGGTACAAAAGAGAGACCGCGGCTGAGTACCTTGATTTCTTCTTCCTTCAAATTATACGTGGAGATGTTCATTACGGGTGAGGCAGCTGGCCTTACCATCTGTAATTCTTCCTGCGGGTCGATCTCTCTCCGTGTTCTTCCTGGGGGAAATTCACCTGTTTGGTGCCTCTCCCTCTGCCCGAGTCCCACTCGTCTCGTGCAATCTGTTGGCCTCTCCCGCTGCCTCTGTTCCAATTGTTGCCTCTGCCCCGTGGGGGTCTCCATCCACCTTGTCCTAAAAAAGGAGGATTAGGTTGGTATGCGGGCCCGTAAGCTTCTTGGTATCTATAGGAACTACTCGGACCAGCTTGTTCAAAATCTTCACCGGAACTATAAGACGAGTCAGAGAAAGTAGTAAAATTTCGTCTGCCCCTAAATCCACCACGGCCCCGGTTGGTGAATCTACCTTGGTTATCCTGACGGTAGTATTCTTCCTGAAGGTAGGGGTATGTTTTTTTCTTATCGTATAATCTTAAATCTCTCGCAAGTTTCTCCAATTTCTTTTTGATGGTACTTGTCTCGAAATCCTGGAGTGAGGCAACAAGTTTGGTTAGAGCTTCTTTAGAATTGGTGAGAGTGGAGTCACTAGTGATTTCAGCCTTCAAATCTGCTATCTGTTTGGTCAGGATGGTTACTTGGTCATTGGCCGTCTCGATGCCAAGCACCATCCAGTGGCGTGAACAATTGTTTGCGACAAAACTAAACCCTTCTCGAAACTTGGGGACATCCACAAAGATTGCTGGTTCGACTTTGACTTGTAGGCCAACCGGAATGATGTTAGATTGCAGGCATTGTGCTAGGAAATATTAACAGAAGCAACAGGACAACAAAGACCAAGGTTTAGCACAACCAAAACACTAGTCCAAATGAAATTAAGAGTGGTGCAGCACACTTCCTGCGCCCGTTGTCCTTGGGCACAAAAAACAACCAAATATAAAACAGAATGGAAGGCGCACTCAAAGGAATTACGCTGGAACTTGTGATCTTGAGTTTTTCTTTTTCTTTATTTAGGTAATTTTACCAAAAAGGACATATACAGCCAACGCGTTTCGTTACGTCTTGTAACTTCGTCAGGGCTAGGTCAGTGATGTTAGTTTGGAACCATAAACGACCAGCGAATTGTAAATGATGCAGGTATGAAGCCGGTGCCGAGGCCAATGTCAGAAAATCTAAGTCATAAAACCGGGTGAAGCTGCTATAGATTAACTGGTTCCAAGACAAATAGGCACTGAGAAACCGCCGTTGTTTAATAGTTGGTAACGCAAAATACAAAGATCTTATTTCTACGCAATGTTTACTGGAAAACTTTTATCCTAGATGTCACACAGGGACGTGTATAATGTTCTCAGGTGGTTTATATGACTCGTACTCCTGGACCGTGCCGCAATTATGGACAACGACCCTCTGGACACAATAGTCCCCCCAAGTATATCGAGTTAGGCTCCCGGCATGGTAGCTCGGATTCGAAGGAGTATGCCTATTAAACAACGGCGGTTTCTCAGTGCCTATTTGTCTTGGAACCAGTTAATCTATAGCAGCTTCACCCGGTTTTATGACTTCGCTGGTCGTTTATGGTTCCAAACTAACATCACTGACCTAGCCCTGACGAAGTTACAAGACGTAACGAAACGCGTTGGCTGTATATGTCCTTTTTGGTAAAATTACCTAAATAAAGAAAAAGAAAAACTCAAGATCACAAGTTCCAGCGTAATTCCTTTGAGTGCGCCTTCCATTCTGTTTTATATTGTGCTAGGAAATGTCCATGTAATTTCGTGCGGATTAGTTTCTTCTCAAGGCGCTCTAGTCTGTTAACTTTGTCATTGAGCGAAAAGTCAATAGCTGGTATGTTAGGTGAAAGGAAGTTATAGGCTGGATCTTGAAGTAGGTCCTTGATATAATCCTCAGTGTAACTAAGAATGTCTTTGTCAACCATTTTATAGGTTAAACAATCCACAATTTTTAACTACTGTGGTACATGTAAAGCAACCTCGCAGACAAAGTCTGCACGAAGTATAATATAAACCATAGGGTTGAACCCATAAAGTCTGAGGGACCTGGGTGATACTTTATATAGGCAGAGGGGTCCCAGACTGCAACAATAATTAGAACAGTATGAAAGATCGTCGACGAATAAGAGTGGTTTACCGTGCACCAACCCATGGGGTAGGTAAACACGATCTATTTTTTGAGAGCACACTATGTGGCTCTGTGTATATAGTCCTCAGTATTTTAATGCAAGTCTACCTGCGGTATTTCCGCCGGCTCGATAAATTTCTGAGTCTCTCATTGTAAATAGTTTCTATTTCCTTTGACCCTAGGAGGTTTTTGCCCATCCCTTACCTGTCCTGATGAAGACCCGTATTGTAAGGACTAGCGATCCTACACATCCAAGGGTCGAAACGTAGACTGTTATCTACCTCGTCAACTCTGAATACCAGCGTGATTTATACAGCTCTTCTGGAGTTTGATTATACTAAAAATGTTTTAGATGTTTGCATGTTTCTTTTGAGGCCCCGCCAAATGGGGACCATCTTGTACAAAGTATACATGATTATCAATGTATTTGCTGATGCTATTTCATTTGTATAGCGAGTCACTTTACTTTTACCTTAACTATACCCAACACTTCTCTCCCTCCCTTTCTTTCTTCCTTATGGGCACAAACATTAGTTTGAACACCTGTATGATATACATTATCTAACCATCAGAAGGTTATAATAGTGCGCTGTGAATAAAACACTGCACTGTAATTGATTGTCCAGACTAATAATTTCCCTCTTTATTTATTCTTTCATACTGTTCTAATTATTGTTGCAGTCTGGGACCCCTCTGCATGTGCTGCAATAGCAAAAAACAATCTCTATTCATGTAGGGTGTAAACATGCGGGTTACCCAAACCGTACCAGTAGGACAGCACAGTTGATTTATGCACTGCCCTCATTTTGAGCATAAGGTCCAAAAATGTCTTCAACTCCCCTAATGAAGTGTCAGTCCACTAGTGTACCCAAAAATTAGGCCAGAGAGTGCCTCCAAATGCTCCCTCAGAAACTGTTTGGCACGCAAATTTGTTTGCTGCATTATTTTGTCAAGGAAGTCAACATCCAAAAAGAGATGGACGTAGTCAATTTGCAAAAAAAAATTGCCATATCGATTTTACATCCAGCGTCGTCAGTGAAAGGCGGGAAGTTGGGACTGAACTGAATTGGGAGGCTGCAAGATAACACAGTGTCTGTGCTGCTGCCGAACGTGCTTGTTCTCTGGGTTGGTCTAACCTGCTACTGTTGTCCTGCTGCAGGCTGTGCTTGTGAAGGGACAGCGCAACTGTCATCATTGTCTCCCTCACATTCATTAGAAGATGAGTTGTCAGATGGAACTGCACCGACTTAAATATCACGCCCAGACTCTGTTCCATTGTCCTCTCCTTCAGATGCTGTCTCAGTATCTACAGCCTCAGATCATGCCTCAGAGCTGGACTCCAGAACCAGATCTAGAGCCAGGGCTGCATTCATCCAATGAGAGGCCATCTCTGCTAGTGCCTAAAAAAGTCCTTCTACAACACTAACCTACGTAGAAAGCAGATTCGAAACAGTGTGCATGAGTGATGTGTGCAACAGTCAATAATGACAAAGTTACCTAACCTTGCCTTCCTTCCAAAATCAGCAGGTTCTCCAAAGACACTAAAAAGGGCACAGTATTACTTCACCTTGCCACATACTCATCATCACAGCCTTTGGCTCTGGCAGCATCCAGTGTGACAATCAGTTTGGCACCCTCCTCCCGTGACCGCCAATAAACATCTGTTATTCAGCGCCAAGATGCCCAAAGGTGAACGTGCGCTTTACAAATACATGTTATGATATAACCTCCTCCTTGGATTCCCTCGCTACCACCCAACAAACATGCCACTCATCTCTCCATAGCCTATTTCTCACATACATTTCATTTGTTTAAAAGCGTTGGTAACGCCTGGCTTTTCTAATCCACTTAGCTATCCACATAAAACACAGACCTGTTCATTGAAGCAGGCCCTCTGCACTACTTTATGGCGTCTAAGCTGCCACTAGACAAAAGTCCGAGCTCCCTCTCTAGCAGGAACATAATCACAAGCGTTATCTTGACATTTTTATTGCTGTCTGAAAGCCGTATATATATATATATATATATATATATATATATATATATATATATATATATATATATATATGTATATGTATATATATATATATATATATATATATATACATACATGTACATACTTCAAAAGGATTATTTTCTGGCCCCAATTGTTCTGACCCTTAATTCATTCATAAAAGACACTGGCGATTTTCTAAGAATAATTATGGGAGTAGAATGGCAACCTGAATATTGGCTAGTCACCATTGACGTAGTATCTTTGTATACTTCTATCCAACACAACATAGGTCTAACTGCAATCAAATACTTCTTGAGTCAGAGACCTTTATCAGCATTACGACATACGAATATGCTATTAGACATGATAACTTTCTGTCTTGAAAACAATGTCTTTGTTTTTGATAAATCCATTTACACTCAAACATGTGGCTGTGCTATGGGTGTTTCATTCTCCCCAAGCTATGCCAATCTCACCATGGGGTGGTGGGAGAAAAACATGAGCCATACACCACGGACGTTATGGCTGAGATTTATTGACGATTTATTCCTCCTATGGAAGGGTTCCAGACAAAAATTGAATGAATGAATATATTGACATTTTAAATGATAACATAGGATTAAAGATTACTTCCAATATTCAAAAACAAGAAATCAAATTTCTGGATACTAAAATCTATATAATGAATAACAAATTGGAAAGTACAGTATACAGAAAAAAAACATCAACCAACAGTGTTCTTCACGGGACAAGCTTTCATCCTGTCTCACTGAAACGAAGCATCCCCTTTGGAGAATTTTTACGGATGAAACGTAATTGCTCTGAAACAAGCAAAATGGAAAACAAATTCAAGGAAACCAAAAATCGCTTCATCAAACGAGGTTATAAATATACAGACATAACGAAAGGCGAACTAAAAGCAAGAGCAACAAGCATTTGCAATGCAATAGGTCTCGCATTAGGAAAGTTTGAGCTATTGGTATTGTAAATGACAAATATTTTATTTATGTGTTGGTTTTGAAAATAGCTAAATGAATAGCTTTGTCGTTTACAATGCCAATAGTTTTAACTTTCGCAAATGTGACACCTATAGCATTTGTAATGCAATATGTGTTGTATTTACGTGACTTAGATGTATTGATGTTATAAAGAACAATGGCTTTTTAAAAAAAATAATTAATACTTAAATAAAGTGTTTGTAATTTATAATGGCAATAGCTTAAACTTTTGTAAATAACTGTCGTGAAGATTATGTTCAGTGTATTTTATTGTGACGAAAATCCAAGAACAGAAGTGAAATATTAACATCTTTTTGTGACATTTGTAATAAAGCTTGAAACATTGAGAGAACATATTTGAACCAGTTGTTGTTGAATGGTTGCACAGATTGAGGCTGTGGTGGCGCTGAGTGATGTTGTGGTGGCGACGAGTGATGCTGTGGCGTTCAGTGATGTTGTGGTAACACATAGTGATGTGGTGGTGCCCCTGAGTGATGTGTGGTGCCCCTGAGTGATGTTGTGGTGCCCTTGAGTGATGTTGTGGTGCCCCTGAGTGATTGGTGGTGAGGGATGCTGTGAGGATGCGATAGATAGAGTGAGTGTGATAGATAGACTGAGGGCGATAGAGTGAGGGCAATAGATAGATAGATCGATGTGTGTGGGGGGGGGTTTCTGTGTGTGGGGGATTGTGTGTGTGGGTTTGTGTGTGTGGGGGGTTTGTGTGTGTGTTTGGGGGGTTGTGTGTGTGTGTGGTTGTGTGTGTGGGGGGTGGGTGTGTGTGGAGGGGTGGGGGGTGTGTGTGGGGGTGGGTGTGTGTGAGGTGTGGGGGTTGGGGGTGTCTGTGTGTGGGGGGTTGTGTGTGTGTGGGGTGTGTGTGGGTTGTGTGTGTGGCTGTGTGTGTGGTTGTGTGTGTGGGGGGTTGTGTGTGTGGGGTTGTGTGTGTGGGGGTTGTGTGGGGGGGTTGTGTGTGTGTGGGATTGTGTGTGTGGGGGGTCTGTGTGAGGTTGTGTGTGTGGGGTTGTGTCTGTGTGTGGAGATGTGTTTGGGGGGTTGTGTGTGGGGGAGGACGATCAACAGATGAGAGAGAAAAGAGAGAGTGAGAGAGAGGGAGGAGAGATAGAGAGAGAAAAAGCCATTTGCTTTGCTATACAATACCATTAGCAAAGCAAAAAGCTTTAACTTAATCAGAAGCGAGACCTATTGCATTTTCAATGCTTGTTTTCGTACAGCTATCAGAAATCTTTCATCTGCATATCTAACATGTCATGTCCTTCATCATCACCACTGTCTTCACCTCATCTTTCTGCATTACTTCCTTGTGTCACAACCTTCTGCATGCTCACTGAATAAATACAGCAGTATTCAGACAGCTGTGTATCTCCTTCCCATAAAATAATAATTACAATTGGCACGTGTGACAGTCGGTCTATGCACTCTGCAGAGAAGCTACAGATTGGATGAGGATGTGGACGAAATAACTTTTATGACCTACCGAGGGGTACTGTAAGAAAAGTTCTCTAACGTCAGCCTCAACTCCAGAGTTACCAATTGTGCACTAAATTGCAACCCATCTATAATCTGAAGTCTTCCAGATACCTAGAAGAAACTTCGTTCACAGTATGTACTATAAAATTATCAGATGTTGCACGAGAAATAAACTACAGAAACACATCTGGAAAAAGGATTAACTCTTAGGAAATGCAAGATCAGGTAAAAAGTTAAATATAAACAGGAACTGCATCACTTATGTGGATTACCATAAGGGAAGGCTTTACCATAATATGTGCTCTCTGTAAGGAGGCCAATAATAGGATGAGCATGTGGTATGATCACCTTTATGAGCCAGCAAAAGGCACTGTAAGAATCTCTCACTGCCTTAATACTCACTCCACAGCTTTTCAGTCATGCTTCATAATTAATGCAACCACCTATAAAGTGAATGCATGCAGACATATAGAGGACCTGCTGTTCTCTTTTCATGCACTATGCAAGGGTTTTATGTGAATGGAAATACACTGTAGAAGCAGCCAGTATATATTAATATGCACAATGCTAGATTAAGTAAAGCAGGGGTGGACAGGGTCAGGAAATGTGCCCAGCACCAAATTAAAAGTGGCACCCATAGGCGAATCAGATAGCTTAAAAAGTGTGCACGATTTTAAATCATGGCAGTCTTGAACTTACAAAGGCACGCCGTATACTTGGTTTGAAAAGTATGGGAGACTGCGTGTTCTAATGCTTGTTGCAGTCAATGTTATTGGTAAACATGAGGGTAATCAACCCTAACAAAACATCCTTCCAGTTAATAGAAGAGACCCACAAGCAGCTAAAAAAAGTTTAAAGTTGTTGGTATTGTAAATAGTAATGTTTTTTGCATGGTGTGGTCTATTGTGCACTCTCAGACCCATGAAAACCCCCTCCCCGACCCGAGAGCATGGTCTGGTCTCTTGTGCACTCTTAGACCCCATGTGAAGCCCCCGCCCCCCACATGAGAGCATGACGTGATCTCTTGTACACCCTCTGCCCCATGTTAAGCCCCCTCTCCTATCTGAGAGAAATTTACAGTGGATATAACCTAAAAACAAGCCCACGTCCTTCCGATTTCACACTAACCACTTTGATTCTTAAACAGAAGTGTAAAGTAACGGCTTCCAGTGTGTAAACCTTGGAATAAGAACGCTAACGTGGCTGGGGCAGCCACTTCCGGAAGAGATATTGTTGTTTCTTCTGGGGTGGCTGGCTTCATATTTCCGGGACGGGATTTTACTTTCTAGCCAATAGGAGGCGTTAGCAGGTGGTAAAGCCAACCTTATGCCTGCTAGTGAAACCCTTCAGCGTGTCAGTCAGCATAAACTATGTTTTCCATTGGCTCTAAGAATCTAAGACTTCCAGTCGAGTAGGCCCATAAATCAAGCTCGTAATACAAACAGAACCAAAACACCTTGCAGCAGAGATGGGCCAGAAACTGCTTTTGCAGGGCTGGTCCACAGCCGTCAGAAAGCCAGGAAGTGAACCAGGTTCTGGCTGGCACCTTTCCTGCTGCTTTCTGTTCTTCCAGATGTTGCTTGCTGCCAAAACGAATCTTCTTTTCCATTACTATAAAATACCGACAAATCCAGTGGCTGTAGCCTGGCGGCGTCCGATATGCCGGTACACCAGGAAATGTCCCGTGTAGTTACTTTGTGGGGATAGAATTTGGGGATTTTAGTGCTGGCGAAAGGTGTTGGATTGAAATGAGCAGGAACGGAAAGCCCGGTGTATCCGTGGACTGGTGTGCAGTGCGAGGGACTTGGGGTGAGGTGAGGGGAATGCTGCCCTTGCATAAAATAAACTGCAAAGCACAGACAGTAGGGAAACGTTTTTGATGTATTTCTTAGCTTCAGTCGCAACAAGTTTGCCAGATTGGCTTGTGAATGTGTTCCTGTAATTGGCAGTTCTCACATGTTTGTTTTTTAATGCACTCAGGCCGCGAAAGAGAGAGGGAAACAAGATTCCGCTTTTTTAGTTTAAGCTGCAGAGAAAGCAGGTTCCTCCTCGAGGCTTTATTTAACGGTTCATATCAGCCGTGAACCGCCCCACAATAATAGACAGCAGGGCTCGGGGGAAAGTAGCGCAAGCAGGGTAGAAGAGGTCGCAGTTAGAGCAGCAGGGAGAAAGTGAAAGGAGAAAGCCCGCGAGTGGTCAGACACTGTGCGCCATTGCTCCCCGCCTCCACCAGAATTGCATCGGTCCCAAGAAGAAGGGCTGCCTCGTGAAATGCTGGAATGACGCCGATGCTTTCCGAACTGCTGACCATGCTGGGATGGGCTTTCACCGACAGTACAAAGCCTGCTCAACCCCACTTGCAAATGAAAAGCGCTGTGCAGACCAAGAGGCAGCCGCACTACCATCAGAATACAACACAATTCCACCTACTATCACATTCCCAACCACAGTTACGATGATAAAAAAAAAACGGAAGTCAGGCGCTTTTGCCTGAGACGGGGGCGGGGCCTGCAATCCGGCAGGAAGTCCCGCCCGCCGCCGCCGCCGCAGAGGAAGAAGTGGAGCCGGCCGACTGATGGCCTCTCCGCAGCCCGGGGCTCCCAGGTGCTGGAGGGAGCCCCGGAAGTGAAGTCCTGCCCCCTGGTACCAGCGCTGCCGTGGATGAGACACTCAACACGCCAAAAGAGCCCGGTAAGTGGTGGGTGTGGGGGTGGGGGTGGAGGGGTGGGGGTGGGGTGGTGGACGCGCTTGTGTCTGTTCGAATGTGTCTGTGCGTGTGTCTTTGTGTGTGTGCGCGTGGGTTTGCGTGTGTGTATGCAGTGTGTGTATGCAGTGTGTGTATGCAGTGTGTGTGTGCCTGTGTATGGCTGTGTATGTGCGCATGCGTGAGTGTAAAGTGTTTGCGCAAGGGAATGAGGCAGGAGAGGGGCACGGCGCCGTGCGCGCTCATGAGGTCAAAACTGAGCAGATCTGCGCTCGTGCACCCTCTCCTGTCCACATTCCCAAAAAAGGGTAGCAATAGTTGTCGAAGCACTGCAATCAATGCTTACGCATTGAATGCAGGTCGTGCTTCGACCTAAAAACAAGAGCTGAAACTTTGATACCTAAAAGCAAATCCACAGAAAAAAACGATGATGAGAAACCACGACTGATCGTGACGTATTCAAAAGAAAGTCACAAAATACGACAAATCCTGATAAAATATTGGAATGTGCTAAAAAAAGACTCTGAAATAGGCACACTAATTGGAGATGGACCATTGGTATCATATCGGAAAGCACCTTCAATTCAGGACACCTTGGTGAATAGCCATTTCAAACAAGTGAAAACTGTAACATGGCTTGAGAAACGTCAAAGCGCCTTCACCAAATGCCTAACTTGTAAAGCGTGCAAGATTGGACAAAATATCAAAACCATAAAAGATCCAAGGGGCAGGACTTTCGAAATCAGAGACAAAATAACTTGTGATTCACAATTCGTGGTATATCAAATACAATGTTTCTGTGGCAAAAAATATATCGGCTCAACAGTCTGCCCGCTCAAGAAAAGAATACTAGAGCATACTCGAGCTATTCAGAACAATGATTTGAGTTATGCAACTGCTAAACACCTGAGAACTCATCCAGGTAAATCTTGGAAGGACATGAAATATGCTGGGATTGCTTTAATGAATGAAAATGAAAGAGGTGTTGACCGGACCAGGAACTTGAGACGTTTGGAATCCAAACTCATAATAAGATTTAAAACAAGAAGCCCTTGGGGTATGAACGCTGATGAAGAACTTTATGTTCATTTATGAACGACTCGTTTAATTACTGTTTTTTGAATGTCTTATTGAACTGAATAACAACTGAAATGCAATGGACTCATACGAAATGTCTTAGACATCAATGGCGAAGAACTAAACAAAAAATCTTTGTGAAACTGAGGTGAAGATAAATATGAAAACTAAAATTATTTTTCTTCTGTTACTGTTCAAATTTTGATTGGCGCACCGACAACACATTTGAAAGATTCAGGCACTAAGCCACTACAACAAGGGGCACTCAGCCCACAAAACACGCACTATATAAATAATATATATGTCGACATAACTAAATCTGTCTCCATGATGCGCATACGACCTCCTATGACTACATATGGAAACTAATTTCTTTCATAGGTGTTGAAGACTGCAACAATCGATTTGAATAAGTATACAGTTGTTGTGTAATGCACATTTGTACTACTGAGCCCACAATGCATCCTAATCTGCCTACTGGTGTCATCAGATAAATAACAAACAGCAATGATGGACAATTGTTTGTACCGTGATCAGGGACAGTTTCTGTCCGAAACACGTAGGTGGGGAACCTACAGAGAATTAAATAAGGTTTAAAGCGAAGTGGTGTGCGGTGTCTTCCTTTTGAAGGATCTTTGCTGTCTAACATTAATTGCGAGGGAGTCCCGGACCTTGCCGCCAGCACCAGCCATAGAGTTGCTCCTCTCGTATTGGGACATTTGCTGCAATATACATATACATACATATACATACACACACACACACACACACACACACACACATTACCCATTACCTACTAGCGGTCGCCAGTAGGTAGTTATAGTTAGGACCAAGTTTCCATAGGAAGAGCATTTTTTGTTTTGCTTAGAACTTTAGCGTCATTTGATGAATCTTCATAAAATTTTCAAAACGAATTCTTTGTTCATATCAGCTCCTATGTTGAAAGTTTGGGGGTGATTCGTTAAGGGGGAGGGGCCGAGAAAAAAGGAGGGTCCCAAAACGTGTTTTCTCTATGTTAATTTCCATAGGAAACTCTTTAGACAAGGATACAGGTCGAATAGGTGAACGGAATTACCTTAAATTTGGCAGGGAGAAGGGCCTTGGTCTAGAAAGCACACTTTTGTTTATTTGGTGTAAATTCGTTCAGTAGTTTTGGAGAAATATTTAAATTTACTGATATCAATATTTTGGAATTCTACCATCTGATTGGCTGAGGCGTTACGAGCACGAGCTTGCTGCTTATCGGCTGCGAGCGGTTGCAACTAGGAAGTGTTGGACGCCATTTCGTGATTCCGTTGAAGCAAGTAAGCGGAACAAAGGACGAGAAAAGAAGGAAAGAGGAGGGTAGGAGCACTGTGAGCTCTGTAGGGTGGTTAGGGCGTGCTATAGAGGGAGTGTGAAGCAAAGCATTTGCCCAGAGTCAGATGGTGGTGAGGTGAGGTGCTGGTAAACTCAGGGATGAAAGTGTTCGCCTAAACCGTGAGCTGAGTGCTGTAAACTGATGTGCTGAAGTATTTACCCCTACCGGTGTGAAAGTGCTGTTTTGCCCACTGTGAGATGGTGCTGAGGTGAGGGGCCGGTACACTCGGGGTTGAAAGTGTGCGCCTAAACCGTGAGCGGAGTGCTGTAAACTGATGTGCTATGGGTGCTGTAGCACACTGGCCGCTGTAGCATCGCTGTGCAGGTGGCGTTAGTATGCGTTTAAACTATAGCGGGAGTGGGAAGCAAACTACTCACTGTTACCGCTCTGAAGACTCGGGGATGAAACTGTGAGTGTAAGTCGTGAGCTGATTGCTGCAAAGTGATGTGCTGTGGGCGCTGTAGGATACTGGCTGCAGTACAATACCTGTGTAAGTAGTGTTAGTATGCGTTTATACTATACAGGGAGTGGGAAGCGAACTACTCACCCCTACTGGTCTGAAGACTCAAATGCAGTGTTTTAGCAAGCAGGAATAAAGAAATAATCATGTAGAATATAATGCAGAATGTTGCAATGTCACAGAAGACAAATGGTGAAATCAGGTGTGTATAAGATAGTGGCTGTGTGTAATACAGCGATGGAGTTTAAAAGTTATATAAAAAGTGTTTTTATTTAAGTGCCATAAATGGAGCCACTGGTGCAATAGCTAAGGCATCCAGCTGAGGCAAACTCTAAGCTGTTTTGCTGGATTCAAACGCAAGCTCCTGTATCAGTGAATTCCACATTACATGTTACAGTTCCATGTAACATCAACAATACCTATTAGTAACATCAACAATACCTATTAGAGTTGAATGACTCTAAATTCCATAAGGAAAATAAAGGTAGGATATGATTACCACATGTATTCTTTAAGAAAACTAAAGAAAAAAAAGATTTTTCAAAATGTAATCATCACACTTTTTAGGTAGCCTGGTACTGCTTTTTTATAACACAAAATTATCAACAGTAGAACAGTCAGGAATCTGTTGTACAGTAGATTCCATCTGGTGAGTGTCAGAATTGGTAACAGTTATTCCCACATTTGAACTTTGATGAGGCATACAAACATTGTGCTTCTGAAAAGCACATTCGGTACCCTTCTGGTCAAACCATACATTATTGTCTCCAGCTCTTTCAAAAATAAATTCTTGTGCAGAGAGCTAAGTCATTGAGCTGAGGCAAACTCCAAAAGCTTCTGCTGTATTGAAATCAAAGCTCCTGCATCAGTGAATTCCACATTACATGTTACAGTTCCATGTGACATGAATAATAGCTATTAGACATGAATGACTAAATTGTATAATGAATGAATGAATGAATATGACATTTGTAAAGCGCGGACTTAGCCCAAGGGCATCTAGGCACTACAATACAGACCAAAATGCACGCAGAACCGATTTCCTACTCAAACCCGTCTCTCAGGAAACAGCCACGTCTTCAGAGTCTTTTGAAAGATTGAGTGTACTCGTTTCCCCGAAAGAAAATCTGGGAGAGAGTTCCAAACGTTGGCAGCCGCAAATGAAAAGGCCCCTCCGCCCCATCTAATTTTTGTGACCCTAGGAACCACAAGGAGGTTCTTTTTTGCTGACTTCAGGTTCCTAGAGGGCACATACTGTTGGAAAATGGTCTTAATGCCTGAAGGGCCTAGGCCATAGTATGCGTTGTGAGTGAGGCAGAGTCTTAAACACAATTATGCGATCCACCGGGAGCCAGTGCAACGAACCAAGAGAAGACGAGACTGAATGATGTTTGGATAGATCCATCACCAGCCTTGCAGCGGCATTTTGCACCGACTGCAGGCGGCGCAGCTGGCCTCTGTTGATGCCTAAATAGAGGGCGTTGCAGTAGTCCAATCTAGACAATATTAATGCTACCACCACTCTTTTGTGTAATTCGAATGAAAGGAACTGAGAGATTTTCCTTATAATCCATAATCCGAATAAGCCCAAAGAAGGTGGCCACTGTCCTATAGACCTGCAAATTCATGGATAGGGAGTCATCCACCACCACTCCCAGATTTTTACAATGGAAGACAGGAGTTAGACAGGTGCCCAGGGAGTCAGGCCACCACTCCCTAGACCAAATGTCAGACCTGTCCCCAAAAATCAGGACTTACGTCTTCTTGCCATTCAGTTTTAGATAGTTTTGTACCATCCATGACGAGACTGCTAACATGCAGTTCTTAAAATTCTGCGCGGAGTCCGTGGCGTTTTGCGTGAATGACACCATGATTTGGGTTTCGTCTGCATAGGACAGCACTTCCAGCCCGAATGACTTAACCACCCTTGCAACCGGGGCCACATAGATATTAAATAAAGTAGGGCTCAGGGAGGAGCTCTGAGGCACTCAGCAGACAAGGGGGGGGTAGACTCCGAATAGAAGCTTCCCAGTTTGAATGTTTGAGACCGCTCATCCAGACAGGAAGCCAGTAGGTCCAAGGCCAAGCCCCCAACCCCTATCTCCCTGCTCCACCAATCTCTGGGGAGACAGGGTATCGAATGCTGCGATGAGATCGAGTAAGATCAGGAGGGTGGTATGACCCGCATCCACCTGGACTCGTATGTTATCCAAAACCGCAGTGAGGGCAGTCTCCGTGCTATGAGACCTTCTGAATCCGAGTTGAGAGCCATCCAGAATCTGATGCTCCCTCAGGTAAGCACTCAAGTGAAAGTTCAAGTGGGATTCTAAGATTTTTGCTGGGACTGGCAGGAAGGAGATGGGACGGAAATTCTTCAAATTTCAGGGGTCTAATGAGGGCTTTTTTAAAAGTGGCCTAACCACTGCCACCTTCCAACTCAGAGGATACTGGCCACGTGAGATGGCTAAATTAAGAACCATGGTGACATGCAGGATCAACGCCGCCTTAGCTATTTTCAGAACTTTTAGGGGGCAGGGATCCAGGGGCGACCCTGACTTAACTCCATCAAGTAAATTCTCAACTGTTTCAGGAGTAAGCTTTGGAAAGGCACAGAGACTTGCTGATGCCATATTGCTCAGGCTATCACTAGGATAGGTTCCCGACAGGACAACGGATATCTGATTAGCGTTTAAGATCTCCAACTGAGCATAAATATCAGATATCTAAGAGCAGAAAAAGGAGGAAAGACTATCCACCGAATCCGAGACCGTGGGTGCAACAAGGGAGTTAAAGATGTTAAAAAGCTCCTTAGATGACGTGAGGTCCTTTAAAATTTTTGAGTAGTAACTTCCCTTTTCCTCAATGATAGCTGCTCTGTATGCCTTCAGGGATTATTTGTGTAACTCTCTCCCCAGAGGAGCCAGATCCCTCCGCCAGAGTCTTTCTTCCCTTCTGCACTCTTGTCTCATCTTACGCAAACGGTCAGAGAACCAGGGTGCAGAGGGCTTCTTCCTAGCCGAGTAGTGAGGGTTTTTAGGGGGGAGAATGTCCATCACTGCTAATATCTTTTTAGAAAGGTTAGCAGCAGCCGAATCGGCACTTAGATGTTCCAGGTGCTGAAAATCAGCGAAAGCAATGGCGACCTCTTCATTAGTATTCAGATTAAGGTTTCGCTTATCGTCCGCTTTCACATTTGCAACTTGAGAGTTGCCTGATATTGTAACCCTTAGTTCAAAAGGAATAGCATAGTGATCAGATCACACTAACGGGAGAGGCACACCTACCCCCGATGGTCATTAGAAAAAATCCTGTCTAGGGTGTGGCCCGCCACGTGTGTGGAAGATTTAACTAACTGCGAAAAGCCGCAACCATTCATGCATTCCAGAAATGTTTGAGTGTCATGATTCATTTTGTTTTCTAAATGAAAGTTAAAATCCCCAAGAAGAGTAAAATGTATTCTTTCTAAATAGGGCTCTAACAGGTTGCACAGGTCCTGGCTAAACGTGGCCGTAGGGCCAGGTTGCCTATAACAAAGGACCCCTGAAAAGATTTCCGTAGGGGTTGAATTTATCGAAAAGTATAGTGCCTGGTATGAATCGGGCGTCGAGGTGAGCGGTTCTGACCTACAGGTAAAGGTATCCCTGACCAAGATACCTAGACTCCCCACACGTCGGTCCTCCCTGTCCAGTCTAGTGAGGCGATATCCAGATGGAATAGCTTCTACAACCTCAGGACCGGAGAACTCATTTGCCCAGGTTTCGGTTAAAATTACCCAATCAGGAGAATGCTGAAGAACAAAATCTTTAAAAGCCACATTGTTTTTAATCAGGGACCTAGAGTTGATAAGAAATCCCTGTAGAGTCTTCCTCCTTCTCGTGAGGATTGCTCTAGATTTCATATTAGAATGGCTGTTCACTTCACCGCCCATGAAGCAAAGGCCACACTGCATACAGGCGGAGGGCCCCTTTCTGGGTGACCTAGCCTGACCTCGTCAGTGCCGGTCGCTCCACCCGCCGCGTGGCCCCTCCAGGAAGTCACCGGTTCCCTGCTGCCGCCGCTCGCATCGCTGCCCTGATTGTGCCCCCCACTGTGGTTTGTAGAATCGCTGTAGTATTGCCCTGATTTGTACTGTTCTGTCTGTTCCTGTTGCCTTGTGCTGTGTACTGTTCTGCCCCGTTTCGCCGTAGTCTTGCCCTGATTTGTACTCTTCTGTTCCTGTTGCCCTAGCGCTTCTGTCCCCGCTGTTGCCCACCCCGCTCCTTGCTGCTGCTCCCCCGCGGCCCCGCCCCCACTCACGCTGGTTTCCCTCGACCCTCCCATTCGCCACCCCGCTCCCACCTCCCAGCTGCTCCTCCCTCGCTCCGCCCCCCCACTCTCCATTTATTGAAGAGTCCGCGCGTACGCGCAGCGGGCGCGCCAAAGGCAAGCTAGTCTATGCCCGTCCGCGCCTGTACCGCGCCCTGCGCCAGACCCCTGGCCCCGCAGATGCCAGCCCACCCGCCAGACCTACAACGCAGCCACCCTCAACGCACTCAACAACTGCTGGATCCCCGGCTGCCACCGAGCCACCCCAGGACGCACCCACGGACCCGTCACCTGCCAATCCTGCAAGTTCTCCTGCATCCGGACCTGCACCGCACCCGCCAAGCTGAGCACCAGCAGCAACCACCTGAAGTGCATCCTGCTCAACACCCGCTCCGTCCACAAACACGCCGTCGAACTCTGGAACCTCCTCCACTCCACATCTCCAGACGTCACCTTCCTCACGGAAACCTGGATGAACGCCTCCTCAGCGCCCGACGTCGCCATCACCATCCCGGACGGATACAATATCACCCGGAGGGACCGCATCAACCAGACAGGAGGAGGCATCGCCATCGTCCACAAGAACACCATCCGCATCACGACCAACACCGGCGACACCCTCACAACCGCCGAACACCTGCACTTCCAGATACACACCGACCCCAAAACCACCCTCAGAGGCACCCTCATCTACAGACCGCCGGGACCACGCACACAATTCAGCGAAGACATCGCCGGCTTCATCAGCCCGCACGCCCTCCCCTCCGCTGACGACATCTTCTTAGGGGACCTCAACTTCCACCTGGAGAACAACAACGACCGCAACACCACCACCCTGCTGGACAACCTCGCCAACCTCGGACTCAAGCAACTGGTGACCACCCCCACCCACTATGCCGGCCACACGCTTGACCCCGTCTTCTCCTCCAGCAAGGACATCTCCTTCAGCCACGCCACCGGACTCCACTGGACAGACCACAGCTGCGTCCACTCCAGCTTCAGAAGGACCACGCTCCACCACCACCCGCAACAGATTCCCCGCAGAAGCTGGAACAAGATCACCATCGACCAGCTCACCACATCCCTAAGCCAGAACCCTCCCGCCAGCTCAACGAACCCCAACCAAGCCGCCAACAACCTCACAAGGTGGATCAGCAACTGCGCAGACGACCTCGCTCCACTGAAGACCCGCCCCATCAGACCCGGCAACAAGAAAGCATCCTGGTTCACGACGAACTCAAGAGCTCTAAGAAGAACTGCTGAGCCCTCGAGAAAGCCTGGCGCAGAGACCCGACAACAGACAACATGACCACCCTCAAACACGCCACCCGAAAACACCACCAGCTGATCCACACCACCAAGAAAACCGCATTCAAGGAATGACTAGACAACAACGCCCACAACAGCAAGGAACTCTTCAACATCGTCAAAGAGCTCTCGAACCCTAGCGCCGGAAACAACTACATCACCCCATCACTAGACCTCTGCAACTCGCTCGCCTCGTTCTTCCACAGCAAAATCGCAGATATACACAACAGTTTCAGCACACAGCCGACGCACCCTATGACCGCACCAACGCCCCCCACCACTACCCTCCGCGCCTGGACCCCGATCAACACCGAAGACACCATCCGCACGATGAACTCCACCCACTCCGGATCACCAACCGACCCCTGCCCTCACCACGCCTTCAACAAGGCCGACTCCATCATCGCACCCTATCTACGGGACATCATCAACGCCTCCTTCGACACCGCCACCTTCCCAGAGAGCTGGAAGCACGCCGAACTCAGTGCCCTACTGAAGAAACCATCAGCGGACCCCACCAGCCTCAAAAACTACCGCCCCCATCTCGCTCCTTCCTTTTCCTGCCAAAGTCATCGAGAAGGCCGTCAACAGACAGCTGGCCGCCTTCCTCGAGACGAATGGATCCCTCGACCACTCGCAGTCCAGAGCCAACCACAGCACCGAGACCGCCCTCATCGCAGCCACTGACGACATCCGAGCCCTGCTCGACAACGGGGAAACAGCAGCACTCATCCTCCTGGACCTCTCCGCAGCGTTCGACACGGTCTGCCACCACACCCTAGTGCAGCTCCTCAACATCGGAATCCAGGAGAAGGCACTGGAGTGGATCATCTCCTTCCTCGCCGGAAGAACCCAGAGAGTCCGCCTCCCCCCGTTCAGATCAGAGGCCACCGAAGTCATCTGCGGCGTACCACAAGGATCATCGCTCAGCTCCAAGCTGTTCAACATCTACATGAGCCACCTCGTGGCCATCGCACGCCAACACAACCTCAACATCATCTCCTACGCCGACAACACCCAGCTGATCCTCTCCCTCACCAACGACCCCGCAACCGCCAGAACCAACCTACACAAAGGGATGAAAGACGTAGCCGAGTGGATGATGAACAGCCGCCTGAAACTGAACTCGGATAAGACGGAAGTCCTCATCCTGGGATCATCACCCTCCGCCTGGGACGACTCCTGGTGGCCCCCTGCCCTGGGCAGTGCACCCAAACCAACGGACCAGGCACGCAACCTGGGCTTCATCCTGGACTCCTCCCTCTCGATGACCAGACAAGTCAACGCTGTCTCCTCGTCATGCTTCAACATCCTACACATGCTACGGAAGATCTTCAGGTGGATCCCCACCGAAACCAGGAAGACTGTCACCCAGGCGCTCATCACCAGCCGACTGGACTACGGTAGCTCCCTCTACGCCGGAACCACAGCCAAACTTCAGAAAAGACTCCAGCGCATTCAGAACGCCTCAGAACGACTCATCCTGGACATCCCCCGACACAGCCACATCTCCGGACACCTGAGAGACCTGCACTGGCTCCCCATCAGCAAGAGAATCACGTTCCGACTCCTCACCCACGCACACAAAGCTCTCCACAACCAAGGCCCCAGATACCTCAACGACCGCCTGACTTCTACACTCCCACCCGCCAGCTACGATCGACCAGCCACGCCCTCGCTGCAGTTCCCCGCATCCGAAGAGCCACAACGGGAGGAAGATCCTTCTCCTACCTGGCGGCCAAGACATGGAACTCCCTCCCCATCCACCTCCGCCTGACCCAAGACCACCTCTCCTTCAGGAAGCAACTCAAGACCTGGCTGTTCGAGCAGTAGCGGACCCCCCCCCCCAAGCGCCTTGAGACCCTCCGGGTGAGTAGCGCACTATACAAATGCTTTGATTGATTGATTGATTGATTTTCTAACCAACGTTTCAATATTTGAAATGTGATCACAGAGCGGCGGATTCCTCCTACCCAGATCTAAAAGAGCCCCCCTTAACTTGGATCGGGGACTTGTGGCAGAGAGGCAGCATCCCTGGCCCCCAGCGCGATCTTGGCGCGGATGGGCGCAGACGTGCTTGCTTTTGGCGCGCCGGCGGCACGCCCGCTGCGCGCGTCCTCTGCGCGGGGAACAGTGCAAGCTGTTTATATGAGGAGACAGGTTCAGGACCGGGGTGCGCGGCAGAAGCAGGAGGCTCCTGGTAGTCAGGTAAAATGTGGCACGATCAGAATTCAATCAATTTAAAAGCACACCAGAAAGTTCAATCACTTTAGAAACCTAAGGAGCCCCGTGGGACTGAGTGTAAACAGGGTCAGAGTACCTGCATGCATCTGTAGTGAGTGCGGCAGGAAGACAGGCTGTTATAAAGTTTCAGCGCACTAACCCCCCTGTCTCCGTCCCTTCGCCAGCCAGCTGAGGAGCAATGGAGCCGCCTTCACCCTCCACGCAAACGGTATAGACCACGGTGGACCGGCTTGCGCGGCAGAAGCAGGAGGCTCCTGGTAGTCAGGTAAAATGTGGCACGATCAGAATGCAATCAATTTAAATGCACACCAAAAAGTTCAATCACTTTAAAAACCTAAGGCGCCCCATGGGACTGAGTGTAAGCAGGGTCAGAGTACCTGCATGCATCTGTGAATGAAAATAAAGGTAGGATACGATTACCACACTGTGCCAACCAGTTCCTAAACAATTTCTTGTATTTTGCTCTTGATCGCCAGCTTGTGAGCACAGGCTGAAGAAGAGTAAATTTGTGTGAAAGGGCTTTGCGGATAACAGGCAGGCAGAGAGAGAAACGTATGCATGAAGAATAGACATGGTTTCAAAATGGATGTCGGGTTTAGGCTAATTTAGCAAGTAAATAGCATATTTGCATAGGCCATACATCACCGATCCCTGGTTAGAGTAGAGACGTAAGGGGCAATAATGAAAACAGAGTTCAAATGCGTGAGCATACTTAGAAAGTTATTATATGAAAATAATTCAATTTAAGTGTATTAAAAAATTTTTAAGGAAAAAGTAAAAAAAGTTGGAAAAAATCAATCCAAAAATAACGTGAATTTCTTACAAGTCTTGGACATTGCAGTCCAGAAGTTCTTCAGCGGCTTGAGAATGTAATGTTCCAAAAGGTCATTGATGCCATCGTGTGAGAAAAGCGAAGCACTCCAATTCATATCCTCGAAGGAACAGTAATGTTCCTCGAATGTTGGAGAGGCAATTTGAATTGGCAGGCAATCTGCGATGTCAAAGGTCGCACGTTGCAGGAGATCTTTCACGGCTGCGCAGAAATCCCATTGCACAATACTTTTTTGCGTTGCATTCGCCATTTCTCCACTGCCTGAACAATCAAGTTCATGGTTTTCAAGATACTCGATTACTTGCTAGATATCGGGAGCGATTGTTGGGATGTTGGCAAGACATAGATCCACTCACCAGTCGAATGGGCAAGTTTTGCGATAAAAAGATGGTTGTACGCAAATTACATATGTCTAAATAAATGTCATGTTGTAGCTGGCTCCGATAATAGAGATAGGCAGGCAGCCGAAAAGTTGTTCCATTTTTTGAGAGTATTGATGTACCTTTGCGTAGAGGCGTATTCTGTCGGACATTGTTGTTAGCACAGGGAGTACAGCCATTCTTTAGAAGCAAAAATAGTAGTAGGATGGCCGCAAAGAGAGCGAGAATTATGGGCACTGTTCCTGTTTTTCCATAGATGATTGAATAAATAAAGTCTGGTATTATACCAAAAACAGTCTGAAAGAGTTTGAGAAGGCTGGGGGAGACCGTGTTAAAAAAGTGTTCCAGACCTTGAGTGTGAGATGTGTGATAATTTACAAAGTGTAATGAGAGGTTCGTATTTAAAAGGCACTGTATTTTACTTGAAGTTTGTGTTATCTGCAGTGGCAGAAGTGAGGGACACTCTGTTCTGAACAAAAGCTGTTTCACTTTGGTTAGTTTAATGAAATCTGTTTTCAAAGTAGGTTTTGAAGGTCAAGTTCAAGTTTGGGATTTGTTTACGGTGGGTGGGAATAGACATTGCCACAGGAAGTTACTCAGTTTGAAACAGTAAGGACAGATGGTAAGCCAGCTCATATTCTGTAGGAGTGCAGGTTATTGAGAAGCAGATAAGTTCTGTTAGAAAGCTGTGTGAACATTTGGCTGATTGTGGGAGTTGGCGTGGTTTTAAGAAAGCACGGACGATTGGGGGCTGTAAGCATAGAAGCATCGTGCAGTTGGACATTAATGAATGAGTGCCATTGTGGTCTGACTTTTCACCTGTGACAAAAAGTTCTGTATCCTCTTTAAGACAGCGATATGTAAATGGGAGAACCCCCTGCTCGTGAATAAATGTGCTACCTTATATAATGACATGCAACATGACAAACAACATGTACACCTAGCATACACAACAACACTACATACTGTGGGAACCGTGGCTAGCCATGTATACAAACCAAACATGGCATGGCACCTCTGCCACACAATGCAGAATACGGGGAGGGATGGGAGCAAAGTATGGGCAAAGGTGGGAAGTGATTCTCTATTATAAAAGTATACAATGCAAAGTGTTTAGGGAATGTGCCGGACAGACTTGAGTATGCAGAGCACAGACATGTACATGTGAACGTACACTTATGGTCTATTGAGTGAAGTAGACCAAGGACGCATACATGATAGTACAGTCAGTAGGGAAGATTACGAAAACATAGCGTGTACGTGCCCCTTCCCCCCCAATTCTTTATCGTAGTGGGCTGGCTCGGTTTACGCGAGGCTAGCGTAGGGGTATGAATAGAAGGCACGTTTGTGTGGGTGTGGTTTTGCTCAGGAATGGCGAACGTGTCTGCCAGGTCTACGCAGCTTACACCGCCATGAGGTTGAACCAGTGAGCGAAGGTGGGTGCGTGAATGATGCTCTCAGCCTGCTGGTGGTCTGAGGAAGTCAGAAGTTAAAGTCAGTAATAATTTCTGTGTACCCCCGCTGACAAGGTGCAACTGTAGGTCGCAACAGTGGAACGGTGTCTTGATCCCACAATGGACGATGTTAGAACTTCATCTGAGAGTGGAGATGAAGGTACTACCTTCGACGAGGTGCAACCTACTCTAGGTCACAGCAGTGGAACGGTGTATTGATCCCACAATGGAATGTCCGATATTACCTGTTGCTTGGTTTTCATAGAACTCCCTCCGTTGAGGTGCATCAGACACTGTGCTTGCATAGTTAACTGTTGCACATGATTTTTGTGCTTGGTTGACACCAGTCGGTGGAGTACACCGCGGTACAGCAGGTTCGAACAGTGAAACGGGGTCTTGATTCTATGATTGAGGATGTTAGAAGTTCAAGTCTGTGATTACTTCCTCCGATCTGGTGCAACCAACTCCATGCTTTCGAATTCAATGGTACGTGGCTGTGGGGCGTTAATAAATAGTGCCTCTGGCCTACGCTGCGGTCATCAGGGCTCACAATTTAGATCGCGTGGAGATTGTTTAATTACAGAATTCAGTAGTCAAGTAACTAGAACGTCTATTTAAATATACACAATATCCTTTTAGTATACTTGTTTGAAGACATTTTTTTAGATGTCTTATAGGTTTACTACAATGACCAAATTCATCTTGCAAGTCCAAAGGAACACTGACTAGTCTACACTGTGGACAGCAGAAATCGATATTTGAATTGTTTTGATTTATTTATTTTAGCATTTTCTGCATTTTATGTTGTTGTATTTTGTGAAGAGGAAGTGAGAAAAAGTATTCATGGTTGTCTGTGTGAGTACTGCCTTCAATTAACACTGCAAACAGCAGTGTTCACAATTCAGATCGAGTCGCTATTGTAGATGACGCAGTCCTGTAGGAAAAGACATTGCTCCAGTGCGCTCTGCCTGCACCATGCATACATATCATTACAGGCTCCGCACATGCTTTTGTTGCTTTGCTTAAGACAAACTAGGGAGCTCAAGTCCACGTTACGTAGCTGTGGGTCCTTGCTGACCACTCACTCTGGCCTACACTGCAGACAGAAGTGTTCACAATTCAGATCGAGTGGTGATTGTTTAATTACAGAATCCAGTAGTAAAGTAACTACAACGTCTATTGAAATACACATATTATCCTTTTATTATACTTGCTTGAAGAATACTTTTTAGATGACTTATAGGTTTAGTACAATGACCAAATGTATCTTGCATTTATGTATTGCAGAGTTTTCTATCATTTATGTTGTATTTTGTGAAGAGGCAGTGAGAAAAAGTATTCACGGATGTCTGTGTGAGTACTGCCTTCAGTTAACACTACAGACAGCAGTGTTCACAATTCAGGTCGAGTCGGTATTGTAGATGAGGCAGTCCTGTAGGAAAAGACATTGCTCCAGTGCTCTCGGTCTGCACCATGCATACGTATCATTACAGGCTCCGCACATTCTTTTTTTTGCTTTGCGTATGAGATGGACAGCTCAAGTCAATGCCACGTGGCTCTGGGCCCTTGCTGAACGTTCTCCCTGGCCTACACTGCAGACTGCAGTGTTCACATTTGAGATTGAGTCGGTATTGTAGATGAATCAGTCCTGTAGGGAAAGACATTGCTGTAGTGCGCTCTATCTGCCCCACTCATACGCATCATGGCTGGGTCCGCACATGCTTTTTTGTTGCTTCGCGTACTGCAAACTGTGGAGCTCAAGTCAATGCCATGTGGCTGTGGGCCTTTGGTGACCACTCTGTCTGGCTTATACTGCTGACAGCAGTGCTCACAATTCAGATCGAGAAGCTATTGCAGATGATGCAGTGTTGATGGCAACAGATGTTGCTCCTAGTACGGCCCGCCCGCAGCACGCATCATCGCTGGCTGTGCACATGCTGAATGCTTTTGATGTGGCTATGTGAGTGCACTAGAACTGATGGAGCGTTTATGATATAATCTTTTTGTGTATTATTTCAGATCTATTAATTGTGCCTCAGAATACCACAAGTTGTGGTTTTTTTATAATATAATTTTTTCTGTATTATTTCACCTCTACTGTCCCTACCTAACTGCAGCACAAATTATTGATTCTTTTAATATTGAATCTCTGTGTGTGATCCAATGATTACTGTTTTAGTTGATGCTAGCAGCAACCATTCCCTCAGGGCTGCTTTACACTCACCCCACACACATCCAGCATAGACGTTACTGGATATGTGACCCTGGTAACAAAAAGGTGTTGAGTACACGTGCCCGTACCCCTTCCGCTATCTATCTGTGTCCGTGTGTTCATTATCTATACATGATACTGCCTCTGGGCCGTACTACATTACATTGTGCTGTGGACAGCGTATGCAACCTCTGGTAGTGGACAAAACTTCGGTTATGTAACTTTTAGGTGTATGGCTATCACAGGTGGAAGGCTACTTTACAAAGTATGAATATTGATGGTTGCATGTTGTGTGTAGTGTAAGATATGTGTACATTGCAAAAAGTTTAGAAAAAAGCTCTCTAAGCAGAAGAGGTGTGTCTCATCAAATGCAGTACAGAGATTGAAATGCTTTTTTTATGGACACATGGCAATGGCGCACCCAGCGAGCAAGGAGGCTGCACCCGACGTGATTTTGAGAAAATATATTTACTATAATATAAGTTTATTACATTTAGAAATATATAAATGTTTAAAATATTTTTCAATATCGCTTGCTCTCATATACATTTTAAAGTTATTTAGATATAGTTTTGAGACAAAAAAAATGAGGGAATGGCGTACGCAGAGCAACACTGTATGTCTATGATGTAACACAGGGCGTGGCAGCGTGCACTCATCGCATAGGCAACGCACAGGTGTGACCCCATACGTATATGACATAACGCGCGGCTTGGTAGTGCGTACCCATCGCATACCAAAGTAGCAGCTGGCGCAACCCCATATGTATATGTTGTTACGCGGGACGCAGTGCCACAAACCCGTCGGATATGAAATGCGCATCATTTAAATGTGGTGGATAGGATTCGCGTGCTGATTGAGCTTGGTAGACTACTGGTATGGGACAGTAGTTTTCTCCCCCCAAAAAATGATATACATATTTTTTGGGGAAGATATAAAACATTACATCACTCAGGAAGGCTGCTATAGAGAGAGCATAGCACAGGTGCCCGACAAATATGTAGCCAAAAGTGAGGGGCAATTGCCCAATATTGTAAGTCTACCGGTAGGTGTGACGGGGTCTATGGTAAACAATGGAATTATAGATATTACACAGAAGAGTGGCGAGCTCTCTTCCCAGTATGCATCAAGTAGGATAAGTCCCTTACTTCATATGGACCCAAATATTTTGCCGCAGCTTAATTCTGCTGTAGCAAGGAATGATATAGCAGGTGGGCGTCGAAGTACAGCTCGCCTGACGTCATTAATATCTTGGAATTTGGCGGGTATAGGGCCCAAGGTAGCATTACCATGCTGGCTGAGCTTTATTGATACATTTGACATCTGTCTCTTTCAAGAGACCTGGTCCGTTGAACCAGTATTTAGACTAGGCTACCTGAACTTCTATGTCCCAGCTGTGAGAGGGCAGAAGGGACGACCAGTGGGTGGAATGGTGATCTGGGGCAAGCAGAATTTAAGCTGCAGTATTCAATTACTTCCAGTCTTACACTGTGATATTTTTGCAGTAAGACTCAGCTTCCCGTGTAGCCTAAAAATTGATATTATCAACGTCTATGCCAGAGGTGTACCTGGAGGGAAGAAATTGGGGGTTATAACGGCTTTAGAAGCATCGACTGAATCTATGCCAGCCAATGTATTGCCGCTAATTGCGGGTGATTTTAACACAACATTTGAGCCTCTAGGATTCAAAGACCTAAATCTGTCAGAGGAAGAAGACTTAAGATGGGGTGTTCCCCGACTCGAGACCAGGCCTATAAGTAAATGGACTGAGGCCGCATTGCACCTGAATGGGTTCTGTCTAGGAAACCAGTTAAGGGCCGCAAATTGTCGAACTCCGTCTGACAGGATGGGGAAGAAAACCTATGATAATGGCATAAGGTCAAGTAAAATTGACTATTTGCTTGTCCACCTAAAGCTCTGGCATTCTCTCCTGGACATGGAGGTGAAGACTCGCATAGAGAGTGACCATAATCCCTTGACCTCATTATTTAGATTGGGTGTAGAGGGTATGGCAGGTGTGACTGAAGAATCAACAGCCCAGAAACTATCCTAACAAATGACGAGCGTCACCTTAAGTGGAGTAAAGTTGTTGAACAACCTGAAACGCTGATTGCTATTAAAGATAGAGTAGACAAGATATTAGCTACTTTAGGGTCAGGTGTAGCTAATGGGATGAAGTACAGTCCATTTGTGGAAGCCCATGCTGACCTCTTTGCTAACCGCAAAACCTACTTTTGCAAGCCAAGCTCCGCTTGGATAAAATCAAGAAAAAAAACGGAGAGCTGGTATAATAAATCTTGCAGGGAAGCCCGTGCTGAGCTGGGCCTAGCATTAAAAACTAGGACCCCAAGAATAGTAAAAGTGGCTCGAGGCAATTATAGGAAAATAAAGTGTGGGGCAAAAAGAGAATGGGAAGATCACAAATGGCAGGAACTTAAGGGGGCATGTTCGTCTAAAAACCCGAAGCTATTTTGGGATACCTACAAATGGGAAGGAGGTGGGTGTGCTTATATGCCGCAAAACAATGTCCCCCAAAATTGATGGATTGAGTATTTTAAGCCCCAATATGCCAATACAGAAGATACACAAACTGAGGCGGCCTTTGTCTTTAAATTTTATGAAGATGCAGTTTTTAGTTTGGCGGATGTTGATAGAGCATTAAACTCAGTAATTGAGGGGAGAGCCCCAGGGATGGAATGTATACCTGCGGACCTATTTTTAAATGATAAAGAAAGATGGCGATTATATATCGTCCATCAACAAATGCCATAGCCCAAGGGATGGCTGTCCCCGACTCATGGAAGGGAGCAGAAATTGTGCCTGTCTACAAAAAAGGGGATACGTCGTTAGCAGGCAATTACAGACCTATTAGCCTGATTGATTCTATCCAAAAAATAATGGGTCGCTTAGTCCTGGGGAAGATACATGACTGGATGGAGAAAGGGGTACTCTATGCGGTATTCGTTGACTTGAGGGCGGCTTTCGACCTAGTCCCGCGCTGTAAACTTTGGCGAGTATTGGAAGAACTTGGAATGGCCACGGAACTGTTGCCCTTGGTCGTCCGTTTACACGAGGACAACTATGCTAGGGTCAGGTGGGGTGAGCAGGGTGAGGTTACGGATGCCTTCCCTGTTGAGCGGGGAGTGAGGCAGGGTTGCGTCATGGCGCCTACCCTGTTCTCGCTCTTCGTGAATGGGGCAGCAGACTACCTCTCCCTGGTCCCTACTGACGCCCCTGTGATGGCTGGCAACTGTGTCCCGATCCTCATGTTCGCGGACGACACTCTGATAATTTCAAAAACCCCAAGTGGTCTGCAACGGGCCCTCCAGCGCTTCACAGACTTTTGCCGACTGCGCGGACTTGAAATAAATACCACCAAAACAAAGTTTATGTTTGTTACTGAACACAAGCTTTCCAAGTCATCTAAGCAATTTAGAAGAAGTATATATATGAATAACTGCCCGTTAGAGCAGGTTGACGCTTTCACGTACTTGGGGGTCAACTTCCAAAGTGATATGCGCTGGAATAGTCAATTAGACCTGACCATATTAAGACACCAGCAACAGGCAGGTTTTCTTCTCAAAAGGTTTAAAACTTCCCTTACGAAACCTATTAGGCCACTCCTTGAAGGTGTTAGGTTCGGTCCTTGATGGAGCTGAACTATGGGGGTTTGAAAATTTGAAAGATCTGACATTAGTTGAAAATGAATTTTTGCGTAAAGCCACTAGTGTCCCGAAAAGTACCACACTAACACCTCTGTTTTGGGATCTTGGCAAAAGAGCTGTACAAGATCTGGCCACTCTGCATCCATTATTGTACTGGCGCAGATTATGGACAACTGAGGAGTTACACCATTATGCCCGGGGTCTCATGGAAATCATTGAAAAGGATCACTTTAATAAAATTAGCTGACTGAAGGCAATTAGATACCTGATGGGGAGAATGGGTATGAGCGAACTGTGGGATGACCCAACAAATGCAATATTTCCATCTAAGAAAGTTATGAAGGCCACATACTGGAAGCTGGTTACCTCAGAAAAATGTGCCAAAGGCCTCTCTTCTCACCTTACAGGGCGATTTCTTGAATTTAAGGCTTACCCAGCTTTGGAACCGTACTGGGATGCCATTGAGAAACCGTCTGACCGCAAGCTCTACTTCCAATTCAGGGTAGGCACCCTCCCCACAAGGTCATTTTCAGCAGGGTGGGCTGGGAATAATGATGATAAATGCCCTAAATGCAGGGACAAACAATAAACCATAAGCCATCTATTGGTCTTTTGTCCTCTGTATATTGCTCCGCGAGAAAAATGGGTAAAACCAATATGTCAACTAATTGGTTCCCGAAAGCATGAAGAGGCGTTAAGAATATTATGCACAGATCCCAGCCGCCCAATTGTAATAGCTATGCCAAAGTTTTTGAAATGGGCGTGGGTAATTCGATTGAAAATAAATTGACAACATCATGGGTAGATTCAATTCATGGGAGGTCACCCCTTACTATGATTAACTGAGTTACGAGGACTGACTTCTAGCTTCTAACTACTGTAATTTCTACATCCCCCTTTTTTTAAACAAATATTAGACTGGTTTTAAGAGGTTGTATTTTAAAGTTGTATATTCGACATTAGTCTTGTGGAGTTTCATTTTCTTTTAATTATTTATGCAAATGTATTTCTAAAATTTTTTTTAATATTGTGATCAATGTATGTTTATGTGATACTTTTATGACTTAATTGTCGAATAAAGTTTAAAGAACGGAAAACATTACATCATTTTTAAAGTAAAAAAAAGGATAATAAAGTTGCAAAATATTAAAAATAATTAGAAAAATATAGGTTCTATAAATATAAAAATATGAAATTAACATTTAAAAACCTTTGAAATTCAATGAAAAAACCATAGGTTTTACAGACGTTATAGTTTGGAATTAGCATTTAAAAAACCTTAGAAAATCACTGAAAACACCATAGGTTAGAGCATCAGTATGTGCATCAGATTATCACGTTGATGATGTCATCAGTGATGTCATCAGTGGTGTCATTTGAGATGTCAGTGACCATGTCATGAGTGATGTAATATGTGACAACATCAGCAGTGCATTGCGGGCACGTGAGTTATAGTTACCTCCACTAACTTTAACTGGCGAATTTCTCTGGTTTTATATGAGTCAAATGCCCAACTAACTATAATGTCCCTGAAACCTATGTTTTTTTCAGTGAATATATACATATACATATATACATACACATAAGTACATATAGGGAGAGAGGTATCTCTTTCTCTTTACAAATATATAAAGACAGACTCTCTCTATATATATATATACACACAGATCACTTTATTTTTTTATATATGTATGGTTTCCGTGGGTGCCAATCGCAGCCCCGAGGGAACCCACATATATATTAAAAAAGTGGTTGATATATATATATATATATATATATATTCACTGAAAAAACCATAGGTTATAGACCATATATAGTTAGGAATTAGCATTTAAAAAACCTTATTTTACTCACACAAAACCATTGAAATTCCATATATAGTGTCTGTTTACACTGAGTGTATCTAAGGTTATATTAGAGTCTGAAGAGGTTTATCGTATTATCACATGAATGATGTCATCAGTGATGTGATCAGTAATGTCAAATGAGATGTCATCAGTGATGTCATCAGTGATGTCATTTGAGATGTCATCAGTGATGTCATCAGTGATGTCATTTGAGATGTCATCAGTGATGTCATCAGTGATGTCATTTGAGATGTCATCAGTGATGTCATCAGTGATGTCACTGACCATGTCATGAATGATGTAATATGTGACATGATCAGCAGTGGATTGCGGGTGCGCGAATATATAGTTAGTGCAACTAACTATATATGGAATTTCAATGGTTTTGTGTGAGTAAAATAAGGTTTTTTAAATGCTAATTCCTAACTATATATGGTCTATAACCTATGGTTTTTTCAGTGAATTTTCAAGGTTTTGTAAATGCTAATTCCTAACTATATATGGTCTATAACCTATGGTTTTTTCAGTGAATTTTCAAGGTTTTGTAAATGCTAATTCCTAACTATATATGGTCCATAACCTATGGTTTTTTCTGTGAATTTCATTGGTTTTTTAACAGCTAATATCTGTAGCTGTAAAATGTATTCTTCTTTAAATCCAAAAATATATTTTATATGTTTATGAAGAATTTTTTTTTAAAATATTTTTTTTTCTTCGTTCCCGCTTCGCAAATCGGGAAGCTTCCCGTTAGCTGACCTTGATGCCGCGAAATAGACCGCGAGCCGGTAAACGTTTCTTTACCGCAAGTGCCGCGTTACAAAACAACATCGTGACGCCTCCCGTCCGCATGACGTTTCACGTTGTCGCGTGATACGTCATATGACGTACTACGTTAGCGAACTGGTACGCGAAGCGAGTCGCAAAGCGCAGGTTTCTGGAAGCAAACCGGGAGGCCCTGCAAAGCGCTTAACGTAAACACTTAACGTAACACTTTTCATTGGTTCATTTCACTTTTGGTTTCCTAATGATGTAAGACTAGGTCATATAATCTAAAATGAACACTTTTGATTGGTTGAGAACTCTTGTTTTTCCCAAATGATGAAAATCCCTCCTTCTTTCCTCACTCTGACTTTCATCATTGTGAGAGAAAGACCCTTTGTGATCACTGAGCAATGGCTTCTTTAGTAGCTTCAGCTGGTGCTTCCCCACCACCTCCACCACATCCAAGGAAGAGTGGACCACCTGCTCAAGTTATAATTCAACAAGAAGAAGAAGAAGAGAAACAGGAGGACGAGCACGAAGAGAGGCAGTTTTTGCCTGAGCAGCCCAGGACGTCTCACCGGAAAGAAAACTTCATTTGGCAATTTTTTAAAATTCCCAAAGGTCAGAAAAAAGTAAATGCAAGATACGTAACTTGCCTTATATGTCAAGATAGACTGTCCAGAGGGACCGACAAAAAATACAGTTTCGGAAACTACACAATGCATCGCCATATGACTAGGTGGCATCCTAACAACTACAGTGCTGCACAGTTTCGGAACGACCTAGATAATCTCCCTATTATGGCCAGAAGATCTGTTGTACCGGAAGTAACGGGACCAGAGGGCAGGGAGATGGTGCCAAATATACAAATGAGATTTGGTGATGTAAAACACATCTGCGTATTTTGCGATGGATTCATTTCCTACGGAGAAAAAAGCATCACTCTGATCAACAGAGCTATTGACTATCATATGCAAGTTTGTACGAAACGCCCAAAATAATAAATACTTCTTTTTTTTGTTTTGTTGCTCCTGTTGAGCCCTTTACAATGAATCGTTTTCATTGCCCCCTCCAAGAAAAACCCAAAAAAATATAAAACTGTTCCGAAAAATTGAAAAACAGTAAAAAAAATGTTCAGAAAAAAAAAAAAAAAGTTCTTTTCAGAACTACCTCCCCGTTATTAAAAAATTGGTACAATATTTGGAACTGTGCCAACCTCTATTTCTCTTAGTTCGCTTCCCAGTTCGCTCGCCGGTACGCGAACCGGAAGCGAACCAAAAACAGTAAGTATAAGGGAAGGAAACAGACACTTATGTTAAAAGAAAGACAGCTATAGGGGAGTAAACTAGAGATACTATTACCCGTAATCCACTGCTGATGATGTCACATATTACATCATTCATGACATGCTCAGTGACATCATCAGCAGAGGATTGCGGGTTTTTTGGCAACATGCCTTATCCACGGTTTAATAACGATGCCTTTTGCTTTATAAAAGTTTTCAAATTGTATGAAATATATACCAATAGGTCGTTATGAACCTTTAGGTAGTGCTTTTCTTCATGAGGTCTGGTCGCTTCCATACACATACAGATGTTTCAAAGATGATCAAGAAGTTTATCTGAATGGAGAGGAATGCACTGAGACGCCAGATCATTCACTAATGTGTAGGCACATACAGTTACACGGTTCATGCAACAAACACCGACCAAATATGGCTTGCGTGTTGCAAGGCACGCCAGTTCCTGCTATCATCCCCACGTTCAAGTTGTTGGAAAATGGTAGTTATTTGATGCTCAATAATGAAGATTGTTCTGAGTTAATTAAAAGTATTCCTTTTATCGTAACAGTAAGTGAACGGGTTATTTGCTGCAGAAATGTTCTATTTCCTCCCACACATGAACATAGGGAGTTTTCGATCTGGCCACAAATACCAACCTTGGGACACGTTTCAACGGCATGGCAAGAATAAGAGCTCTTTTGTCTCAGAGAGAGGTGGCCTTGAGTTCGGCCCGTGAAACTTTCGTACTTCACATAGCGAACACCCGTACAGAGGTGCACACCCTTTTCAATTAAGATTTGCCTTTCAATTTCAGCAACATGTTTCCGACTATCTTTAACGCATCCTCCACAAAGTCCCTGGCGCACTTTTTTAAAGTTGTTACCAGTGGTCTCGTGACTTCATTTGAGAAAATCTTTGGAGTCATCCCTGCTTCCTTTCATTCCATTTTCTCCACTCTGGTTCGTGGATTGGCATTTTTACTTGCATTACCAGCGGACGCTCTTGTGCTTTTTTACATTTTTAAATATGGATGTCCCTCCTATGCAACCTCCCACCCTGCAGCTGCTGACACTGTTCCGCAATCGCATGCTAGAATATTATGGCACAATGCCGTTGGCGATATTAAGCACGGCATATGGATTATCTTTTCGATTCTCCTACTTCACCTGTGTCCAGCCTGTATTTCACTGCCTGACCTGTGATTTCGATTGGGCCATTGATTTGTGTCTCTGCGGACCGGTTTCTCCTGACGTCGACTTTAATCAGCTGATGACTCCTATCATTACTCACGAGTTGGTTTGTCCTGGCGAAAGGATTATGGCTGTGGCATTGATGCATGGACTACTTGGTCCCTGGAATTTACTGGCGGCAGCACAGTCTTTCTTGGAACAGAGCTTTCTTGAAAACCCACCGAGCTGTCCTCTGATGGTGATAGAGGATCCGGTGCTGGGAGAGCACGTATGTTCTTTTCCGCTTTTAAATTGGATGGCTGAACTGTTTTCGGATGAAGACGGTGACTTCCTATTGGAGGCTGTTGCAGCTTATTTTGCATACACAGTTATGTCATAGACCTTTTTCATGTTTGATATGCTGAGTACTAGCATTTCATTGACAATTCATTGACTTATTTGTCAAGTTTTTATTATTTACCTTGCCTATTGGCTTAAGACTCGATAAAGTACTTGGCTGTTTTATTTTTCTTTAGCATTAAATTTTCCTAGTTTTTAATGCTTTACCTTGCGGACCGTCCACATATAAACTTGCAATCTGCTCTCATGAGATGGCACTTCTATTATCTTATTCAGTTCGTTTCCGGATCATGGGGAGGTGTCATCTAGGTCCTGGATATCTTTACACCGTGTTAAGTTAGCATGGGCTCATTACCGGTTTAAACGCCATTTTTCCTTTTTTGCAACTTCTGCACAAGACACTTAGTTGTTGCTTTAGCTTTCCACCTAGTAGTTCATCGTGGTTTACATGAGAATAATATGTTATTGGTCTACTATCTGCTTTACTTGTTAAACTATATCTGTACAGCGAGTGCTAAAGTTTCAAGAACAACACGATACAGAATTGTTATGAGGTCTGATCTCCACGACTTCATACTCATAACATAAGTGCAACTTCTGCCAATTCTGGGCATGAGGCGGGTTTTATATTGCTTTGCCGAACACACATACACAACAGTTGATGCGGTTCACATGAAGAGAGAGCTGGTGTATGCTGATGTGATTCCTTCAAATCTAAGACACTAAAGTATGGGCACGCCCTAAACCAACACAAAGAGACCTTCTTAGCAAATAATATAATATGTGTATTAGGGAGGGTGAGATATAAGCAGCCGCGGGCCGTGGAGGGAGTTACGATGGGGCAGGGAGGCGGGGAGGGGGAGAAGCAGGGTGGAGCCCTCTCTACCTTGCCCCTCCCCCTCCCCGCCTCCCTGCCCCACCGTAACTCCCTCCACGGCCCGCGGCTGCTTATAAGTGTTGCTAACTCTTATTCATTTACAGCATGTTAACATACTGTCACCATTCGCTTTTTATGTACTAGTAACTATGCTGGTAATTTTGCTACTGATAATATGTGTACTTGTATTCTCCACCCTGCTTCTCCCCCTCCCCCCCTCCCTGCCTCACCGTAACTCCCTCCACGGCCCGCGGCTGCTTATAAGTGTTGCTAACTCTTATTCATTTACAGCATGTTAACATACTATCACCATTCACTTTTTATGTACTAGTAACTATGCTGGTAATTTTGCTACTGATAATATGTGTACTTTTATTATCTAAGGTACTACGCCTGAGAAGACGGCATTAGTAAATAAACATTTCAAATACACATCTGTTCTTCTTAACTCCATGTTCTGGTTTCTAAGAAATCTATAACGACCGACTGTTCATGAGTTCCACGTATCCTGAGGTACTATAAGTTCATATTCTGGATTGTCTAAACATTGAGAGTTTGTTATATCCAATGTGACACTGTACCTAGCTTGCTAAGGAGTTTTTGATTACTAACGTGAGTTTTGGGACACCCTAATTCGCCGAGGTTCCAATCCTCTGTCCACAGTTCTGTGTGAGAACAGAAACCCTGCGACAGGGGCACCCCCGACCCTTGCTGGAGCTTCATCACACTTGCGATACAACTCCAGCAATGCATTCGCCGAGGTTCCAATCCTCTGTCCACAGTTCTGTGTGAGAACAGAAACCCTGCGACAGGGGCACCCCCGACCCTTGCTGGAGCTTCATCACACTTGCGATACAACTCCAGCAATGCGCCACCTTTACGGCACAGATACATCACGCATCTGTGCTGTTTTTGCCCCATGATGCGCCGCATTGTAAATGCAGCACACCATAGGTGACGGAACAGCGGCACAGAATGACTAACACATCCCTGGTGATGCGCCAGTCATCATAAATGTATCCCTATGCTTCTTATCTTGTTAGAGATGAACCGCCATATGTATCATCAAAGTTTTTTGCATTTCCTAAATAGCGAACTTTAAGGAATAAATAGCGATTCTTTACCATTCCTAGTTTGCGATGAGCTATTTGCTAATTAGCCGAATGTAGCCCAATGAAGCCCAATGTAGCCCAATGTAGCCCAAAGATGGCCGCCAGACACACAAAAAAACAAATGTAGCCCAAATATCAGCCAGATGTAGCCCAACTATAGCCCAGTGACAGAATGACCAATCAGCTTCGCAAACCTCCGTTACGCGAAGCGGAGCGCTGTTACAGATATATATCTTTTTTTGAACGTTAATTTCTCAAAATCCACTGGAGCACATATATTGAGACCTAGCAAAGGCACATCGGGCTACCAGTCCCTAATATTTTGCCAAGTTTCGTGCAAATCCATTCAGCCGTTCGATTATTATTATTATTTTTTTTTTTTGCCCCGCGGGGCCCTTTTAAAACCTCCACATCAAACCTAGGGGGTCAGCGAGGATCTACTATGCCCCCTTATAGTTATTTCCCCCTTTGTTTTGACCTCTTCTTGTCTGTCGATCCTACCGAGAGACAAGATGGCGGCCGCTACGGACTGTTTGGAATGTTGACAGACGCCGGAGAACCAATCAGCTTCGCTTCACTAAGCTCCGTTGCGCGAAAAGTCCGCGTCCTGGGCCGCTGCCCAGTCCGCTGTTACAGATATATATCTTTTTTTAAACGTTAATTTCTCAAAATCCACTGCAGCACATATATTGAGACCTACAAAAGGCACATCGGGCTACCAGTCCCTACAATTTTGCCAAGTTTCGTGCAAATCCATTCAGCCGTTCGGGCTAAAAGTGAGGCCAACCACCCTATGGAAATTAACATGGGAAAAACGCGTTTTGGGACCCCCCTTTTTTCTCGGCCCCCCCTTGACGAACCCCCCCAAAATTTTCAGGGGCTGCTCAGAAACAAAATGTGCCATTTTCCTGAAAATTTCAGCCAATTCCGTCCACAAACGCCAAAGTTATTAGACATAGAATTTTCAAAAATCCCATAGAGAAAAAATCCTAACTATATATACCTACTGGCGACCGCCAGTAGGTAATATATATATACATATATATATATAGAGAGAGAGAGAGAGAGAGAGAGAGAGAGAATCTCTCCCTCTCTCTATATATTATAGATCACTTTTTTTAATAAATAGATATGTCGTTTCCGTGGGGTTTAATTGTGGCCCCCAGGGTAACCACACCATCTATAAAAAATAAGTTGCCTCCAAAAGGGAGTCGGACTGTGAGCAGGAGGGCCGACCCCCCTATCAATTTGGCCGTTTTTATTTTTCATTATGTATAACTCCTACGGGGGGGCATCACGCCTCCCCCTGGGAAACCAACATAATATTTTTTAAATAAATGCCCCCGGGGGCCTGCCCCCTAGATTACATGCCTGGTGTCTATTAGGGTATCCTGGTCATGGATAGCAACGCAGCTACGATCCAAGGCCAGGAAACCCTTTCAGGAATGCCTCGTTTAAAAGGGGAGACTCTCCCCTTTCAAACAAAGCCTATCTGGAAGCTGGGGAGGCCTTTTTCGGCCTGTTTTCCCCACTGGAGTAGCGCGGCGCCTGGCATGCTGCTTCCTCGAAACCAGTGGGCAAAACCTGGGATGGTGTGCTGGAGTCATAGATGTCCAGGAGAGGGTGCGGGAGAGACACGGAAGCAATTCTCCCTGGGGTTTTGAAAAAAAAGCAACCTCCTGTGCTTTGATCTTAGGCAGCCCTCCCTGGTGAGGGCCATTGGCCATTCCCCGCACCAGTGTGGTAGTGTGTGTGTTGCCCATTGGCCGACACATGCACCAAAGGGATTAATAATATTTTTAAATATAGTTAGTAATTTTAAGTGATTTCTAACTTTTAATTTAATTTATTGTAATAATTTATAGTATTGTTGCGGTGTTCTAAGTTTATGGGGGTATTGGGTGGGAAGTTAATTAAGTAATAAATAATTAACAATTATTAATATATCAATAATTTACTTGATTATTATGTCAATTGTGTAATAGTTATACTTATTAGTTATATTTTAGGTGCGGGCTTCTGGGTTCGTATGGGGTATAGGCTGGATGATAATCAAGTAATTGAATTATTAATTAATTATAAATTTACTATTATTTAATTGGTCATATAAATTGTGTAATTATTATATGTTTTAGAAATATTTTAGGTGCGATGCTGGGTTTGTAGGGGTATATGGTGGGAAGTTAGCTAAGTTATAATTAATTAACAATGAATTGTTAATGTATTACTATTTAATTGATTATTCATTGCGTACATTATGTAATTACTTTATATTTTAGTTTTATTTTAGGTAAGGGATGTTGGGTTTTTAGGGACACTGGGTGTGAAGTTAAGTAAAATAAATTACCAATTCAATATTTATTATTAATCATTTAATTGATGAATAAATGATGTAATACTTGTTTGTTTTAGTTATATTTTAGTGGTTGGTTGCTAGGTTTGTATGGTATAAGGTGGGTATTTAAGTAATAATTATTAAATAATTATTAACTGTTAATTAGTTAGTTGATTATTAAATATGTAAATTGTCATACTTTTTATTTTAGCTACATTTTAAGTGTGGGCTCCTAGGTTTTTTAGAGGTCTAATGTAGGAAGTTAATTAGGCAATAAATAAATAGCCATTCATATTAATAGATAATTCATTATCAAATTCTATCAAGGCTACAAGAATAGCTGGATGAGAAGATAATTTTGTCTCCCTTTCAAGCGTGGTTTCACTCAAAGGTGAGCACAATTGACTAGGTCTTTCGCTTTAATCTTATAAGATGGAAATACTTGGCCCCCTCTAAAGACCTTCTTTAAATTGCCCTTGTCAATTTGAGGGCGTGTTCAACTTTGTCCCGAGATGTCAACTGAAGCTCGCCTTATCTAGACTTGGCTTCAACCCTTGCCTGTTGAACATTCTTAAAAGACTACATGAGGGGACCTATGCACAGGTGTGATGAGGGACCAGTGGGGAACTCACTGAATGCATACCCATTGCACGTGGAGTGCACCAGGTGTGCGTTCTTGCCCCAATGCGGTTTTCGGTCTATATTAATGACCTGTCTAATTGCATCCAGGACTGCCCCAAGCTGGAGGGTTTTCCAACACTCACATTATTATTTGCGGATGACACTGTGTTGCTCTATCATACTCCCATGGGGCTGTAGAACCTGCTGAATAGCTTTGAAGGGTACTGTGATTCCAGAGACCTGGAAGTGAATACCTCCAAAACCAAGATTATGTCCCTAAATCCCCACAAATCTTATAACAGTTGGTTTTAGAAGTGTGGAACAAAGCTTCCGAAGGTGGATCAATTTGACTACCTTGGGCTGAGGTTTGATAAATCCAGCTACTGGAAATCTGAGCTCTCACTGATCCATCACATCAGTTTCCAAACGCAATAAAGACACCACACAAAAATCAGTGTCCCCAGTCTTAGTAATGTAGAGGACCAAGGTGCGGTCAGTATCCTTCTATGGGGCAGATCCTGCGGAACGGGGATTTCAAGGGGCTAACCATCAAAGAAAATTCCTTTGTATTCTCTTTCCCCAGTAGTACACCTACACTCCCATTGTTTTTTATACCGGAATTAAACGGATTGAAGACATAGCAAAAATAAGACCATTACTATTCGGGGGAGATTGTGGTCCTTCCCTGAATTGGCAACTTACGGGACTGCACTTGAGGAGGTAGTCGGAATGGGGAACTGTAATACTTTCCCAAAGCTCAACTACAGTAAGGCGCAGTTGAATCTTTCGGGCTTGGGCATGTACACTGGACTTATGTTACTGAGTTACAAATAAACCAAAAACATAGAATGAAACCATGTAAAGAGAGAATTCCATGTAAGTACTTTTTGTGCAATATATAATGCGCTAAAGGTATTAAGTTCAAAAACAAGAAGTTATCAAGTAATGAATGCTTAGTTCATTCATATTGCCATGTTCATATGAACTTAAATCAAGGGTTCGGATCTCAATATAAGTTCATTGGAAGAAGGAGGCATCAACAAGTTAAAGTACCAGTGCATACAACTGTAAACATGAATAGAGACATTTCCCTAAACAAATTAGTCCTTTAAAAACATGGGTTCTAATAGTGCATGGTGTGTAGTCATGGCTGATGCAAACTTGCTAGTTTTGGATATGGTTTTGTGTCTTTCTTAGTTAAAGTGCTTGGTGCAAAAGCATATGGCAAGGTATTATGACAATGTGGCGGCATGAGAATTTCCATCATGGTGAGGTAGGTTGATGTTTAGTTTCTCCAATGTTGTGCTTAGTCAGTTTTTCCAGGGTTTTCTTGAATTGCCATTTATTTACTTGTTTTTCCATCACAGGATGGCAGTGGTACCAGTCTCCTATCTACGGTGTTACAGAATCTCAGGAAGCGACAGTGCCATTGAGTGGCGGTTGGATCGAAGCAGGTCAGTACTGCCTGTCTGCAGGTTCTAATGCTTTTTTGGTGAAAAAGGGGGAGGAGCATTGTTCATCGCTCCTACAGTACGCTTGTGCAGATGCATATTATGTGTGGAAGGTCTTCATACCTGATTCCACATAGGCGGAAGGTAGTCGCCATTGTGTTCCGCTTCGAAAGTGGTATGCGTAGAAGCGAGGGTAGCATGCCCAAGCTGTATCTTGAAAATGTCTCCTTCGCTGCCAAGTTAAATCCTGCACTGAGTTAGGGTGCCGTTTCGCAGCGAAATATCACCGAAATGTGAAGCAAAGTGGGTTGATGGTAGTGTTTTTTTATTTAAAAAATGCCTCCTCTCTACAGCCTTATAAGGATGCTTTTGTTACATTGCTAGCCTGTACCCTGCAAATTAAATGTATACTTAGCACCTTGCAGGTAAACAAATGTAGGTATAAATGGGACTCAGTGGCTTTAAACTGTAGAATTGCTTGCTTTGCATCAATAGCATTGAGGATGTAGAACATATATTGTTTTTCTGCCCGTCCTACACAAAACCTAGGAGTTACTGGATTAGGCTGATGTGTATTTCCCTGGGCACAAGACACTTTAGTGATGCCCATCGAATCTTAAGATCCGATAGGAGTATCCCAAGGGCACTAAGCCTTAACAGCTATCTTTTAGCATTCAGGTATATAAGAAAATCGTTGGGACTCCGGCTGTAATCAAATAGCATGACCCACGGAGACAGATGCTCATGGGCAAATCTGGTTAATACACTGTGGGGCTTATTGATATCTAAAACGCATAAAATCCCAGCCTGGATAAGTTTTATTCTGCTATTGTTTCAAGTTCATTTTTAAAACTATCTTTGTTATGAACTATGCTTTTTAGCACGATAGGAAGTTTTTTAGTTTCTTGTTAATCTGATGTATTTTTCTAGCCCTGTGCGTACAAACTAGAATGCCCCTGCCCCTATGTACTTGCTTGCTTAGCCAGTCTTAAATATTACCGTCATCTGTATGTTCTCCTTTGGTGCTTCAACATCACTAGTACTCGCTGCATAGATTTCTGTGACTGCTTCTGCTGCTTTCCTTACTTTGCACTTTAACTATGAATTTTGATTTCTATTAGTTTAACTGTAAATGTTTTTATCTTGTTAATGTGTGTTTTATGACCTGGGTCCTGAAATGATATTTTTTGATTGATTGATAATTATTAAACAGTTTAATAATCATGTACATTTGTTTATTGATTTATATATGTCTAATTTATTTTGGCTCTAAATTAATAGGGTTATTCAAATATGTAATATGTTTGTAGTGAAGTACTTTACTTATTGTTGCACACACTGGAGTGGGAATAGTAAATCTTACCCCTTCGAAGTCGAATGCTTTTGATACAGTTGCACATAATGGAGTAGGAATAGTAAATCTTACCCCTCCGAAGTCCAACGCTTTACCTACTGTTGCAGAGACTGGAGTGGGAATAGTAAGAGGTACCCCTCCAAAGTCCAACACTTTTCTACTGTTACACAGACTGGAGTGGCAATAGTAAATTTGACCCCTCCAGAATCCAACGATTTCACTACTGCTGCACAGACTGAAGTGGGAATACTAAACCTTACCCCTCCAAAGTCCAACACTTTCTCTACTGTTGCCCACACTAGAGTGGGAATAGTACATCTTAACCCTCCGAAGTCCAATGCTTTCTCTACTGTTGTACAGACTGCAGTGGTAATAGTCAATCTCCCCCTCCACCCCCCAAGTCCAACATCCTCCCTATTGTTGAACAGACTGAAGTGGGAATAGTAAATCTTACCCCTGCATAGTCCAGTGCTTTCCCTACTGTTGCACAGACTGGAGGTGGACTGATAAATCTTACCCATTGCCATCTAAGTCCAATATTTTCCCTACTGTTGACCTGTTTGGAGTGGGAATAGTAAATGTAACCTCTGATTTTCTTTTCCGCATCTGCCGTGCGAGTACTCTGTCTCCTCTCTGGAAGACAATGTTTTTTACCTGTAGTCTTCGGTCAGCATTAGCTTTCATCTTTTGTTTGTGAACCAAGACCTTTGGACAAGTTGCATTATCATCTCTTTCCCTCTGATTGGTCCTCTGGGGTATGTTGGTTGTCATTGGTCCCCCTAACATCAATGTTGTCGTACTCTCACCGGTGGTCAAGTTAGATGTTGAACAGTAAGCTAGCAATTAAGAGGTTTACACAATTTGTAAATTGAGCTTCTTCAGGTTAGTACACTGCGCAGCTGTCTTTAGTGCGCTCCTAAATCTCTAAACTATTCCGATGACCTGTGGCCACAGAGAATTGCTCTTTTGATGCGTTATACTCAGATGCTCTAAGAAGTCTTTGAACTCTCAACTATTAAAAGGCAGGCCATTGTCTGATTTTAGAATAGCCATGTCCTAAATAGGCCATTCAGTCTCTAAAAGACTCGTTTATGAGTGGTGGATGAGAGATCCTCAATTGATGGAAATTGCGAGTATTCGTGCGCAATCACCATCAGGCGATGTCCATTGTTGAGTGGACCGAAAAAGTCAATGGATGTTCTCTCCAAGTAACGCTTCAGGACTTCTGAAATGTTTAGGGTGTGTTAAGTTACTTTTGTAGATAGACAGTTGCGTAGATGACAGGCCTTTAATTCCTACTGAACTCGCTTATCGAGATATGGAAACCAGACTCTGTTTCAGTGTTTCAGAGAGATCGTCTTGTAGCTTTCCAACGCTTTTCCTATGGAAACTAGGTCCTAACTATAACTACAAACCACCAATTTTATTACTGCTGCTATGAATAAAATTGTTATTATTGCGAATAATAACAACCACTTCGCCGCGGCGCAAATTCCGCCACAGTGCGGCGGAATTTGATACATGCACAGAACGGACAGCCCCCGGCCGTCCGACGCACACCGGGGCCGTCCAACGCATCGAAGAGGATAATGATAACAACAATAACATTGTCTTTCTACAATGCTTAACCCATTTACTGCGGCGGACATTCTGCCGCGGTGTAATGTCCTGATAATTCTGTAATTCTGCCAAACCCCAGGGCATTAATTACCACATCCTTTCTCAGGACCCAGAAAGACACCACACTTCACAATACTTACCTAAGAAAGGAATAAACACTAACAGACTAAAGCTATGAGGCCATTGCCGAAGAGCTCGCAAATAATCACAACGCACACCTCCCCATACGAGAGGATTCGGAAATCACAACACACACCTCTCCACATCTGAGAGGATTCGGAAATCACAACGCACACCTCTCCACCTCCGAAAGGATTCGGAAATCACAATGCACACCTCTCCACCTCCGAGAGAATTCGGAAATCACAACGCACACCTCTCCACCTCCGAGAGGATTCGGAAATCACAACGCACAACTCTCCACCTCCGAGAAGATTCGGCACAATGCACACCTACCCATTCGAGAGGATTCGGAAATCACAACGCACACCTCTCTACCTCCGAGAGGATTCGGAAATCACAACGCACACCTCCCCATACGAGAGGATTCAGAAATTGCAGCGCATGCTCCTCCTAACAATGCCTCGGGTAAAATAATTAAAATGTATACTTCCCTAGATGGGAGCTGAATAACTCTCCTTCTACAATTACCTGCAGGAACAGAAACTTACCATCCTTCCGATGCGACAGCACTTGGATCAGAAAGGTCCCGACCTCCCATCCCAAGGAACACAAACAAATTATAATATGCTCTGGGGTTTCTTTATTACACAATGATAGAATGATAAAAGAAAGAAATAACTAATATGTCACTATAGGTCTTCTTCACAATAACACCTAAGCATTTGCTAAACGCAATCAGTAAGACACATATAAATCTTATATGTATATAAATGTATAGAACCTGAAAATAAAAGGGATAGTTAGGCAAAGACAGTTAGAATATAAGAATTAGTGGAACACCTCACCAAGTTCCTACACATCTTGCTTCCAGAGGGGGCCCGTCTCTACGGTCTAATCAGGATTCACAGCTGCACGTCTGCAACCTGATGTATCACCAAAGTGCCAGGATACCAGTCTACCAAACTACCAGAGATCAGAGCCCAGACACCTCCTTTAGTTCAAAATGGAAGCGCTAGTCGAAGCCTCTAGCAAGCCTCGCCTCCTTTTCCCATCAGATTCCGTACCACTCCGTGCCAAGGACACAGCATCGGCTGGCCAGGCATCTGTTATGACTTCGGCATAGAGTGAGCACATTCCTCCGACAAGAACCGGCCCTCTCTGGTTGAAGAAGGGTGAACAACAAGTAGAGATTAAAACATAGCCTCTCACCCAGAGGCTCAGAAAATGGCGACAGCTTAGAAAATGGAGTCGCTCAAGCAAAGGCCTCTATTCCCGCAAGAGAGCAAAGTTAGTATGCAAGAAGGCATAAGATCAGGCCAAAGACAATAGGCAAGCCCGGCCATTAAGCAAGATAAAGTCGGAAACAGAAAGGACATCGTCAAGCCCTACTTTATAACTAATTTGTGTTGCACAGACCTACACAGCACTATATTATAACAAAGTATACTGAGATGGTAGTGGGCAACGGTTATAATCGACCCGATTATTCATAAAAATATATTGGTCACTACACGCGGTGCGGGCGTTCCACAGAGTGGGCGGGGCTGGGTCGGCCATTGGTCGTGCGCAGCACCCCAGAGGTAGTGCTTGCGTCGGCCGTTCAAGCAACGGGTTAATACTACAGTTTATACATGTCCTAACTGCATGTTTCTCAAATAGGTGCAAGTTCTTTTCTTGGATAGTCACCTCCTCTTCCTCAGACTATTTTAATTAGTACATTGCTCTTTCATTCCTCATCAGGGCTATCCATGGATAAAAGTCCTTGAAAGAGGCTCTTAGTGTTAAGTAGTTCCATATATCGGAAGTAGCCAGATGGTATTGTTTTACAAGACACAAAGGAGTCTGTTGGAGATGGATATCCCAGTTAATCTATAGAGTGAAATACTGAGTAACATACCCAAGGTAAATCTCAATATGCAGCATTGGTTAATGCAACAACAAAAACGATCATACAGGTGACCTGATTTAATGTGAGATTAAAACTGATTTCAGTTGAAAGAGGTTAGGAATGTAAGATAGATACCTCACCTATTTCTGACGTGCCACACAGTTAACAGATTATAGAAACAATTACTGACAAGCACTCAATTACTTACAGAAGATATTGTTAAAAGAAACATTTTTATCATCTTTAATCATAGTAAGTCATCCCAAGTGTAAAAGATATATTTCGAAACATAAAAGACCTTGGAAATCATCAATGCTAACATTATTCGGACATGGCAAAATACAAGATTTAATTACCTAAATTTATAAATTGGCTATTAGGGAAAGGGTTACGTAGAAGCTTAGAAACAAAGTTAGGTTCAATGTGACATGGAATGTCTATCTTCCGATGTATGGTATTCACTATGCTGGATTCTGTTTTTGACATTGATAAAGATCAATTCAAAAATGGTCAGGCGATTTCAGTAATTGTTTCCTAAGTTAAATTTGCCCGGTGTAAAACGCCTCTAATACCATACGAAGTTATTCAATAAAGAGGCAGGCGCTGGAGACAGGAAGACAGGAAACAAGTTTTATTCCGACGGAGTAGAACACATCAGATCGGACAACAAGGTATCGTCTCGAGGTGCTCTCTCAACCTCTCTGAGACCTGGTCTTTTATACACTGGTTTAAGACATGTGAACGTCCTTTATTACAACAAGGACATTGTGAAGTATGAGAACGACATCACCGGTACCCCCCCCCCCAGTTCCGGCCCATTCCAACACATGACAACAGTAGAGACTCTTTCCCCTCATATGATTGGGAGGGGGCTATCACGCAGCTGAGTGTTCTGCCGATTCCTTTGGAATGTGTGCGCCTGATCGAATCTCTGGGGGTGGAGGGTCGTGATCAATAGTGGCTCCTTTCAGGAGAGGCGAGTGCATACAGTAGTGGGCAATAAACTGTATCCTCGGGCTAAAGGATGACCAGCGGTCCGTGCTGACGTTCAGGCTCAGAGGAAGGGGTCATCAAAGGAGGGGTATTCATGGACGGAAAGGAGGTGTTGGTCAGGCGTGGGGTGCGATTCCCTGAGACAGAGTCATGGGAGGGGAGGGTTCATGACTTGTGCATGTGAGTGCGGGGGCAGCCAGGGTGCGCGGGGAAGGCTTGCAAGGTCAGGGAAGTGTGCTGACGGGGCGATCGTGAACAGGGAGACCATGGTACCTAAAATGGCTGTCGTGTATGCTCATACGTGAGTCTGCAAGATGGCGTAGATAATGTTTAGTACACAAACTAAAATTCCACAGTCCTCCCTTTAACATGTCTCGCCAGCTTGTCAGTTCGGATCAATCCCCATGAGACCACGCACCTCTATTTCGTATAGGGGACTCATGTGCTCAGGTTTAAAGTTCAAAGTCTTTGGGCACATACAGTTGGAAATGAGTGCACATAAAGGTGGTAAACATTGAATACCTAAACAACACCCACACAGTATCATGATGGGTATCAATAAAAACGTGAACAGTCTCCATCCCCAGTTCTTCAAAGTGTCCCAGAACCAGCCTCCAAGCGACCATCCTTCCTGTTCCTGGTGAACCTCCGAGGACAGTCTGTGGAGGTGTTCGATTGCTTTATAGACTGAAGGTGAGTTATCTGGCACGTAGGTGCAACAGCTGGAGCCGATGATGCGGCATGCACCTCCACGGTCGGCCAGAACCACATCTAGAACAAGACGGTTTTGAAGAGCCACCAGGCGGACTGCCTGCAGCTCAGCCGTGTTGTTAGCAAGGATGCCAGCGGTGATGTTAATTGCTGTTTCTACTGCCTGAGTCAGATGTCGGATTGCGCGGCTATTTGCCATTGGTCCCCACAGAGGAACAAGTCCCTTTGCTGCATCCAGGAACTGTGCTCCGGTGGAGTCGGCTTGTTCAACATCTCCGGCACGCTTTTGCCGGTGGTGGTTGGCTGGAGCCACATACGTGGGAGGAAGAATGAAGGCGATGTAGCACGCACCCCTCCAGCCTTTTGGGAGCCACGTGTAAGCTTTGGTGCCACAAACAAAGTACATATTCGGGGAAGCAACAAAGGAGGGGGGGTCAGCTGAGACCAATGTTTTGGTGATGCGACAAGAACTGTGACCCACCAGCTGCGTTCCTTGTCCTTCGAGGCATACGAGTCCTGTGACATTGATGACAGACAGGGCCACAGTCAGGGTGGCAGCCGTTTGTTTCCGCAGGTGGGAGAAGGTGGGTCTGGCTGGATTGTGGAGCACCTGCATTTCGAGCCTTTCTTTGGCAGGGATGTTCGTAAGGAAGGTTGAACCTGAAATTGCAGGACAAAAGGGCTTTCCTGTGTTGTTCAGCCAGAACCCATAGTAGAAGTGTGACACTGTCTGACCAGAAGCGGCGTTGTCCTTGTGGCTTTCTTGCATGAGGATCAACCAGGCGAGGCAGGAGCCGTGAACTGAGAAAGGAGAAGGAATGAAGGGGATGGAGTTTTCGGTAGCATGTGGGAGCAACCCACAGATCCAGCAGTTTGTGGCATTTGCAGCAAGGTTGTGCTGGTGCAACAGTTGTACGAAGGAATTGTTCCAGAATTCCCTACGCCTTTCTCGGAGCTGAGGTGAAAGGGTGATCAGGTGGTGCTCTTTCACGGTGGTTGGCTGGACAGTGGTTGGCAACATCTGGTGAGCGGGCGTGCTTTCCTCCAAGATCCAGAAGGAAGTCATGAGGAGGAGGCAAAACAGGAAGACAATGAAGAAAGCGATTGTCTTTGATTTGTGCAAATTGTCAGTTTTTGGATTCCTGTAGTGGGTATTTCCTGTTGCTTCCGACATCTTCTTATCTGGCGCTTCCATCATCTTTTTATCTGGCGCTTCCATCATCTTCATCTTCAAGGTGCTCGGTAGTGGGCAGAACCACAGACTTCGTTTAGCTTCTCTCCGGGTAACCCTTGGTTGCTTTGGGTCACCGTTCTGAGATTTTTAACTTAGTCAGTGGCCTACTTAGCCGAAGCTCCCTCCTTTCGACGCAGGAAATACCCTTCTCGAGATGGCACAGTGGGATCAGAGTGTTTTGCAAGTTCAAGTGCCTCGGTATCAGGATAGCAGTTCAGTGATGGTCGGTCTTTGTTCAGGAGCTCTTCTTGGGTGCTGACGTTGTCTGTCGTGGCCAGGGTCGAGGAAATCTTCTTGCAGTGGTGCGCATGCAGCCAGTTCTTTTTCCCCTCCACTCGAAGAGCCGTCCGAGTGGTGATCAGTACTTGCCAGGGGCCCGTCCACCGGGGTTCCAGACTCTTCGCTCGTTGAAAGTTCCGGATCAGGATATAGTCACCCGGTTGGATATTGTGACCGGGACCCCTGGAAGTATCGGGGATGGCCCGCTGCACCTGTTGATGAATGACAGACAATGTTTTAGTTAACTTGTATAAATAATCTGACAGCAGGACGTCGGGGACGTCATGAATGGAGGTCGGTTTGGGGGCAGTCCAGAGGTTCATAGGCCGTCCAAACACAACTTCGTAGGGGGTCAAGTGATGCTTAGTGGGAGTGGAGCGCATCGATAGTAATGCCAGTGGAAGGGCATCTGGCCACTTAAGTTCTGTGGTGGCCACTATTTTTGACAGTTTCAGTTTCAGTGTAGCGTTTTGTCGGTCAACCAGGCCAGCGGATTGGGGGTGGAAGACCGCATGGAACCTTTGTTTGACCCCCAACCCCTTCAGGATTAGTTGGATAACTTCAGCTATGAAGTGGGGGCCATTGTCGCTCCATAAAATTCGACAAAGGCCGTAGCGAGGGAAAAACTCTTTCAGTAGTACTTTGGCAGTAGTCATGGCAGTGTTATCACGGGTCGGATAGGCTTCCACCCATTTGCTGAAGGCACATACAATGACTAATACGTACTTCAAGCCTTGGCACCTCTCTAATTGGATGTAATCCATCTGGAGGACCTCAAAGGGGTGGTCGGGGATCCCAAACCCTCCCCGGGGTACCACAGTTCCTTTCCCGGGGTTGTGTTGTAAGCAGATAAGGCACTGTTGGACTAGGCGTTTGGCTGAGTCGGGGATCTTGCCGTTGTGCCAGACTTTGGAAATGAGTTCGATCATGGGGGCAGAACCTATGTGTGCAGGGGAGTGTGCCATTGTCAGTATGGGGATCAAGTATGCATCAGGCAGCAACCATTTGTTCGTGTCCTTTGTCCGCCAGCAGCCTTCATCGTCCCTTAGACCCACCCGTGCCCACTCAGTCAGTTCGTGTGGTGTGCTGGCCGATTGGATGTCCCTGATCGTTTCCCTAGCGTCGGTCCATTTTTCTGCTTGTGACCTGGTCACATACATGCGTGTCGTGGCCCTATTCTCAGCTGTGGTTCGGGCAGTGATGTCGGCTAGTGCGTTTCCCTGTCCAACTAAATCTGTCACCTTCTTGTGTGCCTGGCATTTGATCACTGCTAATCGTGTGGGGAGAAGGACTGCTTCAATCAGGGCGGAGACTAAATCTCCGTGAAGGATGGGCGTGCCGTGGGACGTCAGGAATCCCCTTTCCCTCCACAGGAGCCCAAAATGATGAACTACCCCGAAGGCGTACTGGCTGTCCGTGTAAATGTTTGCCGTGGTTCCTTCTGCTATGATACATGCTCGTGTGAGGGCAATTAGTTCTGCTGCCTGTGCGGATCGTTGTGTGATGCAAGCTGCTTCAACTACTGTTCGGGCTGTCGTCACCGCATAGGCAGCAGAAGTGGTGCCGTCTGGGAGTTTGATGCAAGAGCCATCTACCCATAGTTCTCCGTCAGGATCTGTGAAAGCAATGTCTCGGAGGTCAATTCTACTCCTAGTCTGTTCGTCCGTGAGAGTCACACAGTCGTGTATAGGGGGCACATCGGGGTCATTTTCGGGCAAGGGTAACAGTGTAGCAGGATTCAATGTCGTGCATCTCTTCAGAGTGATGTGGGGCGCAAGTAAAGTCAATTCGTATCCTGTCAGTCGTGCACTAGTCAGGTGTTGAGTCTTTGTCTGGTTCAAAAGCGTGTCAACTGCATGGGGTACTAATACTGTGAGAGAGTTCGAAAGTACAATTCCCTCACTCTGTCGGATAGAGACAGCAGCAGCGGCTACTGCTCGAAGGCAGGCAGGTAGAGCTCTGGCGACTGGATCAAGAGTGGCAGAGAAGTAGGCACAAGGGCGCTGTTTGGCGCCGATGGGCTGGGTTAGAACAGACAATGCGCATCCCTCCCTTTCGTGAGTGTAGAGGGAGAAGGGCTTGGAGTAATCTGGTGTTCCTAGAACGGGTGCCGAGCAAAGGGCATCTCGCAACTCCTTAAAGGATGCTTGGCATTCGGGAGTCCACGGGAGTGGGAACGGAACATCTTTGGCCAACAGGGAAAGTAGGGGTTTTATAATGAGACTGAAATTTGGTAACCATTGTCGGCAGAAAGAAGTAAGGCCCACTAATGAACGGACTTGCTTCTGTGTTTTTGGAATAGGGGTGTCTAGGATGGTTTAGATTCGGTCGGGTGTAAGTTTTCTCCCTTCTTTGGACAGGAGATGACCTAGGTATGTTACTTGGGGCTGACAGAACTGCAGTTTCTTTTTGGAGACTTTGTGGCCATTCTCCGCAAGAAAGTGCAAGAGTTGGATAGTGGCTGTGATTGCAAGTGGAGTGGTGTCGGCCGCCAAAAGGATATCATCGACATATTAGATCAACACCACTCCATCTGGTAGCTGGACGGCGTCCAGCTGCCTTTTGAGGGCCTGGCTGTAAATGCTGGGACTTTCAGTGTAGCCCTGGGGAGCTCTACAAAAGCGGTATGAACGGTTTTTTAAAGTGAAGCCGAAGAGATAACGGCTGTCTGGATGGATGGGGATAGAGAAAAATGCATTTTTAAGATCTATAACGGTGAAGGTGGTGGCAGTGGACGGGATGAGAGTCAGAATGGTGGCGATGTCTGAGACTACGGGGTACTGTGGCACCACCACTTTGTTGACTTCTCGCAGGTCGATGATGAAGCGGTACGCTTTCTCATCTCCCTCACCTTGCTTCTTAACAATGGGTAGGATAGGGCTATTGCAGACATTACTAACCACTTCCTCTACCACTCCTGCATCTACCAAGGACTGAATAATCGCTACCAATGCCTTCTCGCCTTCGGGCGATATCCGGTACTGTGGCAGTTTCGGGAGTATTGCATCTGGTCGAACAGTTATGTGGACGGGATCAATCATCATTCGTCCTACATCCGAGTCGTTCCTGGCCCATAGGTACAGGGGCAAGGTATCGAGCAAGGATAGGTCAGCATCTGCTATGGCGTACATATGTCGTGCGGGGTAGGGTCTGGACATGTTCGGGTTGTCGTACAGGATGACTCGGACTCCATCCGGGGAACACCTAATAGTAGCTCGGAAATGTTTCAGTAAATCAATACCCATAATAGCGTCAGGGGAGTTGGAGGAGAGCAGAAACGTTGTGTCAGTGGGATTGTTTCCTAGGTCAAAGGAGATAGGTACAGACAGGGGATTAGTGGAGGGCGTTCCATCGAAACCTATCGAGGTAATGTGTGAGCCAGACAAGGGTGCCCTTGGAATCAGTCGTTTTGATAACACACTACGTGTCGCTCCAGTGTCTACCAAAAATGGAGACTTTGTACCCAGGACCTTAGCAGTGACATAAGGACCTTGCTGGTCAACACAGAGCTCAACTGGATCCCTCCCTTGCCCCTGGCAGTCCTATGCAGAGTCGTGAGCATTGTTGCCATCGGACTGTTGGCACTGATTCTGTCGGGGGCGGTCAAATGTGTTTGGTCTACCAGATCGGTCATTGGTGGTGTCGTGGGTCTGTCCTCGTCCCTGCCCTCCAGTTTTGGGGCCATTTGCCATGTCCCTCGTCTCTTTATTTTTAATCAGTTCCCGAAGGGCCAGGCATTGAGACTTCCAATGTCCAAATTCTTTACAAAATGCACATTGGTTCTCATCAAGGTCGGTTCGTGGAGCGCTAGGGGTGGGGTTGCGGTCTCTAGGGGCCGAATTCCTAGGGGCATTTGACTGGTAGTTTCCCCTATACCGTTCCCTCCCTGTAGTCACTCCCTGCAGTTGAGCAATCATTACTCGTTCCTTTAAGTCCTTTTTCTTTTTCTCAGTTGCCCTTTCGTTCTCGTTCTTTTGGTGTTCGTAATACTGAGCCATCTGAAGGATAGCTGCAGGTTTAGAGGCTCCCCAACTACTCTCGCTAGCCTGTAACTTTTGGGAGACCTCTTGCGATAGCCCCTTTACGTAGTTTTGCACGTTATAGGTGTTGTCCGGTTGCGGTGGTCATATCTTGGCCACTGTAGTCGGAGAACACTGTTTCAAATCGTGAGAAGTATTCTGATACGTCCTCCTGAGGTTTCTGGCGGCATGCCGTGACTATCGACCAGTCTACCTTCTTTTCTGGGATCAACGTCTTTAGCTTCTGCACTATTTTGTCGGGGAGTTCCAGTATGTCTTTTACAGGTTTCTTTCCGGGCTCTCGCTGCCTATCTAGTTCATCGAGTTTTGTCCAGGTGTGTCCGAACAGATCTGTGTGGTCGGCCTTCCGGATTTGCTTCCACACATCAGCCGGCAGACACAACCCGAAAAACAAATCCATGTCCGCTAGAGTCATTATGGTTGAGCCCAAGGCTGTGCCTAATTCGGTATAAAAGGCTGTAGGGTTCTTTCTTAAATCGGGCAGGGTTTGTCTAAAAGTTAAAATATCTTGCCGATCCCATGGTTGGTAAACCCAGTTGTACACAACCCTCCCTTTTGCATCTGCGTGGTTGATATCATCGTTTGTTCCCTGACCTCTTGGGGGAACCCAGTAGGGGGCGGCTTCTCTGATAGGCATCATAGTGTTGGCTGCTTCTAATGAGGGCTCAATCGTCCCAGGGACTGTGATCTTGACCTCTGGTTTCTGTTCCGCGAGGTGGCGGAAGACCTCAAGCGTTTGCATGAAGAGGTCCGTCACATCGCTTTCAGCCCCATCTCCGACATCGACCCTTCTATATAGAGCCGTCACTTTAGCAGGACCCTTAGTCTGGTACCTATCCTCATACGCGTTCAGGGTGTGGTAGCTGAACCGTAAAATGAAATGCCGTCTGTGACTACCGGAATGTGAGTTGTGCATATTCATCGTATATTCTTCGCTCTCCTTCCGTTCTACCAGGGTTTTTGCTATCTGGTCGATTCCATCCCGCTCAACTTTGCTCAACCTATTTGGCCTGGCTGTTAGGTGCCTGCTGGTCTCATGCTCATCTGCTGTTGTTACCAACGCGGTTGGTGCGAAGGCCGTAAGAGCCGGGGCACTAGCGCTAGGGTTACCCACACCTGCATTTTGAACTGGTGAGTGTTGTGCTAGAGGTTGGCTGGGAGCATAAGGAGGAGGCATGTAGATAATTGGAGGACCGAGCAGTAACTCGTCATTTGCCCGCTGTTTGGAGGGAATCTCCGGGTAGAGCGCAGAGGTGGTCTTGACAGGGCATTGACCTGTCAGTCCTGATTCTTGCGTTTGTTTAACTTCCTCTCTTCTTCTTATTTCTTCAGCTAGTTCTTTTGCGGCCAGATGGGCTGCTTTTCGTAATTCTTTCACTGTTTTTACTTCCTCTCTTTTCCTGCGATGGTCTGCTTCTTTGCGCCACATGCCAATACTAACGAGCATAGTGGGCGTTACCTTATTTATTTTTACAGCTGCTTCTAGTGTTTTTATTTTATTTTCATCAAAAGAACCTATCAGTGGCCACTGACTTTTAGGATCCTTTTTTGTATATTTATGCCATAACTTACTATAAGCTATAGCGACTAGTCCTTGCTTAGTAAACATGTCCTTATTAGGGGTGCCTTCCAGTGGAGCTGGATGGTTCATCTCTAATAAGCCGTCCGGGTTGACCCAACTATGAACCAATGGGGAGAAGATAGGCATGACGGATTACAATGGGGGGGCAAAAGCCTGCACTACCTATCTTTTCACTATTTGCAAAGACTGGACAGAATATTCTATTCTACGCTATTTGCAAACAGAGAATACCTCCAGAAAGAACCAATTCCAAACAGTCAATGTTTGGACAAACAATCAATCAATGAGGAATGAAATAGGCACGACGTGTTAAAGGTTTGTGTTGCCTACCCTTCACTATCTGCAAAGGGGAGAGAGAATATTCCTATTCTTCCCCGTTTGTAGGCAGAGAAGATCCTTAAGAGAACCAACTTCGAACAATTCAATGCTCGATTCAATCAATCAATCAATGGGGAGAAAAAAAGAATAGGCACGACGTGTTAAAGGTTTGCGTTGCCTACCCTTCACTATCTGCAAAGACTAAACAGAGTATGGCGATTCTGTGTTTGTTTGCAAATAGAGAATTTCTCAGAAACAGTCAATAAGTAATACTAGTATTTTCAATCAATCAATCAATTTCGCAATTTTGTCGTGTGTCACGACCTTACCCGGACCGTATGGACAGTTTCTCGTCTTCCGCTTCCAGCGCCCGATCGTCCTCTACTCTCTGTTGCTATCGCGGCACTCCTGGTGGTTCCCAGTCAGGACCGTAGATCACTCGGGAGAGGTCTGCTCGGAATCAGTGAAGTTCAGATGATCGGCTGTCAGACGAGGGTCTATCGGACAGGAGCTCTTCCGATCGTTGCAGTCGTTCACTCTGTCGTCGGGACCTCTCCCACTGGATCCACGTGTCGCTGATGGGCCCCGCGTTTGGGACGCCAATTGATAAAGATCAATTCAAAAATGGTCAGGCGATTTCAGTAATTGTTTCCTAAGTTAAATTTGCCCGGCGTAAAACGCCTCTAATACCATACGAAGTTATTCAATAAAGAGGCAGGCGCTGGAGACAGGAAGACAGAAAACAAGTTTTATTCCGACGGAGTAGAACACATCAGATCGGACAACAAGGTATCGTCTCGAGGTGCTCTCTCAACCTCTCTGAGACCTGGTCTTTTAAACACTGGTTTAAGACATGTGAACGTCCTTTATTACAACAGGGACATTGTGAAGTATGAGAACGACATCACCGGTACCCCCCCCCCCCCAGTTCCGGCCCATTCCAACACATGACAACAGTAGAGACTCTTTCCCCTCATATGATTGGGAGGGGGCTATCACGCAGCTGAGTGTTCTGCCGATTCCTTTGGAATGTGTGCGCCTGATCGAATCTCTGGGGGTGGAGGGTCGTGATCAATAGTGGCTCCTTTCAGGAGAGGCGAGTGCATACAGTAGTGGGCAATAAACTGTATCCTCAGGCTAAAGGATGACCAGCGGTCCGTGCTGACGTTCAGGCTCAGAGGAAGGGGTCATCAAAGGAGGGGTATTCATGGACGGAAAGGAGGTGTTGGTCAGGCGCGGGGTACGATTCCCTGAGACAGAGTCATGGGAGGGGAGGGGAGGGTTCATGACTTGTGCATGTGAGTGCGGGGGCAGCCAGGGTGCGCGGGGAAGGCTTGCAAGGTCAGGGAAGTGTGCTGACGGGGCGATCGTGAACAGGGAGACCATGGTACCTAAAATGGCTGTCGTGTATGCTCATACGTGAGTCTGCAAGATGGCGTAGATAATGTTTAGTACACGAACTAAAATTCCACAACTTATGCATACACTGTATATATGTTGACTATCATAAAGATTGCAAATTTGTAAATATGTCATGTTAAGAGATTTCTCAGGTACTTAGGACTTTCCTTAATGCTCATATAATTTCGACACATTTACATTCTAAATTAGTTGTAAGAAGTAGCCCTGAATTTGATATTAATTCTACACACTTAATTTTAAAGATGCTGACTGCTCAGCATAGTGACCAACTTATCTTCATCAACATTACTAATATGTGGCTGAAAATTTATAATTGTTGATGTTTTTCACCTTTTTTTATGAGACCTGGATAGCTATTGCTCTTACAACAGCACCTGGAGCATATCTGAGGTGAAGAGTATGTAGGGGAAGAAGACAAGATTATCGCATGGCCAGATATTGTGTCACTGAACTACCTACTCTGCGCATGGCAGCTTAATTCATGCCGTCATATCCTGGTATTATAGTCACCTATACGTGTTCTCCTTGACTTGTGAGAAGTGTCGGGTAGGTAGAGCAGTGACAGGTTGTGGAGTTCAGCACTGGACAAATGATATCAAACGTATTCTTCCTCTTTGAGTGCCTTACGCATGCCATGAGTGGAAAAAAGGTATGATGCTAAGCCTTATGAAACGTGATTTCCAAGAGTATCTGGATGTGAAGCATTTTATAATTATGTTTGTTTGGGGGGAGGGTACATGAAAGGTACAGGTAACAGCGATGATGGGTCCCATAATTCTTTTTAAGTTGAGCATTCATGGGCACTTGTGTATCATTGATGTCATTTGAGATGTCATTAGTGATGTCACTGACCATGTCATGAATGATGTAACATGTGACATCATCAGCAGTGGATTGCGGGTGCGCGAAATATAGTTAGTACAACTAATTATATAGGAGCAATTTCAATGGTTTTTTTAAATGCTAATTCCTAAGTATATAAGGCCTGAAACCTATGGTTTTTTCAGTGAATATATATATATCCATATATGTATCGAAATGCCACACTCTTAGAAGGTGATTTAATTTATTTTTCCAAGCACAGTTATCACCATTACCACCACCAACGCTTTTCAACCAGAAAGGTCTTGCTCATAGTTCAGTGAGTCCCTTGTCACTTTCTGATTTTTGAACCGAGAGCAAGACCTTTCTGGTTGAAATATGTTGGTCGTAGTAATGGTGATAACTTGGCTTGTAAAAATAAATTCTTGATAAGTGAAATTACCTTCTATGAGTGTGGCCTTTCTCTACTTGTGGAGATATGTGTTTCAAGGGTTGGTCCCCCCTTGACACGGGCACCAGCTATGCAAAGAGCACAATACTTTTTTGTGGGCTTTCAGCCAGCTCACTGCTTTCATTTGTTTGTTTCAGTGTCCTTTAAAAATCTTTGCTTGCTAGTGGTCAATCCTTTCTCTTGTCCCTCCTTTTTATGTATTTTGTTTCCTCCCACTTGGAGCATTGACCTAGTATGGTATCTTTACTCTTGGGGGACTGATTAATTTATTTTTTCCTGCATGTCAAAAGACCTCCTCTCAATGAAGATCTGCAAATTCTGCTTGTTAACGACTACCAAATGTAGTAAAGGAAGATGCACAGTCCACTGTGTATGTCAAGATCCTTTATTGTAAGTTCCTTCCAAGATGATAAGTAGAGAAGTAAAACCCCACCAGGTGCCAGCTGTTAGCAGCTCAGCCTGAGATAGCCAACTGCCACAGTAAGTTAGAGAGAGGCACTGTGGGCCAGAGGGACACCCAGGCATTCTATGATGTCACAGATATCATAGTACAGTCTATCCAGAGGAGAACAGTGGAGAGGACATTTACTACACATCCTCTTCCCTTATGGAGTAAGAACAGAATTAAGAAACAATCGGCAAAATACCTCAAATGCGACATCAGCAGAAAAGTACAAAATCGAGATGAACCAAAAGTAATAATGTACGACATGAGATGACGTTAGCATGAGGTAACATTAGCAGAGAAAAGAACAAAGAAACAACATTATGTCACAATATGCCTCATCCCCCTCCCTTAACGAAACAACATGGTTTCGAAAAAAACAAGACGAACAGCTAAGTTAGCTGGTGACACTCATAACCTCCCCACACATGGGTACACCACAGGGTAAACACCCTAGAGATGAAAAAGAGAATAGACTGGGAGAGACACAATAGGGGTAAGATAACTTAAGATAAACCAAGAGAGCAAACCCCTTTAACAAGAATTCACGAAGAAAAAGAAACAAAAAAACAAACTACCCCAGATAAAGATATGCTGACACTAAACGTAAGTTAAATTCACAGCTCAAAATCTTACCAAAATGAAGCCCTGGCCAGTAGCTGCAAGAAGGTAGACTTCGACAGAAAATAGTGCAACGACAATCTCCACCAAAAACAGGGGACAGCGCAAAGTAAGGAGAATGGACTACCCGCAAACACTGAACCTCCCCTGAAGAGGGAACACAGCAGGACAGTAATCCTGGGAATAAAAATGGGCGTTGACTACCCGCAAACACACAACCTACCCTGAAGAGGGTACACCACAGGGTAAACAAAATAACCCTGGGACGGAAGATGGGGCATGGACTACCCGCAAACAGCCAACCTCCTCTAAAAAGAGTACACTGCAGGACAGAGATCCTGAGAACAAAAATGGGGCATGGACTACCCGCAAATACCCAACCTCCCCTGAAAAGGGTACACCGCAGGATAAAAACAATCGCCCTGGGACAAAAGATGGGGCATGGACTACCCGTAAACACTCAACCACAAAGAGTACACCGCAGGAAAGTGATCCTGGGAATAAGTATGGGGCATGGACTACCCGCAAATACCCAACCTCCCCTAAAAAGGGTACACCGCAAGGTAAAAACCATAACCCTGGGAAGAAAATAAAAAGGACTAGTGGGGATACACACCCTGTGAACTGGTATGGGCATTGACTACCCACAATGACACCACACCCACACTGGTAAACAAGACTACACCAAGCCCTACATAGAATACACCACGAGGTACATCATCACCCTAGTAAACTGATTTTGACAAAGCCTGACTCAAAACTCCCCCAAAGAAGGGCACACCGTAGAGTTAAAAGATGTCAACCTGATCCCAAATACAGACAATAGGGCAAACACAGCAGAGACCACCAAAAAGTTAAAACAACAAAACAAAAGATTATGCTCAAAACAGCATGCAACCATCACAAACACTGAGAAACTAAACACTTCCAAACAAAATAATAAATAATGCTAGCTCCGGTGAGCGACCTCTCACCCGGGGTCTGAGTACACTGCTCCCTGCAGACGCCGCTGAGCTCCCTGCAGTCGCCGTGGACTTTCGTCAGCCAAGTAGAATGTGATCAAGTCCATGAGTAAAGTCCCTTCCACTCCGTTGCTCCGCACTTTCTCTAAACGAAACATCATGGTCAGCACCATGAAGAAAATACGAAGATTTCCAAATATACACAGGTGTGTATATCACCGAAGGAAATATAACCGCGCTAAGTCTCATGCGTTGACTGTAAACGCAACGAGTGACAGGAGTTGTTATGGCGACATTAAACAAACAAAAGATGGCTGCTACGTCGAGCATAACGATGTGAATAATGTGAAGCGTGAAAGGAAGAGTGACGTATCCGATGAGGAGTGTTCCAAGAAATTCCCAAGACGTCACTAGAATGTCGCTGCGTAAGAAAAACTTCGCTGACTCCTAGCACGTTCTTTACACGTCATCAATTGGAGGATGGCAGGAGAGGAGAACAGATCGCTGCCGGTCAACCGTCAATTATGTGGACGACAATGGAGGGACGAAGTCAAAGGGGTACGTGAAATAGGCTGAGGAAGTAATTTCACAATTGCGCGCTGCGGTGATGATCAGTTGTAATGAGAGTTCACGAAGCGGGACTCTTAGAATTCAGTGAAGACTCTCCTGAGTCTCCCACGACGCCAACACAAACACTGTCTCGTGTCCCTTGCAACGCTGTCGAAGCTCTCCAGAGGCGCTAACCCCTTCTCCAGTATACAGGCAGACTTTGTCAGATACCAATTTACGAACCAAAAACAGAGATAGTAGATGAAATATTTGACAATTCCCTCACAGAACGAAGGCCATATGAAATAAACACACCGCACAGGCCTCAGGGAAGTGTCGTTTGAAAAGCATTTCAAAGGCAGGAGTGTGTGACAGCAGGCACTTTGAAAGCAGTCAGAAAGAAGTGGATAATCACTCAATAATGTAAAGTGACAAAAGCTACCAAGATGTCTTCTGCGCAGACAGATGATAACATCCAGTAGGCAATCAGTACACAAAACTCATTGGTGCACAGGAACACTTCACACGCAAGCTAACAGCAGACATCAAAGTGAAATACACGCCCTGGGTGCAGGCTGTCCAGGTGGAACAGGATACTGGTGGGATCAGCAGGGCGTTACCTTTAGTCTGAATTTGAAGTCTCTTTGAAATTCTTGATCTCTACAGTTCCTTCCTTTAACTTGTTAAGTTCCTTAAGTAGTCTTTGTCCTTGGATCAAGCGTAGGTTCATCCTTTTAAGAATCGTCGCCAAACTGTAGTGAAGGAAGATGCACAGTCCACTGTGTATGTCAAGATCCTTTATTGTAAGTTCCTTCCAAGATGATAAGTAGAGAAGTAAAACCCCACCAGGAGCCAGCTGTTAGCAGTTCAGCCTGAGATAGCCACTGCCACAGTAAGTTAGAGAGAGGCACTGTGGGCCAGAGGGACACCCAGGCATTCTATGATGTCACAGATATCATAGTACAGTCTATCCAGAGGAGAACAGTGGAGAGGACATTTACTACACATCCTCTTCCCTTATGGAGTAAGAACAGAATAAAGAAACAATCGGCAAAATACCTCAAATGCGACATCAGCAGAAAAGTACAAAATCGAGATGAACCAAAAGTAATAATGTACGACATGAGATGACGTTAGCAAGAGGTAACATTAGCAGAGAAAAGAACAAAGAAACAACATTATGTTACAATATGCCTCATCCCCCTCCCTTAACAAAACAACATGGTTTCGAAAAAAACAAGACGAACAGCTAAGTTAGCTGGTGACACTCATAACCTCCCCACACATGGGTACACCACAGGGTAAACACCCTAGAGATGAAAAAGAGAATAGACTGGGAGAGACACAATAGGGATAAGATAACTTAAGATAAACCAAGAGAGCAAACCCCTTTAACAAGAATTCACGAAGAAAAAGAAACAAAAACAAAAAAACTACCCCAGATAAAGATATGCTGACACTAAACGTAAGTTAAATTCACAGCTCAAAATCTTACCAAAATGAAGCCCTGGCCAGTAGCTGCAAGAAGGTAGACTTCGACAGAAAATAGTGCAACGACAATCTCCACCAAAAACAGGGGACAGCGCAAAGTAAGAAGAATGGACTACCCGCAAACACTGAACCTCCCCTGAAGAGGGTCCACAGCAGGACAGTAATCCTGGGAATAAAAATGGGCGTTGACTACCCGCAAACACACAACCTCCCCTGAAGAGGGTACACCACAGGGTAAACAAAATAACCCTGGGACGGAAGATGGGGCATGGACTACCCGCAAACAGCCAACCTCCTCTAAAAAGAGTACACTGCAGGACAGAGATCCTGAGAACAAAAATGGGGCATGGACTACCTGCAAATACCCAACCTTCCCTGAAAAGGGTACACCGCAGGATAAAAACAATCACCCTGGGACAAAAGATGGGGCATGGACTACCCGTAAACACTCAACCACAAAGAGTACACCGCAGGAAAGTGATCCTGGGAATAAGTATGGGGCATGGACGACCCGCAAATACCCAACCTCCCCTAAAAAGGGTACACCGCAAGGTGAAAACCATAACCCTGGGAAGAAAATAAAAAGGACTAGTGGGGATACACACCCTGTGAACTGGTATGGGCATTGACTACCCACAATGACACCACACCCACACTGGTAAACAAGACTACACCAAGCCCTACATAGAATACACCACGAGGTACATCATCACCCTAGTAAACTGATTTTGACAAAGCCTGACTCAAAACTCCCCCAAAGAAGGGCACACCGTAGAGTTAAAAGATGTCAACCTGATCCCAAATACAGACAATAGGGCAAACACAGCAGAGACCACCAAAAAGTTAAAACAACAAAACAAAAGATTATGCTCAAAACAGCATGCAACCATCACAAACACTGAGAAACTAAACACTTCCAAACAAAATAATAAATAATGCTAGCTCCGGTGAGCGACCTCTCACCCGGGGTCTGAGTACACTGCTCCCTGCAGACGCCGCTGAGCTCCCTGCAGTCGCCGTGGACTTTCGTCAGCCAAGTAGAATGTGATCAAGTCCATGAGTAAAGTCCCTTCCACTCCGTTGCTCCGCACTTTCTCTAAACGAAACATCATGGTCAGCACCATGAAGAAAATACGAAGATTTCCAAATATACACAGGTGTGTATATCACCGAAGGAAATATAACCGCGCTAAGTCTCATGCGTTGACTGTAAACGCAACGAGTGACAGGAGTTGTTATGGCGACATTAAACAAACAAAAGATGGCTGCTACGTCGAGCATAACGATGTGAATAATGTGAAGCGTGAAAGGAAGAGTGACGTATCCGATGAGGAGTGTTCCAAGAAATTCCCAAGACGTCACTAGAATGTCGCTGCGTAAGAAAAACTTCGCTGACTCCTAGCACGTTCTTTACACGTCATCAATTGGAGGATGGCAGGAGAGGAGAACAGATCGCTGCCGGTCAACCGTCAATTATGTGGACGACAATGGAGGGACGAAGTCAAAGGGGTACGTGAAATAGGCTGAGGAAGTAATTTCACAATTGCGCGCTGCGGTGATGATCAGTTGTAATGAGAGTTCACGAAGCGGGACTCTTAGAATTCAGTGAAGACTCTCCTGAGTCTCCCACGACGCCAACACAAACACTGTCTCGTGTCCCTTGCAACGCTGTCGAAGCTCTCCAGAGGCGCTAACCCCTTCTCCAGTATACAGGCAGACTTTGTCAGATACCAATTTACGAACCAAAAACAGAGATAGTAGATGAAATATTTGACAATTCCCTCACAGAACGAAGGCCATATGAAATAAACACACCGCACAGGCCTCAGGGAAGTGTCGTTTGAAAAGCATTTCAAAGGCAGGAGTGTGTGACAGCAGGCACTTTGAAAGCAGTCAGAAAGAAGTGGATAATCACTCAATAATGTAAAGTGACAAAAGCTACCAAGATGTCTTCTGCGCAGACAGATGATAACATCCAGTAGGCAATCAGTACACAAAACTCATTGGTGCACAGGAACACTTCACACGCAAGCTAACAGCAGACATCAAAGTGAAATACACGCCCTGGGTGCAGGCTGTCCAGGTGGAACAGGATACTGGTGGGATCAGCAGGGCGTTACCTTTAGTCTGAATTTGAAGTCTCTTTGAAATTCTTGATCTCTACAGTTCCTTCCTTTAACTTGTTAAGTTCCTTAAGTAGTCTTTGTCCTTGGATCACGCGTAGGTTCATCCTTTTAAGAATCGTCGCCAAACTGTAGTGAAGGAAGATGCACAGTCCACTGTGTATGTCAAGATCCTTTATTGTAAGTTCCTTCCAAGATGATAAGTAGAGAAGTAAAACCCCACCAGGAGCCAGCTGTTAGCAGTTCAGCCTGAGATAGCCACTGCCACAGTAAGTTAGAGAGAGGCACTGTGGGCCAGAGGGACACCCAGGCATTCTATGATGTCACAGATATCATAGTACAGTCTATCCAGAGGAGAACAGTGGAGAGGACATTTACTACACATCCTCTTCCCTTATGGAGTAAGAACAGAATAAAGAAACAATCGGCAAAATACCTCAAATGCGACATCAGCAGAAAAGTACAAAATCGAGATGAACCAAAAGTAATAATGTACGACATGAGATGACGTTAGCAAGAGGTAACATTAGCAGAGAAAAGAACAAAGAAACAACATTATGTTACAATATGCCTCATCCCCCTCCCTTAACAAAACAACATGGTTTCGAAAAAAACAAGACGAACAGCTAAGTTAGCTGGTGACACTCATAACCTCCCCACACATGGGTACACCACAGGGTAAACACCCTAGAGATGAAAAAGAGAATAGACTGGGAGAGACACAATAGGGATAAGATAACTTAAGATAAACCAAGAGAGCAAACCCCTTTAACAAGAATTCACGAAGAAAAAGAAACAAAAACAAAAAAACTACCCCAGATAAAGATATGCTGACACTAAACGTAAGTTAAATTCACAGCTCAAAATCTTACCAAAATGAAGCCCTGGCCAGTAGCTGCAAGAAGGTAGACTTCGACAGAAAATAGTGCAACGACAATCTCCACCAAAAACAGGGGACAGCGCAAAGTAAGAAGAATGGACTACCCGCAAACACTGAACCTCCCCTGAAGAGGGTCCACAGCAGGACAGTAATCCTGGGAATAAAAATGGGCGTTGACTACCCGCAAACACACAACCTCCCCTGAAGAGGGTACACCACAGGGTAAACAAAATAACCCTGGGACGGAAGATGGGGCATGGACTACCCGCAAACAGCCAACCTCCTCTAAAAAGAGTACACTGCAGGACAGAGATCCTGAGAACAAAAATGGGGCATGGACTACCTGCAAATACCCAACCTTCCCTGAAAAGGGTACACCGCAGGATAAAAACAATCACCCTGGGACAAAAGATGGGGCATGGACTACCCGTAAACACTCAACCACAAAGAGTACACCGCAGGAAAGTGATCCTGGGAATAAGTATGGGGCATGGACGACCCGCAAATACCCAACCTCCCCTAAAAAGGGTACACCGCAAGGTGAAAACCATAACCCTGGGAAGAAAATAAAAAGGACTAGTGGGGATACACACCCTGTGAACTGGTATGGGCATTGACTACCCACAATGACACCACACCCACACTGGTAAACAAGACTACACCAAGCCCTACATAGAATACACCACGAGGTACATCATCACCCTAGTAAACTGATTTTGACAAAGCCTGACTCAGAACTCCCCCAAAGAAGGGCACACCGTAGAGTTAAAAGATGTCAACCTGATACCAAATACAGACGATAGGGCAAACACAGCAGAGACCACCAAATAGTTAAAACAACAAAACAAAAGATTATGCTCAAAACAGCATTCAACCATCACAAACACTGAGAAACTAAACACTTCCAAACAAAATAATAAATAATGCTAGCTCCGGTGAGCGACCTCTCACCCGGGGTCTGAGTACACTGCTCCCTGCAGACGCCGCTGAGCTCCCTGCAGTCGCCGTGGACTTTCGTCAGCCAAGTAGAATGTGATCAAGTCCATGAGTAAAGTCCCTTCCACTCCGTTGCTCCGCACTTTCTCTAAACGAAACATCATGGTCAGCACCATGAAGAAAATACAAAGATTTCCAAATATACACAGGTGTGTATATCACCGAAGGAAATATAACCGCGCTAAGTCTCATGCGTTGACTGTAAACGCAACGAGTGACAGGAGTTGTTATGGCGACATTAAACAAACAAAAGATGGCTTCTACGTCGAGCATAACGATGTGAATAACGTGAAGCGTGAAAGGAAGAGTGACGTATCCGATGAGGAGTGTTCCAAGAAATTCCCAAGACGTCGCTAGAATGTCGCTGCGTAAGAAAAACTTCGCTGACTCCTAGCACGTTCTTTACACGTCATCAATTGGAGGATGGCAGGAGAGGAGAACAGATCACTGCCGGTCAACCGTCAATTATGTGGACGACAATGGAGGGACGAAGTCAAAGGGGTACGTGAAATAGGCTGAGGAAGTAATTTCACAATTGCGCGCTGCGGTGATGACCAGTTGTAATGAGAGTTCACGAAGCGGGACTCTTAGAATTCAGTGAAGACTCTCCTGAGTCTCCCACGACGCCTACACAAACACTCTCTCGTGTCCCTTGCAACGCTGTCGAAGCTCTCCAGAGGCGCTAACCCCTTCTCCAGTATACAGGCAGACTTTGTCAGATACCAATTTACGAACCAAAAACAGAGATAGTAGATGAAATATTTGACAATTCCCTCACAGAACGAAGGCCATATGAAATAAACACACCGCACAGGCCTCAGGGAAGTGTCGTTTGAAAAGCATTTCAAAGGCAGGAGTGGGTGACAGCAGGCACTTTGAAAGCAGTCAGAAAGAAGTGGATAATCACTCAATAATGTAAAGTGACAACAGCTACCAAGATGTCTTCTGCGCAGACAGATGATAACATCCAGTAGGCAATCAGGACACAAAACTCATTGGTGCACAGGAACACTTCACACGCAAGCTAACAGCAGACATCAAAGTGAAACACACGCCCTGGGTGCAGGCTGTCCAGGTGGAACAGGACACTGGTGGGATCAGCAGGGCGTTACCTTTAGTCTGAATTTGAAGTCTCTTTGAAATTCTTGATCTCTAAAGTTCCTTCCTTTAACTTGTTAAGTTCCTTAAGTAGTCTTTGTCCTTAGATCACGCGTAGGTTCATCCTTTTAAGAATCGTCGCCAAACTGTAGTAAAGGAAGATGCACAGTCCACTGTGTATGTCAAGATCCTTTATTGTAAGTTCCTTCCAAGATGATAAGTAGAGAAGTAAAACCCCACCAGGAACCAGCTTTTAGCAGCTCAGCCTGAGATAACCAACTGCCACAGTAAGTTAGAGAGAGGCACTGTGGGCCAGAGGGACACCCAGGCATTCTATGATGTCACAGATATCATAGTACAGTCTATCCAGAGAAGAAAAGTGGAGAGGACATTTACTACACCAAACTACTCGTTTTGCTGCTGGAGCACTCTGCCTGATAACCAAAGGGCTCAGCACTCCTGAGATCGGGGGTGCCTGGGTCAGTTTCACAATTCGATCGAGAACGCACTCCACCGTTTTCCCGGTGCACAAGCAGGAACCTCCTTGACGGCTTCTGTGTTCTTTGTTCACTCTCCTGTGCCCCCGGGGCCATTGCAGGCATCGACAACTGTGTGCCTTTGTGGTGCGGAGGGATTCCCCGAGACGGCGCGCATATCTACTTGTAGAGATTCATTTTTCGTGTTTAAAAGAGTAGCATTCTTTAGTTGTGCCCACGCCCATCTTCCCTTTGTGTTCATTCGCTTCATAGGTCGAGCATAGGTAGCACCCCTTTCATTATTTCTGCATGGCATGGCAGCTGCTGCAGGGCCCATACTTGCTATAACAGTAAGTATATGTCCTTGGGAGCAAGCTGCATTTCGTGCGCGCCGCTCTTGATCCTGTCTTAGCATGTTTAAAGTTCTCCTTGGGAATTGTTTGTTTTGATATGCTTTATTATGTGCTTGCATACCGTGTTCAGTAAGCCTGGCTTGCTTTTAAATATGTAAGAGCTTTGCTGGCATTGCTTCAGCATCAGTAAAATCAGTTCCTGTTGACTGGTCGAGGTGCAAAGCAAGCTGGTTGTGAGCTCCCTGCTTCTGGACTTGAATAAACATTTTTCTTCAGGAGACATACCTACCACCGTACTGGGCTTTCCTTTGCCCCATGCAACATTTGGCAACGTACAATTTTAACTTCTTTGGATCTTTTATACTTAAGGACCACACAATAATTTCTGCCCATCTTCAAAAAATATATACCTACCATTGTACTGGATTCTCCTTTACCTTGTGAAACATACCCTGACCCCGTTCTCCTCTCTGGCACACCAAAGCCCTTCCAATTCTGTCAAACTACCCTCCCTGTGCCACCCACAGCGAGAACGATTCAGTCTGCCAGGTCGCTTTTATATTGTGCCTTCACAATCTTAGCTGTTGGCTTCGTAACCAGGTCTGTAAGTGTACGTAACAGTCTCACACCTCCCCTCAATGTAGCTAATACTTCACAGGGCTCCAGCGTCCTTCATCTACTTATCAATACAAGTTGTGGATTTTCATGTCCATGCTAACATTGGTCAGTGCCATATCTGCCACATCAGTCACACAAATGATTTTAAACCATATGTGTTTCAGTGTAACTTTCTAAAAGCTGTCAGAGTAACCAGTCACTATATTAGAACCAATATGATGCAGATACCCCGCGCACTCTAGCCAACCCATACATGTACAGATTGGTTGCTAGAGAAATCCTACTTTCTAAACCGAGACAGCATGAACCCGCTTTCATTTGCAGCAATAATCCACATCGCTGCACATTAATGTGTCCCAAGATTAATCAACAACTCTGGTAATATCTGTGCTGTGTCAGTTCTTCATACTCACCACTTTATTAATACCCGATTCAAGATTTCAGTGATGTTCTTTGTTTCTGTTCCAAGACTGCGTAAAGAATCCTTTACTTTCTGTTTCAATATCTTATTGTTATCGTCTTATATGTGACAAGATAGTAAAGTTAACTCCCTTAGCAATGGTGCCACAGCTGCTTAGTGACCCCCTTTCATTGCTGTAGTTCAGTCACTTAGTTGCCTCCACAGTATATGTGTCAACGTCATAGGTAGCCCACTTGGTATTGGTGAAAAAGAATACAGTGCTCCTTTATTATCTATTCCAAGATCATACATTGCCCCTTTGTATCTAGCCCGTATAACAAAATTATTAAAAATCACCCCATTATCTGGGTGATAGAAACCCTCCGCTGACCGAACGTACCTCTAGAACTTAAGGCCCATCTCACTGCTTCCATTTGCAGCCAAAGTCATCGAAAAGACAGTCAACATAAAGATAGTAAATTTAATTGAAGCCAATAATGTCCTGGACTCCTACCAATCCGGATTCCGCAGCAACCACAGCAAGGAGACCGCCCTAGTTGCCGCCACCGACGATATCCACGTTGTTCTCGACCAAGGCCAAGTGACAGCCCTCATCCTCCTGGACCTCTCAGCTGCCTTTGACACTGTCTCACACTGCACACTAGCCACCAGACTCCATGACACCGGCATCCAAGGATACCCTCATTTCTCACAGTCAGAACCCAGCAAGTCTGACTCCCGCTCTACCTCTCAGAACCAACTAAGACCAGATGTGGAGTACCCCAGGGACCCTTCCTCAGCCCCACCCCCTTCAACATATACATGCCCCCTCTCGCAACCTCTTTTAGAAACCACAGGCTCAACATCTCCTATGCAGACGACACCTAGCTCATGCTCTCCCTCACCAAGGAACCCAACATCACCAGGCACAACTTCCAAGAAGGGATGAAAACTGTTGCCACCTGGATGAAGGACAGCTGCCTGAAACTCAACTTCGAGAAAACAGAAGTCATCATCCTTGGCTCCACACCCTCAGCATGGGACAACACCTGGTGGCCCCCTGCCCTCGGAAACCTCCCACCCCGACAGACCATGCACGAAACCGTGGCCTCATACTAGACTCCTCACTCACCATGAACCGCCATCAACGCCCTTTCCTCAGACTGCTTCAACACCCTCCGCTTACTCTGGAAAACGTTCAGATGGATCACCTCCGTATCCAGAAAAACGGTTACTCACGCCCTCATCACTAACAAACTCAACTACTGCAACACCCACTATGCTGGAATCAACAAAAAACTCCTCAGAAGGCTCCAGGTTGTCCAGAACGCTGCAGTCAGACTGATCCTAGACATCCCCTGCCTCAACCACATCACCCAACACCTCTGCGACCTTCACAGGCTCCCCATCAAAACTAGAATAACCCTCCACAACTTTGGACCAGCATACTTGAACAACCGCCTCTCATTCTACGTACCGAAGAGAAACCTCAGATTAGCTGACCTCTCTCTGGCCACCATACCATACATCTACAAGACCAGAACCGGGGGAAGGTCCTTCTACTACCTCGCAGTCAAGACCTGAAAGGACATCCCCCTCCACCTCTGGAAAAGCCCAACAATGATCCAGTTCAGGAGAGACCTCATGCCCTGGCTCTACAGATGACCACAGCATCTAGCCACCCCCTCCCACAGTGCCTTGAGACCCTCGCGGGTGAGTAGTTGTTCTGCACAAACCCCTAATTGATTGACCTATTGCACAGATACTAAAGGGTTTACTATTAGAGTTAGAATTGTAAACCTCTTCTATTTGTGTGAATATTGCTCTTTGGCCTCCTTTTTAGGGCTCGCCTGCTGTGCGCATGCGCATAGCTGGCGAAGCTCTATAGGGGTTTAAACAGCGTTTACCCAAGCACGATTCCACTGGCGATTTCTTGAAGTGCATGTGCTTTTTAGGTCATTGCGCAAGCGCAAGCCCTAAAAAGCGCGTGCACAATGCCACCAGCCGCCTGCCTGCCTGCCTCGCATTACCACATCAAAGGCAGCTTCTCAGCGTGCGCTCATCCCCTAATTATTCACGGCCGACCGGCCGTACTTTCAGTTTCACGGCCGCCGGCCGTGTCTCCTTTTATGCTAACTCCCTCTGTACCTCTCCTTGCATCCTCCTCTTTACTTCGATTCCTGCCGTTTTCTCTCTTCTCCGGCTGTTTGCTTTGCTTCCTTGTTAGGACTTGTGCCCCCCTCACCCTCACCCTCACCCTCACACTCACTCACCCTCACACTCACTCACCCTCAACCCCTCACCCTCACTCACCCTCAACCCCTCACCCTCAACCCCTCACCCTCAACCCCTCACCCTCACCCCCTCACCCTCAACCCCTCACCCTCAACCCCTCACCCTCAACCCCTCACCCCCTCACCCTCAACCCCGCACCCTCAACCCCTCACCCCCTCACCCTCACCCTCAACCCCTCACCCTCAACCCCTCACCCTCAACCCCGCACCCTCAACCCCGCACCCTCAACCCCTCACCCTCAACCCCTCACCCCCTCACCCTCAACCCCGCACCCTCAACCCCTCACCCTAACCCTCAACCCCTCACCCTCAACCCCTCAACCCCTCACCCTCAACCGCGCACCCTCAACCCCTCACCCCCTCCCCCTCACCCCCTCACCCTCAACCCGTCACCCTCAACCCCTCACCCTCAACCCCTCACCCTCAACTCCTCACCCTCAACCCCTCACCCTCTCACCCTCACCCTCACCCTCACTCACCCTCAACCCCTCACTCACCCTCACTCACCCTCACCCTCACTCACCCTCACTCACCCTCACCCTCACTCACCCTCAACCCCTCACCCTCACTCACCCTCACTCACCCTCAACCCCTCACTCATCCTCACCCTCACTCACCCTCACTCACCCTCAACCTCAACCCCTCACCCTCAACCCCTCACCCCCAACCCCTCACCCTCAACCCCTCACCCTCAACCCCTCACCCTCAACCCCTCACCCTCACCCTCAACCCCTCACCCTCAACTCCTCACCCCCTCACCCTCAACCCCTCACTCACCCTCACCCTCACCCCCTCACCCCCTCACTCACCCTCACACCCTCAACCCCTCACCCTCACCCCCTCACTCACCCTCACCCTCAACCCCTCACTCACCCTCACCCCCTCACCCCACCCCTCACCCTCAACCCCGCCCTCACCCTCAACCCTCACCCTCAACCCCTCACCCCCTCACTCACCCTCACCCTCACACCCTCACACTCACCCTCACACTCACCCTCAACCCCTCACCCTCACTCACCCTCAACCCCTCAACCCCTCACCCTCACTCACCCTCAACCCCTCACCCTCACCCACCCTCAACCCCTCACCCTCACCCACCCTCAACCCCTCACCCACCCTCAACCCCTCACCCACACCCACCCTCAACCCCTCACCCTCACCCCCACCCCTCCCTCACCCCTCACCCTCACACTCACCCTCAACCCCTCACCCTCACCCACCCTCAACCCCTCACCCTCAACCCCTCACCCTCACACTCACCCTCAACCCCTCACCCTCACCCACCCTCAACCCCTCACCCTCACCCACCCTCAACCCCTCACCCTCACTCACCCTCACCCTCACTCACCCTCAACCCCTCACCCTCACCCCCTCACCCTCCCTCACCCTCACTCACCCTCAACCCCTCACCCTCAACCCCTCACTCTCAACCCCTCACCCTCAACCCCTCACCCTCAACCCCTCACTCACCCTCACCCCCTCACCCTCAACCCCTCACCCCCTCATCCTCACACTCACTCACCCTCAACCCTTCACACTCACACTCACCCTCAACCCCTCACCCTCACCCTCAACCCCTCACTCCTCACTCACCCTCACCCTCACTCACCCTCAACCCCTCACCCTCAACCCCCTCACCCCCTCACCCTCAAACCCCTCACCCTCAACCCCTCACCCCCTCACCCTCACCCCCTCACCCCCTCACCCTCAACCCCTCACCCTCAACCCCTCACCCTCAACCCCGCACCCTCAACCCCTCACCCTCAACCCCTCACCCTCACCCCTCACCCCCTCACCCTCAACCCCTCACCCTCAACACCTCACCCTCAACCCCTCACCCTCACTCACCCTTTCACCCTCACCCTCACTCACCCTCATTCACCCTCACTCACCCTCAACCCCTCACTCACCCTCACCCTCACCCTCACTCACCCTCACCCACCCTCACCCTCACCCACCCTCACCCTCCCACCCCACCCCCTCACCCACCCTCACTCACCCTCAACCCCTCACCCTCACTCACCCTCACCCTCACTCACCCTCAACCCCTCACTCACCCTCAACCCCTCACCCTCAACCCCTCACCCTCAACCCCTCACCCCCAACCCCTCACTCACCCTCACCCCCACCCCTCACCCCAACCCCTCACCCTCAACCCCTCACCTCACCCCCTCACCCTCACCCCCTCACCCTCACCCCCTCACCCTCACCCCCTCACCCTCAACCCCTCTCTCACCCTCACCCCCTCACCCTCAACCCCTCTCACCCTCACCCTCAACCCCTCACCCTCAACCCCTCTCACCCTAAACCCCTCTCACCCTCACCCCCTCACCCTCACCCTCAACCCCTCACCCTCACCCCCTCACTCACCATCACCCCCTCACCCTCAACCCCCTCACTCACCCTCACCCCCTCACCCTCACTCACCCTCAACCCCTCACCCTGACACTCACCCTCAACCCCTCACCCTCACTCACCCGCAACCCCTCACCCTCACTCACCGTCAACCCCCACCCTCACCCACCCTCAACCCCTCACCCTCACCCACCCTCAACCCCTCACCCTCACCCACCCTCAACCCCTCACCCTCACCCACCCTCAACCCCTCACCCTCAACCCCTCACCCACCCTCAACCCCTCACCCACCCTCAACCCCTCACCCACTCTCAACCCCTCACCCTCACACTCACTCACCCTCAGTCACCCTCACCCTCACCCTCTCACCCTCAACCCCTCACCCTCACCCCCTCACCCTCAACCCCTCCCCCTCAACCCCTCCCCCTCAACCCCTCCCCCTCAACCCCTCACCCTCAACCCCTCACCCTCACCCTCAACCCCTCACCCTCAACCCCTCCCCCTCAACCCCTCACCCTCAACCCCTCACCCTCCCCCTCAACCCCTCCCCCTCAACCCCTCACCCTCAACCCCTCACTCCCCCTCACCCCCTCCCCCTCAACCCCTCACCCTCACCCCCTCACTCACCCTCACCCCTCACCCTCACCCCCTCACACTCACCCTCAACCTCTCACCCTCACTCACCTCAACCCCTCACTCCCTCACCCTCAACCCCTCACCCTCACACCCTCAACCCCACCCTCAACCCCTCACCCTCAACCCCTTACCCTCAACCCCTCACCCTCAACCCCTCACTCACCCTCACCCCCTCACCCTCACCCCC